>NC_086284.1:38532097-39159453 GCF_963924245.1 Chroicocephalus ridibundus
GTGTTACAAGGAGAGGCTGAGTGACCAGGCTTTGTTCAGTTCAGAGAACAGATGGCTAAGGGGTCGACTTAACATTGTTTTCCACTATCAAATGTGTATTTATAGAGAAGACCTAACCAGGTATTTCTCAGTGATGCGAAGGATGAGAAGAATGAATGCAAGTTACATCAAGGAAAATTTCCTCTTGCTATTAAAACAAAAACAACAAGTACTACAACAAAACCACAGGGTGGTCAGACACTGGGACAACTTTCCCCCAGAGATTCTGAAGTCTCATTGATCAGAGATTTTCAGAACTCTGCTGAACAATGCCTGGAGGTACTTAATTTAAAGTAGAAGTTTTCCCATATTTGATCAGGTGGCTTATGGTCCCTTCTAACCCAAATTATTCTATGGTTTCACAGTTTAATAGATGTGACAAATGATGCGGGAGGAACCATAGCCATACAAAATCTTCACTGGCGCTGGAGAATGAAGGCGCAAACTACATCCTACTGGGCTGATGACAGTGGTGGGATTCAGGAGCAATTTACAGATATGAGATAGCAACCACTCACTGGATGTCTCAGTACTTCTCTCTAGCAATTGCCCAAGACGACTGTGGTCAGTTTTATGGCAATCTCTGATAGCTTGCCTTGAACAAAATGAACCAGATGATTTCCACAGATTTCCACTCTTATGCCAAAGACTAGACAAAGGTTGGTGATATAAAAGGGTGAAATTAAACTTTTCTGTATTATATTATTGTTTCAAAACCTTAAATTTAGCTGAGTTGGCATACCGTCAAATAATATGCCATTTTAATCCCATATCCTGTTCCCCTGATTAAAAATATAAATGTTAGCTTGCTCTTGTATACTGTTCTGGAATGAAATTTCTAATTTCCTCCAAAACAAAATCAGATGTAATTTTAAGGATAGTTCTAGCATAAGCTTCTGAAAATGTTTATTTCTGTCACTGACTATAGAAAAGATCCTGGGTTTTTAGCTCAAATGTTGAACCTAGTAGTAGGTTGTGCTAAGTAGAGATTAATACCACCCAAAATGACTGCTTCAAACATACTCTTTTTATATAATGGACACTACCATTAAAAGCAGTAAGATGTCTCCAACAGCAGAAAAGTTCAGTGTGTGACTGTGATACAAGAAAAGATTTATCAATAATCTAGTTATCTGTCTATGTTCAAGAAGAGATCTGTTTTTCTTTTTCTCCATTACTTTGAATATAGACAGAAAGATCTGAAAGGTAACTAAGAAAACACAAATTACAGTAAATTATTTGTAGAAATGTGGGAAATTTTGACAAGTGGTTATTTGCCAATAGAATGTTTCCTTTTTTCCTTTCCTTTTACTTTCCTATTTCCTTGCCTTGCCTTGCCTTGCCTTGCCTTCCCTTCCCTTCCTTTCCCTTTTTTTCCCTTGCATTTTTCTGTGAGGTGCTGCTTGCTTTGCCTTTCCATTTTTTAAGCAGAGCAATTCTTAAATCTGTTAGTACTTGTCTATGGAGCCATATGGGTTTCCATATGGCAATTCTTTTGATGACTGTGCCATATTCAATATCTTACCCATGTGCATGTCGGTGTAATCAAGTGTTTTATCTTTAATTTCCTGCACCGTGTAGAAGAAAAGTCTTAGTGTATTAGCACATTTCTGCTTTATCTGTCTATCGTTAGATTGGAGGATAGCATGTTCACACATTCTTTAATTGGGTAGTTAATTGGTCTAAGAGAAGACGTGGCAATATGAAGTGTCTTCTGTCATGAGTAGTATGAAAATCTTCTCCTTGGTAGTGATCATTTTATTGCCATAAACAAACAAGTTGAAATTTGTCTTAAAGAATTTAAAGAACTGATTTGGAGAATGATGGAAACTATGTGAAAAAATATTAAGGGAGATTTTTGACTTCTGATATTGTTTACATGACTTAGGAATGTCATAAAATGAAAAAATTATTTGTTTAGTGCTATAAGCGGAGGGGATGGGCTTTTTTGATGAAATAAGCATGACTTCCAATAAGGCATTAATAGAAAAATGTAGTCTGAAATACTTCTGAAGATGTAAACCTCATAATGTCAAGTATTTCAGTTTAGCCAAAATGCATTACTTACTTGATACAAGTAGATACACTTATGTTTTCATATCATGACATTCCTCTACCAAACAAAGGAAACAAAGGAAACTTGTCATTTTCTATGAGGTTAGATGCAATTAAAGAGTATCATATAAATATGCATATGTAAATGAGGACTAGAACTGTTGTCTTCTATTTTTAATGCATAAGCCTTGACTATTTGCTATATTTTTTTTTAAGATAGTGTTGGCTCCCTTTTACAAAGCCTTCAGGTATATTAAGCACACTTTCCTCTTAGAAATCTATTACAGGGATTAGTGATTCTTGCTTTGGAAAGATCATAGATGTCTATACTGCTTGCCAGGAAAAAGAACTATCTGTTTTAAAATAAAAATTAAATATATTCCTAGTATTATGGTATCCAAATTTTAGATTAAATTATTATTAAAAAAAACTTATTCTATTCCAAAGTGAAAGAATAGAAATGTTATCATAATTAATATATTCCTGTGATTCTATAATAATTTAACCATTTACAAGGAAAATGATAGAGTTAAGAATGACACATAGACACAGTCTTTTGCCTTTTCATTCTGAAGAAGTGCAAACTGTGTAGTGTTACTAGCAGGCAGAAGATGTTCAACAGCCATCTTTTCCTCTGAGTAGGGAACAGTCTCTTCAAGGGAGATTAGTATCACAGTGTGATTCTGAGGATAGGAGCTATGATGAGTTCTTCAATGAAGCTCACTTTCAGAGTTCGAATAGAAAAAAAATCTTTTGAGTTGTAGAAGTATATCAATAACTTTGTAAAGCTGACTTTTTCATGCATGAAGATTGCTTACTGTGCATGTACGTACTCAGTAAAGTTTTATTGTATCAGCTGCAATTTTGTATGCAGTGCATTAGTTTACTGCCCAGTACTTCATTGATCCACACAGCAATACTGAATACATATTTATGATGAGAGAAGGTTAATAGTCTTCCAAAACTCTCATTTTGTTTTAATCTTTAATTAATTTTGCAGAAGGGATACTATACAACTTCTCTTGGTTTGGGTGTTTGGTTTTTTTATTTTTTTAATTTTTTTTTCCTCTTGTGTTTATAGGAACACACAGGAATAGAATCTCAACAATAAGTTTTCTCAAACAGCTCATTCATGTAAATATTAGCCTATTAATATACAAGCCTTCATAGCTACCAAACACAATAGCTCCCCTTGTCAAAATTTAACAGCTACATAGAAGGTCTGCTGTGGCAAAACACATTAATGGTAGCAGTACAGTTTGGGCTGATTATTGTGAAGCCCTTTCTACTAAATAAAAGCAAAAACCATCCATACACATATTAACAATTTTATAGGCAGGGCTGGGAAGATTTATTCAAGGCTTTTGATTTTTACAGTGTCTTTTCTTTATCTGATTGTGGTCTCCACATAATTTACCAAAATAGATTCACCGAAGTGCTAGCACAAGTAAATGTTTGCCTACTGATGTATATAAAAGTTCATACATATTTAAAAATGCATACACAAAAAAGGGTATTTCCAATGACTCTGCTGATGGCAGAAGCTGCATAATCAGTCACCTTTCTTATCAAAAATATCATTCATGCCTACCTCTGCAGTACTAACCTATGCAGTAGATAGTGACTTTCACATTTTAGTTGTACGAACACCAAAACTAAGGAAGATTATAATTTTTTAAAATTCTCACTAATAAATAAAAAGATATATAGTTTGGATATAATTGTCCTTGAAAGAAAAAGAAACCAGGAAAAGAACCAAACCAAACCAAAGAAACAAAAAAAACAACTCAAAACCCAAGACCACATTTCTTCATCTATACTGTTTAGTAAGTTCTTCATCTGGTGTTATGTTTTATTAGGATAATTATATCACGTTGCAAGAACATTTCAAGAGGTTACCTTAAAAGAAGAAAAAAACACGTACCTTATAATGTTTGGAATGGGAATTTGTATGTATTGACTTGTGTAATAACTACCCTCTTTTTCCTTCATAGTGAATTCTATTTAGTATTTATGAAAAGAGAAAGACCATGAAAAATGCTTGTGTTGTGTGCATACACAATATATAAGCTCCTGAAAGTCTTTAAAGGACAGCAAAACACACTGGAGCTCTCTTGCTTTCTTTTCACACTGACTCTAATGCTTTGCAATTTCTCAGCCAGTGAGGGCGTTTAATTATCCCAAATCTATTAAAAAATAGAAAGAAAAAAAAAAGAAAAAAAGAAAAAAGAAATAAAAAGAAAAAAAAAGAAAAAATCTGTATAGTATAGAAGTGAGATCAGGTCCAAATACTAAGGATTCCATCTGAATTTATATTTATGGTTTATCTTGTTTTATTTTCTTTTCTTTTGTTTTCTATTAAAAAATTACCCTGCATCTATTTTTGCTAGGAAGAAGGAGGGAAAAAGGAGGTAGGGAAAGGTAGGGAGAATGAGAGAGAAAGAGAGCAGGTGGCACTGTAAATTTACAACCTTTTATTCAGTTTTTATCGGAAAAAGAACTGTCCTTACTGCAGTGCTTGCAGCCTGAAATGCACTCCATCATTCCACTCTGAAACTCTGATAAGTCCAGATGTGTGATGGCCTTCAGCATTAAATCAGGCTGTGCACTTCTAACACGACCTTCCCCTAGGCACCACAATGATATCTCTGTCTCTGACTTCCTATGCATAAATTGAATCAGGGTACTTTACACACGTCTTCCTAAGCAACTTTATATATTGTATGGAACAATGGACATCAAAGCTTTTTTAATGTCTGACTTACCCATTTCCCAACTTGGATTGTAATGGTAATGATGTGTTTATTCTCTAGATCTGAACAATGAAAGGGCTAAAATACAATAGAAGAATAAAATATTGTGCATTCCAGGCATGGCAACTGAATAAATAGCATACAAACTTCAAAAAATTATTTTGCTGCATTTATAATCTCATTCAAGGTACAAAATAAACTATGATAAAATAGCAGTAGCACGCTCGTCTTTCTACAAGCTTCTTGATTGTTTTTATTATTTCTCTAACTTCATTGTCTTTTCTATTGCACTGCAGTATTTTTAAAATTCATAAAGTTCTGAAGAAAGTCAAGAGAAAGAAAATATACAAGGTTTAGAGGCTGCTGTTTCTTTAGTACCCAAGAACTTTTAGGATGAACATTAACATTTTTTTTCAAACAAATAACTAATGCTCACACCTAGTCTCTTACAAGGATTCAGTTAAAGTTGAGCACCACGGGAACATGACTAGAGTTTTTAATTCATGTTCCCTTCAATGGGAAGTATTTTGGCAAGCACACTAGACGTTAGAAATCCTCATCTCATGTATAAATTCCCCACACTTCCAAGGTGAAGGCAGGGATAGAAAATAAAGGTTCTTGAGATTATGATAACCCCTGACTAGATGCTTGTGTTGATCTCCACCTGAGTTAGTGGGAAACATTTCTTGGGAAAGTGTTGCCTACCACTTCCATCTAGATCAACTGTCTGTGCTTCAATTTGATATTTGAGTTAATTAAACTTTTATGCAGGAAATAGTGACAGGAAGATTTGCTCACAGGAGGACTGGTAGCTCAGTGAAATTTCAGTGTGTTTTGTCATTTTAGCTTCATGATAGAACTGCTAATTGAAACAACAAAAACTCCTCAAAAAAACTGAGCCCATTTTGTCATAAAATCCAGTAGCAGAGGAGACCTAAAATCACTTGACGAAATGCCTGAGTAAAGTTCAAGTTTCAAGGATATTTTTATTTCTTCCTAACTGATTTTAATTCCAACCTACTGGAGGGGGCGGGGTGGGGGCTGGGGTTCAGGGGGACAGAGGGTTTCTTTCAGTCTCTTAAAGTGGATTCATATATTTTTGTAAATACTTGTCCCCACTAGGTTTCAAAACGAAAAATCTTTATACCCTCATGGTTGGACTCTCAATCATGAGATAGAAAGCTCAAGACAAAGCTATAGCAGTGTATTTATTCCACATTAAGACAAGGCAGAATACTTTCTTCTGGAGAGAGCAAGCTTAAGCTCTTCCTTCTCCTTTCTCTCCTACCCTTCAGAAAAGAAGCACTATAGGGAGACTGATCATTTGATCTTTCCCCTTCATCAAAAATGGGAAAGTTAGTGCTAAAATTGAGGCCAAGAGGCTCAGGAAAAGCTTTAGTCAGTTGACTAGTCTAGTGTCTTGTTTGTTATAAGACACTTCAAAAGGTCTTTGTTTTACCTGACAGCAGAGCAAGAACATTTCTAAAACTTTATGGAAGTTGTTCTGTAGAAAAAAAAAAACAACAAACAAACTAAACACAAAACATTTCTTGCCACACTCTTAATTGCTATATAAAGCTGTATAAGCAGTGCAATACAATACAGGTTCCTAGTGTAGTGCCTCTGAGTACTGCCTGCTCTTCTTTTTTTTTTTTTTTTTTTTTTTTAAATTTACTCCCTCAAGGTCTCACAGCAGATCAGAGGACAATAAGGTTTATAACTGTTACCCTAATTTCAAATTATGATGGCTAATTCCTTCTCAAATAGTTACATTCCAGCCACTTGAGTCCTGTTCGGTAAAGACTGGTCATGAATTTAATGAATATTAGCCACTTCAAGCAGCATATAGCTTTATAGTCACACATGTTACCATAACATAACATGTGGGAAAGATGCAGTGATTTTTGCATACCTTCATTCAAGGCAAGTGCTATGACCAAATACTAAAATATTATTGCATATATGTTTTATGTACATTACAAACATTAAACAATGATTTAGTTGGGTTCTCCCTAGACTGTAAGATTACTTCTCAAATTCATATATGATGAACACACAGTCATGACAGATTTATTAAAAACAAGTGATGTATTAAAACCCAAGAAGTTATATTTTTACTTAAAAGTAAATTAAAACAATAAATTTAATGTGTGTGCAGATGAGCCCAGTCTTTGCAAACAATAATCACTTGCTGTTTAATTTTCCTGGGCTGGATTGCTTCATATCTTGACCTGATGAGACATTCGGGCTATCTTCCCTATCCCCATATGCTTGACATTTTGTTCATTAGGATTGGCTTTCCTGATCGTCACAATACAAGATAAACTGTTTTATTAAGAGGAAATGATGGTGTCGCCTCTCCATAATTGAATCTGGAAGATGTATCTGCTGTTCTTTAGAATGACATATTCGGGAAGCCAAATAATCAACCTCAAGGGAACAGTTTTCTGTGCCTGAGAGATACAGGTCGCCTAATACTTCACCAGAGGTTTTTGCAGAAAATGTGAAGCTTTTGTCAAAACAAGCCAGTTCACCTGATAAATAATCATGTCATAAAGAAATATATGTTTCTGCTAAAAATGCTTTAAAAATAAGTATTAAGGTACTAATTCAGAGAGAATGGGATATAGAATGGTCTATTCATCACCCTGTTTTCTTACAAAAGCTATGTTCCAGGAGTAAACCTCAAGTGCTCTTTTGTTTTGCTTTGTTTTCCCCTTCCAAGAGATAAGGACCATAAAGGAAGTGATACTTAAAATTGGTACTTAGAAAATAAGTCTTTATATAAAAATAAAATAGGGTAATTTTTTTTTTTTAAGTGTAGATAAAACAAACACTTATTGTAGCCTGCATTCTTTCTATAAGGAAGGATCAAGGACACCCAGACAGCATTATTTCCACCCCAAATTCTCCAGCCTTGAAAAAGTATGATGCTGTTGCCAATGACAGTAAATGGTAATAGACAATCATTATATAATTAGAGAAGGCAATTAGAATTTATCTTAATTTCCATGTCAATGCAGGCATACACACAAAAACTCTAGTAGGTTGTGGTTTTTTTTCTAATTCATATAATAGTTATTCAGGAATATGTAAGTTTTAGCTATTACATTCTAGATTCCTTTATACTTTCTTTGTAGCAAACTTAAAACTGTGCAACACTTAATAATTTTAAACTTCTCCTTTTTTTTAAAGTGTCTTTCCTTTGAGAATTTCAGTTTCATTGATACCTGCAAAAACAAAGGAAAAATGTGGGATTTGATACTAAAAAAAAATATGGTAGTACAAAGCATGAAAAAAAATAAAATAACCTTCATAATCTATTTATAGACTTAAATATGAAAAAAATATATTCTGAGTTCAAGTTACACCACAATATCACAAATGAAAATTTTCAGAAAGAACTACTACCTTTTTACTCTCTGACCTCTGGAAGACAATCAGATTTAGAAATCAGTCATTTGTGACTTAGATTTTCTCCTTTACTAATATATTGCTACCTTCTTCATTTGATATTATGATGGATATTCAATTTAATTTTTCTCACCTTACTTCTCTTCTCATCACAATGAACTGAATAGTGTACAAAATAAGTACATTGCTCAATCAAGACTCATGTGCTCTGTCTCTCTTTTTCACTCCGTTTCTCTCCCTGTAGCTTTTTTCCTACTTATTTGATCCTTTTGTCATAAAGATGTTGTCCTATTATGATTAATTTTTTTGTCCTTTTTCTTCTCTTTAAAAATATCTTGTTTTTCCCCTTTTCAAATGCAGGATTATTCAATACATTCAGAAATTACCATGAAACAAATCTTATTGTGATAAAACATTCCCAAACAAAATAACTGTTTCTCTGAGCTGAAAACAAAGGAATCCAGTCTTGCAAAGTTGTAGTCTTAGTCCAAAAGATGAAGTCTACTCAAAGTCAAGAGTAAGCATCTTTAAGACTGACAGGTCTATAAGGCGGAACATTGTTGTAAATAATCTTATTTTTGATATCCTAAAAACTGTTTCACAAATCTTATAGGTTGCCCCTTTTCAAGTTATTTCATGCTAATATTCAGCTGATGGTCAAAGCAGTAAGAAAATCCAGTTCTTCTTAAACATCATGACTTCACAGAGTGACAGAATCACAGAATCACATAATCACAGAATCATAGAATGGTTGAGGTTGGAAGGAATTTCTGGAGAGTCTTCTGGTCCAATCCCCTTGCTCAGTCAGGGCCACCTAAAGCTTATTGCCCAGGTCCAAGTCCAGACAGCTTTTCAGTATCTCCAAGGATGGACACTCCACCACCTCCACAGGCAACCTGTCACCCTCACAGTGACACTGTGTGTCACCCTCACAATGAAAAAGTGTTTCCTGTTGTTCAGACAGAACCTCCTGTGTTTCACTTTGTGCCCATGGCCTCTGGTCCTGTCACTGGGCACCACTGAGAAGAGTCTGGCTCTGTCTTCCTTAGGTCCTTCCTTCAGGTGTTTATAGACATTGATGAGACCCCTCCTGAGCCTTCTCTTCTCCAGGCTCAACATTCCCAGCTCTTTCAGCCTTTTCTCATAGGAGAGATGTTCCTGTCCCTTCATCATCTTCATGGCCTTTTGTTGGACTCTCACCAGTATGTCCATGTCATTCTTATTCTGAGGAGACCAGAGTTGAACACAGGACTCCAGGTATGGCCTCACCAGCACTGAATAAAGGGAAGGATCACCTCCCTTGACCTGCTGGCAATATGTTGACTAATGCAGCCCTGGGTATCATTGGCTTTCTTTGCAGCAAGGGCACCTTGCTGGTACCTGCTCAAGTTGGTGTCCACCCACACAAGCAGAGCCTTTTCTGCAAAGCTGCTTTTCATCTGTGTGGCTCCTAGCATATATTGGTGCCTGGGATTGTTCCTCCCCATGTGCAGGACTTTGCAGTTCTCCTTGTTGAACTACATGAGGATCCTCTCGGCCCATTTCTCCAGCCTATTGAGGTCCCCCTGGATGGCAGCACAACCCTCTGGTATATCAACCACTCCTCCCAGTTTTGTTTCATCAGCTAACTTGCTGAGGTTTACTCCGCCCCATCATCCAGATCATTAATGGAGATGTTAAACAGGACTGGAGTTAGTATTGATCCCTGGAGCACACTGCTTGTCACTGGACTCTAACTAGACTTTGTGCCGTTGATTGCCTGCCTCTGGGTCCAGCCATTCTACCAGTTTTTAACCAACCTCACTGTCTGTTCATCTAGTCCAGACTTCAACAGCTTGTGTATGAGTATTTTATGAGAGACAGTGTCTCAGGCCTTACTGAAGCCCACGTAGACAAAGTCCACTGCTCTCCCCTAATACAAGCCAGTCATTTCCTCGTAGAAGTTTATCGAGTTGGTCAAGCACAACTTCCTGCCTGGTGAAGCCTTTATGACTACTCCTGATGATTTTCCTGACCTTCATGTGTGTGGAACCGGTTTCCAGGATTAGCTGCTGCATCACCTTCACAGGCTTATAACAAGACTATTTTGAAGAAAAAGACAATGCTGCTATTTTAAATGATTAGCAGTTAGAAGTCTCAGAATTTTGTCTGTGACTCCAACAGTGATGCATTTCTTGTTGGGAGGAAGATGTAAGACAGTTAAACTCTCTATATATCAGTTTCTATGTATGTGTTGTATGTATGTATTTTATGTATGTATTGCATATAGCTAGATAGCAATATTGGCCGACATATAGGGCTTTGTTTATGACTCAATTTACAATAAAGCTTCACATAACATGAGCATTTAAGATCCATTCTTTTGATACCAAATCCCATAGAATGCAACAGATTTTGATTCCATCACTTGCTTCTTTACCTTGATAACTGCATGTTGTATATTCCTTCTGGCTCAAAATACGCAGACATCATAGAGTCATAGAATCACAGAATTGCCTAGGTTGGAAGGGACGTTTCAGATCATCTAGTCCAACCATCAACCTAACTCTGACAAAAACCATCACTAAACTATATCTTTAAGCACTATGTCTACCCGTCTTTTAAAAACCTCCAGGGACGGTGCCTCAACCACTTCCCTGGGCAGCCTGTCCCAAAAAAATCTTCATTTAAATCAGATAATTAGTTTTGAGTAATTGGAAACTTATAAAAATCATATTAAAATATTTAGCATACCATGCTTTTAACTAATGAAATCTACAAATTCAAAATGGAAGTGTTTGTCTTGCCCATAATACCCAACCCTGGAGGCAACGAATCATCTTGAAGGAGGACTGTTTCACAAAGCTGTTTTCATATGAAATTTAAAAGCAGTTTCTAGCAGAGTTGTTTTTAAGGCACAGTTTTCTGGTTCTAGTGCATATTTTATACTTTAATGGCTGGTGAAATACTTTGCCTATACCAGATTTCACCTTCTGCTTTGTTATTCTATTCTATTCAGTTAAAAGGGAGACAGCACAAGATCTAAAAAGAAAAAGAAATTGTTAATGGAAATAAAGTGTAAAAAGTGAAAAAGATTCACTCTTCCTATATCCAAACCCTCTTTTTTTTAAAAAAAAAAAAAAAAAAAGTGTTTTATGCGTGGAGGAAGGAAGAGTGAATGAAATCTCTTCACACACTTATACACTAGATCATAAAGAAGCCTGGAATAATAGAGAAATAAATTGCTTTGGCGTCTGTATTATAAAGCTAAACATATGATTGTGCCATGAATGTAGTCTCTTATAAAGAATAATTTCCTGTATTGTCATAAAAAAGTATGATAGTCCATTAATATCCATTCACATCTCTGCCTTTCTGACGCAGCTACCCTAATGTGTTTGCAGGATTTTTGAATAACCACGTTAAAGAGGATAGATATGCTAAATAAAGACTTTCCAATGGGAACTTTATCCCATATTTGTTCCAAGTGTTCCAGGTACTTTCTTTCCGAAATGTATTGACCATTATTGGTGACAAAGTATTACAGGATATGCTCTAGTACACAGATCTTTAATCTTAAATTCTTATGAATGTCATGCAAAACTGAAAGACTTGTGATGTACTAGGCTTTTCTCTTTTCTGTGAAATACAAACTCCCTCTGTACACTGTCTCTCCTCACATTTTTGTATCCCAGTTTTCACTTGGGTTTAGTCTCAAATAACCCAATTATATCATATTTCTCTTTAAAGCATGAATTTTTTTAGCATATTTTGTAGAAGAACTTGTTGAAACTTTAAAAGAAAAAAAAAAAACAAACAACAAACCCAACCAAAACAAAGACCACATGTCAAAAACTATTGTTACTAAATCAGTAGATACCAAATAAAGTAATTATTATTGTATGATAATAAATAATACACAATGTTTCAAGTAACTAAAAGTAATAAACCCAAAATATTTCTGGCTTGTAAAATGTATGTGTATAGCCTACTGGAAATATATGACTTGAATACTGAAACCTGCTGTGGTGGGTTGACTGTGGCTGCCCACCTCTCTCACTCCCCCTCCTCAAAAGAACAGGGGAAGAAAATAAAATTAAGACGCTTGTGGGTCAAGATAAAGACAGGGAGATCGCCTACCGCTTATTGTCATGGTCAAAAGAGACTCAGCTTAGGGAAAAATGATTTAATTTATCATCAGTTAAAGTACATTTGGATAATGAGAAACAAAGAAAAAAAAAAAAAAAAAAACACCAACATCTTTCCCCTACCCCCTTTTCTAGGCTCAATTTCGATCCTTTGCTGACACCTCTATCTCCTCTCCCGTGAGCAACACAGGGGAATGGAGGATGGCGGCTGTGGCCAACCCATAACAGTTCCTCCCTGCCGCTCCTTTCTCCTCACATTTTTCTGTTTCTCTGGTGTGGGGTCCTCCACAGGCTGCAGCATGGATACCTGCTCCACTGTGGTCTCCTCCACAAGCTGCAGAGTAATCTGTGCTCTGGCACCTGGAGCACCTCACCCCTCTTCTTTTTCTCCAACCTTGGTGTCCACAGGGACGTTTCTCCCACTTTTTTTCCACAGCGTCTTGCCCTTTCTTAAGTATGGTTTTCCCAAGCCTGCTGAGGGATGTCACAAGTGTCTTGCAGTGTGTCCTTTGAAATGGGCTGTAACTGGCCAGAAACAGCTGTGTCTGGTTCCAGCCAGCAGCCTCTGGCCTCTGCTCACACAGACTACCACTGCTTGACATTGACACCCAATACACTGGCAACACTTATTTAAGGGGTAGCTCCAGATAGCAAAACAGTGACTTCAGAAAAACTCTATTGTGCCTCTGTTTTAGTCACCTTTCAAATAGTCATATATTCACTTTTTTAAAACCTTGTTTCTTTTCTTAATATATCACAAATATTGTCCTTACAGAAAATCTATTTTAGATAGGTAACCTGTCTATTTCAAATCAGGTATCCTGGGAAGAGCATAGGGGTGTTGCCTAGTTGTGTAGGAATTGGGTCAGGAAGGCCAAGGCACAGCTGTAGATGAAGTTGGCAAGAGATAAAAAGAATGATGAGAAAGGCTTCTCTAGGTGTATGTCATGCTTTAACTCCAGATGGCAGCTAGGACCATGCAGCCACTCACAAAGTTCTCCCCCTTCCTCCAGATGGGCAGGGAGAAGAGGGAGAAAAGGAGGGGAAAGGGAAAGGGAAAAAACCCCTCATGGGTTGAGATAAGGACAGTTTAATGGAACAGTAACAGAAAATGAAAAATAACAATAACAACAATAATTATTATTAAGGTGGTAAAAGCATATACAAGACACAAATCACTGTTACCATTTGGCTGATGTAGTTGCCAGGCCACTCTCCATGATATTTGAAAAGTCATAGCCATCAGGTGAAGTCCCTGGTGGCTGGAAAAAGAGAAATATTGCACCCAGTTTTAAAAAGGGTAGAAAGGACCTACCAACCTGTCAACCTCACCTCTGTGCCTGGGAGGATTGTGGAATGGATCTCCCTAGAAGCTACGCTAAGGCATGTGGAGGACAAGGAGATGATTCGAGACAGCCAACAATTGATACCACTGTTGATATTTGAAACAAAAAGCTGATGCTTGGTTGTTGGTTTCCAAACCACTCCTACTTCCTCTGTGTGTGTGTGTGTTTTGTTTTGTTTTGTTTTTCTGGCTTATACCTTTAAAGTGACTGTCATGGAAAGAAAGATGTGACCTGATCCATGTAAACATCAAGATGAAATTAACATAGGTTAATGTTGACTACATTGTCTTTATGTAATGTTTAGACACATATCAACTTGTTTCTCAAGTTGCATTTAATTCCAGATGCTTTTAAACATTGTTTCAACTAAAATATATCATTTTGATACACATTGTTGATTATTTAATGCTTCATCTTCTACTGTTTCAGCCCATTGAAGGTTTTTTAGTAAAATAAAAAAAATGTTATTACTGCCTTTAGAAGTTTAACTTATATGTTTTTGTCATATGTAACTAATTTAAAAATTCACTTTATACGAAAATGAAAATTATTATATTTTCTTGTAGAGAAAAGATTTTCTAATTGCTCTGTTTAGAATCATAGAATGGTTTGGGTTGGAAGGGACCTTTAAAAGTCATCTAGTGCAACCCCCTTGAAATAAGCATTGATGCACAGGGACACCTGATGCATTGAACAGTACGCAGATCAGCACAGTTCGTTCAGTTGAATGTTTTGGCAGAGCCTGATGTAAAATGCATCCAATAACAGGCTTACATTATCTAACTTTATGCAACATAGATTTATTGTGTATATGTTTCTAACATGATTCAGTCCATTGCTTTTTCCCTAATTCTGTTTTGAAGGTGCTGAATGTTTTCCATAGAAGTAACATAAATAAATACTGTGCCATTCTGGTTATTTTTTGCCTGTATGAGTGAGAAAAGTAAGGCAATTTGATATAATCTGACTGGAGATCTTTCAGTGATTAAGGCAAGAAGCATTTATAAAAAAACTAAATGAGATCTTTTAAGTGAACAAAACTAGTTCTTCATAATAGCATAAGAATTAAGATTTCACAGCATGATCCTTCTACACAGATGCCAAGAACTCATATGGATTATTAAAACACAAATGAACTTTTAAGAAGCTATAATGATCTATACACTACAAAAATGTTTAAATGAAAATAGAAAATTAAATTTAAAAGCATTACTTCATGAATATCAAAGCTAAGGATGCAGACAAGTTAAAAGATTTTGAGAGTTTATTACATCTAAAATAACCTACCAAGTAATTTCATTCTCAAAATCTCTAATGCGGAGAAGTGCATTTTGCAGAGCCCAAGCATGATTAGGTGGGTGAATAAGGACTCTAGATGCTCTTTTTCACCCCACATAGAGATGTATTGTAAGCCCAGGTTGTTAATAAGGATATAGAGTTTGTCCCTAGTAGTTTCCTCTTTCGTATAGGCAGTTAGGGAGTAGATGAGGTGAGGAATGAGTCATCACCTACTACAAAAAAGGTAGTAACTTGGTATTACTAAAGGTCAGCAAAAAATTACACTTACTGTTAATCCTAGGGCTGCTCTATTCTGTACTATATAGATTCTTAAATGACCTCATCACCAAGAATCTAAAAGTAGGACTTGGCACCTAGAAGTTTTTAAATGAGGATTTTGACATACATTGAGAACTCATGATGAGCTTAATTTAAATTAGTTGCCCACACATTAGGTGTCCAATGCCATTCAAGTTATCATAAAACTGGCAACCTTGTCATGGGTGTGTCAGATATGGCACACAGGTGTAGATCTATAGGAGGCCCATCTGGTATGAGAGACAGAAGACTAGAGCATCTGAAACAGAACTAGCCTCCAATTTCAGGCAATTAAATACTAGTTATAGTCAACAGAGACAGTGATGTCTGTCCAGTTCCTCCTAATATTGACATTTATATTTGACATCTCTTTGAGTGTCATTGTGTGTAATGTTGATTCTTCAAGAAGGGCCAGAAGGAGGACCTGGGGAACTACAGGCCTATCTGCCTGACCTTGGTACTGGGGAAGGTTATGGAACAGATTGTCTTGAGGGCTATCACACAGCACATACAGGACAACCAGGTGATTGGGCCCAGTCAGGATGGGTTTATGAAAGGCAGGTCCTGCTTGACAAACATGATCTCCTTCTAGGAAAATGTGACCCCCTTAGTGGATGAGAGAAAAGCTGTGAATGTTGTCTACCTAGACTTCAGAAATGTTGTTTCCCATGGCATTCTTCTGGAGCAACCAGCTGCTTAAGGCTTGGATAGGCGTATGCTTCACTGGATAGAAAACTGGCTGGCTGGCTGGGCCCAAAGAGTGATGCTGAGTAGAGGTAAATCCAGTTGGCCACCAGTCACAAGTGGTGATCCCCAGGACTCAGTATTGGGGCCTGTTCTGTTTAATATCTTTATCAATGATCTGGACAAGGGGATGGAGTACACCCTCTGTAAATTTGCAGACGACACCAAGTTGGGCTGAAGTGTTGATCTGCTGGAGGGTAGGAAAGCTCTACAGAGGGATCTAGACAGGCTGGATCGATAGGCTGAGGCCAACTGTATGAGATTCAACAAGGCCAAGAGCCAGGTACTGCATCTGGGTCACAACAACCCCATGCAGCACTACAGGCTTGGGGAAGAGTGGCTGGAGAGCTGCCTGGCGGAAAAGGACCTGGGGGGGTATTGGTACACAGCTGTCTGAATATGAGCCAGCAGTGTGTCCAGGTGACCAAGAAGGCCAACAACATCCTGGCTTGCATCAGGAATAGTGTGGCCAGCAGGACTAGGGAAGGAATTGTTCCCCTGTATTCAGCACTGGTGAGGCTGCACCTCAAATACTGTGTCCAGTTTTGGGCCCCTCACTACAAGAAAGATAATGAGGTGCTGGAACATGTCCAGAGAAGGGCAATTAAGCTGGTAAGGGATCTAGAACACAAGTCTTGTGAGGAGCTGCTGAGGGAGCTGGCGTTGTTTAGTCTGGAAAAAAGGAGGCTGAGGGGAGACCTTATTGCTCTCTAGAACTACCTGAAAGGTGGGGATCAGTTTATTTTCCTGAATAACAAGTTATAGGACAAGAGGAAATGGCCTCAAGTTGCACCAGGGGAGGTTTAGATTGGAAATTTGGAAAAATTTCTCCAACGAAAGGCTTATTAAGCATTGGAACAGGCTGTCTAGGGAAGTGGTTGAGTCTCCATCCCTGGAGGTACTTAAAAGATGTGTAGGCATGGTACTTAGGGGCATAGTTTAATGGTGGACTTGGCAGTATTAGGTTAACAGTTGGACTTGATGATCTTAAAGGTTTTTTCCAACCTAAATGATTCTACGATTCTGTTGAGATCAATTTGAAATCAGTTTGAGATCAGAACTGTCATGTTCCGTGTGGATGCCTCAGGTAATTTAGAAGTCAAAACACAAATACAGAGCTTGCTATTGTAACGTTAAAATACAATGCAAACTTCTTAATGGATACATTTTAAAGCAGGCTCTGCCAAAATTTTAAACTGAAGGACCTACACTGAATGTGTGTATCAGATATTAAACTCAGTTTGCAGCATAGAAAGTAATAGAAAAGAAAAAGAAATGTTCAGCACTCAGGAAAACATTCTATCAATCAAATTTGTAGACTGACTTCTTACCAGAAACATATACATATTGTTCTACATGATCTCAAAGTCAGATTGTGCAGAACTGTATCTTGCAATAAAACATAGAATAAAAATAAAACCTAAAAAATATCAATAAGCAAACATTTTGATGGTGGCACGTCCAGGGAAAACACAGTTGTAAAAGGGCAAACCACTGCATGGCAGTGAGGGACAGGTAGGGAAATCTAAATGTGTGAGAAAGAGGCCTGTGGACACCAATGTCAGAGAAGAAGGAGGGGAAAGAGAGGCTTCAGGCACCATAGGAGATGTTCCCCTGCAGTCCCTGTGGAGGATCAAAGTGGAGTAGTTACTTCCCTGCAGACCATGGAGGGCCACTCTGAAGCAGGTATCTATCCACACTGCAGCCCATGGGGTATCCTGTGTTGGATATTTCCTGAAGGACTGTAACCAGTAGGAAGGGCCCATGCTGAAGTAAGGGAAACGTGAGGAGGAAGGAGCAGCAGCAAGGGACTGTTATAGACTGACTCCAACCCGCCATTCCCCCTCCTGCATGCATTGCTCATGGAGGAGGAGGTAGAGGTGTTGGGAAGGAAGGAGTGAGGTTGACCCTGGAAAAGGGATGGGGAGACGGTGTTGTTTTACGTTTGTCTTTGTTTCTCACTATCCTACACTTTTAATTGGCAATAAATGAAATGAATTTTCCCCCAAGTTATTTCTGTTTTGCCCATGTGGTAAACAATCTCTCTCTCTTTATTTAAACACAGAAGCTTTTTTGTTTTATTTTCTCCCATTGTTCTGCTGAGGATGGGGAGTAGCTAGGTGGGCATCTGGCAGCTGGTTAAGGTCCCTGCACAATGATAAAAAGAAAAGAAAGAAAGCAAGGACTACCAAGAACATGGCTGTTTATCTGCTCAGATTTTTTTTTTTCCCTATTTTTTTTTCCCCTGAGTGAAAAATGAAAGACACGGGATCTAAATTAATGAAAACAAGATAGACAAATTAAATTGAGTAATTCTCATATTAGTCTGATTGCTAACTTATGTAACAGTAGAAAAGAAATTACCTGGCGATGTATATGAAGTGTGAACTTCCAAAGCTTCAGTTCAGGCACTGAGTCTAAACTAATTTAGTTGTAACCTTGGACAACCTTTGGTTTTTCCAGCAAGTTTTCAGAACTGCTCAATCTCTGAAACTATATTGTTATTTAAATATGGTTGCAATGTTCCTTCAAATAAGTAATTTTTATAGACCCTACTAAACAGAATGAAACACAGCATTGCATAATATTACACGGGTATATTCTTTATTATAAACCACCTCCCCACAAAGTATAGAACTAGTATTGTATTGTCTGAGAAATGCTTCATGGTAGTGTAAATTCAAGCTGGGTTGTAACTTAAAGGCTGGCAGGTTCATAAACTTGCTTGCTGCAAATGCCAGGCTATTTAGCAATAATGTACCCTTAACATAGCTATTTTCCTCCAAGCATCCAAGGATTTTCTAGGTTTGTTTTTTATTTGTTCTGTGTTATTTAGAAGAATTAAGAGAAGAAAAAGCATAAAGAAGAAATTTACCTGGCTGCATTCCTAATCTCTGCGTTTGTGAAAACAAGAAAATAAAAAATCATATATATCATCAGTGTATATAAAATCTAAATATCATCTGCCTTGGTATTGTTCCCAACATTGGGAATACCTAAGTGTGATACAAAGGATTCAGCGTGTTTGCAATGTAATTTAATAAGGACAGTACTGACTGAACTCTAAACTGCTGTTCTGAGAAATATCAAAAAGTACTTCCTCAAAATCATCTATGACTAACACCAGCACACTGTTAGCTCCTTGTTGGTGGTTACAGCGTACAAATTCAGAAAAAATACATTTTTAACGAAGTCAGTTGTTTTCCTTTGGATTCATAAATAGTTCAACTTGATGGATTGATCAAAGTGTTTTAAAATTTAAGATTTCTCTTAGAGTTAAGTACAATGCAGAAGAAATGAAAAAGTAAATTTAGTAATTTAAAGGTCAAATCCATCTTCTGTCAGTAACGTAAATGTCAAATTCACCTTTTCCTAAAGTTTTTCCTTTCTTTTTCCTCCTAATTCTATTTGGCCAGTCTTTCACTTCGGCTATTTCCTTTCTCGCAGTAGGACTTCTCCATGGTTTGTTACTTCTCCCATCTTCTATCACTTCCTTTCACGTAGAATAATGAGAAGATTTCTCTTTTTAAGCTTCTTTTTTTTGTCTTCTTTTCTCATTTTTTTCCTGTTCCTGAAAGGAACAAGAAATACAGTCTAGACAATCTTGAGTCTAGACAGAATGCAGTCAAGCGTTCCTTTTGCTTTCCTGAAATCATCCAAGGTATTTTGAATTTTTATTCTCTGTTCTCATTAGCTCTTATGTTCAGAAGTTTATCTCTTCATTTACTCTTTTACTTGTTTTGAACCTATTTTTCAATACACATTCCCATTGCTTCAGATTTTCTATTTTTCTCCATTTCTTGAGTAAGCAAAGAAAAATGCCAAGTCCTGAAAGTAAGACAAAATAACTGGCAACAGTACAGACTGAGAGCTGTCTTAATCATCAATCAAAAAAGAACATGGATGTCCTGGTGGGCTGGGAGTCAGACAGGAGTCAGCAGCGCAACCTTTTGGTGGTGAAAACTGACCACTTACAGAGGTGTATTACCAAAAGCATACATTGCAGATCAAGGCAAGGGTTTATTTCTCTTTATTTGGTACTTGTGATACCTCACTTAGAGCACTATCTCCAACTGTGGACCCCCAATACATAAGATGGTTAGGGAGCTGAAACACATTTCATATGAGGAGATACTGAGGGAGCTGGGTTCAGCTGGATGTAAGGCTCAAAGAAGATCTAAACACCGCCTTCTACCACCTGGAGGGTTATATTACAGAAAGGACTAGACTTGCCACAGGGGTGTAGAGAAGAGGACACAAGAATATGATCACAAGTGGTAATAAAGGAAATTCCAGCTCGGAAATTATATCTCAACTGGTGAGGCCACATCTGGAGTATTGTGTCCAGTTCTGGCCTCCTCAGTACAGAATAGACATAGTGAGAGTCCAGGAAAGGGCTACAGAGGTGATTAAGGGACTGGAGACTCTCTCTTATGAGGAAAGGCAGAGACAGCTGGAATTGCTTAGCCCAGAGAAGAGAAAACTCAGGGAAGGTCTCATCAATGTCTATGAACATCTGAAGAGAGCATCCAAGGAAGACAGAGCCAAGGGCCTTTTCAGTGGTGCCCAGTGACAGGCCCAGAGGCAACGGACACAAAATGAAACACAAGAGGTTCCATCTGACAATCCAGAAATGCCTTTTTCACTGTAAGGGTGACTTAGCACTGGCACAAGTTGCCTGGGAAGTTTGTGGAGTCTCCCTCCTTGGAGATACTGAAAAGCTGTCTGAATATGGTCCTGGGCACGCAGCTCTAGTTGGCCCTGCTTGAGTAAGGGGGGTCGGTCCAGATAACCCTCCAGAAGTTCCTTCTAGTCTCAACTGTTTTGTGCTTCTGTGATTCTGTTTTTACCTTAGTCCAAGAACCATGTCAGTAAAACCTTTAAAACTTGACTTAAAATCATATGGGAAGCAGAGAATAGGAAGAAAACAAAATATATTTGCAGTTACTTGTGTGGCTAGGAAGATATACTGGAGTGGTTGAAGCTGGATGGGTTGGAAGTATATTGCTGGCTAGGATGGAGACTTGTAGCCACTTGGAAATGATGGAATATGTAGGTCATTATGATCACCAAGGAGTAAAGGTGTATTCTGAAAAGAATGCACTGAACTGGCTAATTGTGATTTTGTACCTGCAACAAACAAGGTTTCACTGTTAGTGTGAGGTTTCCAAAGCTCTTCATCTCTGTATTCCTCAGGTTGAATTTCATCCAGTTATTCTTCATTCAGGAAACCATTTCCTACCAGCCGAAGGAAGGGTTGGGGAATGTCAATCTCCCATTTCCTTCTGAAAGGAAATACTGAATGCAGTCCATAGTGTAGTCCAAGTTGGCATACAGACTAACTTCAAACTACTCTCAGAGGGTGAGAAAACTGTGGGAAAAGCGGGGATCAAAGCAATCTGAAAGTATTGGTTGAATGTAAGTTGGAACTCATGTGTATGCCACGGTATACAACACAGACCCAGGGTTCAACACGTTCCAGTTGTATGTCTTGCTGAAGACAAGGATTAAACCTGTATGTTTGGCACTTCCTTTTGGAAAACAGCCTCTGTGAGCCACTAGGAGAAAGCCATTGGGAAGGAGCCATGTTGTACCCTGGCTGGGTGATCAGAGAACTAAAATAGTAAGGCACACAGAAAATTACATACTTTTCCCACAATGTGAACACAAATAATGAACCCCCAAATAGATCAAATAATACAAATATTCTCTTTTGAACGTGACACATCTCTTAAATAAGCTAGCAATCACAATGTCAAATATTGCTGAGGGACCCATAAGTATAAAAATGGATGAGTGCCCTCTATGTATTGACAGTATGAATCATCTATCAGTGCCATTAATCTGAATTTAGATCATGCTGAGTCCTAAGTACTAGCTTCAACTGTAGAAATACGTTAACACATAAGTTTGCTTATAAATAAGCAGCTTTTCAACTAAGTGGTACTTAGGTTTTTCAGGATCTTCAGTGACGGTTGAATAGCGTAGTGTTCAAAACATAAAGAGAATGGAATGAGACTTTTAGTGTCTTGAAAGAGTGGCACAATTCCTCTATATATGTCTCAACTCACTGGAAATAATATTTATTTAGATTCTTTTAAAATCATGTACTTTTTTTTAAATTATGTTCTTTTTTTCAAAAGAAAGAGAGTTTGTATTTATCACATGGTTACGGCTAACTTAGCATACTTCTAATGCCCTGGCCAGATCTCAATGCTTGTTAGAAGCCATTTTTAGCTCTGTACCTGCCTTCATAAAATGGAGGATGTCCGCTGAACCATTAAACAAAACAATTACATTCCAATCCCATCAGCTCCTTGTTCATATAAGCTCCCTTTCATTCTTTCTCGGCTCTCAGAAAGGATGAGAAAGATGAATAAAGGAATTCAGATAAATAGTTAAATCTACTTCATTAATAGCATCGAAAGATTTTGCCTTCTGAATCAAAAATAAAAAAATCAGATATGATACTTGTCATCAACATTCCAACCTGTATTTTTTTGTATAAACATCTCTTTGAACTGGCTAAAATAATTTTTTGATGTTTAAGGTTTTTTGCAACTTATTCTAATTGGCCAGACCCCCATCATCTTAAAAATTGCCCTTGACTACTAATATTTTCTTGGCAAGACAGGTGTTCTTGCACAGTGTGCAGCAGAGCAAGAGATGTAATTCCAAGGAGGATTTCATGTGACTAATTCCAAGAGCAAAAAGGCAAAGGAGGCATTGCATCAAATGAAATGGTGACAAAATGAAGTTTTGTTTGTAAGTTAGAGTGGAAATATAATAGAATGCAGAGCAGTCAGAGGTACATACTCCAAGCACAAAAGAATATATTACTTTATGAGCAAATTATAGTAATTTGTATTCTCAGCAAGCAATGGTGTTAATTGATATGAATTAACAAGAAATTAAAGTAGATGCCACGGAAATTCTTTTTATTTTACATCTTCTTTCCTGTGCTTGTCATGTATGCTATAAACTGCAAATATCTCCTTTCATGTAGCAGTTCAGACTGTACTAAAGGTCCAGGGTCCTGCTTTGCAAATGATTTCTTAATGTTTGTCAAAATTCTGCTGGAGTGTTCTTTCTGGAATTAGACAGCACACATAGAACTAAATCCTTGTTCACATTCTGCATTTTTTCAAGTAAGTCTATTTTTAATAACGATTTGGTATTGTTTGGAACATTGTCTCTTTTATGTTTCTGAAACTCCACAAAGTCATGACTAGCATTTTCTCATGACACAATTCCTCATCCCTTTCCATCAGTATGACACACACCTCTCTAGTTGTTTGTTGCCACTTGCACACTGCCCCCTTTTTTGGCCCTTCGTTCTACTAGGAAAAAAAATAAAAATCTTTGGTGCTGCTTGGTAAACTAGGTCAGAGAAGTGATCTGTTATAAACTAATTGGAAAAAAGAAAAAAAGAGGGATATCATAAAGGAAGGGAGGATACATTTCAAGGTAGCATGAAAAGGTATACGAGAAGCATGTATGAAACTATACCCTTAGAAGCCCAAGGTTCTGATACAATCTTTACTTCCATCGAGTTCTCGTGCTCTTAAGCCATTTAGAACAGAATAATATAGCAGTGAAATATTATACAAAATAAGAATAATACTTCTAAGACTCTTTTCATAGAGGAAAACAAGTGTTCAAAAGCAAAATAAGAAGACTCAAGGTCACCTGTAGAAACTTTATTTCCTCGTATGTCATCTTGTAGCCTAGTTTTTGGGACAAGTTCTGCAAGCCATATTGGCAAAAACATGTTTCTGAATATCCTGGCCAGGGGCTGTTGTCATAAGCATTTCCAGATTACTGTATCTACAAAGCACTGAATTAATTAGGCATGATATATTTTTGGCATGTGACTACATAGAATGTAGCATAATGTCATGAAATCTACCAGCCTGAACTGCACTGTTTGCAGAGGTGACAGTCCCATGGGAATATTTTCAGCTCTGAATGCATGCAATTTACCTTGAAAGTAAACTGCTAGCTCTCACTAATGCAACCTCTTTTCTCTCTCTCTTTTTCAATAGCCAAGCCTGATAGGCTGGCTTTTTTTTTTCCTTTTTTTTTTTTCTTTCAGATCATACTTTGCTGCACAACTTCATAAGAAAGAATCAAATAAGAATGTCCCAGCTAAACTCCCAACGCCAAGGTAAAAAAACAGAAAAGAATGTGAGATAGCTACAGTATAATAAACATAAGTAGCTGGGAAATTTAATTTGTTTTCATTGTATGCTAGCTTTAGAATACTGTCAGAATACTTGTATATATACCTGTGTGTATATATGTGTATGTTTCATATATGTATATATGTGTTCATGCAAATGTATTCTTTTTCTTTTTGATGGACTTGCTAATGTACTTAATGTGTAATGATTTTTATGGAATAAATTACAGTGTGTACAATGTTTAGATGAAAGAAAGAATCAAGTTTGTTTCAGAGCATAGTTCTATCCTGTTAACAACTGCTGTTTCAAGATGGTGATCTCAACAATATCAACCCTGTATTTTGAAAACTAATTCTGCAATTGATGAGATACTTGAGAGTGTGACCCCATCTACAGACCCATCGTACAGAATCAATGGTGTATTTAACTGAAGTACTAAATTTCATGCTAATTGTTCTGTAAAACTCTACCTAAAAGACATCATTCCTGAGACAGATATGTATATAGATGTCCATCTCAAGAAAACAAATTTTTTCTCCAGATTGATTTATTTATCTGTCTGTCTGCCTATCTATATATCTACTGTTTATATATTACTAAACAAGTACACAATAGTCCACATTTGTAATGAAAGATTTTGTTAGAAAGTATATTTTACAGGAACATATTCATTTTGAATACATTCAGGAAAGAAAATTATCAAAGTAAATTGTTTTATCGTCCCAATTTGAAATGGCAAATATTGCATATTAAGGAAGTAAAAATATGTCACTTAATGGTATTGTTCCACATTATTTAATACAGCAGGAAACATCTAATATTCTGTATATCATATTTTTTACTGTATTATAATACTTTAAGATAGAATGTGAATCACTGATGTTTCAAACTGAGACAAATGTTGAAGAAATGACATTTTTCTAAAGAATGGTTATTTTGTTTTCCTACCATCTAAATTGCATAGTTTCCTTCTTCAAAACTACAGTGGTATCAAGACTGGAAAGGTATAAAGGTGAATCATATCTTATTTTGTACTTTATATCATACTAAACAATGAGGCTTATAATGTCACTGTGTGTTTTTACTATTGCTGTTGCAATTATTATTAATAACAGGAATAGAGAGTAGCAACAGCATAAAGTATACATTTTTGTGCTATTCTAATCATACATGACGAAATGATGGCCTTTGCAAGAACAGAATAAGACAAAATAGATGCAGCAGATCAACAATTTTTACACAAATAAACAATCTGATAGCACTGTTTAGTATATAATAGTCTAGGTTAGTAATAGTCTTACCAGGACCACCCTATCTGTTGCCAAGGCTTTCATGTGTCTCTTAACCCTTTTTGTTATACATTATAATAAACTGTCTCAGTGGACACGTGCAGACATTTCAGTGAACAACACATGAAAATAAAATAGATCTTTGAAGAGCTAATGAGAGAGGAATAAAACCTGGCTTCAGTGATGCAGCAAAGGTAAGCATTAGCATCTTGATCCCCCACATCAAATGGTAGGTTCCCTTAATGGGAAATGGGTAGTTTGCTTCCAATGTACTGGAGAGCAAGAAGCCAAAAGAAGGCTATACTAAGAGTGATATTATCTAAGTAGTACTGTGAAAAATAGAAAACAAATAAATAATTTAAAGTATGCAGATAGTGCAAGAGTGTCAGGGTCAAAGAAGAAAAACAGCTGTCACAGGGGCACAAAGTACCTGATGATTTTAGATGTATGAAAACAGAAAATTCTATGTTACAGTTGTTAGGAAAGTAGAATGTGTTATGAGCACAGAATGTGTAGACTGGTGGATGTGCAAATCCAGAAGAAGGGCCAAGTCATATATTTTGCACACTCTCCAGGCTTCTTTTACGGGAGGACAGTTACAGTTCCTTACAGGTACAGTTCCTTACAGTTATTAGAACTGCAGTGGGAATTACTGCCTACTTCTATACATGCAACATCCAAAAATTATATTATATCCCACTGGACGACAGGTGTTGCTGGATTAGAGATATTAATTTATTTTGAAAATCTAAAAATCTACTCACTAAAGATCATCAAGAAAAAGTACACTTTGTCAAGCTTGTAATCTAAACGAAAACACAATTTTATTTTTCTACAGTCCACTTTATCCTGCCTGAATCCATTAAGCCAAATTCTTTCTTTTTTTTTAATGTACCAACATATGAAACTTGAAGGCATTATAGGAGGTGATATGCTAAAGGACTCAGAAACTAAAAAAAAAAAAAAAAAAAAAAAAAAAGCAGAGACTGTTACTTCTAAGTAAAAAGCTTTTGTCACAGTTGTGAATGGACAGGAAGGGAGGGAGATGAAATAAAATGGCACATTTGATGAAAAGATACATCTGAGTCAGGATGAACCACCGAGATTCAACAAGAACTACTCTAAAAATGATACTGATTCAATAAATATGTATCCTACCCATTATGTCTTTTTTAAAACAAAGATCAGAGATTTAATAATGTGCAGAATGTCATATCTAAGTTTAGAAACCCTTCGAAAGGGTATTTTAGCAGGTAATACCTCTAGGTACATCATTATGACTCAGAAGACACCGAAGTATGAGGCACTTCCATTTTTACCTGTGGGTATCTAAAGGGTGGATTTTTCCACTGTATGTTGCAATAAAGAGCCAAGAGAGACTTAAGAAGTCTGAAGAGCAGGAAGGAGTGGATAATAATCACTGTAGTGCAGTGAATCTGAGTGACAGACCAACTGGCTGTCTGTTAGCATGAGCAGACCAAGGAAGAAGGAAATGGAGTATGGTTGGGAAAAATAAAAAAGCTCAGGTTTTCAAATGCTGGATCTGAGAATTAAAAGGACAACCCAGATAATGTGTCAGGAAATAGTGGATGAAAATGAAATCAAAGTTGAGGAAACAGATTTCTGAGTTATCATCATGGTAGAAGCCATACAATTCGAGATGGTGATAAGGCAGAGAGAAGAAAAAATGAAGCTCTGAAGGACAAAATGTCAATAAAAGACAAGAGGAAAAGAACCGCCAAAGGATATTTTGAAGGAGAAGCTGGAAAGGGAGGGGGAAAATCCACAGAAGTATGGGGTACCAGAAGCCAATTAATGTTTTTAGTGCTTTGATAACACTCTTTTGTTGGCTAGTATGTACTATTTCAGTGCAATCTGGTTTTAACAGCCTGGAAATCACAGGTTTATCAAATTAATGAGTACTAATATTGACATAAATCTGGACAAGAAAAACTATTGTCAGGGAAAGTTGAGCTGGCAAACAGGGAATGGCTCTTATTTCTGCCTAATGACAACAAGTTTTTAAAATCTTGTTTTTCTTGGGATTTATTTTTTGTTTCAACGTGCATACGTATGTGCTCATTAGTATCTCCCCTTTCTGCTGCCATGTGCTGCCTGCTGCTACATGGATTCACGTTGGGCATGTGCTCTGCCAGACATTAAGTGGTTGTTACTACCTTATGTGCTCGTCGTGGTGTGAAAACTAATTGAGAGCATGGAGACTAACTGGGCGTGGCTACCAAAGCATACTTAGTCACAGGTATACTTGACATGTACATGACATCTCTTCTCTCCTTCACATCAGTCACAGCCAGGGGGAGGTGTACAGAAATTCCCACAGCGCTTGGCAATTGGATGTCGCTGTCACCATGGCAGGCACTTCGCCTTTAACAGGTTAGTTGTAGGGGAGACATTTAAGCATAAATAGAGTTCAACCGGGACCAACCCTCTGCCAAACTACCACCGTGGGCCTGTCTTGCACTGCACTTCTGTGAAGATCACAGCTCTGTTCTGGTGTGGTTTTGATCATTTGGCTTCATATCTATCTTCTTTCCAGCTTTTTTTATAGCTATCCCACTTAAAATATACATTGCCTACAACAGGCATTGTAATCCTGAAGAGAAAATAGACACCTTCCAGCCTGCCCTGAGACCAGACGTACCAGTGCAACATAAAAAAGTCAGTAATAATCTTGTGACTGTAGGCTGCTTATGAAAAATGCAGACCAGCCTGGCCACTCACAGGTGCTATGCTGCAGAAGTTCCCATGTTAATAATCTACAAGGAGGGTTCTTTTCCACACTGGAGTTCATGGAGTTATCTGTTCTTTTGCAAGGTAATTCAGTGTATTCTGTTTTGTCACTGGGTGTTGTCTTTATCTTTATGTTATTGCTGGATTGAGTGAAATATAAAGTCAAACATTTTAGAAAAATGACATATGGAGAGGTGTTTTTTTCCCTGTTAATACTAAAATATTAGATTCCTGATGTTAAATTTTATTCTAGAGTTATACCAAGTATGCTGGTTTATCACTAATCGCTGACCTTAATTTAAACTGAATCAAACAAAACTGTATCTGAAGATTATTTCTTGTGCTTTGGACACTTTCAAATCTGAGAGAAATTAGAGGAGCATGCACCTTCAAGTGCTGACAGAGCTGCAGCAAGCAAGGAAGCAAATAGTCAATCTCAGTCAAGAACTCTGCCACAGAGAAGGAACATTTATACTGCAAATAGCAGTAGCTCATCAGAGTCTGGTTCTGTGGCCATTTATCTGCAAACAAAACTTTGACATTCACTAAAAGGCAGTAAAGAAAATGGGACAGGTAGGAAACATAAAGACAGTACAGGACAATGTAAGGAAAGGTACAGTAGTTGACAAAGATAGCTTGGGCTCTTGATATGACTGGGATCAATTCTCCTAAAGGCCAAAATGACTCTTCAGTTCCTGGAATAGCCTTGAAGGGTTCAGCTGTACATCCTCCTGCTGAGGTGATACTAAAAACTGTGTCTGTTGTTTGTCCTCCAATTCACTTAGGAATACTTCTGAATAAAGTAAAAAATAAAATCGAGTCCCTTAAAAGATTAGAGGGCTTCCACCTTTAAATATTGAACTTAGATGTGTAGAATCCCAAGCTTCTAATATAATTAAAATATGTAGACCTCTATACTTGGCGATTTTGTTCCTCTTATAATTCATCCTTTTGTGATCTCTCTTTCCTAACAATGCAAAGAACCTTGGATATGTTCATTCCTCACTTAAAACATTTCTATTAAATAGGGTGGAATTGGACTGGAAGGGTCTGAATTTCAGATGTGATAGATTAATTTTATTTATTTTCAAAGTTAATTTAGTTTTTAAAGCAAAGTTTAGAGCAGTAAAGATGTTTTTGCATATGTCTATGTTTATGTATTCTTTAAAGTAGAAATATGTACTCTTCCTGTTAAAGGTTGGTAGTGGGAGTGCTATTTTTGTCTTCTCTCCTTGGAGTTTTTAAGCTATGATTTTAAGATTCCTTAGAAGTTCTTTTATTGTTTTAATTATATTTCTACATAAATCAGCACAAGAACTTAGGCTAGCAGTGAGTGTTTCAAAAATTCTCCACCTAAAGTCACACCTAAATTTATAGCTCTGTGAGAAAACCATTATTAAGAGAGTGCAGTGAAAAAAACCCTAAAAATTACTGCTGAGGAGGCTTGTAAAGATCATGCTGAGCCGTAGGTCAAAAAAGCCCAACCCGTTGACAACTGCTAGCATTAGGGAATTCACTTATCCTGGTAGGTGGTTAGTTCTCTTCACTCACCCCTTTTGACATTGTTCTCTTATGTCATTTGGACATATTCAGTAAGGTGACATAAGGGGCAAATTTTTCCTGTGCTTATCTGTATGTAGTGGAGGTATGGAGACTTGTTACTGCTTAATAGGCTACTTTATTTGCACTTACCAAACAAGCTCAGTGTCGTATAAAGTGAAGTGCAGGGTGAGAAGGGACTCATAGCAAGTACGTGAATTCTGTTTGTAGTATTTTCTTTCTAACCTGCACAGCCCTATTGAAAGAGGTAGTACATTAATCAAGCTTTGTTCAGGCTTCTGTCCTTCCATGGTCCGGTATTTTTGAGGAACCTTTTTAAGTTAGGTTTTCTGAAGTTTGCATAGATGCCACAGTTAAAACTAGCACATATGAGGTCTGTACAAGTCAGACATTCTCCTAAGACAGAACAGAATCTGTTCCAATCAAATCAAACAAATCAGGCAGCGTCTTGCCTAGTCACAGTACTGAAAGCAAAGTACTATAAGATGAAAACACAGCCATTAACTTGTCAGTGACTTGACTGATGAACCACTGCAAATACCTGATATCCAGCTGAAAATCCAGGTGAGAATCCATGTAAAGAATTGATTGCCTAATGACACATGTTGAAGAACTGACAAAATCTGTTAATTGCATGTTTTTTAGGAAAAAAAAAAAAAAAGAGAAATCTAACCTAAGCTCTGGATACATCCAACATTTTACTATAGGCAGGGTAAAACAGAATATATGTATTCATGTAACCATAATGGATATAAAACTTCTTAGGAGGTCATAATGCAAGATTTGGATAGGCACACGTGCATTCATGTCTCTCCTTTCAATTCAATGGAGATGGTGAGATTAACTGTGTGATGTGCTAGGGAACTGTAGCCTAATACAGTTATATAAACCCCAGAAAAATAGCACTTTCCTGAAGAGAGAGAGAGAGAGAGAGAGATAATTACAGAACCAAGATTTGGAGGTACATTGGACAACTAGAGAGCAGGTAATGTGCCCATTATTTACACATAATTTGTGATATGCATAATCAGCAGCACAAGACCTAGAAGGTGCATATGCCCTTCTCACATTGTTTTAAAGTTGTATTATCAGCCCAACTATATTCAACAATTACAGTGTTAATTGAGCTCAAAGTGAGCAAACTCCTCTACTGTTTCATTAAAGAATTAACTTCTCCAATTAAAGTTTAGCTTTCTTTAGTCCATTTACATAAACATCATCCTAAAGCAAATAGAAGCACAATTTATCACTGTTACAGCTTTCTGAAACATAATCACGATGAGCTTATCCAGTGTCAGAATTACTGAAATAAAACTGTTATAACAAAATTATTTAGACAGACTTAAGGAAAAAAGAAGTTCAGCATTATTTGTATAATGAGATACTCAATAGTCAAGTTACAAAACAATTTGTAGTCACTAAGACGTTGATCTTTCAATAGTAGTTGTCTAGGAAAGTCAAGTGTATGTATATATAAAATGAATTCTATTACAGAGCCCATCCCTCTGTGTGCCTTTGTAAAATACATTAAGACTTGAGGTCTTCTGTATTTATGCTGCTCATAATTAAGAAGTAAATACGGGTGAAACATTTTTGACTTATAATTTCCATAAAATTTTCACTTTTCCCAATTAAAGAAGAAATGATGGCGATGCTTACTGTAGAGCTCTGACTAATAAGCCACAAAATGAAAACTGTAGGACACAATTATTACTTTAGTGGAAAAGTTTTACATGAAAGCTTGCAAGGCTCTAAGTGATACCAAATAAAGGTTTACGCAGTGAGTGGTACTTTATCTTATTTATTCATCTTTGGCATATATAAGAGTATAAGATTTAGTAGACAGTGATGTATTTTGCAGAATCCAGGTGGGAACAGTGATAGTGAGCAGTTACTGTAGAAATGCTGTATTATGCAACCCTTACCTATCTATCTTTATATTGCCCTATCACAGTAATATCTGAATGCCACAGAATACTCACCTGTATAATGTCCTTGTGAAGTGTCAATAGCCTCATTTTAAAGGTGAAAAATAAGAGATAGAAAAATATATCATATTTTTACCATAGATTACTTAGGTAAAATATGGCATTTAGGTTGAATTTTTATCTCCTAAGTCTTCAGTTTGTTACTTAACCAGTAGTCATCCGTCCTTCCATAGTTATTTATAATTAAATATAGATCAAAGCATAAATGAGATAATTGAAAGTGAGGATGTTGTTTTCCATTTGTAGAAAGTTTGAATAAAATATTCTTGCACCAGGTTCAACAGCTATAACTGTGGATCTACTCTAGGTCTCGGAAAAATCAATTTTATTAATGTGGGTTTCAGTCAACTCCCTTCATTTGTTTCTCATTATCTAACTTAGAAATAGAAATCATAACTGAACTAGAAGAGCTAGAGCTTGGAAAAACCTCTCCTGTATTTTTTTCCTTCTGGAAAATTTTGAAAATTCTTTCTTATTCTGGAAAAGATCTTTATTTTTGCTGACAATTTCTGATTTCCTTCAGCTTCCCTCTATGTTACCATTCTTCATCCAGGTGTTCTGCATTTCAATACAAAGAAATCTGTTTATTGCTCAAAAAAAACCCCAAACATTTCTGCTTTTCTGTCACAATTTTTGAAAGTTTCAATAGAATCTGGGCATTCACAAAGGTCTAGCAATTACCCAGGGTGGCAATTATTCCCGTTCCAGATCATGACATTAAAATTCACCTTTTTTTTGACATCCTTATTTCTCTCAACTGAGTGTTTAAATTTATCATAGTAAGGAATAGATGCACAGAATTATCTTGTCTCACAATTGCATTAGAACCTTATAGGAGAAATCAGAAGTATGCATGCTTCAGAATACATGGCTTGTTTTACGGGAAGTTTATCAAAATAGCTAGAAAGGGGCATGATAGTGGGAAAATCTGTATTACTTGTGTGTTGATAAGCTTCTGTCCTCACTCTTTCCTCACAGAAGTCTGGTGAGACAAATAAGCGGTATTCTTCCCTTTATACAATTACAAAACAAAACACTAAAAGTAGGATTATTTTCATTTTGAACATCTAAAATTTAGGTGTCTAAGTCTGAACTACTACCGTAGACTTTGTATATCAGTACAAACATTGAGTCAACATTAAGCACATCAGCAGGGCTTTTGTCTACCTGCCTCTGATTTCATCATGATGTGAGTTGTACTTTGGGAATACCTGCTTCACTCTAGTGAAAACAGGTATTTTTTGGAAAACAAACTCATTACCAGGAATCGTACATTTAGGTGACTAAGACAGAGATGAATGCTAGCCTAAATCTGAAGCTCACTGAGAACTAGACCAGTGTTCTAGGATGAGTGGTTTTGTGTATATAAGTAATTGCAGCACTGAACCTCTTTTCTTCTTAATCTAGGTTGGGAAAAAACAAACAAACAAACAAAACCCCACCAAAATTCCAGAAGTCTAATAGGTAGTAACCATTGAGGAACAAGTTAAAAATATTGTGTGTGCAATCTCACAGAAAGAAAAATCCACCAATGCAGTCAAAGTTCAGTTACTTAGGCCCACATTAACTTAACAAACTTTAGAAACTTAGCTGAGAGTCTGTGAAGCTTGGTGTTTCTACACCATTTTTCTCTTACAACCTGTATATCACTGAAGCTCCTCATTTAGAAGGTGTGTTACCATAAGGTCAATAGAGAGAAAAAACCCATCTTCAGATGTTAGTCAGATCAGCTAAATTCTCAAGTAATTTTCTAGATGAGCCGCTTTCTGTTTCCACTGACTACAGAAAAAGAATTAAGGAAACTACAGTCTCAGCTTATAGTGAGACACATGTCCTTTATCATAGGTGTCTAGAAGTTAGATGCTTAGGCCTGAGATAATCAATCCAGAGTGCTTCTCTAGCCACTGTAGAGCAGTGTGCACTTCTTTAAGGCAATTAATCTTATACTAAAAAAGGACACCTAAAATACATCTGACAAATCAGCCTCTTAACAGGCCTTTTTCTTATCATTGAAAGTGAAAGGAACCTACGGAGACTAGCTCAAAGTTAAGCTTATAGATATAGAAAATTACATAAAATGAATTGCCCTTCTGTTAAGTGGCTGAAACTATGTAAGATAAATTTCTGTATTACACCTGGCTGGAATGGAGTCAGCTTTCCCCATAGCAGCCCATATAGTGCTGTGGTTTATATTTGTAGCTTGAATGGTGTTAATAACACCAATGTTATGGCTACTGCCGAGCAGTGCTAACACAGCATCAAGGCTGTCTCTCCAACCTAGACCTAGGGCTGGTAGACTAGAGGGAGGCAAGAGGTTGGGCTCATCCGAACTTACCAAAGAGATATTCCATAGCATATGATGTCATGCTCAGCAATACAAGCTAAAAGAAGGGGGATGTGTATGTATGTGTGTGGAGGGCATTTGTTACTAAGGTGTTTGTCTTCTGAAGCAACTGTTATGTGTACTGAGGTTCTGCTTCCTGGGAAGTGGCTGGACATCACCTGCTGATTGGAAGTATACAATAAATCTCCTTTTTTTTTTTTCTTTGCTTCCACACACGGCCTTTGCTTTTCCTTATTAAACCACATTTATCCCGACCCATAAGTTTCCCTTTAAAATCAATTAAAATCTCTTAACCGTCTTCATCAATTTTCAAGTCTGACCTCAAAATACTTAGAATGTTATTTATTGCAGTGCTTGTTCACTGCTCACTGCAGATATAGTTGCACCTGCATATGATGTGCACAGAGTGCTTATGCTTTATCTAATAGCCAACATACTTTAAGCAGTTAGGCTGATTCATTTAATTGAAATTGAGAAACATCATTGTTTGTAATGTGGTACTTGTCATTATTTTTCATAGCCATTGTAAACCAGATATAAATAAAAGTCACAAATTGCAAAAACATTTTTGTCAGCATTCCTAGATAAAGGGGAAAAGCGATGTATTCACTGTTTATGTATGGAGTGACTGAAAAGATATAGTAAAAGCAGTATTATTAAGGACAAAGACAGCAACAGGTGAAGCATCTTTTTCTTAGAAAGCCAAATTAATACTGGAGGGAATACAAAATATGGAAATTTATTTTCCAATAACATTTTCAGTTAGTCAGTCAGTCTTATTAGATATCTCTGCATCAGAAGGCTGAACTACAGAAATGTAAATTATTGCATTAAAAGAATGAACTAAAGCGTAGTATGTTTCACCATGAGCTTGAATTAAAATCAGTGAAAAGATTTTTTAGATTGTTGGTTGGGGTTTTTTTTATCTTTTTTATTATCTCTTAGTTTTGCACTGTTCTGTATTTCATATTTTAGCTTGGAACACAAGTGAAATGAAAACACTGTCATGAGATATTGAAAAGTACAAAAGAATATTTCTGGCCTTATACAGACAGAAGCACTTTGGATAATTTGAATAAGTTTCAGATAAGCAACCATATTTTTGGGTGCTCATTAGAGCTTGGTGAATAATTTATAACAAATAATTTAGTTGATGAATTTTAACTCTCTTCGGCTCACAAATTGTCCATGAACAGATTGTGATTTTCCTAAATTAGCTCATTATTCACAATCATTCAGTGAATAATTCCTGTGAATAATTCTTTCTCTGTAGCTAGTTTGTGGCCAGTTCTGGTAAGCAGTTAACTTTCAAGCTGTTTTGGTCTGACATATAAATTCTGTAGAATATTTCTGCTTAACTGTAATGTTTGAAATCAAATTATCAGAAATAATAGTTATAACAAGAATAATAACAAATCCTATACAACACATGCACTTTGCACCCTACGTTTCAGTTCTGTGTCCATCACTGTAATATTTAAGAGATGTCCTGCAAAATCAGGTTAATTTTCTCATACACTCAAAGAGACAGACCTCATCAAATATTCAAAAGGTCTTGAGAAGTTTCTGAAAATGTTGTTCATTTCTTGGCTTCCTTTGATTCAGCGTTCACCCATTCACTGTGAGGGGGCTACATCATCTAGAATCATCATGAGATGGGAAAGATAAGGGAGTATTCTCGCCGTAGCAGTAACATCTTTCAAATGTTTAAGGACAGTGATGGCATAATTTTCCAAGCTAAAGTAATAAATTGTATCAAAGTTTTTGAGTTTGTCTTGTCTTTCGTTAACTTGTGTTGGATTTTATTATATAGGCCAATGCTTCATGAATAAGCCCTTTTGAATTTTGAAAAAAAAAAAAAAAATCTCAGTATATAAATCAGATCTTTTCGGACTAAAAGAGGAGGAGTAGACGTGTTTCTGAGTAACGTATGACCTTGTACTGTCTATATATTGTCATTTTTTTAAAAAAATGTAAAAATGTTTCAATTAGGCCATTTATCTTTATGACTATATCGCTACTGTTATGCTAATATTTAATTAAAAAGGCTGATGGAAAAACATATTTTTTCATTATGTTCTTCTTTCCATTATACAACTAAATCCCCGCTTAGTTTGTCAAAATGTTGTCACATATTAGTATTTTTTTCTGAGGGGAAATGATGAATTATGAAGATATGTTTTTAAGTGAATCAGCAATTTTATTTATTTACATTGAATATACAAGGTAAATTCTTTAAACACAGGCATAATCAAGCAAGAGGAAACAGTTCCACAGCAGGAAGTCTCTTTAAGTGAATAATAAACCAAAATCTCTCTTTCTTAGCTCCTTTTAGGAGTGCTAATGCTTTTGAAGCTTCCTTGCTGCTTTCTGCTTATCAGCTTTTGTCTCCTAGAAAGGAAAAAAAAAGAAAAAAAAAAAACCAAACCAAAAACATATTTCTTCAGATACTAAGAACCTTAATTTGCTATATGTTTGCCCTGGAAAAATGGCAGAGGTCAGAAGGCTCAGGTTATATTCAAGTCTCTATTTGTCCCTGCATTCTGGATCTCAAATAGGTTTAGAAATTGCATTATGTGGAAAAGTTTAATAAAAGAAATCTCCTTAAATAAAAGTTAGCAGTAAAGAAATAACTACATACTGTAACTACATACTGTTCATAATTTTCCAAGGTTTGATTGCTGAAATTAATTGGAACATTGATTTGAATAGCAATTGCAAGATCAAGTCTCCAGTTTAAAGTGAAATTTTTGCATAAAAGAGACTCTCCATCCATTGGTATATTTAATCAGAAACATATAAGCATGCCACACTGTCAGTATAAAAGGTAAATTTTAATTTACACACATTTATTTTTCACATCCAAAATGTTCATGTTGTGCATTAGCTCATAATAAGTAACTATCATCTACAGAAAACTCAGACAGTGCTGTAACATTCACTGTCACTTCTTATTACCTTCAAGCACTTGCCTTGTTTTCTGTGCAGAACCTCTGCTCTATAGCTGTGTAGTTTTCAGTACCTAACGCTACTTCTAGTAGCGGGGATGTTTTAGCATGGGTTATCACTCAGAAACTTTCAACAAGTTATTGCACGAAACTTTCATGAAGTCCTTTATCCAAAAAAGAGGGTTTTTTTCAGAAAAGCATCAGCAATCCCAGAAAACCTGAATCAGAAATAGAAATCAGTCATTCACAAGGACCATAAAATATTAATAAGATAGATTTTTCAGAAATTATTTTAAACAAACTTTCTTGAAATTAATTATCTGAATTTTATGTTTCATCTTTAATATTTGGTTTGAGTGATTATTATCTAGTTTTATTACCTGTATTTCTATAAGAAATGTCCCCTAGGTTCCTAAGCTCAAAAATAATGTCTAAAACCCTTTTTAGGAGCATTCTACTGTGGGATGCTGCATTGCAATGATGTGAACCATGAAGCCTCAGTTTTCTGTATAGATTATGTCCAAAAATATGTTCTCCAAAGAACAGAAATTCCACCTACTCATGAATAAGCATATAATGAGGGTCCTATACCTTCACTAACACAGCTTGAAAGAAGGGGAGTGTGGAAGTGTAATTAGGAAAGAAAAAAAAAAAGAAAAAAAAAGAAAAAAAGAGAGAGCAAAACATATATATCCACTCAGAAATATGAGCCTATGGAGTCTGCTTACTTTATAGAACTATTTCCTTAGCTTTAGTAAAGGCATATATTTTTAAAACATGCACTGAAGGGATGACAGAAAGTCAACGAGTTTTTAAGTAGTATACTTAAATAAGAATCTACACTCCCTGAAGTCAACAAATATTTCAAACAATGAATGAGTGCGTATTCCGCTCTTGTCTCATTGTGAAAGGGGGGAAAAGAGCCAAATAAGAACATGAAGAAAAATTAGTTGTCAGGTTAGTTCTCAGGGCATGGAAATCAATGATTTGTTTTGTGCTTTTGCCTTGAATCTTTTAGCAGAAGTGCTTGCTTTCTCCCCATGAATCGGAGTTAGCTGGTATTATTGACATATCTACAGAAAGGCTGCAATTTAAAAAATGTATAGTACTTGGCAATGAGTTTATTTAGGGGAGCTTTTGAATGTCAAGGACATTTGAGACAGTATGCTCATTTTAGGCTGTAGAATTTCAAGACATTAAAAGCTGTGAATAGATTTACACTTTTTTTTTTTTTGGCTACACAATGCACAAAAGACTTATTTTAATTCCTTTATCTTCTTAAATTTCTATGCCTCATAGTATTCAGTATACCTGTCCTCAGAAAGTTCTATGCTGTAAAGAAGAGCTACAGTATGTGGCATCCACTGAGTCTTCAACTGCCAAGTCTTCTGCCTAGTATTAGATTCATTATTATATAGTAACTTGCTCTAACAGCATCTGAGTCCTATCCTCAATTAGGTATATATTCTTTTGTTTATAGCAACAAGTCTTTTTTTTTTCCCAAAACATACATTAGCCCTTCCTCTGTGCCAGAAGAATGAGTAAGAGGTAAAAATGAACCATGTGTTTAACATGAAATTAAGGAATTACAAGAATTACATCCTTCAGTGCATGTAAGATTTAGTGAGATCCAATGAAAAGAAGTCAATAGAAAGAATGAGTGGTTTAATACACTAAAAGATTTCATCTTTGGGTTTCAAGGCTATAGGAAAAGCTGACACTCTGGACTCCAGAAAATCCAGCCAGCTATGATTTGTTCAACAGGAGTTGCCAAGTATAGCTGCTCATGTTCTCTACGTAGCTAAGACAAGATGTAGTCTGAAGTCATAGACTAAAGTTAGGTTTTCATACTGTATTTTTTCAGGTCACTGAGGAAAGACAAGAGCACCTCCTATAGGCCTGTTCCAACTGGTTGCTGTACAGCCAGTGTCTTTCCTGGGAGCATGTTTTAGCGCCCGGGTTCTTTATTTTACTAGCAACAATGTCCAAACAACTATTAAATCCTATTAACCTATAATGATTACTGATTCCCATTAATAAAAGCTTTTCATTTGTTTAATTGAAAAGGTTTTACTGTATACAATATTTCTTAGAGCTGTTTTAGAAAATTCAATAAAAGAAGTACTTCTTTTCTTCTTCATTATCTGAATATGTTCATTAACATTCCTTTGAGATACTTGCTATTGTTGGTAACCCAGTGATCCAGAGTCTCACTAGTGTCAGAATCACCCTATTGACTACAAGAAAGAGCAACTGAATGGTATTTCCCTTCTCAAAACTCTCAATCTATGATTAACCAAAGGGTTCTATTTTTCTCAGGTGAACACCTATTCAGTGAGCTAATGTAGCAAAAGATTTTTAGCCAGCTTGTCGCTATTATGGTGATTCAGAAGATACCATATGATGTATATGTCATTGCTTGCCATGTCCCTTACATCTTGTTAGAGATTCTGACAGTTGAGGGCAGGGACATGTTTGGTTGACATCATTCAGTGCAGGTATCAGCATAATTGTTATCTGCTATGAAGTTAGGGGATTTTTTTTTTATAATGGCGCACTCCTGATGCAGCTGTAATTTGTGTGCAGCATATTAGATCCAAACAAAAACGACTGTATTTGTTGTGAATAGTATCAGTTCTTAATATTCTTCTCATTCACTGTAGCCAGGGCCCAAAGGTCTGCAAAGGAGGTGATACAAATCAGTGAAAGATTGCTTTACCTGAGACAGCACAGTAGGTGGTCTGAATTCAACCTTTGTTCATGGAAGTAAATTACCTGAATATTGCCTGAATTGCACAAGTCTGAAGTTTTTAGGGAATTAATGAATGCAGTTGGACTACTTCGAGTATATTTTGTTTGCTGCACTGATGGAAGTAACTATTTTCTGAAGAGCTGAATTTGCCCACAGTTTGAACACTGATCGGATGAAAGTTGCACAAGAAGTTCTTGTACACGTAACTCCCTTTAATGTCCCTACTCTCTCTAAGTAGCTACAATTGTCATAATCAGACTGTTTGCTTTTACATCATCAAATTTTGGGCCTAGATAATACAGCTACAAATACAGGTGGAAACCAGGAATCCTTCCCATAGTATCTATCAGTAAAAATGTTTCTGGAAAAATTATTAAAGATACACAAGCAAGCTTTCCTTTAGAGGAACTAAATAAAATTTTGAAAATGCATCATAGGCATGTACATTTTTCTATCTTCCTCTTGAAAGAATTACATTATATAAAGTTTTACTGATAGCAGATTTGTTTTATTCAATGTAGTACTTCTCACATTTCTTTGTGTCAAATATATGTACAGTCTTCAAAATAAATCTTATATAATATTTGACTATAAAATCCAGACATAATGTGTTCTATAGGATGACTTCATATAAGCCTTGTAAGAAAGTATAATATAGTGATAAAGGATTTATTTATAATTTAGGTTCCCATTGGAGTCTGTGTAATCAACAATATTCCCACATATCTATAATAAAGTCTCTTTCTGTATGTAATTGATTTTAGGAAGCTAACTCTTCCATGTTGCTTAGAGTCCCTTAGGCATTGAAGAAAGAATGAAAGCAGTAATTCCCTACTAGCTGTGCTCTCTGCTTTTTCCCAAGAATTAAAGGACAATTCATCCTACTGTTTAGATTTTAACTAATGGTATGGCTTTTGTTGTTGTTGGTGGTGGTTTTGTTGTTCATTTCTTCTATTTTACAGTAATTTGTTCTATCTTAACTGAGCTCACATTACTGTGCTATTTGAACACTTCGAGTTAAATTCTGGATGTAATTAGGGGAAAGTCAGCACATCAGATCTGGAAAGTAAAGAGCTTATGTTGCCTTTATCTTTCCTGTGAAGGCTGCAGACATTGACCTGTACGTGCAAGGTCAAGAGCTACTTCTGTGACCTACTCCACCTATGTATCTTCTTCCAAGTGTGGGTACCTTAGGAAAGCACCATGTACACCCCCTATACAGCTGGAGTACTGCAGCAGAGAAAATTTCTACATATGACAGTTTACATTCCCCTCTCTGTTTTACACCATGTTGGACTCTGGGAGAAAATTTGGTCCTTGGTTTTGCTCTTTTAATGAGTTTGAAGGAGCTTGTACTGAAATGCTGATAGACAGGCTAAGGAGAAAGAGAAACATGAAAAGTTACTCAGTAAGGAATAATAAAATGCCCATTTGAGATGGCAGTACATTCCATGATGCACTAAGTGTGTAGATAAACCATATGAATCTTAATAACTAATGCCCATTGAGTTAACTTTGTAGAAGTTTCTGCCTTTGTGTTCTTTTTTATTTGGTAAACTGACTTTCTCTAGAATAAAGAAACTGCTGAACTGATTTCAGCCAAGCATTCCATAGAGATGAATGTAGATAAGGAAAATCTTCATGAAACATTGAAATATTTAAGATTATTATATTTTTCAATGTTTGAAGTGCAACACCATTTTCCTTTCTTGTGATTCTTTTCCTCTTTCCCAAAGGAATCAACAACTCTGTGATTTATATACATTCTGTCTTTCAATTTTCCTCCATTTTACCACAGACTAAATGATAATAAATCATACATAGAACCTGTTATTCACTTATCAGTAGACAGAATTACTACTCTTAAAATGTTTAAAATTTCTATTGTGTTGGAAAATTGCAAAGCTGCAAACAGAAAATAAAAAAGCCACAAAAAATGGGGAAAAAAATCCTACAAACATATTTGCAGATAACAATTTATATTGGATTGAATGAGTGAAAGAAATAAAGAGAAAATGAAAAAAAAAGAAAGGTGTTATTTTTTCTTTGTCACCACTCAAATATGCCAGATTTACAAGTAGTTTTAAATGTTCCAAATGAAGTTAAGTGCTAATTCCATTTTGCTGAACTAATCATACAGGTTTAGGAACAATTGGAGTTTGCTTATTAGTTTGGATTATGGCACTAAAACTAATGAAACCAGACTTTCAGACTGGTTTGTTTTCAACAAGGACAAAAAGACAGAACTATTTTTATAATTTGTTTTGCAAAGAAGAAAGAAAACAAGAAGAGACACCTTATTGTGCCTGAATAAAATGTTTCCGAAGGAAAGCTTTTGATAATGTCTGTATTAATATTCTTAATATTCTTTAACTGATATACCACATGTAACCCCTTCTTTTTCTATGATAACGAATCTTACTTTTGTATAACCTCCTTTCCTACCATACTTTTACTTATCTATCTTGTTCTTCTCCAGTGGGTAGTAATTTTTTCTAATGACCATCAGTTTCAGAGTAAGAACATCATTCATTTTGCATAGGGCACTGAAGAACTATCAAATCGTAATGATTTTCAGTCATTGCAGACCTGGGCCAGATTCAAGCCTAGTGACTCAGTGATGAAAGCCACTGAATACTATTAGTGATTCCCTGAACTGTTCAGTTCCCATTAAATAAATGCACAATATATTTGTCATTAGGACTCCTATCTTCTCATGCTAATTCTCCATATTAGAACCTGTTGGTCTAAAAATAAAAGTGTATTTGCATCCATCAGGTAATTTTTCCTCTAGTTGCAATGTTACATTAATATATCCATAGTTATGGTCAGTTAAGCTTTCCACTGCAAATGAGTGGTTGGAGGATTCCTGTCTTCATTATTTTGTTCTAAATTCTAAGCAGTTTCTAGGTGTGATATTAATTTTATAAGAAAACATATTACAACAATTAAAGAAAAGCTCCAACAAAAGAAGTATTTTTTACAAGATCCACTAAGAATAGACAGCAATAATAGTCCAAACTAATTACAGTCAAGGGTCATCTGACATTTCTTTTGTGAGCTCTGTAATTCAAAATGTACCTTAGTTGTTTTACTTAACATTGGCACAGAAGTTGTTAGCTAGATGCATTGTTTTGCAAAAAAAAACCCCAAAAAACAAAAACCAAACTTAATTATTTAACCATTGCTTAATGACCATATAACCACAAAATAATCACCTAGTTATTTTTCCATATAAACTGAAAGCCTTATTAAAGAATCTGAGAGCAAGTTATAAGGTAATTGCTTTTGAACTACTTGGTAACTTCAGGTATAATTGCTAAGTAATTTACAAAATATGTTATTACAGTGGGCCATATGTTCCTATGTCTTGTGTGTTGCACAATGTGGAAGCGCGTCACAAAAGTGACTCAGAATACCTAAACCAGAGTATAAGTACCTGAGCAGTATTTATGCTAAAGTACCTTGAAGAGAAACCTGAGCACAATCTATAGTACTTTTACTGATAAGCAACAGAAGTCATTGCTGTTGGAAAGGTGGGAGGAGCCAGCTAGGAAGTATTTTGTACCATATGTCTGCTTCACAACCCACTGAAGAAATGTCAGAAGAACATTGCAAGTTAATATTGCCTGAGACAGTGATAACTTACAATGCACTGACAACACAGATTGCAGATGGCCAAATTACCACTACAAACACCTTCTGGCACCTGACAGCTCACCAGATGCTGGTGGGTGTCATTTGCTACTTAATCATGTACCTGAAGAGAGATTATGGAGTTCCTATCCAGGATCCTGTGGTATCCATGTTAGTAAACAGTCGATGGTCCTGATGCAGGAATTCAACACATTGCCAGGGTAAATAATGTCATGTATGTGTGTAGATACACTGATGAAGTACCTCTGCTGTCTTACAGAACAAACGCAAGAACTGGCTTAACTGATTGCTTTGCATTGGTAACCTTATTAACAATAAGGTTAGGGAAAGCTCCAAATACCAAATAACACACTTGTAAAGCTGCAGAACAGTGAATCAAAAGCTTGTCCCACATCAGATTCTGGAAATATACCTATAAGTTGGAGACTTTTATTCCTTCCATCCAGAAATAATCATACTGTATTCGCACATGACCATGTAATTGGAGCTGTTTGTCAGCTTTCGATTTTTAATGTAAGTAAATTCTGACTACTGAATAAATATTCTTCTAGAAACCTGAGAGTGAGAATATTCCAAAGTGTCCTGGGAATTATACGTGTGTTTGCTTTTCCTTTTCTATTTTAATATTTTATCCAACCTTTTAAAATTACTTTAATCCTGTCTCCCAGTTGTGAGCTTATTCAAGATTTTGCCTGCCTTTAGCCATAAAATAAAATTTAAAAAAAAAAAACCAACTCTGCAGACTTCATAGAAACCAAATCGCATAGCAACAGATCACCAAGGTTTTCATGAGACTTAGTGCTTTCAATATGTACTCTCTACTGACTTTATTTTATAGATATTTACATAGCCTATTTTAATACATGGCTTAAAAGGCTTCAGCATTATTATCCAGATTGCAGGGTAAAAATACTGCATAATGAACTCTGAGAAGTTAGTCATGTACATTTTTGTGGTTCATAGATTGTTTTTTCCTTTTCCTCCTCAAAGTTCCTAAGTGACTGCTGTACTCTTTTCATTCACATAACATTGAATAAAACAAAGGAAATTTGAGATTCCAGAATCAATGCTTCGTTAGCTTCCAGATGAGAAATTAGGAACAAAAGTTGCATCTGTATTAAAAAATATATCACTTGCATTTAGATTAATACAGTATTAGTACAAACCACAGTGAGACAGCTTGAAAGTTGCAGAGAAGCAGGAAGCAGTATCAAGTGATAGTCAAATGCAAAAAGTGAGGATGAAGCTGGCATTTTGTTGGACATGACAGAACCTCTGTCTGGACATCAGATGTTGATTTTACATAGCAAATGGGAACATATGTAGAAGAAAAGATGAGGGTATGAGAGTGGAGATAAAACCAGAAAAAGGTCCTAGTCTAGTAACAGCAAGAAACTACCCAGGAGCTGAGAAAGAGCACAGGGTTTCAGACTCCACTGCAGTTACATCCAACATTTAAATAGCTTTGCTTACCTGTAGCTTTGCATATTTAGATTTCTCATAAATTTAGTAAAACCTGTAGTTTTTTACAATAAAATCATACACCTAGTGTCTGGAGAGCCGGTGTCACTGTATTTGCTCTTACGGTATGACTTTAAACTGGAATAATGATATATTCTTATTGTGAAAATATACTTGCCTGGCTATTTTAAGCTACCAATTGTTAAATGAACTAGTAAACGGAAAGGTGAGTGGACTGAAAGTGTCCCCTTAATCAGCTAGACTGTTTATTAGTTGATAAGTTATCTATCTCCCAATTAGACAGTCATAGCTGGCCCAGTTAGTGATCGGTGAGCTTTTGTACAATGTACTGCCCAGGTTACTGAGGGGTAACAGCACTTGATAAATGTATATCAAAAGGTAACTCAAATCTTCCAGCATTGTAAATCATTTATGTAAGCATAAGTAGATTAGGTTTAATCATAGGCAAGGCCACACAATATAAAGGTGATTAAAAAACACATGTAAAATTCAATGAAATAATCTAAAATGATGAGCTAGAGGAAAAATGAAGAGGAAATGACAATTGGTCATGCACGTAATGCAGGGTGTGTCATCTTACTTCATGCAGTTCCTCTCAGCCCATCTTTAGTTCATGTAGAACTGTAACTGGTACAAAATGCAGTAAGGATTATCTGGTATGTGGGATGAATTCCATTTGAAGAAACAATTGATATTACAATTGCTTATCTTGCAAAGGAGGTAAAGAGTAGAGCTAATCAAGAATGGCACTGAGAAGATGAATTGGAAATGATAATTCTGAATTTCTGATAACTGCATAACTAGGGATACCATGTAGATTTTTTAGTCAGAATGCTTAGAAATATTTTCCACAGAACCTGCAATTAAATTATAACATTTATTTTCCAAAATAAAAAAACATCTCAGAGTTCAATATGGAGTTAGACAAATTGCTGAAAGATCAGTCTACAGATAAATATTACACATTATCATCCAGATGAAACTTTGGACTCATGAAGTTCTTACATCACTGACTGCAGAAAGCAAGAGGGAAACAGTCATTTAACACTTGCCCTGCTCCTTTTACCCTGTCCCTAACCATCTGTTCTAAGCTGCTGCTGGAGATGGTATACTTGGTTAGATGGGCCTTCAGCCTCATCCAGTACAGCTGTTCTTACATTCTTTTGTATTTATATACACGGTTTGTGTTGAATAATAAGTAACAAAGGGATGAATATATGGTAGAACTGAGCAGATGTCCAGATTTAAACTGAATGTTCATGAACTGTTACCAGAATCATAGTTTCTAAGGCCTGTGGGACTATTGTATGGAGTTAGGAAACCAATGCCACTTTTTCACAAAATCGCTATTGTTGTTATAAACCAGCAAATGATGATGATGGTATGCAAAGATGTCTTCCCATGGCATAACAGATGTTTGAGTTCTTTTAGTTATTTATGCTAGATCTTTGTTTTTTAAGAGTTGGCCACATAATGGTTTACCAAAAAAATTTGGATTTGCTTTTTATTGTGTGGACCAAGTCCAAAAGTAGATAATGCATTTTTATAGGCTACATTTGTTTGAATCTGATTTTGAACTAGAGTGTGCTAGCCTGTTGCAGAGCATTTGTCCAGGACAAGGCACAGAGCTTTCACAGAATCACAGGATCACTGAAAGTCTGAGGTTGGAAAGGACCTCTGTAAGTCATCCGGTCCAACTCCCCTTCTCAAAGCAGGGCCAACTAGAGCCGGGATGCCCAGGACCATGTCCAGACAGCTTTCCAGTATCTCCAAGGATGGAGACTCCACACCTTTCTGGAAAAACTGTGCCAATGCTTAGTCACCCTCACAGTAAAAAGTGTTCCTGGTGTTCAGATAGAACAGATAGTTCTATCTATAGAACAGATAGTTCTATCTGATAGTTCCTGGTGTTTAGATAGAAAGTGTTTCACTTTGTGCCCATTGCCTTTGGTTCTGTCAGTGTGCACCCCTGAAAAGAACCTAGCTCTGTCTTTGAGTCCTCCCTTCAGATATTTATAGACATTGATAGTATCCCCATGAGCCTTTTCTTCTCCAGGCTGAACAGTTGAGCCCTCTCAGCTTTTCCTCATATGTGAGCTACTCTTGTAGCCTTTGTTGGACTCTCACCAGTAAGTCCATCTCTCTTCTGTATTGAGGAGACCAAAACTGAACACAGGACTCTAGGTATGGCCTCACCAGCACTGAATAAAGGGAAGGATCACCTCCCTTGACCTGCTGGCAATATGTTGACTAACGCAGCCCGGGATGCTATTAGCCTTCTTCACAGCAATGCACATTGCTGGTGCCTGTTAAACTTGGTGTCTACCCAGACACACAGAGTCTTTTCTGCAAAGCTGCTTTTCATCTGTATGGCTCCTAGCATATATTGGTGCCTGGGATTGTTCCTCCCCATGTGCAGGACTTTGCAGTTCTCCTTGTTGAGCTTCATGAGGTTCCTCTCAGCCCATTTCTCTGGCCTATTGAGGTCCCCCTGGATGGCAGCACAACCCTCTGGTATATCAACCACTCCTCCCAGTCTTGTTTCATCAGCTAACTTGCTGAGGTTTACTCTGCCCCATCATCCAGATTATTAAAGAAGATGTAAAACAGGACTGGAGCTAGTGTTGATCCCTATGGTACACCACTAGCCACTAGCCTCCAACTAGACTTCCCACCACTGATCGCTACCCTCTGGGACCAGCCATTCAGCCAGTTTTCAACCCACCAGACTCTCTGCTCATCTGGCTTATACACCATCAGCTTCTCTATGAAGGTTTTGTGGGAGACAGTGTCAGAGGCCTTACTGAAGTCCAGGTAGACAATATCCACTGCTCTCCTCTCATCCCCTCAAGCCAGTGAAACCTTGCTTGCAGGTTACAGGACCAGTTGCAGAAACGAGCCAGTTATAATGGGATTGAAAAGACAGGTAGTTATTGCCTCTGATTTCCTTTTCCTGGGTCTTTCTTCAAACCTGTAAGCAGTTAGTGGTTAGGTCTTATGGACTTTTTATTGTGCCAGATTATCCAGCTTTAGAAGGGCAGAGTTTAAAAGCTCTAGTTTCTCTGAAGGACAAAACTGACAGGTTTCACAACTCTGCAGTGAACCTTTGGAGACTTTCGCTGCTCTGTACAGCTGACACCATACGCTGTATTCCTTCACAGCAGTAGAGCTCTGAGTACCACCACATTCTCTCCAACTCCCTCAGAGAAAACCTGTTAAAAACAGTTAACATTAAAACCATCATTTTTTACTCACCTAACAATCTTCTAATTGCAATATTTAAATTATCGTTATGCCTACTGCCACTTGCCTATTAAATTTAATTTCTTTCTTCTGTCTTCCTTTCCACATTTCAAATACATTTCTTCTTACAGGCTTTTTAATTCTCAGTGATTTAAATAAACAATCAAACAAACAAATAAATAAATGATATATTAGAGACAGAAATAAGAATCACTATATCATTTAGGTTGGAAGGGACCCCTTAGGGCCATCTAGTAACAACTCCCCCTGTTCAAAGCAGGGTCAGCTAGAGCAGGTTGTCTGGGACTACGTGCAATTGGGTTTTTGACGATCTCCAAAGACGGAGACTCTACAACTTCTTTAGGCAACCTGTTTTGGTATTTGACCACCTTCACAATAAAAAAGTGTTTTCTTATGTTCAGATGGAATTTTGTATGCTTTAATTCATGCCCATTGACTGTAACCTGTCCATAAGCACTACTGAGAAGAGTCTGGCTCCCTTTTTTCATCCCCTCCCTTCAGGTATTTATATACATTGATGAGATCCCCCTGAACCTTCTCCAGGCTGAAGAGTCCCAGCTCCCTCAGCCTTTCCTCATATGAAAGATGCTCCAAGTGTATTGGAGCCAGAACAGACTCCTGGGGTACGCTGCTTGCAACTGCCTCCAATTGGACTTTGTACCACTGATCACAGCACTCTGGGCCCAGTCATTCAGCTAGTTTTTAATCCATCGCACTGTCCACTTGTCTAAACCTTAACTTCACCAGTTTGTCTATGATGATGTTATGTTAGGCAGTGCCAAAGGCTTTTCTTGAGTCAGGGTAAACAATATCTGCTGCTCTGCCATCATCCACCAAGATATTCACATAATTGTAGAAGTCTATGAAGTCGGTTCAGCACAATTTTGCCTTCATAAATCCATGCTAATTACTCTCAGTTACCTCCTTGTCCTTCATGTGTTTGGAAAAGTTTTCCAGCAGATTTTTCTCCATCATCTTCCCAGAGACTTAGGGGAGGCCAACTGGCCTGCAGTGCCCCAAATCTTCCTTCTACCCTTCTTGAATATAGGAGTGATATTTGTTCTCTTCTAGTCTTCAGGTAACTTGCAATTGCATCAGCCAGCTCCCATCAGGCCCCATTAACTTACGTACATCCAGTTTGTTTAAGTGCTCCCTCACTTGGTCATCCTCTGCTGATGATAAATCTTCATAATTTTCATAGTAGAAACATTATAAATATAGCTGTATGACTATGTAATGTAATGTTTACAACTCCTTTCTCCTAACCAATGCATACGGATCCTATGGTTATTTTTTGTCATATGGTAGGAGAACTTTTGAGTTCTTTTCATGAACTATCTGAAGGTGATAAATATTCTGTATGATTCTTCTCAGAAATGTTTCTCTTTTCTTCTGTCTAAGAATGTCCATGTCTAAATTAGCAACCTTGGAAATCCAACAGCTATTTTGATATCATCTAAATGTAACGTGTTATAAAGAGGCTGAAGTAAAACATTTATGAAGCAGTAAATACAATATCTGACATAGTGTCAGAAAGTGTCTAAGGTCAGGATCAGCCTAGAGATGAACAGAACATTAGGGAAGAGAAAGTAGGCTCTGAAACAAGTGTTGCATTCAGGGTCAAAACCAAATCCATACTTTTCCATTCCATAGCTAAGAGCCTTTGAATACATCTGGTACCCAACATCTGACCTCCTGTAACTCTGACCAAGTAGGTATCACAAAGAAATCAATCTTTCTTTATTAGTGAGAAGTGTGTCAGGTGTTTAATTCACTACACTTCTCTAATCAGTGACTGGAAAATAGTTTTTTTCTCATAATTGGGACTCAATGTTTTCAGTTACGATCAAAGCTCCTTTATTTTTATTCATTGCCTAACAGAGTTAGTGTGTTACTTCTGTGTGCATTTATGTCAAAAAAAAAAAAAGAGCATTTTGCCTCTTCTGACTCTGTTAGCCAACTAAATTGATATTTCTAATTACAGTATGACTGCTATCTCACACTCAGATGAAGTGGACTTCATTGAGTTCTGGATTTCTTTGATAGAATAAGTGATTTTTCTGTAAAAGGACTTTGATGCTTAATAAATTCAGAGACTTCTAAAGCAAACATAATAAAAAAAAAATCTTTCCATTGCATGAAAAAAACCCACTATTGTATTATAATATGGAACAGTTGCTTTGTAAAAACTACAAATATCCTGTAAGAATTCATTGTCTCACATACTAACTAAAATTTATACTCTTGTGGGGAAAAATAAAATTACAAGTCACTTCCAAACTTTGCTTATTGTATTTTGAATCAAAGCTGCATACTGCTGTACTGAATGCCCTACTGACTACTATGCAGTTCAGTTCCGTGTGCATTCCTTTGAAAGTCAAAAGGAATGAGGTAGATTCTGTGATGATCATACACCAACTGGAAAAGCCGGAATTGTTTTTCAAACATACAATCCTCATTTCTTTTGAGGATGAACAAGGCAAAAATAGAAAGCAGCCTGATTTTTGCATCCCGCATTACATTTACTTACTTTAAAAGAGCATCTTTCCAGTGTAAACTAAGATAATAATCTCTTTAAGACCAGAAGCTATATCAAGTACTAAAATCTAAATTTTTATGCGATATCTTCACTATTGTAAGATTCAAATTAAAGTGCTCCTCAGTGTTCAATGGATGCATTAAATCCTATGAGGCCTGAGATCTTTTAGGATTTTCCCTCTGAATCCTAGCTTGTCATTTTTCTGAGAAGAACCTCACTTAGGAGGGATTCATTTGGACTTGATTTATAAGGTGGTGTGATGACAGAAGCTTGGCAGAAAGATGAGTTGAGAAGTTAAGCTATTAGTCTGAAATTTCATCCTTGTCACTCCCTGCTCTAAAGAGCAGCTTTCACTTTACAAAATATATTTTTTGCAGAATAATTCCATTTAGCTTTTCTTTAGTTTGTCGTTTCAAACACAAGGCATTAAAATATTAACCTCTGAACAGATCTTTCTCTGTTATGACCTGTACTCTATCTCTCCCTGTCTCTCTGTATCTTTCAAACCTATCTATATCTGTATCTCATACTTACACATGCTTTATGGTAAACCCTGGAAAACAGAGACTGCTAGCGGAAAAAGCAGAAGACAGTGTCCCTGATGAAGCCTACCTCAACTGAAAAAATTCTGCTTGCTGCAACATAAGGGCAGTAAGTCTGTGAGCATTTGGAATCCATTCTTAACACATATTAACAGCTAATCCTCAATGGGTGTTTACAGATCTCTTAATCTGTATAGAGGGATTTCCTTTTCCTGCTTTCCCATAATAGGAGAGGTTTAGGAATTTAAAGACTAGAATGCACTAACAATTGTTTGACTTTACTTTACCAATTAAATAGTCTTTTGTTTACCTTTTACATGCCATATATGAACTGAGTAAATTTAATCTTTTTTCACAAATTGATTGCAGCCAAAAAATGTTATGGCTTTAGTATTTAAAGGTAGCTGTTTCCGTATATATTTAGGGCTTCATGTAAAAACACCTAGATTTTTCAGAGGTCTCTATCATCAGCATGCCATTATTGACTCATGCTTAAGCATTAATATCCTGGTGTGGAGGGAGTAAACATCTTTGAGGGTAGGTATATATAAACCATTTTTAGAGATCAGACAAATTAAAGAAGAAACAACATTACCAAATGCAAAATCATAAACCTCAGAACATAAAGGATAAAACCATGCAACAATACTCAAAAAAATTAAAAGAAATTCTCTCTTATAGTGAAATTGCTAGTTATGAAATTGAAATATTTTTAAAAGCCCATGTAAACAGTAAAAGAAAGATAAGAAATCCTACTTAGGTCAGGTCTTCTCCCATTCTATTTCTGATACCTCAACCACAAAAACATAAAAGAGGAAGTACAGTCTTATCGGTAAGGTACTAATCAAGCATTTCTTTGCTCTCTCTGGGGTAAGGATGATGCCATTTTGCCGTATCATGTCCTCTTCCCCTGAATCCTGTGCTAAACTGCCTCCTTGGCTGTATCTCTCAGACTCTTGGAAGGAAGTTTGCCTAACTGCAGGCCAAAATCCTCTCACGTGAGGATGGGTCACACTGAGTTGGCCATATGTTTGCTGTGTGCAAATGGTTTATATTTGTAAGGCTTCAGGAGGCGTCTAGCCTCAGGTGGTTTATTATGAGACTTGGCAGGTTTCCCTTGGTTTGTCCCCCAGGTGCCTTAAGCACTACTGACAGTACCTCTGATAGACCTGCTTCTCATGCTGCAGAATAAGCATTTGCTCCAAATACCTCTCTTTTCTGCTACTTTTTTTTTTTTTTTCAAAATCATACTCAGATGCTGTCCTGGTTTGAGGTAAAACAGAAACAATTTTGTGTTCAGTAATTTTACTTTGCAGCTAAGCTTCTTCTAACTAACTGAACTCTGAAATTAACAGCATAGAAGACAGTATTCTGCTTCCAGAGTGACAAGACAGAATAGTTTAAACTTTATACCAAGGAATGGTATGCAGAGAGGTTTGCACCTGTACTTATTGCTATAACAACCAAGGCCAGCTAACATTGTTGTTTGCCCTGTTGGAGGTTTGAAAGCGGAAAAGCATAGAGGGGTTGAACCTGTGGGGAGGAGCGGACAGGACAGGTGTCCCAAAACTGACCAACAGGGTATTCCCTCCCATCTGCATCATGCTCAGTATAAAAGCTGAGGGATGAAAGGAGTCAGCCTCGTCCTTCAATGTATGGTGTCTGAGGAGGTCTCTGTCGTTTGTCTGCCATTGATCCTGATCCGCATGTTACTGAAACCAGATATGGAATCCAGTTCCCGTGTGTCACTTAGTCCAGTCTGGGACTTTCCCAGTGCCTGACGGTGATGTGTTCGTCATCCTTGGAGCTCAATATGGATTGTATATATTGTATATATTTCTTTATTTTTATACATATATTATTATTTTTTCTTTTTATCAATATTTCAAGGTAGTTTAGTTTCTTTTAAACTCATAAGTCTCTTTTTCTCTCCCTCTTCTCCTTGGAGAGAGTGGTGGGGAAGAGCATCTGTCTTTTGTTTCAGTGGCTAGTCCAGACCAAACCACGACAGATGCTCATCTCTGTGACTTCTGACCATGGCAGGTTTTCCAGACAGAGTTATGCCTGGACACCAGGGTCTTCTGAAGGTTTCTTCAAAAACACAGGGGTCTCCCATCGCTGGTGTCACGTCCCACTCAGAAAAGAGCTGGGGGGGTAAGTGACTGAGATTCATAAATCCCCAGCAGCGCAGACTAAGGCGAGACAAATCTCAAGGTCTGTGTACAAACATTTATTATGTTAGTAACCAGGTCTTAACTAGATGATTGGTTAGGTATGTAACAAATTATGGCAAGTGGTAAGGTATGCATTTCGTTAATTAGCAACAGGTATACAACAAACTATGGCAAGCGGTACTTAATGACAGATATACAATGAATTATGGCAAGTGGTATGGTATGCCTTGTGTTAATTCTTTGAAAAGAAAGAGAAAAGAAAGAAAAAAAAGGAAAGGAAAGAAGCAAAGGGATAGAGAAGGAGGGAATGAGAGAGAGATCGAGAGGGAGAGAAATAAAAGATCACCGGTCCTGGTTCCAGCATTACTCCGGTCAGCGTGGGTCACAGAAACGCTCTTCAGGGTCTCTTCAGGGAAAAATCCTCCCAGGTCATAAACCTTCTTTTCTTCAGGGAAAGTTTTCCTTCTTTTATGTTCACCCACTCCTGGGGGTAGCTTCATCTCAGGTTTCCCCCCCTCCCAGGTGATGTGTAGGGTGATTTGGGTGGGAAGATGGGAGCTGTAGTTACATATGTTTAGCATGATCTCAATAATCTTCATTAGCATATGCAGGGTTGTGAACTTTAATATACATTTCATGGACAATGAGGCAGAGGTCAACACTGGGCATAATGTCTTTTTTGGAGAAACAGCTCGTCCTTCACAGGAGAAAAAAAATGGGCTGTTCTGTTTCTTTAAAACTCATCATTCAGGCGCCAGTTTTCTTTCACACAAGACATAAGCAGGTGTTAGACTTATCAGTTCCTTGAGCAGAAGGCCTGGTACTGCGAGTGTTTGAGACATTAAAAGTCTCTTCAGGCTTCTTTGTTTAGGAGAAATTATGAGTCTTCCCTTACAACTGGGCCAGAATAGTTGTGGTTATGGTATACTGAACAGAGGCACAGGCCCCAAAAATTTAAAAAAAACACAGAGCTTTGCTTTCAGCCATTGTTCGAGCAGTCCTGGGAACTGCTGTACTTGGCTGTGGCCAGGACCAGCTGCACTGTCTCTAGGGGCTCTAGTGTCTGAAGTTTCTCTTTCCAGTCCCTCCACAACTTTTCCTCCCACTCTTAGCTGATATTGCTGGCCAAACTAGAGAATATGTACTTCTAGTCACAGCTAGGGAATTGTTTATGAAGAATCTCAGCATCCATGACAGGAGTGACTGCGCACAGCCCAACCTGCTGGGACTGAGTTGTGCTGCAGGCCATGAAGATGTCCGAGAATGTTACCCAGTGCCAGGACAAAGTGGGCCCAAGTAGCAGGACATCCAATTCAGACGGATCCCTACAGCCTCTGCTTTTAGTTTTCAACCTACTTCTCATCTGACTGCTCATCACACAACGGGTGTTAAGGCTTTTTAAAAAACAGGTCAGGATAGGTTTAGGATATGATATCTGTCTGGCTCACAGAACTCAAGATCTATCAGAAAATGAGCACTGCTTCGTTTACACCCTCTTCCCATGCCCTATGCAGCTGATTAATTCCCACTCAAAACAGTACCTTTTTAATACTCCATATCCTTTATCCTGATATCTTATATAGCATTTGAGAAAGCAGTAATCCCTAGTCCTGCCTAAAAACAGAGCAAAGCTCAACAGCCCAAATAAGCCATGTGAAAAGCTGGTGTTCAACAGAGCCTACACATAAGGCTGCTTGACAGGGGTCAGTGATTTCTCTTTGGCCTGTTTCCCCTGTCTCTGCACAGGCAAGAAGTATGTCAACGTTCGCCTATTAAGTGTGGCATTCTTTACTTTCCTACCAACTCCTGTATTTTTAAATTTCTGTATACAATTTGAAATGTGGTCTTTAGTTTCTGTGTCTTAGTTCCTTCTATGCAAACTGGGATGAGGATATGTTCTTATGTCTCAGAGGTATTGCATGGATAAATACTATGAAGATTCAAAGGTGTTAATACATTATGGTAATGGGGCCTTTGTTGGTTTTGCTATCAACTCTGTTATTTTGACCTTGTAGAAGAGTCAGGAGTGCCACACTGTGTTGGTGGTACAGAATAGTACATTAATAATAGATTTTTGTCTCATTTTCTCATTCCCTCTGAAAAGCTTCCACTTAGGAGAACTAAGCAACTTCTTCATGTTGCTAGTTTTCTTCTTAGTATATTAACAAGATCAGAGCTTGGAGAATACTAAAAAAAAAAATGCACCGCTCTTCATTTGAATTTTTAAATGAATTCACTTTGACTGATTTTGAATCCCTGTGGTGTGTGATTTCCATGTGTATTTTAGCAAATAGGTTAACAGGAAGACACATATAGTAAAACAGTTAATCTTCAGGAACAGTTTAGATTCACAGAAAGCGAATCACGAATTCATAATTGTTCAAACAGGAAGCAATCCTACATTAACTATAAATATTATGCTTATCTGGTAAGGGACGAGAATACATATGATGATCTGTTAGACCTAGAGCACTTCACAAAAGATGCCGTCAAATACCTCCGACGGAGCTCAGCACTTCACAGGATTTTGAAAAGTTGACAAAATATTTTGTGAGATATTGTTTACTTCTTATGGAATAAAAGTATATATATTTTCTGGTTCTTCTTAGCTGTAAGACACTCACTATCAAGATGGTGACAATGGCTTTTACATCTATTTTAAGGCCTCTTTGCAATTTAGAATCATAGAAAATGACAACAGTATAAATGAAATTTGGACAATGGCATGCAAAGCTTAAGTGAGTTTCTGAATCCTGGAAAGGGCTCAGGTGTGTTATACATTGAGAATGTGTAAAATACACATTTATGGCCCTAAGGCCTGCATGCAAAATTATTTCTAGTTTATTCAAAAAGCATGCTATTCAGTTTTTACTTATTCCAAGTGTGTTTAGTAAACAAGAGTCACTTGTGAATGATATGTTCTAAAATCAAATTTAAGGGTAAACTTAATTATGTCCACAGATGGTGAAGCATAATTGATGACAGTATGTCAATGTAAACTGGAACTAGCTGTGTCTAAAAACATATCATCACTATCAACAACATAACAACATTATGAATATTTTAAATGACTACTTTATAAAAGGGATATGCTGGCTAATTCTGGTTGCCTCCATACATGGCCTAGTGTATGTCAACTATTTTTATTTATGTGAATTTCTTTTTCATTCAGTACAACGCTGCCTGCTTTTATTATTGCTGCAAAGAATCAACAGGGGAAATATTTCGGTAGCAAAAGGAAAACACATAGACTACACTTTTCATGAAACAATAATTGGGGCACTGCCACCTGAATTTCATGGGAATTAAGCAAGAAAAATAAAAGAACATAACCTTCTTTATGCTTGATTTACCATCATCAACAGTGAAATTCTTTGTTGTTATTATTTCATTTGATAGCAGCCACTTCCCATTTACATAAGACAGAGTGAATGTAACAGTGGAAGAGCATAGGCAACTCCAAGGGAAGGCAGACAATTTGTTCATTCTGTGACTACAGCCCTTACAGGTGAAATTGCATTTCAGTGGTCTGAACATTATGTATGATTACCAGGCTTATGTTTTTCCAAAGAAACTCTCCCTGTGTTGTTCATTTGTTATAAAGCTGTGAAACGGGGAAGGCTTTATTACTGTTTGGTTTTGTCTTCTTTCTTTTAAATTTCTCTTCTTACGATGAGATTTCTCATCTTATGATGAGATTTCTCTTCTTATGAGTGTATTTTAGCATTTGAGTGAAGACTGGTAGAAGATGAGAACACTGACTCTCAGGTAGCCTTCTGTATGACTAGTTGGGGCATGGGCATGGCTTGTCAAGAAACTTTAATGTCACCCTACCCTAGCTCTCTAGGAATGATGTTAGGGTCTTAAATGTTCTTCGGCTCAGGTTATTCTTGCCTGCTCAGGAGATGCTTGTAAAAAGCAAGTAGCCATTTACCATATTTTTATAAACTCCCTTCTAATTCAGAGAAGTCAGAGGGGAAAACGGGATCTGCTCCCATAAATCATTGCAAATCTGATGCTCCTTGTTCACATCCTATCATATAAATAACTGAACAAAGCACTGAGTTGCTCTGTAAGGAGCCCACAAAGGAAAGTCCATAACAGTGGCACAGACTGGAAAATACAAAATATGAGAAACAAAGATACACTCTTATCTGTGAAAACCTATCTATATTCACCACTTCTCCCAAGGCCATCTTCTAATTGGACCTGTTGCCAATACAAAAGATGTTTGTTAGTATTAACGTGTCAGTGCTTTGGTGTTATGTAGCTCTGAAGCAGCTGTTGCAGTTCCCAGGTGGACAGTATGGTACATGATAGGGAAAATGCTGCTGAGGAAGTGTTGCTTGTAAGCTGCCATTTTCCTCACAAGCTGTTACAAACAGATGATTACCATAGTAGCATCCCTCCACCCGTGCATTTCCATTTGCTGGGGCCCCAGCTTCTCGGAGAATGAAATAGAAAATCTTTTGTAGATTCTCTGGCATACAGCAAGGCTTCCATCATGGCCTCCTCCAAATGCAGAAGACACAGTGAGATTGGTTTGTAGTATTAATGCGTAAGTATGCTTAGAGAAAGAATGTTTTAATTTAAATAAACTATATGCTTTATTATTATTAATAGTATGTTTTTATTTATGTTATATTTGTTACCTGCAACAGGTAGCTAGTCAACAGTCTAGCTAGTCAACAGCTAGTCAACAAGGACTAGCTTAGTAAGGATCTATTCAAACAGAAGCTTAGGGAAGTGAATTTTATACCTATGTATGAGACATCACATCCAACATTTATGAGAAAGATTTTCAGTAAGATGTCCAGTTTATTCTGTCTATCCTGACTACTTCTGCATGTTCATTCAGTAATATGAGCTTGCCTGGGAAAGGGAGCATTATCTTTACTACTGACATCCAAGAAATTAAACACTCTATACTTTGTGTGCTTCAGGCAAGGTGTGAGGGACAACGTGGCCCACTGGAATTAGTACAGGGTTAGGAGTTCCCAACTTCATATTCCATCTCTCTTAAAGGCTTGATTTGTGTCCTGCAACAACACGCTTAACACTGTCGGTTTCTCAATAAGAAAATTCTCTGAAAAGGGTAGTAACACTTTTTTCTTTCTTTTCTCAAGAGTGATATGAGGATGTATCACTTGTAATCTGCATAGCATTCTGAAATTAAAAATATATACTTTGTAGCATAGTAGTATCACTGCTAAAATTATTAGTAGCATTTAATTCCTTTATTATGAATTCACTAACAGAAATCTGTATTTTGCTGAGTCCTCACACATCCAATTTAGTAGACATTCACCTATTCTGAGTGCCAGGATACTGAGGGAAATTTTCATTACTAGATTCTCATACCTAGCTAAACTCATGTTATTCTGTGTAAAAATATTGAGTGAATTTTATCAAGTTGAAGCTGGAAAGAATAAGTTTAATCAGAAGGTTCTTGATGAATGATTAGTTGTGACACTGTGGAAGAAAGAATTATTGGCATTGTGGGAACTTAGATAGATCTTAAAATATTCTCCAAAATTTTGTGGAATTGCGAAGATTTTATTGCAGGATTTTAAAAAAGTTCATGTTCTGAAGTGCACATTTTTTATCTTTGGTATCTGAGATAGCCAAATCTCATTTATAGCTGCCATTGACTTTGGCAGTCTTGCTTCATTTACAAACCATTATATAATAGCTGTCTTTTGATAAGGTGAAATTTCATGCTTTTTGAGATAACTGGAGTAACTGGCAAAGAAAAAGGAGAAGGTACTGTGTTATCATATGTGATGAATATATTCTATTCCACAAGCACAAATAACAGCAACAAATAAAAGCAAAAGAAGAAAGGTTTCTTTTCCACTTCCAGTAATTTAGATAGTCGAATGTATTAGAATATTGCAACTGAAGCTTACTGCGGAAATGCTGAGTTGATTACAAAATTTTGCAAAACAACAGAAGCTTTCAACCACCTGATTTTTCCTGTTTTTTAGACATTGGATCTATAGACCTGGAAATTGTCACTTGCTAGGATAGCTTTGTTAGAAGAACATGTTTATACTATTAATTTCTACCCTGGACAAATGTCTTAGAATGTTACTCAGAAAACAATTCAGAATTTCTGTTGATTAAACTACAGAGTTTATTTTAAGCAATTTTTTTTATTTCCAATCAAAGACATAACAAAATTTGCACAGTTTATCTTGTGTGACTTGGAGCCAACTTACTTGCATGCATCCAGAGGGAAATGGCCAGTATTTTAACCAATTGTACTGTCCCATCTTTTCTGGCAGATGCATTCTGTTTTTCTGGTTCATCTATTACTGTTCTATTCTGGGTTCATGTCTGCCCTTAATGTTCAATACAAAAGCTAATTACTGTGCTAAGCAGCTTTTCTAAAGGCTTTGCTTTTGCATCTTTGATGCTTCATGAACAGAATGGCAAATTAAAACATAGATAAATGATCTAAAATTGAAAACAATTGTTCTACTTATCATTTAATAATAAACACAAAGCTTTTTTAAGAGAACATATATATTCAAAGACATTTACAAGTCTGCTATTCTACAACTCATGCATCACCTCCTCACAGATTTTTTTTGCAGTAATAGCTATGTAATGATTTTTAGGATACAGCTTACTAAATGGTTCTAATCTATGTAGGTTCTCATACCACACTCATCACCATAGTATCTGAGCGCCTTCCGGTAGTGCATTAAGCAATGTGACTAACATCTGTCACATATTTTGTTCTCTTATCATTTCCCCAGGGGGAGAACTGTGTGCAGTGGAGTGTTTTGTTTGGGATTTATTTGTTTTTTAAGCAGTCCATGACTTGGGGTTTATTTAGTCCACAGAGGGTCACACAGATGAAATAAAGATTATTATGAGTCACACAATGGTCACAGAAAAATATAAACAGGGATGAAACACTTACCTTGAACTGAGGTGTTGAAATGAATGTGCCAAATTTTCAAGTTTATCTATTGATAATTTTTAAGCTGCAAAACCTTCTTTCTGCAGCATCACCTTAAGAAATTATACAATATTTTACTTCTGTCTGGTGGATAAACCCTAAGCTTTTAGATTAAGCAAGCCACAATATACACCTGGAGCTCTTGTATTTCACATCTGAGAGCTGATCTAGACAGTTTACTTGTGTCTTGCCTAAAAATAACTTGCAATTAACTTAAGCAGCTAGCTTGGATTGTGTTGCAAAGGTAGGGCCACAAGTCAGAACTACACTGACAGAGTGTTTTATGTTCCTTTCCATTCAGGACCACATATAAACTTAACTATTGGCTTTCTCATTTGAAGACAATAAATGTAAAGCAGATGCCTGCAAGTAAGCATGTGTTTAAGTACTCTCTTGTTTCCATGAATCAGGGCATAAAGACAGTAAAAGACCTATTTACATCCTTTATCCCATTTCTCACACCATGTGCAGTTCACATATGCTTCCCTCATGGCAGATTTGATAGGATTTTTTTCTTTTCCAGTTGTTTGAAGTCGTTCAAAGTAAGGTTCAGTTACTTCTTCACAGCACAACTGCATAGCTTAGCCAGTCTTAGCTGGCTGTTTGTTCCTTCTGAGTTCACTTTTACTCTTCTTTGCCTCTTCTTAGTTTCCTTCTGTGATAAACCAACAATATCTTAAAACAATAAATTATTTTTCCATCTTGGGGGTGGGGAGGGAAGTTTAAGGTGAGGAGACGCTTGGATGCCTAAGTTAGAAGGCTAGGCTCTTGACAGTCAATCAGTGTCACCAGAAGGCAGGCAGGGCAGGAGCTACATTCGCTGCTGTTTGTTTCCAAAGTTGATTCAGGGCATCAAAGAATGTGAGTACATTCCTTGTGAGAATGAGTAAGGATTTCTCATAACTGCCCTATAGCCCACTAGACAATCTCTTTACTTCTTTATTCTGAGTGATAAAAGCATTCTTTGTCTTATGTATTTCACCTGTTTCTGAAAAAAAAAAGAAAAAAAAAGGTTTATTCTCTCCTTTTTCCTTGGCTAATCTGAGACATCGTTTACAGATGGCTTTCTCGCTGCCATTCCCTGTTTAAGTGTTCTGGAATGAAATATCTGACACTTTGCCTAAATGCTACTGTGCCTTTGTGCTTTCTGAACCATAGAAGGGCAGAACAAAGGGCAAAGAAAGCTTTCAGTGTGATGTTTATTTGAAAAGGTACTTGGCAAATATCTGGACATGCATACAGCAAATTAGAAAACTGAAGAATTATAGAATCATAAAATAGTTTGGGTTGAAAGGGACCTGCAGGGAGCAGGGACATCTTCAACTAGATCAGCTTGCTCAGAGCCCTGTCCAACCTGACCTTGAACGTTTCCAGTTTTGGGGCATCTACCACCCCTTTGACCAACCTGTTCCAGTGTTTCACCACTTGCATTGTAAAGAATTTCTTCCTTATATCTAGTCTAAATCTACCGGTTTTTAGTTTAAAACTATTATTCCTTGTCCTATCACAACAGGCCCTGCTAAAAAGTTTGTCCCCTTCTTTCTTGCATGACCCCTTTAAACACTGAAGGGCCGCAATAAGGTATCCCTAGAGCCTTCTCTTCTCCAGGCTGAAAAACCCCAACTCTCTCAGCCTGTCTTCCTAGGAGACATCCTCCAGCCCTCTAATTGTCTTTGTGGCCCTCCTCTTGACTTGCTCCAACAGATCCATGTCCTTCTTATGTTGGGAGCTCCAGAGCTGGACGCAGTACTCCAGGTGGGGTCTCACAAGAGTGAAGTAGAGGGGGAGAATCACCTGCCTTGACCTGCTGGTCATGCTTCTTTTGATACAGCCCAGAATACAGTTGGCTTTCTGGGAAGAAAATAGAGTCTTTTGAATCTAATGATTATTTAAGATGTGCTCCGTGGTACATACTAATAAAGCATCATTGTTTGTATTAATTTAAGTAAAATTTATGGCATCGCTGATGATATTTATCAGCATGATACCGCTATGGAAATTTAGCTAATAAGAAAAATAATGAACCCCTGTGCAGTTTCAAATTGCTTAGTAGAAAGGATTTATTGTAAAATTTCGAATTTGTTTTCAAGCAAGATAATATAAAATGTGCAAAATCTTTTTTATACAAATTCACATTTACATTCTTTAGCTACATGTGTTGGAAAGTCCGGATTCATGAATACTTAATTTAAAGAGGTAGAAAAGCACGTAAAATAATTAATTTAAATGCCATTAATCTAAATACACTGGGTAATTATAGATATCAAAGAAGGCCATCAAGCACTGAAGTTGGCATACCTAAGAAATCTAGGAACAAATTAGACATTTTATGGGAACTGTCTACTTATTTATTTCTACTAGTCAAAACCAACAGAATTTTCACTGGTTTTTACTGCACGTATTTTCAATCAAAGCTATCCAAAATTGCATTGTGATATAATGTGAAGCACTTAAAAAAAGATGGAATTAGAATATTCCAAAAACATCAAAGAAAACTGTCAGCTTGCCGAGATGAAGGCCTACAAGAAGTGGATGAAAGCCTCAAGAAAGTGAGAGAGAATTCTGCCAAACACGGCCAGATGTATTTTATATACATGTGAATGCAGGGACACAGGAGAGGGAAAGAACAACAAATAATCAGAAATTCTTCATGTAGTATCTTGTTTCTCATGTAAATTTGTCCCCATTTGTCTGTTAATTGTACTATATATAACTAAATGTGTGAGTTTGTGTATATATGTATATAAACATGTACGTGTGTATATCTGTGTACATACACTAGGCTATATTCTAAGCCTTTTTGGAGATATCACCAAAAATCCCTTTGAAGAATGACATCTCCTTAGGAAATTTCATTTTTGTCCTTGCTCGTGACTGTCTCTTGGTATTATTTTATCAGCCATCATCTTAACTTAAATGTTAGCATTTTACTAAAAATACTAGTTTTGAGATGACCATTCAGAGCTTTACAGTCAGTCAAAACAGCAATAAAGTGTTCTCAGCTCTTTGATTATGTTTAATCAAGCTTTAAACTCATTTGTGATCCCGGTGTTTTTGCTGAGAGTTGTTATGGTGTAAGGAAAATGTTCCTGATGACATGCTGTCATAATAATCATCACTGTTATTAGAACAGGGAAAATGTTTTATGATGGAACAATGCACTGTCAAAAATATCAATTCATTACATCAAAAATTTAACAGAAATACAGTGACTTGGTTTAATTTTGATGGAAAAGTGTGTTTCTGGTGTAAAACTCAAAATTATTTTAAGGGTTTTGTTTTGTTATATATGTCCTGCAATATTTATAGTGTAACGCAGCTCAAAACTAGTGTTATAATTCAATAGACACAGTGATGAAGCTCAAACAAGATGAGGTTTTCCATCCAATCCTATCCAAATATAACAAATTAATATTAGCAAATATTAATATTTTTATTTACTTCATACTTTTACATTAAAATTATTGCATTTCGATTCATTTCAAAAGTTTCTCAATATTTTTATTTTTTTAACTTAATCATGGGAAAAGAAAAAGGTTTTCCTACAATATTGATCTAAGTGTTCTCATAGTTCAACACAAAATAAAAAAATAGAATTGTTCCTTGCTGACTATTTGTTTACTGTATGTACTGTATGAAAGATTTACTTGTCTCCCCTCAAGACTGTCTAAGGTGAATCCCCTATGTTCTATCCCCCTAATGTTCTGATCTATTATTTGCAATTATGATGATGAAGAAAATTAAGAAAAAGAGATGAGATGACCTCTCAAATTGTTATTAGTTCTGGGGAAAAAAAAACATAGACAATGTGCTTAATATATGTCTTTCTATTTAGACAATAAACTCTTTTATTATGAATTTGAATAATGTATAATGAGGCTTCATATTATACTTACATGAAACTGCAATAACTTCTGTTTAATAATGACTAGAAGAGAATAATAATTCTATTTACTACAATACTGTATTTAATTATTTCAGTTTTTAAAGACTTTAGATAATTGCACAGACCTAGAACTAATTTTCCTCCTTCATGTGTGCAAATCAACCTCTGTTTTGGCTTCAGCTATTGCTATTGTGCTATTTGAGGATTTTGCAATATATGCATTTAGCTTGTCTCATAAATCTCTCACAGATAAAGAGAGGCACTCAGTAATAAACACTCACACTTTTAGTGGTAGTCAGAACTTGCAATTCCTTTTAGGTGTTGATTCCTGCAGTTCATTATTAGTTGGTTCTAAATGTGATGCAGGTATCTACTGTTTTGCAGATGAATTAAAAGGAAGTTTACATGCTGTTGGCCGACATATGTGTTACTTTCCCTTTCCTTTCTATTTCATTTTCCCTTTTCCTTTCTTTTCATCTTTGTTTTTACCTTTGGAATATTTGGAAAATATACTGGCAAATTTTCTATGCTTCCTTGAGTGACAATGATTTCACTAGCAGGGATCATATGTCATGTACTAAGGTCCAAATCCATTACTTTCCACACAAACATGACTTGAAGTTGTTTGTTAACAAAAGTAAAGGTAGACTAATGAAGTTTAGATTTAGAGATCTAAAGCAATGTCATCTTTAATATAAAAGGAATTTCAACTGCAAAAACTTTACATAGAAATTACTTTAGGAAAATTCAAGCTTGATCAGGAGGGAAAAAAAAAAAGAAAGAAAAAACAGTTTAATTTTCAGCACATCATAGAATCATAGAATCATAGACTACCAGGTTGGAAGGGACATCAAGGATCATCTGGTCCAACCTTTCTTCGCAAAAGCCCTGTCTAGACAAGATGGCCCAGCACCCTGTCCAGCCGAATCTTAAAAGTGCCCAACGTTGGGGAGTCCACCACTCCCCTGGGGACATTATTCCAATGGATGATTGTTCTCATTATGAAAAATGTTCATCTTGTGTCCAATTGGAATCTCCCCGGGAGTAACTTGTACCCATTACCCCTGGTCTTTTCCATGGAACTCCTTGTAAGAAGGGAGTCTCCGTCTTCTTTGTAGCCACCCTTTAAATAGTGGAAAATGATGGTAAGGTGTCTCCTAAGCCGTCCTGTCTCAAGGCTGAACAAACCCAATTCTCTCAGCCTTTCCTCATGTGGCAGGCTTCCCAGTCCTTTGATCATCTTTGTGGCCCTTCTCTGGACCCTCTCCAGCCTGTCCACATCTTTTTTGCATAGCGTTAGTATAAACATTAGTTGAGCAGCTTTGAGACTTTACTGTCATTGTTTGATTTCAGAAAACTGCAGAAATGCTCTCATGAATATGTTGAAGGAGTAATTCAGCATCGCAGTATGTTCCTGGCAAACAAGAGTTTTCTACTACTCTGCATGTTCTCAGTTTGCATCTTGGGTACTGATGGTATTATTAGCATATACAAAGATGCCTTTCTTATTTCAGGTAATGTTCAGCACTCCACTTTAAAGCAGACTCTGACGCTTTTCTGTTTATACAGTACATCTCTCCTTCTATCTTGTACCTCAAAGGGTGAGTCTGACAAGAAATACGATGAACAGGTGTAACAGTAAGTACAATCTCCCTGCTAATGAGCTAAATGTGGTATTCAGCTTCTCTGAGGCAGACAATCTTGCCATCCAGCTATGGGATTACCAGATGTGTGATTTGGTTAAATTCCAGATTGCATACCGTGTAAGACTTCTCTATTTTGTCATTCTTCTTACATTCACTTTCTTTCTTATGTTCATTTGCCGTCTTTCCTTTTCCTTTTACAACTTTTTCCTTTCTTTCTCTCCACTCATTAAACCAATGTTGGCACAAAATTTGGTGGAGTGTTACTGACTTCCAGCTGCTTAGTTCAGTTTGGATGGTCCAAGCGGAAACTTTTTTGGTTTACTGTTTAGTTATTATAATTTCTCAGAATGGAGAACTGTGCACACAGTCCAAAATGTTTACTCATAAGGCTACCTCTGGAACTAGCTCATGCAGAACAATATACTTAATTCAGGTCAGTACAGTATCAAAACTAATCCTAACTAAAATTGTGACAGGCGAAGTTTACAAGCTGAGGCATGGGGCCATGTTATGATAGCCGTACTGATTTTCTGAAGTAAGCTACATTGTGCCATATGGCTGGAAATTTCTTTACAAATACTAAATCAGCGATATGTGATTCATGCTCCATTTAAGTAGCTGGCATTCATCAGTCTGCTTCTTCATACCACGTCAGCCTTTACTACTGCTCATCCTATTCACATGTGTGAATTTCTCCTGGACACAGGACCTTCTTTTCCTCTCTTTTCCTCTGCCCCCGACTTCTGTATATGTATTTGAAGGTTACCACGACACTGAACAGAAGTGTGAAATTTGGTACCTCACCCTGAAGAAAGATTTTGGGGCTTTTCTCCAGTCTTCAGCCATCCTGAATTGCTGTTCCTTGTCTTTGATCGCTTTTCTGGAAGTGATATTCATTTTTGTTCAGGAATTCAGAGAAAAAAAGAGGTTGAAGTGTGTTATTTAGAATTTCTTGATTTCTTCCCAAATGTAAAATTGCATGTGCATGGGTGGGTGTTTTTATTTTTTTTTTCTTTTTTTAATTTTTTGTGTGTGTGTTTTTACTTCCCCATAGTCATCAGGAGGCCTAAGTGGTCCTGCTGAATTATGGCAGGGATCCAGTATAGGCACTGAAGTTTACAAAGCCCAGGTGGCATGCTGACAGATGAATTGTGATGGCAGCTTGAGGGCTTAGTATATTAAACATGATGAGGGGGTGGGTGAGGAATGAGGGTCTCTGTGGATTTGCACATCCTTGGTCTGATCCCTTAAGCTTTCCAAGAGCAGAATTCATTAGGGAGATTAAGTGCAAGACCAAATGTCTGATGTGACAAGAGAGTACAGTTGGATTTTTTCCCATTCTCCCAGCTCTGATACCTCAATATTAAGATGATTAGGTCATAGGAATGGCCTTATGGAATTTGTAAACTATTTAAAGCTCCAGCTTGGACATAGGCCATTCAGTACTGACACATGCAGCCAGCCTTCAGAAGATTGGCCTGTACTTGCGAAAGTACTGCTTCTCTGGCTGACACTAAAGCTTTGAAGAGTGTTTAAATGACCTAGGTAGTACGTGCTAGATAATTATCTTTTTAACCTGCTTGAAATAAGACCAGAGCACTTGATCCTCCACAAGACTTGAGTCTTCTGAACCACTTGAAGGCTGATTCCACATTGTTTGATTCTATTTAGTGGATTAAAAGTGAATAAAGCAGCAGATATTTTTTTAAGTATTCTGCTCATTTTCTGCAACATTTTCCCATGTTTTATTCCACGTTCACCCCAACTTAAATACAATCTGTAAGCTTATACAGCTCTATGTGCGATACGTGCAGTCAATTATGGGATACATGCAACATCTGTCCTGAAAATATTAGCAATGGTGAGACCAATCTCTCATTTCTAGAAGGCAATCTGTAAGACCATGTTCTGTTTATACACAGGTAAAAAATATTTATTCCAGATTTGTCCATCTGAAGTTTTCACAGGCTAGGTAATGGAATGCATTGAGTTTGATTCTGGGAATGATATCTTTTATTTCTCTGTTTCCTAATTGTACCTTGCATGGATCTTTAACAATGTACTGTGTCTTTGAAGCAGGTTAGTTTCCTGGAGATAAAATGACTCTTCATATCTGTTCTGAAGGAAGAAATTAAATAGATGCACTTCATCTGTATGGGAAGCACTATTATGTTTGGCTAGATGTGCATGGCTTTTATGCAAGAATAATTGGAGATAAAACCCATGTAAGGGCACTGAGCATTTCAGGTGTAAAAAAAAAAACAAACAAAAACACATCAAAAGAAAATACAAACTGTTAGTCTGTGCATAGCACAATGGCACTGAATTGTTTCCTGGGTTACTGGTTCATTCTGGTTGTCATTTATTAGAGGCTAAGATTCATTGACACAGGTTTAATAGATTTCCAACCATACAAGCACTGAGAAACCACCTTCTGAGGTGCCTACTGTGGTCATCAGCAAGACCTTTGAAGAGGGTGTCTTAAATTACAAATGCTCTCTGCAGAACTGAAATCAAAAAGGTTGTAGTGAATGTAGATACAAAGAGGACCTCGTTAAAGCGAAGTAAATGATGAAAGAGGGGACCGAAGACACTAACCTATGTGACGGGGGGACTGTGACCATTATAATGCTCAAGGTTCTGCTTCAAGGGTTATATTGGCACGTATTTAATAAGTTACATTGTCAGCTGAAAAGTAGTAAAGCAGCTCAGCTTTGCAAAGTGTGTGACTTCAGTGTTGAAGAAACACAGACCATTTGCCATTCCTTTGGTATTGCATTGAAGGCACAAAGAAAGGGAGAGGTGTCAGATGGCAGTTTCAGCCTTATTTCTGCTCTTATTCTTTTATCTGCTGTCTGGAGCAGCCAGTGGGGTGCACTGCTTAGAAACTTGCTATTTCAGAACTAGGGTGGAAGGATGTGGAGGAAGAGAGTTATGACCCCCTTCTGTGGCAATGTTTTATGCAATCTACTCTTCGCTTGGTGAAGCTAAAAGTTCTCTGTGTTAGTGCATTTTTAATTCTAATTTAGTTTTTAGCTATTTCTATCAGTTTGCCTCTACTTTGTGGACGCCATCTGAATGTTTCAAACATCATTTGAAATACAGGGCATGTGAAAAAAGAATGGACAACTGATGGACTTAGATAAACTGTTTAAATGGTGAAAGAGGGATTTTCCAGCTATGAGCGCAGAACGCAAACAGGGGTGACTGGCTTTTGACACACTAATCAGTAGTCTGAGTAGTCAAAATACATGCCAGTGAGGTTCGAGTGTATTATTGTCCTCTCCCAATGAAACCAGTCAGTGTGATATTTTTCCTTGCTTCACATGACACTTAAAATTCAGGTAACAGATATATCTGCACCTGTACAGCCATTTATCTGGTTAATGGAACATTATTTTGGGTAATATCTCTTTGGTATTTGTAAAAGTATCTGTAACACTGTTAACAGTAACTATGCTAGTCACATTCTTTGGTAGACAAGGAAGTTTAACTGTTATTAAGCTAAGTTATTTTAAAATTAATATTCATGAATATGGTTATACTTTTTCTGTGTCTTGTTCAGTTGACAAGCCTGAAGGAAGCTAGCTTATCTCCGGTATAGAAACCTCACTATCTCAGAAAAAGAGCATACCATTTGTGCTGAATCGATGGACTTGTTTGAATGTGAGGCTATTTTCACATAACTGAAGTAATTCTGTTTCTTCAGTCACTTTATTCTCATGTCTGAATAGTTTTATCAGGTTGCTGACTGCTGTAAACATATTCTTGCTATCCTCTATGGAAAAGGGTGGTAGGACGGAGGACAATACTCTCTAGATACAGCCCAGGGCAACAATAATACATTTATTCAATCATTAAAGAATCTGAATGAGTTGTTCTAGTGTCAAAAGTGTGTTGTACTTAGGCAATCACACTAGTTTGTTTGCTCACCCTGAATGGATTAACTTCTCAAATGGAATGCTAAGTTAAAAGCTATAAATTACTCCTCTGAAAATTATAACAAATAAAAGTCTGCTATGCTTTCTGTGTGTAGGACAGTTTCCAAAACAGATGTAACTATGCATTGCTTTTCTTCTCACTTACCTCTAGTCTACATCACCACCCCTAGGTATTTAGACATATCTAGCAGCACATTAAGCCACTAGATATGCAGAACCTATACACTACGCAAGCAGAGGCCAGCTGGGCTATAACACTCATGAATTATACAACTTCATTATGCCGTATTCAGTATATGTCAGAGCTGCCCTCAGTAGACAGTATAGATACAATGAAATTAAAAATCTTCTCCCTGAAAGAGCACCCATGTTTTCCTTTGGTCCTTTTATGGTCAATTTAACTAGAATGATCATGAATATTGTCAATTGGAGATTCAAAAGCTTTAAATTTCACTTGAAAAATTGGGGAGGCACACTATGTCCAAGACACCATTGCTCAGTACTTACTAATGAACTGCTGTAGGGTTTGCTTTGCATTTGCTTTGTGTTAAAAGTCAGATTTGTTTCACTCTGTAGCAGGCACCTGTTGATAGCTATCACCAGTGTTTCATTCCAGTATCTGCAAATGGCACATCTCCTGCAGTGCTCTGAATTCAGTGTACTGAGCTAATGATAAAACATACCTTTATATGACATGCATTTGCTATTGAAATGTCACAGTTAAAGGATTTGTGTGATTATATGAGCAAAACTGGAAATCTGAGCAGTACTAAATGTATGTTTTGTTCATTATTTTAATTTTATTTTATATTTTTGAACAAACATCTATTTATAGGCGTAGCTTCTGATCTAAAGTGACACTGCTACATCTTTTGTTAACTTGGGGAAAAAAAGATAATTGTTCCTTAAGCAACACCAGAACAATTGTGGACACCTCTGTTCAGAAATATAGATCACAGTTGCATAATTAAAACAGGTTATGTGCCCAAATGATGATTTATTTAGTTTGCTGGGTTTGCTTCTTAAAATGTACCTGCTCATGAACACGCATAAAAACATGCAGGAAATTTTTTAGACAGGATGTTTATTGAACTGATGACACCGATAATCATGTTAAGGATTAAATAGTACTTCTTATGAAATTTTAATTTCTAGAAACAGGGACAATTGCAAAGAACTTCACATACTAACTTAATTTACTGACACAGCCCCAGACATATAAAAGCTCTGGGATGAACACTAGACGTCCAGCTACTCTGGCCCTGGTGGCTTTCTGAAACAGAGAATAGTGAATGTAGTGAAGTGTCATCTGCCATAACTCACAATTTTAGTTAATTTCTGACAACGTAGTCATGAGATGCTCTTCAAATTTAATATTCCTAAATTTAGATGCAGATATTTTACACTTACAATATTTCCACTGGCCATAGTGGAAGTTCAGAAACCTATCTCAACCATAAATAAGACTGTGTAAGTGTCTTGCACTGAGTCCCATCCAATAAAAAAATACATAATCTCCAGCTACTTTGCAACTTAGTCTCAGGAAGAGGAAAACATAAGTGCGAAATCAAGAAGGAAAACCACTTGATAAAATAATTTTATACTAAAGATCACTTTAAAGCAATTAATGCTTCTTTAGAAACCTGAGTCACTAGTCCGTGCTTAACATATACATAACTTATACATACATGTCCTGTAGGCAGCATTCTTCATTAACATGTTTGTAGTGCTTTGTTAGCTAAAACCTTTATTCAAGTATGGCTTGATGTATGGCCACTTACAAAGCAAAGACAGAACTGGAAGCACATTTCTTAACTACCACAGCCTTTTCTGTTATGTTTGTCTATGCAGAATCTGAAGGAAGGCTTCCTCTGTCTAAATGTCGACATCTCCTTCTGAATATCTATGCCAAAACTAATTTCCCTAAGCATTCTTAATATATTCCTTTATGCTCCTATAGAGAGAGAAAGAACCAACTGTAGGGAACAATTAATCTCAGCTTAAAATAGAAAGAACAAATTGCTTCCTAAAAATGCCTCTTTGCTTCACTTGGAGGAACTATAAAGAGATTTTAGGGAGAGTGTCTCAGATATAGACTTCCACATTACAGACAACTAAAGTTAGGTGAGATGTTTTTCACTCTAAGTATCAATATAAATAGCTGCATCACCATTTATATGAATAGCTGTGCACACGGAGCCGGTATACTTAAGTAAGTTTAGGTACATTAAAGACCCACATAATGAAATTATAGCATTTAGATGAGAAAGTTATGGCAGTTTCATAGCAAAGCAACTTTCTAAATTACTTTGATGTGAAGTTGTAAAAGTACGGTTTAGGTTCTAACCCTGAATTTTTTTCTGCTTTCATGATTCACAGTGTTTATAGCTCCCATGGAAAAAGATAAGGGTGAAAAGTCAATGCAGTGACTTTTCAGAACTTAATAGTTACTCAGTCCTGGTCTTTGTATACAGATATATACAGATATCACATGCATACCTACACACACCTTCACACATATATATATGGGAAAAAACCAGAATTCCAAGGCAATACTTATTGGAGTGCAGCCGTCTCAGCTACAAATCCTTAATTGCTTAAAATTAAGGCTTTCAGAAGCCATTAGAGACATAATTAAAGACAGAATTGAAACTAATAATGTTGAAATGACAAAATTATAGTTGTTTAGACATATTAAGCAGTTTTTTCAAAGTTCTTTCAAATTTTTACCTAATTTCTAAATATCTTGTGTCGTAAACTTTCTCCTTCCTCCCCTTCCTCCCTCCCTCTCTTTTTTTTTCTATAGAATTCACTGAGAACTTTGAAAAGTTTTGATCATGTTAAACCTCAATCTTGCATTCCAGGTGTGACTGTTGTCTGTATTTAGTTGTATAGAAACTTGTAAGTGGGCCCATGCCTCTCAAAATACCAGCCACTCTAGCACCCCATCTACTCATTCTAGTGCAACATTAATTTGTTATCAGAGCTCTCAGTGAGCTTTGTGTTACTGTTTTCTCCCCATGGTTTCTTACATGGACATAATTTTCTCTTGTCCTAAAGGAAAACATGGCAGAGGTGGTATCTGGTTTTGTTGTTAGACATTTTCCTTCTCTTCTGCTCATCACATATTTTTTTCTCATTTTCCTCTTTCAGTCTTACCAATGCTTATCTTTCTCATTCTTTGTCCAGATTCCGCTTTTCTTATTCTGCTTGTGCTTTTTTTTTCTATTTGTTTTGTCTGTTAATGTTACTATGTATTATTTTGTTGTGATTTTCTTCCTGTGATCTCCACGTGCATGACTTGAAAATTTTGACTACTTTGAGTATATAAACAGGAGTTGAATTATTTCTTAGATGGGCAGAAGTTAAAGTGAATTCTCCCTCGAAGCCTATGTAGGTTATGTTAATATGTATGGAGGTGTTATGTAGGCATTATGTTAATGTTACTTTATTATAAACACATTTTTAATCCAGGCCTTCCTGCATATGAATAGATAGAGGTTTCTGTACTGCTATGAACTGATGAGTTTTGTGTTTCAAAGGAGTGTCTTTTTGCTTATTTTCTTAGTACTGTTCCGACCAGTGAGAAGGCTTACTTTATTAAAGACATGCATAAAGCTATGAAAGTGGACTGTTTTTGAAAGACTGCAATTTCTCAGAACCTGTGTACAGATATATTGTAGAGAATTTTAGAATAATACACTGACTCACCTGCCAATACCGCATCTTTTTGTAGGTATTGCTTTTCTTGATAATCCACTGGCCTGCTGCACTGATCGATGATCTATTGTGCTGTTTCTTGAATGTCCAGAAATCCTGCAAAATGGCAGAATGACATACTGAGCAACTCTTCAGTAAGAAGCACATGTTCAGTCAGTTTTATTTGTCCTGGAAGCAACAGATTCACTACATGTGATATAGAGCCCTATTGTGCAGTCACAGTATATCTCACAGGTATAAAACTTTTTCAACTTAGTGTCTGCAGAGCAGATTTGTGATGACATGCATTGAATCAACCACTTATAGGCTTACACTTCTTATTAGCAGTCCTGTGTTGGTCACAGGTTATATATTTTGTTGCTATTATTGCCGTTAAAATTAAGTAATTTAAGTGATCCAACTAAAATTTAGTTAGGTTAATGTCAAGTAAGATTCCTAATGGTGATATAGTTTCAGGTTTAATTGTGAAGTCATGGTTTTATCTCTGTTCCAAGGATGATTAGTTTTGACAACACTAAACAGCTCATCATCAAAAAAGTGTGGGCTTTATTTTGGTAGTGAAGTTCACAACATTGAGCTGAGCACATGAATTTTCACCTGAAGATATCCCATAAAAGAGATGGGACGCAAATGTAGAATGGATAATAACCAAAGCAAACTGCCTATAGGAAACAGACGATGAATTGTTCCTCTCCTGAAGCTGGGTGCATACACCTGAGGTTTACAGGTAGGTGCCTCTATGAAATGAAAATGCAAAGCTTAAAACATCTTCCAATTTTAGAAAAATTGCATGATTTTTGTTTAAAAATGGGTCTTGCCTCTTCCACAGTAATTTGTGTCTCTTTTTTATCCAATGACTGTTTGGGGTAAAATTCATAAACAGTTCAGGAATGGGACTACTGGTGTCCTTTTCCCTTACCAGAAAGACAGCTCTGTTTTCAGGTCTGAACAGTCAGGTTCCTTCTAATTTTTCATCCTTCCTGCCCTGTGATTTTATTGCTTTCCTCTACAAGGTTTTTCAAATTTGATTATTTTACCTTATGTTGTAGGGAGCAGTCAAATAAAACAGGGTACAGATCTTCTTAAGTATTTTCTTTTGCAACTGCTCTACTTTTCATGGAATAATTAAAAATTCATTGGTTTAGAGAGAGTGAAAATAAGCGTCACTCTATAAACTCATGGCCCACAAGTGTAGTCTCGCTTCCAGAGTCATTTTCAATACTGATTAGTTTCAATGGAGATTGAGGGCTTTTGAAAATACTATTGGGGCCTCTCTTATGTTTTAGGCATCTACCTACACTTTAAAATCTGACTTAGGACCTCAGTTTCTCTAAAACAAGACCTGGGATTCTGATATTACAAATTTTAAGAAAAGGCTACATGCAAGTGTAGTAGACCACAATTAGGTAAACTAGCTATTAAATAAGATTAGGATGAATTCTAAATACAGTCACAGTGATATAAATCTAGACTAGTTCTATTGAGGATGATAAAGTTTTTCTGAACTTACAGTGCTTTTTTTTTATTTTATTTTTCTTTTATATCTTCAGAAATCGTGTTTTTCCACAAATATCACAAGTTTTATATTATAGCACTATCAATCAGACATACAAGAAACCAATATTTATCTATTTTTTTCAGTGAAGACCTTCAGCCTTACTTGCACCGGTACTTTTTACTGAAGCTGGATTTCTTATGGGAGTAACACACGTTAGTGTAACTCAGGGCAGTAGGGACATTACTCGCATCTTTAACATATTAAGGGAAGAATTAAAAATAGATTAAATTGATAGCTTAGAGGAAATAGATGATAAAACTATGTGTGTTCATAATTTTTATTCCTAATTACATTTTAAAGTGTTATATCTTAATGTTGACTTAATCTCTAATGTAGAGGGAATTTCAATGTAAAAGAAGTACATGATTTTTCGTAGCACCACACATATCTTACAATATAGATTAAAAGCACTTGCTAAGCAGCAAGGAAAATGTGTCACACTGCATTGGCTGTGGAAAGAAATTTCTACCATGCAAGACTGGACTGACAAGAATAAAGAGATATGGCAGACAGAAAGAATCACAGCTGTCTTGAACTTTCAAATTAACTCCTTTACAGCCGAGTGGTTTCCATGGCACATCACTGTTACTCTGCATACATTTTTCCTTCTTCTCTCTCTTTTTTTTTTTTTTTTTACTTTTTAATTACTAACCAGAACTGATTTTTGACTCTTTGTTAACATAGAACCTGATTCTAAAAAGTCCAGAGCAAGATATAGCTGACAGAAACTGAGAGTGCAGAGAAAGGGAATGCATTAGAGTTGAACTGGACAAAACCTATTTTCTAGCATTTTCATCATACTGAAAATACAGTGGAACATGATTTAAGCCAGACTGTTCCCCTTTTACTCCAGTGAAATTGTAGTACATTTAAAGTTAGAATAATGGAGTGAGGAATCAGACCTTTCAATGTTAGAAACAAAACTAGTACAGGAGGGCAGTGACTCCTGAATTTACGAACAGCTATATACGCAGAACCTGGCAGTTATACCAGCTTAAAAATGTAACAGTACACCTGTGAATTAAGCAGAAAATTAATCTCACATTAATTTAAATACATATATAAAGTACAAATCTGCCTTTTGCATTGTATTTTTCGACTTCATGATCATTTCTTTCAATGCCTATTAACAATCACTTTTATTTTTCTTTTCTGATTTGTTGTTTTTTTTTTTTTTCCTTAGCAGCCAGTCCCATGGCCTGTTTCTTACAGGTACACATCAGTATCACAGTGCTCCAGCCCCTAATTCCACCTCTTTGCCCTGGTTTAGCGTAGCTCCCCTCTGTAGACAGCAGGCTATGCTGAAGCCTTCCAGGCAGAAGTGCTGCAGATAAGTTCTTCCTGTGTCCCTGGGAGATTTATTTATGTATTTTACTCCAAGAAGGTACAGTACCTCAAGGAGCCCCTGCTGGGGTAATGAACTACACAGTATGCATTTTAGGGCTCAACCAGCTCATACCCTTGCCTCTAAAGTAAAATCTAGAAACAAATAGACTACCTTCCTGCCACCACCACCCCCCCCCCAAAAAAAAAGAAAAAAAAAAAAAAAAAGTCTTGTTAAAAGCATTTTTTCCTCTTGAGGGAACAGATTACTGTAAATTTCCCAGCCTGGCTTCTCATTGTTGTGAAGCATCCTGCCAGGCTTTGTCAGGTGAAGTATGCAAGGTGACTGATGGTAAGCAGCATGATTCTCATCACAACAATGAATGTGGCAGGTCAGGAAATTCCACACCGAATAAATCCCTCGTTCAGTCAAAAATATCAACTAGTTATAAATACTGACGGCACTGGATGGTTTCTACTGGCACACAATCTTGTTCTGTTTTAGTGAGCAGTTGCAGTTTGGATCAAACCCTTGTTTTCAGTGAAGTAAACAGTAAAATTCCTATTGACTTTAGAAAAATTACATTATGCCTTCTCCTCTCATAACTCAAAGATATTGTACAAAGTCCAAGAGCTCTAAATATCTACTAGAATTTATTTGTAATATTGGGAGATATTATGACAATAGTTAAATAAGCGGTACTTGTCTGTGGACAACTATTTTTCTTCCAGGGTCTCTGCCCAAATAGTCTTTTCCTTTCTTCTCATACATTACCACATTAGTAACCACAGGCACAAGGCTATATGTTTATAGTCCATATATGTACATAGTCTATTTGTTTGTAGTCTATTCTGTTTCCACCTCATCTCATTTTCCAATCTCTCCCTTCAGAAAGCCAGAGTAATAAGAAGGGAGTAGAACTGTCAATATTAGAATACTCTGCATCTTCAGCTATTTACTAAAGTATTTATTTCACCTCTGCTTTGCTCAATTTAGGCCAAAGTTTATTGGAAAAGTAATATACAGTAATGAAGAATGTTTTTGTTTCACTGTTTTCCTTTTCTTCCTGGTTTCAGCTGTTAGGATGCTGTAGAAGGAGAATGTTTGGTTTTTTACATGCACAAGTGCAAAAGGTTGATTAGGCCCTCACTTGGTATTTTTAAATAATTACTGTAACTCAGCTGTTTACAAAGAGATGAGTGAGCTTTCTCTGTGTACTGTTTCAAATAGAAAGTTTTATGTTGATGCTATTTGCTAAATCCTTGACAGGATGTGGTGACTCAAGTAAATATGTTTTCTTTTTTTTTTTTTACAAGATAAAGGTAATTAAAAAAATATTTAGCATGCAGAAATTTTTACTCACATAACCTCAGATGTTTGAAAATAAATTAGTTTATGTTTATGAAACTTCAGTGAAGTTGAGGGAGAAGGAAGTCCTTATATCAAATCTGATTTGATATAAACTTTTTGATGATATCCTAATTTATACTGTGTGGCAGATACACCTGCACTGACAAACACCTGACAAAACCCCATGAAAATGTCCCAACACAGCTCTTGTCATGCCCATGGTGGTCAGGACATAGGAATTGCAGTCGAAAGGTGAGCATGTTGGGATCCTCAGCCCATGGTGGGGCTACTTCAGATTCAGCTAGGGTATAAATGGAGACCCAACAGAGAGACATTTTGAGATGGTCCTCCTTGGAACAGCAGGTCTGCAGTTGGGGATGCCACCCAAGGAAACTCCTCAAGGTTTCAAGCCCTCCCTTATTAAAACTAGAGATGGGAAAATCCAGACTGGATGTTAGGAAGAAGTTCTTCACCATGAGGGTGGTGAGACACTGGAACAGGTTGCCCAGAGAGGTGGTGGAAGCCCCATTCATGGAAGTTTTTAAGGCCAGGCTGGATGGGGCTCTGAGCAACCTGATCTAGTGTGAGATGTCCCTGCCCATGGCAGGGGGGTTGGAACTAGATGATCTTTAAGGTCCCTCCCAACCCTAACAATTCTATGATTCTATGATTAGGTGAGTGTCTGCACATTTTGGGTCATCAGCCATAAACTTTAAGAATTCTTAAGTCAGTTATGTAGTATTAACTCTCAAATGACATTCTGAACGTGTGGATTGTTAATGTTTGTCGGAGTCTCAAAGTGGTTTTGGTTAGAGTAAAACTTAGTTTTGTTTTGTTACCATCTTGTAAAAATAAATCCAATTTTCAGTTTTTCAGTCAGTCTGGATTGGTTTTGTGAGTTTCACAACACACTAAGAGAATATCATTGTTTCTCTCAAAAGTTTTTCAGATCTATATAAACAATCTGCTATAAAGTGTGTCCACTCTGTTTGGTTTAATATGTTCTTTAATTTCTCCCTCTATAAACAATACTGAATTCCTTTTCTAATTTTCTATTTTTACAAAAGTTATAACTTATTTATCAAAACTGTATTAATTATGTCATTTATCTGTTTCAGATGTACTGTTTTCGGATTGATGTTTCAGTTAGTTAGAGAACTTTTTGTCTCTTAACTGTTTCATGATGACTGGACCGTATATTAACCAACAAAATACCCACAGAAAATAATCTTTTGAATTAAACTAAAGACAAAACCATTGATCCTAATTTTATCATATATGTATATATGTTCCATATGAACAAGTCTAAGCATACTGTTCTCAGAAATAACCAGAAGAATATAAAGAGAAGCAAGACTTATGCATTGATGCACAAAAGCAATTTATAAACATGAAGAAGATTAATTTCCTTCAGAATTAACTTTCTTTGTAAAAGCTAAGGTGAACGCTGCTATTGAAGTGTGTTGAAATGAGGAACTGAGAAAGGCAAATATATGACATGGCTCTGACCAAAGTTAGCATGGGAGTTTTACACAAATGGCCAAGAATGTGCCTCCGATGAGTAGAAGAGCAATTAAATGTGGTCTGAGGTTTTAAAAGCTCTTTTTAGGTATCATTGAAACCAGTCAAAACTGAAAATTCAAATGAGCCTTAGTTCATGGAATTCAATAAATTCTATTCATTTCTGTGAGCATATCATTTATTTATACAGTTCTTTAATATTGTTCTAAGGCTTATGTGGAAAATCAAGAAGGAGAAAAATCAGTAGTGTTCACAGTTATCTACAAGTTAAGATGATAAAGTTATGCCTATCAACACATCTTGAATGTTAAAGGCACCTGGTCCTTAGGAAGTCTATGAAAGGATGGTGATTTGAAAAAACTTGAACATAGGAATGCCACCTGAATGTTTCTGGCATTTCCCAACCTGTTAGCAGGGGAGGTTTTCATAATCCTTTAACTCCCCTAATGGTTATTCAGTGTTCTCTTGATTCCCAGAACAAAGATCCTACAACATTTGTCAGATCTGATGAAAGTACATACTGGGAAACTCAACTGTACCTTGCACTAAAATGTGTATGACTATCTCTAGCAATACAATGCATGGTTATGTGCTTTGAGTGGCATTTAGGCCTGTTAGTGTCTGTGTTTTCACTTTCCCCAAATCCAAGGGATACTTATATTGATAGGATAGAGCTATTCTTTAAAATACCCATAATCTTCAGTTTTCATGCCTAACATTTTTCAGAAATTGTGGGCCAGTGAAATAGAAAGTCAGAAGTCACATTTTGATATCCAGCTGTAAAAAGGAAAATTACAGTGCAATCTTCATATACAGCACAATATCTGAGTCCCCTCTTTAGGCAGAAAAATTATCTCAGCCTTAGGAACAGAATGTAATAACTTCTAAAATGTGGGGTTTCCATTAAATTTTTGAAAGAGAATAAATTTTTATTAAGTTCCCTTTGGGGAATATGAATTCTGACAGTAATTAAAGGCTGGAATGGCTTGAAGATTGTATTTTTCCCTATATTCAGTTCCAGGTTAGATGACCACAACACTAACTCCCTTATAGCAAGTATGATGTACTCTAACTCATACATCCACCTAAGATCTCTCAGTGGTGCAGTTTCTGAGAGAAATAGGTCGGGAGGGAAGCAGAGGATGAGAACTGGTCCTAGTGATTTATGTTTCAGTCACTGTTGCTGTGAAGTGTTTGAGTTGGGAAAGACAAGATACAATTTTCTGGATGTGTCAGACCAATAATTATCTTTTAATACTCCTTTCCCTGAGGTCTCTTCTATGGAACAAAGGGCATTGACTCCTGTGAACGTTAATAATCAATATGGTTTACTCTATTCAGAGCAATTTCAGTGGCTAATAAGGTTACTACTATCCATATTTTAGTACTGGTTTTGCCTGTGTTAGTAACACTTAGCTGCATGGTTAAACAAGCCCTTTGTTTGCCTCCCTCTCTCCAGATGGGTACTTGGCTCGGTATAACCCAAAAACAATTAGGTAAGTGATGTCGCTGTGCTATTTGCATCTGACCTTAGATGCCAGATATCCTGTATGCCAACACTGAGCTCAGATAAGCCTATACACATTGTGTGTGGGCCCTGAACTCTCTCAACTACACTTCTGATTTCCCCTATGAAATAACTAAGGTCTTGTTTGCCCTGTCAAATCATTTAGTTTTGCTGCCAGACGTGACTTTTACATGCCTGTGAAGAATTACTCAGGAAGGCAATAAGGTTCTGCTCTGAGAACATGGGAGATTCACATGAAAGTTATGGTTAATTGAACCCAAACCTCTAATTGAATCTGCAGGAGCTGGATCACTGACAACTAAAGTGAATCCAACTGCCAGGTTTAATTCAGCAGTCTCACACTTCGTGTGTGCAGCTCCTACACATCATCTGGGCAATGTACGTTATCTGTGGAGGCAGGTAACCCTTGTGCAGCCTCAAGTCTGCTTTGCCTTAAATCTAGATTCTTAGCTATAATCTGTGATGGACACATGAAAGTGAAATACATCTTCAAATAAGTTGTTTCAGTGACACTCCTGTGCTCATGAACCACTTCCTACAAGAACTGTAAATCGAGTGTAGGTTTTCAAACAATTAACAAGGAAATTATTTACATCTACAATGACACGTCTTAGAAGTGTAACTTTACACTCAGCTTTGGAGCCAATCCCTTAGGAACAGGAGATATCGAAATGTTGCAAGTCCCTCAAAGTTTTTGACTTCTGTGAAAAACTTTACTCTGTGAAAAACACCCCATAGATCCTTTCTCCTTAAAATGTACTTTGATCTAAGCTTTTAATTTTGTTTTCCTTGTACTTGTAACAGCTTCATGCATGACATACACCCTCTTCATCTCTTTTCCTGTGTTTTCCTTCATGCTTTTTTGTGTATTTCCTCATTCTGTCAAAAAACTACAATCTAGTTCAACTACAGTATTGAATAAAGAATGCTGCAAAACCCCACATTACAGTCTACTAATGTTCACATCCCTTTTTAATTATGCTGCTGTAACATAAAATGTAACAGCAACAAGCCCCAATATCTGTGTTGAGGAAGATATTTATCTTTTGCTGAATGACAGACTATGTAACGGGGAAAATGGCTATCATCTTAATACATGAAATTTTTCTTGTACCAAGGCCAATGTTAAACAATATATGATTTATCACACAGCTTTTTTTTCACTTCGGATTTTAATGTTTCCATTTATATAATAGAGAATGAAATGAAATAGATAAAAGATCTCTCAATCACGCAAACAGAAATAAAGAACTTTTTTAATAACAGTAATTCCATCTGATCTGTTGTTTTTTGTAAGAAAGGAATCTTCAATGGCTTGTTGTTAACTTCTGATCCCAGAAGAACCAACTTCATCTTACTTCTTTCCTTAATCCGTGGCAATTGAATTTCGGATAAGAAGGGGTCTATCTCCTTGTGACCCATATTTAGCTAGGATAAATCTGTTTTATAAAGACCATGCAAGAAATCTCATTACAGTTCTTGGATTATGATCTGCTACAATGTCTCTTGTTTCTCAAACTGAAAAAAAGTTTTCCTTTCTCTTCCCATTCCAATCATATGCAAATAATTTGTCAGATTTATTCCCCTTTTCATAGTACATTTGTTCATTAAGCTTTAACACATTGTCTGTGTTATTCACCACAAAGCGTTTAGTTTCCCTCTGTTTAATCAAAAGTTGGAGGGTCCTAAGGTACCTGCTTTTTATGTTGCTTTTTTTCATCTCATTAACTTCCTTTTCTAATTTACACTGGTACTCAAGATATACTTTTTGTACTGCTGCTGCAGCTAAGCAAATTATTCTACCCCTCATGACTGTTTTGGCAGCTTCCCACAAAACACCCAGGCTAGTTTCTTGGTTTTTATTGATATTAATTTATTCTGAAATAGTCTTCATCTGTTGCACAAACGCTGCAGCTTTAATTAGAGAGTTGTTAAATCTCCATACTTCAGATCTCCTATAATTCAGTATACCATCCAGAGACATAGACACCAGAAAATTATCAGGCAGAGCTGGATTTCAAATACCAGATGGTTACACATTACAATGTATCCTCATAAATAAATAAGAAGAATCCCAGTTTAAATGTAGTGGAACTAAAGTATAAAAGGTACTGGGTTGCCTGTTTCAATGTTGGTGTCGGTATGGATCAATGAGGACTAAATCTTTGCTATACCCTTTGCTCACTTCACTTTTAAATTGTTATTTTACTAACAAAGGTCAAATCTCACATCCCTGTTTCAAAGAAAATAACTACAATCTTCATCTATTACAGCTCCTGAAAACATCTGCTGTTAGGTAAGAAAGGATCAAGAAATAAACAAAGAATTTGAACTGTGGGGGACCTACAGATTTGCAATTGTAATAGGGCTACCTGTCATAATCCTTTGCATTATTACCTTTTTATAATAAACTCATTGCCCCCCCCCCCCAAAAAAAAAAGAGATTCTTCACCCTAACACTACTTTTTAAATGAGAAATTGTACTAAAAGTAATGAACCTTTTTTAATGTGGCTGATCTGACAGAAATAAGCAAGATGACAATCAAACAGAGGGACAATCAAAACATTTGTAAACTGTACGCCATTGAAACCCCTTAAAGACAATTGTACTGTTAGATGTGGTTTACCATGCGTTATACTTTTTATTCTTCCTTTACAATTTCTCAGCAGTAACATACTGTGCAATCTTAATTCAGTTTCAAAGCGTGAATTAAAAAAAATAGACAAAATCATAATTTTTGTTATGAAAAAAATAGAAAGATATAAAATATAGAAAAACAAGTGAAATGAATTAAGATACTTGGGAAGTGTTCTGAGGCTAATACTAAACAGAGGAGATGATTAAAGTGTAGGAAATGATTGTAAGAAATACATTTGTACTTTCAAAATGATTTTAAGTATGTTTTAGTAGCATAATTAGAATACTACTTCAGAACATGGATAATTAGAGAAACACATTTTAAACATCAATAATAAGAAGAAGATCTTTATAAACTGCTTAATAATACTGAATGTTTTTTTGTACATTCTTAGTATTTAAGCATGTTATTTTTTTAAAAAAGCCTTTAGGTTCTCATGTAGTTTCTTCATCATTTCGAGTAGGGAGGAGAGAAGCTCTCTAATATGGCACCCATGTGAGGGCAGCTCAGTAGTGTTCTTGGAGTCTCAGATGGGATGTCTAATGCTTGGATGGTTTAAATTACATGCAATGAAGACCACCCAAGAAGAAAATCGCAATATACTGTATGCCTTAAGGAAAATGTAGACTGTAAACTAAATGAATTTGAACAGAGTCAATTGACACTCCCATTTTCACAACAATCTTCTATTTTATTCGTCCTCAGAAATTCAGGGCCTGAACTTAACATCCATCATATGCAGGTGCATGACATCTGCTGTGCATGACTATGACCTAGGCTAGGAAGGGCTGTTTGTATTCTTAAATGTCCTTAGTAATTGTCTGAATGTGACAAATGCTTAAAATAACGGTTTTAAGTACTCTTCACATTTACCACCTCTTTTCCATGTAAATCTGTTACTATAACTACTAAATGTATTGCTGTGGAGACTGACTTTCAAGAAATAATTTGTCCGGGATATTCATTCTTTTGCATAGAGATCCTCCGGTTCTTAATCTATCAGTTTGGTAATTATTCATTCCCCCTTTTGTTATTAGTATTTTCTGTTTCACAACTGCAGGGTTGAAGGATGACCTTGATCTGAAAAAGTTTATTTCTTGGGAAGCTCTTCATACTCTGGGGTGTACCCTTTTGAAAGGGAGCGAACCACTGACCACAGAAGGCAAGCGTAAATTAGTGCATATCCTCAGGGCAAACCTCCTGTTCTCTGCACTTGCCTGAAGCCAACACAGTTCTCCTGCTTTACACAGTGGTGCAAACTAACCCAATTTCCACCCTCATGTATCTAAATAGCATCTAGGTGAAGACACTTTCCCAAACTTAGTGTTTAAAACTTTGGCTAATATATACACCTGTACGCCACCATGCCACCACGCTGTTTTTGGCTTCAGCTTAAAATAATTTGTTGATGGTAACTGACATTTACAATGTTAACAATTATGTTTTAACAGTAAACTATTAGAAATGTTATATATATATATATACACACACACACATGGAAATAGAATACTGTGAAAAGTGGGTTTAGTGCTAGGTTTGGTTTGTTTCTCCAAAGGAGCTTTCAGCCTCTCAAGGTATTTTTGAAACATTTCCTTAAAAAAAGTACTAATTACAATCTACTACCTGAAAGACTGGAGATTTTTCCAAGTCTGCTAGATCATCTGGTACCTTTTCATTGATGCCAAAATGATGTCACAGATGTCAGGCTATTGGATTAATGTGGGAAATCTTTTTTTTTTTTTCCTTTATTTTTCCAGATGGAATGAATAAATAGCAGTTCTAGTTCAGAAAGTTGTACAATTTAAAAATTACATAATTCTGTGATAATTGGCAATTATCTATGGTAAGAATTGCATAGCTATAGATAGAAAACACTTTCTCTATTTCAAAGTGGGCTGCTTTTAACATTTATATAGACTTGGTTTTGTTTATTTCTTTTTCTTTCTTTCCTTTTATTTCTTTTTTAATGAATCAATAACAAAAATGTGGTCCCGATAATAGTGTCTTTTGACTCATAGAATTTAACTCAAAATCTCCTACGTAATAAACCTATATCACTCAAGCAAATGACTGTAATTATATGATTTAGCTCCAGATTATAGAAACTTAAAATTAAGTATCCAGATAGTGGTTTCTGTGCATTAGTGAGTGTGCAATTTCTAGAAAAAGATAGTGAAAATTTAGTTATATGAGTTCTTGGTCAGTTACCTAAACAGTGGCATCCAAAGCTGTATAAGGCATCAAAGGGTATGTATCCAGGACATCTGCATGTGTTTGAAACTCCTCAATGAACTTACAAGATAGTAAAAATATTTAAAGCACCAGTTGGAGATCAAGTAGGATACCTTAAGGCATCTGAGATAGGCATGGTACATATAAGTGACTGAATTGAGCCTGATGAAGTAAATGTATTCTAGAAAACTATTCAACTCAAAAAATATAGGTGTCTTATATCAGCAAGAGGTGAATAACTCTCCAGACTCCATAAACTGAGTTGACTAGATTGCACTAGAAACTTAGACACCTGAACAGAGTTCATAAGTAACAGAGTCATCCACTCTTAAACAACTTCATTTGGATATCAGCAATCTGGAGTTAAATGCCATCCTTCCTGTCTCAACAGGAAAGCTCTTAGAAGAAAATGATAGAAGTTCCTCCATTTCATTTCTGAAATTCCCTTTTATGTGAGCTTGATGAGGGCCTCCAGTAGTATGAAATTTAAGAAATTAGATATTTAATTATTCAGACTTTTCACTCACTGAAAAATCCTTCATTCCCTAGTATTTAACTAACTAAATAGTAATCTCTGCATAGGAAATTTCAAGGACTTCTCACATTTTCATTTTTTCATGTCATAAAATATAATGAAAATGTAAAATCTCAAAGAAAACTGAAATGTGTACTCAGGAAGGAGATAAGGCTTACAGCAGTACTGTTTATTCATAAATCTGAAGGGCAAAAATTTAATACAGTTACTGTGGGCTTGTTTAAACTATTATTAATTTGCTAAAAGAACACGGTAAAAGTGGAGAGTGCACATGGAAGAGTTAAGAAAACCCCAAAAACTATTAATTTTCTTTTTATCTGACTGATTTCTCCAGTATCAATTAAATCAGGAACTACTCTGTAAAGATATTATTCATGCACTGCTGGAACAATTGACCAAACTGGCTCATCACAAGAAAACCAGCAGAATTACACATGTAGACAAAAAGATGACCAGGGAACTACTGCAACCATAAAACTCCAGAACATAAGACTCTTCTTCTGGGTTTTGGTTTTTGGTTTTTTTTTTTTTTGTTTTTTTTTTTTTCTCTTTTTTTCTCTTTTTCCCTTCCACGGAACAGAACAGCAAGAAGCAATCAAAAAATCTCTCAGGAGGATGGAGAATCCCAAATGTGCATTGCACAGAGAGGCAGTATCCCACTCTTTCCTTGAAGTTCAGCACTGTCAGCCAAAGTTATATGTTTGAGAGGTAGTTCTATTCTGGGAAGTATTCCAGATTCATTTATGAGAAAGTGAATCATTCTATGCCCAGCATATGCTAAACAGACTATAGTGCACAGGGTAAGGGATACTCTTCCATTTCATACATCACTTCATAACCACAAATGAATAAATACACATCATGTACAAAGCAAATACCACTCAAATAGCACATTGCAGCACTGAATCTGCTCTCTGACTACACATCAGCTGGTAACTCAAATTTAAAGCAGAGTTGCATTTTTTGTTTGTTTCTTTTTTTCCCCCAGTACTAATCACAGTGTGTCCTTCAGTTACTGGTACACTAAAGGATTTTCCCTGACACTACCAAACCTTTTATCACAGACAAATGATAAAGAAGTAATGTGATTGACTGAAAAGAGCAGCCCATCTTTGATCTAATGATAGAAGGTTCAGGCTATTCATATGCTCAATTGCACTCATAAATTATATACTAATACTGAGCCACTTGGATGGTCACAGTAACTATCACACCCTCCCTGCTTGTCTTGAACTTAATTTCCAGAAACTTGCACATATTTTCCCTCTGTCTTATCCATACAGTGCACATCCTCAATAATTAAAGGACACATATTCTTATCAAATTTTACTATTCCAATTCTTGCATATTTGTTCCAACCCATCCTAACTCAAGGACACCCTATGCAGTTCAACTCTAAGTAAACATAGCCATTAAAAGCACTGAAAATTATTATGAGGATTCTTCAACCTTGTTTCTGCAGAAAAAAGACAGTTACTTCATAGCTATTTTGATGATTACAGGTGTGTGGATCCTCTTTGCTTCCTTGTAATTAAAGGTCAAAGCCACAGATCCCTTTACTTTAAAATTTATGAAGTTCACACCATCATTCCAGTTATTTTCCTTCCAAATTCAGCTATTACCTCTCTCTGTGTCACAGTACAGACAATCCCTTCTGAGGTATGCTCTTTGCAGTACTATAAAAACTAGTAAAACAGTAGTAAACCATTGATTCAGCTGCTTTCTTCCCTGAAACCCACTAAAGGGTTTCATGCCACTGAAAATCACTATAATACCCAGCTGCCTTCCATTACACTACCTAGGAAAAAGGAATTTTTAATGACTTAGTTGATTTTGGGGTGAAGAGCATTTTGGGTAAATATGAGACAGAAAAACATGATAAAGACAGGTTGTTAATAATAATTTTCATTATAATGAGGAAAAATCATTGTAAAGAAGGGTCTTAAAGTGATTTCTAATCATAAATTTGCCTATTATACACCTTGAACTCTTTCAGCTCTTGCATACAAATCATATTCAGATGTTAGTAAACCAAAGCAGGTCAACAAAATAAATCTATTTCACCTTGACTTGAAAACTAGGTAGTCTATGTTTAAACTATCTGTTGCCTTTCTCTTCATTTTAGGTCTGAAAGCAAAATCTAGAATTTTGATTAAATAATAATTTGGATAAAGAAAAAAATCATGATGGTACTTCATTAATTTTAATTACAGAAAATGTGAGCTGTATCACAGACTAGGAGAAAGACTTAAAGATATTACGTGTATTGTCTCTTTTCCAGAGCAGTTCAAAAGCAAGAAAAAGCAACATAGCATGAGTTAGGCAAAGTTAAGATCATTCATGTGATGTTACTTATCAAAATGTCAAGCATAACCTGAAAACTTTCTGTCAGCAGTCCCAAAATGTCATAAAAAGAGAAGTTTACAAGGCAATGCAGAACCTTTTCCTTGAGACAGAGGTGTGATTTTTCAGGCCTGTGAGCAAAGAAACTGTTTTAACATGAGCTTGGAGACCAGATACCCTTTGTGGTATTGGACAGAACCCTTAATCCTCTGTAACATTTCCTTCAGAGCAATATCAAAAGAATACTATTTACCTAAACATGACATTACCCGTGATCACTTATCTAGTGGGACAAAACAATTTTAGGGCTAAGCAAGCAGAATTCCATTAATGTGAGTACAACTGCACTTGCTTATCATAACAGTTAATTTAACATTGTATGGATAAATGCCTCAGATAAGTATATAAGTAAATAAATAAATAAATAAATAAATGTTAAGTTTTATTGTTTCATCCTTATGTGATGTATTCAGACTACTGAAGTTCAAAACACTGTCTCTAGTCACAATGAATACACAAGGCACAGATCAGAGGCATGGAAACTTATTTAACAAACTTTGCTGGCATTATTTTCCTCGTTTCTGTATTGCTTACAAAAAAAATAAATCACGTTTTCTTGGCATTTATGGTCTTGAATTATTTCTATAAAAAATTCTTATTCTCTTGGTTTAGTATGATTACTTGATTCCTTGTATCATCAAGCCCGATGATGATACTGAGCCATTTTTCTTGGTCTCATTACTCTTTCATGATATTATTTCTATTCCTTGACTGGATAAATGAAACATTAGGAAAATAAAAACATAAAAAAAAGAGATTATGCATTTATAAATGAAGTAGACTGAGGTAATATTGACTATCAAGCTCATCTGCTTACCCTAAGTATCTGGAAATAGTGGTTCTAAGACGAGCTAGATGTCTTAGTCATCTTCTTTGTGAAGAGAACCCATAGAGCATCCATAAAGGGCAGTTCCTCTGACATGCCTTAAAGTCATACAATCATAGACTCATAGAATCTTTTAGGTTGGAAAAAAACCTTAAGATCACCTAGTCCAACCATTAACCTAGCACTGCCAGGTCCACCACTGAAACATGTCCTCTCTAAGCACCACATCTACACATCTTTTAAATACCTCCAGGGGTGGTGACTCAGCCACTTCCCTGGGCAGCCTGTTCCAATGCTTGACAACCCTTTCAGTGAAGACATTTTTTCCTAATATCCAATCTAAACCTCCCCTGGTGCAACTTAAGGAAGTTTCCTCTTGTCCTGTCAATTATTACGTGGGATAAGAGACCGACCCCCACGTCGTTACAGCCCCTTTTCTGGTAGTTGTAGAGAGCAATAAGGTCTCCCCTCGGCCTCCTTTTCTCCAGACTAACCCCAGGTTCCCTCAGCCACTCTTGTTCATCTTAGATAAATTGTCTTCTAGAAGTTCTCTCCATTGATTGAATCTGCAACACATATACATACCTGTTTAATCCCCTGCCCCCTGTGCTCTAGTTACTAGTCCAGAACAGCATAAGTGTTCATAGGTCACATACCATGACTGCCAAAGCTGTGAGAAAATAGCACTATAGCACCTATTTTTTGGCCTGGCATGATTAATCCTGTTGCAGATATAAAAATTAAAAAAAGCCAAGATGGAGCTGATGATTTGGGAAGATATTTTATTTAAATATACATTCACTAAACTGGAGAGGGAAAAAAACAAACAAAAAAAACAAAACCCAGAAAACCCACCCACAAACCAAACCCCAAATTTACTCATATACCTATTTAAATAAAAAATGCTGAAAGATAATATTAATACAGAAGTAATCCAGGTCTATGTGAAATATGAGCTTTGATGACATATATTGATAAGAAGCTACATTCTGATATGCACTATGCAGTGTGAAATTAATTAATAGACTACACTAGTCTGGCATAGCTTTTACCTTTTTACATCTACTCTAAAAATCATAAATCCCTGGTCTTTGGAGATTAAAAGCTCAATTACAAATATTTGTCCCACACTGAAGAATATATACTTCTTTACAATCTCTATAAGATTCTAGGCTGAGAATAGCACAAAGTAATAAGTTAGGTTTATATATAACAAACACCATAGCTCTTTTAAAGTTTATTATCTACTTCATGGAACTCTGGAAATAATTTGAGAAATACATTTCACTGCTTAGAAAAGCAAGAACAAGTAATGGCCATCAAGAATTTAATTTGAAAAAAAATATGTAAATCTTAAGGGATGGTATTTGGGAAAAAGGCTGTATTTTTTTGCATTTCACATTTCTCTGTGAAAGCAGAGCATTCTCACATGCCCTTTATTCCTCTATGTGCTTAATGTATTCCTGGCAATGGATTGTTGCAATAAATTCTGTCTCCCTCAGGTGCTACTGTTCTATGAAGAAGTGAAAAAAGGCATTAGCTTTTTTCGTTCTTCTAGACCAGAGAATAAAAACTTTGACCACTGGAATTTATGTAGAAGGTAGTCATCAGCTTACTTACTTTCTCTTTTTATGAACAGTATCTCACTGGGCACTAAAGGTTTTAGTGCTGCATGAAATATACAGGGGGAATTAACATTTAAAGCAGCCTGATTTCTATTTCTAATTTTGCTAATTGCTTATTAACAATTTTAGTTTGAGGGGAAATCAGCCCATGTGTTCTTTAAGCACTGTCCCCATACTGATAAGCAATGGAAGACTCTAGGTTGTTATTTCCTTGACGACACTGGACTGAAGTGATGATGGGGACTAGCTGACAGTGCAGCAGGGACATTTATAATCAGATGCATAAAGCCTGGAGGGATGGCTAGGGCACTCAAGCCCCTCCAATATTTACGTTTGGTATTAAACACTTCAAGTGAAGATAATGATTTTGGCTCATTGCCCTTTCCCAATATTTTGAAACAGTCATGCACCCATGGTCATAATAAAAGCAAAATTAACTCCACTGCAAATAGAGAGGAACAGTTGCAATTTGAAAAAAGAAATGTCACACTTACAACAGCTATATGGACACTATTTTTTAAGGAACATTTTTTCCAAATTTCAGGTCTATCTTCTGCTCAGGGGATAAACAGATAAATTAATGTGGTCTTTCTGATCTTGCAATAACTCTGCTAAAAGGTGGCAGAAGGCCCTCACTAAACAAGAATGTCACATTCCTCAGTAAGGGCAATAGTAATCACAGCTCCACATTTTGGTGATTTCTAAGTTGTCTGCTAATGAATAAAAGTACTACGACTTATCTTAGAGTAATGCAGATTTCATTGCTAAGGTTGCAATTAGATATTTTGAAAACAATAAGAAACCATTTACTCATTGTTTTTTTTCCCCCAGCCTCAACTGCTGATAACCATGGTGCAGATAATCTACCACCTTATAAAAGCTATTAAACAAATTACTTATCGTAACTAGTACAAAGTCACATTCACTAAATAAAGAAGAAATATTCCTCTAAGAGCAGAAACATGTTTAAAAACTACACTGAATGTTTTACAGACTGAAATTGAGATGAAGCTGCCAAGGGACATAGTATTGTCAAAGTAATGATGTCCTTTGTAACAGAATCTTAATTAGTCAGGATATATAGGAGAGGAGCTGTTTAGCTTATAAGTGAGAAGTTAACTTCCACTAACACTTTTTTCCCCTTATAGGCAGTGCTATCAACTCCTTTTGTGGAGTTATAGTCTGCCTCACTGTAGAGACTGGAAAAAGAGGAAGAGTACCTGGAAATGTTGAATCACTGACCTTTGAAGTAAGAGAAAGAATTGTATTCTTTGTATTCCATTCTAGAAATTAATATTGATATTTCTTGAATAACAGTCTGCAAAACCAAATTTTCCAGTTTTGATTTCCTGAATTATGAACTCTTTGAGAAAATGTACCTTCTTATGGTTAAAAATAAAAAAAATAAATAAAATTAAATAAATAAAATAATTTAACTAAATCATTTAGAGGCACAACAAGAAAACTACCTTGACATCTGTATGACCTTTACAATTGATTAGTACCAAGTAGGAAAAATCATAATAATGTTGTCCAAAAGGTAAGTCTTACCACAGAATCAATCATAAAATCATAGAATGATTAGAGCTGGAAGGGACCTTAAAGATCATCTAGTTCCAACTACCCTGCCATTGGCAGGGACACCTTCCACTAGACCAAAGTCCCATCTAACCTGGCCTTGAACTATTCCAGGGATGGGCATCCACAGTTTCTCTGGGTAACCTCTTCCAGTGCCTCACCACCCTAATTGTGAAAAATTTCTTCCTGATATCCAATCTAAATCTACTTTCTTTCAGTTTAAAACTCTTACTCCTCATCCTAACGCCCTTAGTGAAGCCATGTTGGCTATGACCAATCACCTCCTTATTTTCCATGTGCCTTTCTAGAGTTTCCAGGAGAATCTGCTCTATGACCTTGCTGGGCACAAAGATGAGACTGACCAGCATGTAGTTACCCGAGTCTTCCTTTTTTCCCTTTTTCAAAAATGGGGTTTACTTTTCCCCTTTTCCAGTCAGTGGGAACTCCACCTGACTGCCATGACTTCTCAAGTATGATAGATAGTGGCTTAACAATTTCATCCATCAGTTCCCTCAGGACCCTCAGATGCATCTCATCAGGTCTCATGGATTTGTGCACCTTCAGGTTCTGAGATGGTCTCAAACCTGATCTTCTCCTACAGTGGGTGGTTCCTCATTGTCCCAGTCTCTGCCTTTGCCTAGCAGTGTTACTAAAGCATTTCCTGGTGAACACCGAGGCAAAAAAGTCATTTGGTACCTCAATCTTCTCCATATTCTGGGTGACCAGGTCTCCTGTTTCCTTCTGGAGAGTGCCCACATTTTCTCTAGTCTTTCTTTTTTCCCTGACATATCTATAGAAGCTTTTCTTGTTGCCCTTGATGTCCCTGGCCAGATTTAATTTTGTCAGGGCTTTAGCTTTCCTAACCTGATTGCTGGTTTTTTGATCAATTTCTCTGTATTCCTTCCATGCTACCTGTCCTTGCTTCCACTCTCTGTAGGCTTCCTTTTTGAGTCTGAGTTTCTCCAGGAGGTCCTGGCAGGACTACTGGTGGTTTTGCTTGACTTTCCTCTTGAGTATTAACGAGGTTTCTTAACCTCTTCCCTCCAGGGCTTTTTCGAACAGTATTATACCAAGCTGCATTAAGGATGGTGAACTCCACCATCTCATGGTCACTGCACAAAGGCTGCCCTTGAGCATCACATTCTCCACCAGCCCCTTGTTGTTGGTAAGAACAAGGGCTAGCATGGCATCTCTCCTCTATCACTTCAAGAAGGAAGTTATCATCAATGCATCCCAGGAACGTTCTCAATCTCTTATGCCCTGCTGTGTTGTCCCTGCAACACGGTGATTGAAGTCCCCCATGAGGATCAGGGCTTGTGAACATGAGGCTGCTCCTATCTGTCTAGAGAGGGCCTCATCCTCTTGGTCTTCCTGGTCAGGTGGCCTGTAGCAGACTCCCCACTGTAAGTAACATCACCTGTACTTGCCCTCCCTTTAATCCTAACCCATAAGAGTTAGAAGTCTTAATTCTCCCTTTAATCCTGACCCATAAAAGTCTTCTTCTCCTGTCTCAGAAAACAGGAAAGTCTAAGGATTTCTGAATCAAAACTGAAAAAGATATGTTTTCCCATAGTTTACGATTAGTCATTGTTGTAAAACTGTGACTGTTATCAAAAAGTTTAATATGATTTATTTTTGTTTTTAAAGGATATATAATGTGGATGGTGTATGAAACCTTAGGATGCAGACTGTCAGCTTCTAATTATTATGTGTTAAAGCTCAGTGGTAAAGACTGTACATCAAGGCAATTTTCATCTTCTTTTAAATCAGTGAGGGCAGGTCAGTGACAGTGACAAAATATTGAAGCAGAGAGGTTTCAGGTGTCATCTTACATAACGGCTCATAGATTCCTTAAAACCGACATATAGAACCTTAATATATGTCTAGCCTTAATAAGATATGGAAATACTCTTGGATCTTGTAAAAAAATCTAAATGACAAAACTCTGTCAGAGTCGTAAAGGCTTGAGTTCTACCCATACTGTTTATGTAACTGAACAAATAACCCCTCTGCAATTACATTGTAGTCTCAACACTAACTCTTAAGTCTACTAATACAAGCTTTGTAGATTAAGCAGTACGATTAACTCCTACATTCCCCAGACAATATTATGCTGAAGTAAAAGAGGGATGAGAAGGTGGAACAGTTCACTTGTAATGAATACAAACAGATCCTAACATAGTGACAATTTCATCATCTCCGAGATAGAAGAGTGTCTTTTCCAAGATACTGTATGTCACTACATCATTGTTCTCTGATGTTTTTACCAGTTCTAGGTAGAAATAAGGGGGGGTGGGGGGTGGTAAATAAACAGGAAATAAATGTTTTGAATTAAATATTTGAATTAAATATTATTTTAATTGAAAATATCAAGTTCCAAGTCATTTGCCAGACGATTTAAAGCCGAAGTCTGATTTCCTAAACTGCATCAATAGAAACACACATTTACTTTGGAACAGTCAAAACAATTGGTCTCATTAGGGTATTAGAGGAGTATTTCTGAACGGTACAGCATTAATTTTATCACTTTTGATTAGAAAGGAAACAAGACCATGTTCAAAATAGAAACAAAGCTGTCTTCACTGCAAGCCTCTGGAGAGTGTTTGGTTTGGTCTATGTCAAACATTTACCTTAGGATGAGAAAACTCTAACACTCGATATTTCTTTTTTTACCTCCATTACCTATAAAAAGAAAAAAAGTTAGAGCGATGACCTCAGTCACAGAGGTCTAAGTTTCAGAAGTTTAGAGTTAAATGAGATGAATCCTGTCCAAGATGTACATTGTAGGTAGGACTCATTTAGTGAATCATAGATACCTAAAGTGTAGACATCTGTGTGTAAACTAGCTGATTAGCTGTCTGCATAAAACATTACTCTGCACCTATAAACTTAGACGTAAGGAAAATCCTCTCATGCAGTCTACAAAATTTAATCTTGTGCAGTTGCTTGCTAGATACCTAGAACAAGGAAAAAGCATATCGTTATCATATCTCAAATTGAAATTAAGACTATTTCTTCAAGAACCTTCTGTTAGTGTTCACAGAGGTTACAACAAAAGTTCATATTTCAGTAGTTTGCAATGGCGAAAATCCTGTCTGTCTCTTTGGCTTATCTTTTGAATTCCTTTTTGAGCATTTAAAAATATCTTGACTTGGTAAGATGCTAAAAAATCCAATTTCTGTAAAACAAAGGTGGAAGAACTGTGTCTGAAATTATTGTTACTTTTCTGAAATTATACTTCCATGTAATGCATTAGTAGAAACTTGTAAGCATGAAGTCATTAGTCATTTTGAAACATGAAGATGACCAATCAATTAATTTACATGAGCTGACTTGCTAAACTTCCATTTTGCTTATGTAAAAAAAAAAAAATAAAAATTGACCTACACCAGTAACAAAGCTACTCAGAAAAGAAATATATGTAATATTATACTTAATTTCTGTGGATTTCAATTCACTTTCACAAGATAAGCAATGTCAAATACATTGGATGGGTCCACTAGAACTGTCTGTGCAACCTAATGTTCTATTAGTTTCGTAGAATATCAATTAAGACAGGTTACCGGAGAAATTATGAGAGAAAAAAACTCAAGTGAGTTAGTTAATCATATTTACAAATGGGTCTGTCATATAATAGCTCACTGTGGCCTTGGTTTCTTTGCATTTAAAAAGAGCCATCACATTAAACCATTGATTCACTAGACTTTTCAAAACCTTTTACTGTATTTTATGACTTTCTATTACACACATTTCCTTATAAGCACTTTTCTTACAAGTCTGCATGACCTTCTCCTGTTTTAAAATCCCCTTCGGGGATTTTGTATATCTTATCTCCAGTTTATGGGAAAGCATACATGTATCTGCATTAACACATTTCTGTATGTTTTACATCACTGACTGACTTCAGTCCGTCGGCCATAAAATAATCAACTTGGCCCTTGGTTCTCCAACTGGAATACTCTGCTCCTCAAGGCCCTAGGACAAATATCTCCTCCTCCCAACTGTCCTCCCCCTGCCTTGCTTCTTTCCTTTATTCACAGTAAAAAAAATTCTCAAAGCTGGGTTTTCCTCACAAATTAGTTAAAGGGTTACAGGTGTTCAGAAACACACCATTTCAAATGGTCTCTTTGTTGAGGTGGAGAAAAATTATGAAGTTGGAGTTTCACCTGTCATGAAACATCTTCTCCTCTGCCAACTGGGATGAATTTAAACTCATCATGTATTTCTGCCTTTCATTTTTATTTATGTTATGAAAGGAACAGCTGGTGAGTACTTTCTTCCACTATGTTTTTTTTCATTATTATTAAAAAAGCAAAGTATTATGGAGAACAAATGATACTACATGTACCCTAGCAGCAGTAGACCAGCTGTCATTGCATTGTGAATTTCTATCCAGACTTCTGAATTTCATTTAATAGTTAATTAAAATGGGAATTAGGCCTTGCCTCCTTCCCAGATTGTGGTGAATGACAGAGTTTTGTTTTGGGCCAGTGGTATACTTGGTTTTACTTGTCCAGGATATCACCTTGGACAGACAATTTGTGTACCACTGTATTACTGAGCCTTTAAAGTGAACAAGCAAACTAACTAAATATCTAACTAAATAGATAAATAAAAAAAAAATGTTTAAAAGGAAATAACGGCAAGGTAAATTTAAGGTAAATTTGATACATCAACAGGAGGCCTGAATTAAAACATAGACACATACTGTAGCTATTAAAGTTCAAGCCAGGATGGTGCCCTGAAATGCGTGAGGATCTTGGAAATGCCCCACGTTTTGTATCTTTTCTGGGCATATTGCAGCGACAGCTGAATGGTTCAGCATGCTGATTTTGGACTGCTGAGGATGAGTGGCTGAAACTGGAAGCCAGGGTCTCTCTTCTGTATATAGCTCCCTTCAGTATCTGGCAAAAGGGAAAGCAAAACCCTTCCAGAAAAGTTTGAAGGGAGCAGCAGCTTTCAGCTGCCATGTAACCTCTGCCTGTTGAGAGTAAGGAAGTTTTTAGTAACTACATAATGCAGGCAAAAAAAAAAAAGTGTTTAATTCATACACATTTTATAGATAGGACATATTACTTGACTCACTAAAACTTCTATTCTATATAGGTTAGGCCTAATAATAGCTTCTCAGTTCATTAGTAATACCTAGGTTAAGAGAAAGAAATCTGACCAAAACTGATGTCCAAAGCAATATGCACCTAGGGATGGAAGGCAGAGAGAAACATTCCTTGCTTTTCCTACCTTGAAATAATTCATCATTCTGTTTCCTTATGGGATTTCTACCACTTGTGCTCTGTGCCAAAAAAGAGTATGCCATATCTTAATATTTCTTTACTAATTTATTTACATGTATTATTTTTTGCGGAGAAGCCAGGCAGGGAGACAAGTAGGGCCACTCAGAAAAAAACAGGAAGACACTGTTGAGTTATTTAAGCAATGATATAAATAATGATGCTGGTTTAAGTTGGGTAAATACATCTAAAAATATATTAAAGTAACTTAAATTCCAAGCTCATGTTATATGAAATCAAAAATCCTCTACTATTTTTGGGGGTTTTTATGTCATTTCTAGAGGTCTTTGAGTCAGGACATAGAAAAGTAGGTTTGTGCCTCCCTAAATCATTCTATTAGCTTCATTTCTTGTTTTGCATTTGTGCTTAAGTAAATTGCTTTCATTTATTCTTACACTGGAAAACATGATAATCATTACAAAGAATATTGTTGAAGGATATTTTAGGTTCTTGCATGCAAAGCTGTTCACTTCAGGCTTGTAGAAAGCCTTATTCATCTCTGGAATGATCAAGATGAAAATAAATAACAAAAATGTAATAATGTGTTGTGAAAAATATTCTTATTGCCACTGTTTTATGAAACTTTTCATCCCTTTCATCTATTTGCTCTATGTTGTAGCTTAGAATTTTTAATGCATAACTCATAATAAAATCTTTTTCTTTAAAGTCGTTTTCAAAGTTTATTAGTAGGAAGACCTGAGACAAAGTTTCTTCTTTATGCATGGACTTCTCAGAACTAAAAAAAACCAAAGATGCCAGTGGTCATAATCAATTAAAAAAAAAAGATGTTACTTGTTCATTACAACTATGTATAAAGTTAAATAAAACAATACTTCTTGGCTGCTTTTTTTTTTTTTCTTTTCTTTTTACCTAGACTTAAAGGTTTTCCTTAGCAGACGAAAAAAAAAACGAGCCTCATAGTTGAGCTGTGAGATCTGAGGACCATGGTAAATGTCTGCCTGAGTACATGAGAGAACACACAGAGTTCTGTTTCAGTTGCCTCAACCACCTACTGTGTCAGTGGCTTAAAGTTAAGAAAAAAGGAAATGTACTGAAAAAAGATTATGTTAGCCTACAAAGAGAAAGAGTTTCTCTCTCACTGAAATACTGAAAAGAGCAACCTGTAAAAAGTCATAAATATAGACTGACACAGCTGTAGTCACTCCTGATCTCCAGTGAGGCAACAGTCTTATTATTATAGCAGGATCATCGCACAAAAACCTGGGTTTGCTTTTCTGTAATATTTCTGAAGAGCAGAAAACTCTTTTCTTAATGTTCCCTATTATTCTAAAGACCACCACTTTTGATTAAATGATACCTTTTATTTCTGCATACCAGCAAGCAGATCACTTCTCTCAATTCAGCTGGTGTTCTTTCAGAAAGCAGGTGTAGGAGGATAGTAAGAAGGTTATTTCAGATATTAAAACAGTTTCCGGCTATAATATGAGACGAACCAAGCAATAATTCCAGCAACCTCACAGTACGAGAAAAGTGTTAGCATTCTGTCAGCTTGTTCCATTACTTTCTTTCGAGCTATTAGCCTTTCTGTAAACATCAGTTCATTATCATATAAGACATTAAGTAACCCAAACAATCCAGTTATTCTCAGCCGTACTGCACAAATTCTACATAATCTATTTACTCATATGGTTCCTACTTTCATGCCGTTGCAAATACTTTATATTTTTCTCCAGGAAGTTATCATGCCAGCGACTCTTTACCATCGTATTTTACTTTTGTGTTTGCAACTGTACCTTTAGCTGGAGTAGCAAAAGTGGTAGTTCAGTTTCCAAACTCACACTGGAAGTTCTAACTTTGCAAATATGCATAAAATCTACATACTGTAACTCCATTGGGTTAGAAATATGATTCAATGATAATAACACAATAAGATTAAGAGTAGAACTTAACTGGAAGATGAACAAAGCAACAGTGCCAAGCCTATATTTTTCTCCTGAAATAAATGGCAGACACTTCTGTATTTTCCTTAAACAGCAGAGTTGACCAGTGAGCTGGTAAGCTGAGAGCATCTCTGAACAGTCTTTTGATCAGGAAATAAATGACTAGGAAAGCGTCAGTGCTTAAGAGAAATGTCTGTGGGTCCACCACTAGTCAGGTGTGAATTCACATATTGCTTTTCCATGTAATCTATGAAAAATCAAATCAAAGAGTCATTTTAGTCACGTTAGTAGTATAGGAGGTAAAAGTTTTGCTGAATAGCAAAACCTTATTTATCCTCTTCTACTAACTACTCATATTGAGTTGCTCTTCTTCTATTACAAAACTCTGTTTTCAATTGTAAATCAGCAAGGAAGACAGGTACACTAGAATATTCAATATTCTGTGAATTTCCCTATTAGATTTCCTGAAACTAATTAAAGGATGAAATTATGTCTTCAAGCTATACAGCCTAAAACATTCACAACCCTCACCTTGTCTGCTCAAAAATTAAGAAATGTCTCTATGAGGGACAGATGGTGGGATATGGGAAAGAATGCATATGTACACGCAATGCGTGTACAGAAGGAAAGAAAAGGACCATGCAGTCCTTTGAACTACCGCTTGTTTGGGTTGGGTGTGCTACATTATCTATTTTTTTGTTAGTTTGATTTTTTTTTTTCCTCTACTAAAAACCAACATGTGACAACTGGCAAGAATGAGGAATTGTAACTTCCCCAAATTTCCCACAAATGCTAATCAATATCACATGACACAAGGACAGGGGAAATTCCCAGTAAGTGGTAACTACTACCAACTTAGTAAACTACCAAAGAAACAAGAACAGTTGCGAGGAACACAGATTACACAAATTTGGAGTGCCAAAGTATAACACTCTATTATACAGGAATTATGTCCTGCAAGAAAGGAAGTAACTGTGACGGGAAAGGTACACCTTACCTGAAATCAGGCAGAGCACTGTTCAACTGATTACAATAGAACTTGCTGGGATGGCTTTCTCAGGTAAAAAAAGGAATTTTGGGGGGCAAAAGTGAAAACAAGAAGCACGTTTGGTATGGCCAGTATGGTCTTGGCTAAAAGAAGTTTATGAACTGCAAAGGAAAAGGTGAAAGATGGTTCCAATCAAACAGCATAAGAACTTGAACCATATTTTCATATTTTATACCTGAATGCCTTAGCTGTTTGTTGGTCTCGTTATTGCTTTGCTACAATGGATGTCTTTTCTCACCCAGAAAAGCAATCCCAAATATAATTAACCTTATATCAAATATCAATTTAACCTTTACTTAAATTTCCTTGGAAAAGTTTTCTTTCAAAGATTTGGAATTTTCTGATAAAAGATGTATTGAAAAAAAAAAAAAAATCCACAGCCAGATCTATGTTTCTGGTACCTCCACTACTTTCTGTAGATATATAATACTAATTCTTTTTTATCCTCAGCTAGAAGGTGGTTTTGTTTTTTTTTTCTGAAAATAATTGTTTTACATCCACAGTTCCACCCTGTCAAAACACTTGATAATAAAATAAAATGAAAAAAGATCGTTTAGCTCAATTTCCTCCATTATTCTAGCAGTGTCCTTTGTAAGGGAAAGGACAAATGTGAGGTGCATACTTGCATAGTTATGTAAATACGAACATAGGAAAAATATTATTATCCAAATACCTTTGAATAAAGAACGTGTAATAATTTTTTCTTCCCTTGTGCCTGATTCTTTTTTGCATCTTTATTTCTTCCACATGAATCTTACAAGTGCAAATGGTCATTTAAAATGCCAGTAACTACAAACAAAATTTGAACTGTGAGTTCCTTAGGTCCATGATTGCACTTTTACTTTATTTCGTGGTCATTGCTGGAGATGTGTCTCAGTGTTGAGGGAGGAATTTGGGGGAGGGGGAAGGGCATTGTGCATATTCTTCAGCAGAATTCATGAGTTTTTGCCTCTGGCATTCAGGTTGGAATGTCCCTTCTGATTACGGTCTACTGCAAAACTCCTGAGGATGTGACTGGACATTTCAAAAAGCAGAGAAACTGGATGTTACTTCAGTTTACTTCTCCACGTTCTGAGTTAAATGTATGGTAGAACAATAAAGGTATCTGAGTTAAACATCTTTTCTTTTTATTTTAACACAAATTTGACATGCCTAAGTAGCACAGGGAATGTAAAATATCAGTAAAAAAAAAAAGAAAAAAAAAAACCAAACCAAAACCAACCACCAACAACCCTTAGCATCCATTATTATAAAAATGCTTTGCAAAAACTTCAAAGAATGCAATTTATTTATTTTTATTAGGTATCTTGAGCAAGTTTTCTTTTGCTGGAGGCTGGAGGTTTTAATAAGCTAGGATGATTTCTGCTTTCCTAGTTTATCTTTCTTACTAGTGCTAGTATGTAGTAATAGTACCATGTTTCCACTATTTATTAGAAGTAATTTCAGGTTCCTGCATGTTTCCTGATTATTCTTATATCTTGATTATTATATCAGGCCAGTTAAGCAAAGACACTGACATTTTCCGTTTCAGCTACAATTCTTTTTAAAGAATAGACATTGTCTCCTTCTTATATTTTTCAGTTTAGAGCAACTATATCAGTTTCACCACCTACGCTCCCATATGTATTATTTTGTAAATGTCTGTGACAATTCAAAACTACCTTGAAATGCACTCTTTTGGAAACAAGGTGTCAAATGTTGCCACTACATTTAAAAAATCTCATCCATTACCCAACTTCGAGAAAACAATCTTGAAAACCTAAGAAATGCTAGCCTTTGGTGATTGTGGGGTACATATTAATTTATATTAACAACTTTTTTCCATAGCTCAAATAATTTTCAGGAAATTTAAAACATGAAAAAACAAACAAACAAAAAAAAATAAACAAACAAAAAAACCCCAAACCAAACCAAACAAACAACAAAGTAGCCTTAATCTAAATTCATTTGACTACTACATTTAGAGACATTGTAATGTAAATGGAATTTGGAAATCTCACTGCCGTTCTAAAAGGAACTGGGTTAAACTGCTTCTGAGTTTTAGAACATTTAACAGAGCTTGTATTCCTTGGTCTCTTATGAACAAACTGGTCTTGTTTTACAGGTAAATGATACTTCTGTCTTCCTATAGATAACACACCGTGCACAAGGGAAGGCATATTATATGTTGCTGTAACAGTTCTCGTCATGAAGAATTTTGTGGTTGGGTTTTTCAAGAATTCTTGTACCAAGAGGGAGCCTAAGGGAACTGTGTGGGCACTGAGAGCTAAATGACCTGCAGGTAACAAATGCTGTTACATATATATTACTTTTCTGTGTGCAGTGAAAATGAACCACCTAAAAACATCGCCTTTTGTTGTTTTGGTAGTGGCTGGTATTTTTTTTCAGTGGAAACCAGCCATTGTAACATAAACAAATTACTGAGCACTATTCAGCGTGCTACATGTCGACAAAATGACTGTAGAATTTGCTTTAGCCGAAGATATAATAATCCTTCTGTCTTGCAAAAGAAAGCCCATACAATCACACAATAGTAGTTTAATATTTTCCATTAAAACAGTTTGTGAACACTTCTTATCTCATAAAGACAGAATGCAAATATGAAGCCGATCCGACTGTTCTCACGCAAAATCCCTTTAAATTCAATGTGAGTTCTGTATGAGAGAAGACTGCAAGCTTGGACCAATGCTAGTAATTTTTTAGTGATCTAAACAGACAGTGAAGCTATTCAAGACTTTTGTTTTAAGTGGAGTAAATATACAGCATGCTCAGCAGACAGAAACCTGTATGTTTTCACCATAAATACCTGCCAGGCAGGCCAGCAGTTAACCTTGCAGATTAAAAAGAAAGAAGGAGCTACAGGAGGGTAGTTGATCCATTCTGTCAAAATGCCAGATGGCTGTAACTCTTTCCTTTTGTATATTAAAACTTGCCCCAAGGCTTTTCTTTCTCTTTTATTTCCTTCTTTCCTTGTCTAAAACAACATGCTGGCTCCACTGCTGGACAAATGCAACTTCCTACTCCTTCTGCAAAAAGAAATAAACAAACAAACAATCAAAAAGGCTTTTATGGTAAGACTAACATCTGGTGTCAATAAGATTTTGAAGAGAATATCACTCTCAGAGAGCATCTCTTCACCTTTTCTCTCCAGTTTAATTTAACAGATAGCGCATATGCTTGAACTCTTTTAAATCTGCCAGAGTGTGTTTAGTCTCAACTTTATAGTTGTCTTAGAAAATACAATATAAAGGGAAAAATCAAGTTCATTAGTATAAAGTGTGTGTATATTTTTGTGCCTACAATATTGATAGACTTTGGACGAGATTAATGAAATGAAAATTTTTAAACAACGAGCCTATATTTGCAGGATAATAAATTCATTCTAAGATGAAAACAAAAGGTAAAAATGATGTTTCTCTTAAAAATTTCCCTTAGTAAAGCCAGTTTCTCATCTACCTTGCTACTGTTTCTCCTAGTATGCGGTCCAGTATGCGAACATACTGGAATCTACAAAACAAATGCTATTTGTCAGCTTTGAAAAGTCTGTATATTTAGTGTTCAAATCATGTCATTTTTAAGGTGAAATAATATGTTAATAATCCTTCTCTGAATGTGTAGCGATTGTTAGCATTGCTTATATTTAGAAATGAGGCAAAACCATTCTCAAGACACGTAGCCTACCCACGCCCCTCAGACCTTTCCTATGTTTGGAGGTTCTAGGATCAGATGAGCTGGTTTAGCACAACCGTAAAATAAACCTGAACTAACACAGGAGGAAATATGAAGGCATTTCTTCCAATTGATTATGTCAGTGGGAGCTGAAGGCACTAGACTGTACTACTTAAAGTAATTTATTAGCCAACTCTGAAGAGCTGGTTATCATATTCTATGCTGTCTGTAGACATAGGGAAAACACAGTCCCGTGTGACTTTGAAAAGCTTTTTCAGGTGATAGTGCATCTTCCTTCATGCAAATAAATGTAAATCCATTTCTGAAAAAAATAAATATTTGATCTGTGCAGTTTGTGTCAAAATTCCTTTTTCCCTCAGAACATGAATCTTTTCAGTACAGAGTTTTAAAGGAAAACAATTACATTTTTTACAATAACAATTGTCATCACTGTTAACTTTCAAAATAAAAGCATTATTATCATCTGTGAAATCATAGATATCAAGCAGAGCAGTAAACTTAAGTATCTCCTAATCTGTCATCAGTTATACTGATAGTCTTTTTTTTTTTTTTTTTCTTTTTCCACAGCCCAGTCTGAAATGCCCATGGGTGATTAGCCTGCTGGGATGGGTTAAAAACCAGTGAAGCATGACATTAGCTAATAAAAAGAGAAACTCCCATAAACCATGTACTGAAATGAAAAAGATAAAAACAAAACCAACAACCCTTTTTAATTGATAAATCTTTAATTAATAAATCAGTGGTCTGACTGACAAAAATCAAACTGTTACTACTTGAGGGAACTACAGAGGAACAGTTACTGCATGGGACATATGCTAAGAAGTTTTTTGTTTATGATGGCTTTAAGACACAGCATACAACCTATTTTAACTTTTTCACATCATGTATACTTTATAAATCCTAAAAAAAGTTAAAAAATGTTTGGGTTTTTTTATTCATTTTTCATTTTTAAAATATTTCATTTTTAGTATCACTTCTAGAATTTTAAATGAACTTAGACTATCCAGAATAATACTTCTGCTAGTAGCTACTAAAGTCTAATTCCACAGGAGTTCTTAAAAAAGTTTATAAATGCTGTGTTTAACAGCCTTAATGAACTTATATTCCTTCAGCTTATCTAACTAATTTTCCCCCCTTTTTTAATTTTGACCTCCAACAATTGGCAATATAAAACCAAATATTTTTGCGCAAGTTGTTTGACATTAGCCAGGTGCTGGTGAGAAATGGGCAGAACATTGGCTTCTTTCTCTTTTCCCATATAAAGTTTTCCCAGCTGGGGACATTGTCTGTAAACCACAAAAATGAAGAAAATGTAAGCCTAGTTCCAAGTATCTCACTTTTCGGTGGTACCTGGGAGTTAGCCTTTCAGATGTTGAATGGTTCAGCAGACCACTGTACTACACCAGAAGGCATGTGAGAAAGTTTAGACTTTTAGTGAATGACAGCAACTCTTGATACTTGTGTGATACTTTTGTGACGTCATATTCCAAATTTTGTTTTTATTTGTATGTGTTTTTTTTATTTATAAGAAGGGTCCCAGTTTCAAATTAAATATTATTCAACTTTCTTTTAGCATGATGATAACATTTCTTTTTCTTACATATTATTCATATGCATTAGAAATTTAATTTCTTCTTTTTCCTTAAAGTAGAAACTATCAGAGAAACGGTGGTGTTCCTCATGGGATTGCATTTCCATCTGAAATCTAAATAAGAAGTCTGTTGAGAGATGAGTGTCCTTATGAGAATTCTATCTCAATATTTTAACTAAGAAGAATTGGGTAACTTGGTATAAGTATTGAATTTCTGAGATTATTATTCTTGCTGGTACTGTGATCTAGAATTAATACTAGGCCATTTTTTTTTTTTTTTGATTGGTATGACAGTAGACAGCTATGTTTTCTTTAGTAACTAATTTAATAATTAACCATTTTAAAAGAATACTTAGAATATTGCACAAAAAATAACGTCATACTGACTGATGAAACGTTTGTATTTCAATCCTTTTTTTTTCATAGAATGTAATCTAACTAAAATACATTGCAAGTATATTTCTTTATAGCTATGTACCAATTCGTTTGCTCATTCTGCCATTCTCCCTTCAAAGGATAGAAATAAGTACAGAAAGAAAGAACACAGAAGAGGAGAAAGAAATTTCAACTGTAAATTCTTACTCATTTGTCTCTGTCTTCCTTTTGTGTCCTTGCTGATATTTCAGTGTTGTCATCTACAATGCTACCAACATAGCCTATAAGGATGAAATGTTTATGTTATTATGGTTAATTTGTCAATAATCCTGAAACCAAGAGACTTTCTGGAATGTATTTGTGGAAGAGATTTTGGCATAGTTCTAATTGCTGTTGTCAAAAGCATTTTTCTAATTATGCAATCTCAAACAGTCTTCTGTTTATTAGTTTTTTGAGTAAGGGATATTGAGATCAGTGGTTTCCATTGTAATATAAAATACATTTCATTGGACTATGAGATAGCATCATGGCAAAATATTTTATTTCAAAAAATAAATTATATGTGAAAGTTAACAAAATAAAAATAATGCAAGAACAAATTCAGCTCTGACATAATTACTTTCATTTTATCTTTTTAAAAACTTATTTGGAATTAATTTTAACTTCATAGACTTCAGGTAATTTTATTTTTTTTTGAGAAAGAAAATGTATAGCAAATTTGCTCGTCAATTAGAAACATGGTAGCTCTGCTTTTATGGATGAATAGCAAGGTTTTCTTTATGATACAGTGGTTGTACTGTCCTACTTTATCTATTCGAAGCTTGAAAATGCGAAAGAAAGATACAGACAGTTCTAAGAGTCATGAATCACATTCATCCGATTATTTTGTTTTTCTACCAATGGGTATTACATGATGGTAGAGAGCAATTTATTTTTGGTGCAGTTTCCTAACACGATGCCAGATGCTGCTAGTAAGTACGATATTAGCTGAATATCAGTTCATATTACTTCCTGCTCTTGCTGTCTCGATTTGTGAATGTTGTCTTATTATAGCTCTTTTAAGAAAAACTCCTGAACGTGTCTGATTATTTATTTTTTTAATTATTATTCAACAAAAATTCACTTAAATATCACTTCTGGTTTTAATGCTTTTTTATTTTTTTTTTTCAAATGATGTATATTGGAGTAGAAAACTCAAAATAATATTTTATTATCTAGCTTACTTTATTGATATAAATATTTCATTCTTACATTTTCCTTTCCAAGACTGTATAGTCTTATTAACAGAATTCTACCTTTTTCTCTGCAAATAGCCCTGGAAATATAGATCAGTAATCCTTGTTACTCAGTCGAGCAGGAACTTGCCTTAATCCAAGCAACAAAGTACAGTTTGTTGTTTTTTTTTTTTTTTTTTTTTTTAATTATTTTTTATTTGTTTTTGTTATTATGAAAACATTACCTACACTGGCAAAAAACCACGTTTCTCTGCTTGGAGCTTGTATTGGGTCTGGCTGAGATGGAGTTAGTTTTCCCCATATAGTGCTGTGCTTTGGACTTGGGTCTAGAATGGTGCTGATAACACACCGGTGTTTTGGTTCCTGCAGAGCAGAGCTCACAAAGCATCAATGCTGCCTCTCCATCCTAGACCTAGTAAGCTGGGGGTGGGCAAGAGATTGGGAGGGGACACAGCCAGGACAGTGCACCCAAACTGGCCAGAGGGATATTCCATACTGTATGTCATCATGCTCAGCAATAAGAGCTAGGAGAAAGGAGGATGGGTGCCGGGGATGGACAGATATTAATTATTAAGGTATTTGTCTTGTTGAGGAGAGGAAGTGGCTTGGTGGGCACCGGGCAGCCAGCCAAGGTCCACCCACCAAAGAGCTACAGTGAGAAGAGATGTGGAGGTAGCCACTTATGCTAATGAATATGTAAGTATTAATTGTCCCTCATTTTAACTGTCCTTCTACAAGAAGGAGGAATAGATATTTTCCTTTGAATTTGACCACTATGTTATACATATGTACTAAGCTTGCTTTGTCATATTTCATGCATAATAATGTCTGTTCATTTTGTTTAACCAACACTTACGTATGGAAAGGCAGTATTAATATGAAAAATTTCCGACCACTCTATTCATATATGACATCTTGATTTGTTGTCAGGTTACATGAAACTGAATAAACAAACAATGTAGGCTAGTTTGCATGCTACCTGAGGACTGCTATCTTCACTAATTGACTGAGGATATGCTACTTGTGCTGTTTCTCACAGCTACTGTTTGATTTTATGCTTTATTTGGTGACATAATGCTATCTGTTAGTTTTAGGTCTTTATTTTCTTCTCCCCCGTGCACTACTCTGTCATTTACTGTACGTAAAATCACAGTTGCTAAAAATAAATTTCTTTTACTTAATTGGGGTCTTAAGGCCTTCATAGGTCTGCAGTAGGGATTTAACTCTCAATTTTTCTTCCAATTCATAGTCTTCAAAAGTCTCCGAGTGTAACTTATGCTATGACTATATTGAAGTCAGTCAACGTTACACATTTGTTAGAGATCTACTTTTTGCCCTCTTCCAAACTTACCATCTTGTAGCTAAGCAGTTCTTAAAGCCTACAATACCATCTGAATAAAGAATAAATTAGGCAAAACATGTCCTGAAATACTTGTAGAAATCTCCAACTTATGCAGTCACTAGTATTTTATATAAGTTATGTGATGGATACTGCATTCATATCAGAGGATGCTGAAATATTTTCCTTTCCAACAGTAACTGTGGAAGATATTAAAGAGTATCTGTTAATTTAAACTAGCGTACATATGTGAATTGCATTTTATAATGATAAAAGATGAGTAAGATTAGACCCTTGGACCATGTCTTAAGAGATACCCCATATCACTTGATCTTTAAAAAAATATTTATTGGAAGGAAAAACACAAAAACTTCCTAAATTGCTACAGAGAGTAGGGTAAATTAAATAGAGGATGATCACTGGTATTGGATGATTTTGAGAGTTTGGTGGATTTCATGAAAATAAATTATGCACTTTAGTATAGTCATATACAAATTAGTTGTCGAGGAGCAAAGAACTAGGGCAACACTTGTAATTAGTGATGCATGAACTGCGTGTAGCGGATAACCAGGTGAATGTGAGTTCTCAGTGGAGCCAGTGGTCAAGAAGCTTTTTCTTCCCAATTTTCACAGGTATTAATGGAGAAATTAAAATAGAGGTAAATTACACTATCTCTGAATTTGCACAACAGAGAGTATTTGCAAAAGAACTGTATATAGCTCTATGATTGCAATAGATAAAAAGCAGACTACGAGGAAGCTAAATTATGAGAACGAGATTGCTTTGTAAATTGTCCTGCACTGTCTTCAATCTATAATCAACAAATTCTTCTGGAGGTTTTTAGAATAATTTTATATGATCTACAAAGGTAACTAAGAATATTGAATTAATGAACTTTAAATAACATATAGGAATAACCAATACAGAGTGGTAAGATTTTTGAGACTGTGAAGAGTTATGAGACCACTTTCTCACTATATCAAGGAGGAAACCCACATATTACAAAGAATTCAGAATATAAACATCTAAATGAGTAGTGACTGAAAAATAAAAGAGTTATGAAAAACTTGAGAACAGTCTGTTTAGTTTAACATGAAAAGGCTTAAATAGCAATTTTAACATCATTTTGAAGTACATATAAAGCAAATAAAAAAACCCAACAGTCTAATGGGTGTGAATAAATTAGTTTCTACGACATAAACTGGTTTTTTTTTTGTAGTACTGAAAATATTAAAATAATTTTGTATTTTTTATAACTGTTACTTTTATTCTGTGGCTGTATTTGCATGAGTAAATAAAAAAAAATCCACAAACAGTCACAGCCAGCAAAAAAAAAAAAAATCTGAATCTAAATGAACATGTTCCATAATCCAAATTTATGCCACAGATGCAAATTGCAGAGTGAAAATACTGGTTACTTTGTATGTAGTGCTATTTTTAATGTAGCATTAATTTCCTGTTTTATTTGTCAAGTATTTGTTGAACATACATTGAAGTATGGAATTAATGAGATTACATGACATTAAAAACTGACTTTTAATGGAATCATATAATTAGGAAAGAATCTGTTTTTCACATTCTGAATGTATGGTAGTGGCTTATAATAATGGCATGGATTATTGCATGCAATTTTAAATACTGGAAGTTGACTTTAGCAAGTAAAAATCCAAAGGAAAATATGTGAAAATGTATGTGAAAAGAAACTGCATAATTTATCCAGAAGATGAGTTTTCCTTTTTTTTCTCCCCGTTTTTTTTTCTTTCTCTTTGCTACTATAAAGATGTGATTATGTGTTATGAACTATTCCTTGCCTATATGGCATCTGTCCATTATGTAGCATGTTCCATATTAAGTCTGTAATAGTTGATTACTGGATTAAAGATAGTTCTTCATTCCACACTGATCCACACTTGATTCCACTGATTCCACACTTAGAGATATGGTTTAGTGATGTTTTTTGACAGACTTATGTTGATGGCTGGACTAGATGGTCTGAAAGGTCCCTTCCAACCTAGGAAATTCTATGATTCTATGACATCAATCATTAATTCATTCATTTATTAATATTTTCAGTCATTGTGTATGGGTTCATAATACTTATTCCAAAGGCCCCATTAAGATATTTTCATGGTTTAACCCCAGCCAGCAACTAAGCACCACACAGCTGCGCACTTATTTACCCGCCAGTGGGATGGGGAAGAGAATTGGAAGGGTAAAAGTGAGAAAACTTGTGCATTGAGATAAATGCAATTTAATAGGTAAAGCAAAAGCTGTGCATGCAGGCAAAGAAAAAATAAGAAATTAATTCACTACTTCCCATCAGCAGGCAGGTGTTCAGCCAGCTCCAGGAAAGCATGGCTCCATCGTGTGTAACAGTTCCTTGGGAAGACAAATGGCATGACTCTGAACATCCCTCCCTTCCTTCTTCTTTCCCCAGCTTTTATTGCTGAGCATGACATCATATGGTATGGAATAGCCCTTTGGATAGTTGGGATTGGGTGTCCTGGCTGTGTCCCCTCCCAGCTTCTTGTGCATCCCCAGCCTAGTCACTGGTAGGGTAGTGTGAGAAGCAGAAGAGGCCTTGACTCTGTGTAAGGACTGCTCAGCAGTAACTAAAACACCCCTCTATTACCAACACTGTTTCCAGCAAAAATCCAAAACATAGCCCCATACTAGCTACTATGAAGAAAGTTAACTGTCCAAGCCAAAACCAGCACAGATATATGTGTAAGTGTTATAGCTGACTTTATGGAGGCTACGTGTGGAGCCCAGTCAGGGGGAATCGCTTTGTGAATTCTCATGCACTATTTAATTCAACCTGTGATCCACAAATGCTTTTGGAGATTCCTATAGTACATTTATATGGTCCACAAAGGTAACTAAGAAAATTAACAAGCTTATAGTTGCATATAGGAATAACCAATACATTATAATCATCATCATAATGGCTTGCAAGCCTAAAGGATTGAAAAATCCTGTTCTAGATTTCTTATATTCATTCATACCTTATTTTCCTGCTTTTGTGAAGATATTTGGAATTATTAGTTAGACATTCCTTCAGTCCATTTCTTGTGTGAGAGGAATTGGTGACTTGTTCCTAATATTTCCCTGATAAACACTTGTACTTACTTAGCCTTAAATCTTTTTTCTGTTTTGTGATATTTTTTTTTAAGCTTTGTGCTATTTGCCTTTTGAGATTCTTTTTTTAAAATCTTTACATTAATATTACTATAACTTATCAAATAGGTAAGGTATTTTTGTGTAACTGAAGGAATATTCTCAATTATTACCTATGTCAAAATAATGTAATATCTGTAAGGGCCCAGGTTTGGAAAAGCTAAATAGTAGATGAATGCTTGGTCCTTTTAATGACTTAGTATATCTGGACACTTGAAGACCTTAAACGACAGAAAAACGTTTGTTCGGTTCTAAGTGCAATGGGAACTCAGCTAAGTAATGAAAAACGATCTCCACTATGAGTCTCATATCGAAACAAAGAAGAGAGAAAAGATGAAAAAAAGAAAAAAAAATGAGGTATGCTTCTATGATCACAAGATCTGTGACAGTGCTATGAGTACAGGATGCCCCCTTCCCAGTCTTTTGCCCTACTGACTACAAAAGGCACTTTACAGCCTAGTTAGTACAGTATTTTATGGGGAGGAGGTGCCCTTAAGGGATAGAGAAGTAACAGAAAAGACGGTTTCATTTTAAAAGGCCAAGTTGTGCTAAAGGAAAATATTTTTTTGATGAAAAAGTATAGACTTCATCATATTCTACACACAGAACAAATTAAATGAGATATTCAAAGATTTCCTGTGGATGGTAATAATTACAACAGATTCAGCTGCCTATTTTTTCTTAGGGCACAATAGTGCTTTAAATTAATAACATTTATATGCTAAAGAACTAATGGAAAAGAAGGAAAAATAAAAATAATAATTTAAAATAGATAATTTTCTTCATAGGGAATGTTTTTCTTCCTTAGACTACTGAAGAGTATTGAGATGTATCATTTTAGCATAGCGTGTTTCATTATTTCTTGCATTTATTCATGCTCTACTTAATCATATCTATTCATTATAGATCTGTTCATACTTTTTCCTTTGTGATGAGTCATGGTATGAGTCCTGTATTTTTTGTTCTCTGTAGCCATTGTAACATAAACTGGATCCTTGCGTTATTATTTTATTACTTCACAGTATGAAATAAATGACACAAAGAAATGAGCTTACCCAGTGGGTAGTATTTCTAGAGAAATACTAAGTACTCAAGGAAGACAAGGATTTCTTTTCCAACAGAGTCATTGTAATCAAGCTATTGGAGCTACCACAGGTGGAGTTGTGTTTGTTGCCAACAGATCTTCACCACCTGAAGCAAGAATGTTGATCCTGTAATCCTTCTCCCAGGGTTTCAACTGTCTGTGATCCAAAATGTGGTTTGGACACAGCACAGCTGTGTAACTTTGGCTTAGGCTTCTGAGAAGATGGAGATGAGAAAAAGCAGAGAGAAAGTATACAAGCTAGAGCCGTGCAAAATACCAGAGGTAAAAATGCAGATGAAGATGAGACATTTTGGATAGTAATAGAAAATATTTAAATATTAATAATAATAGCTCAAGGATTCAAAATAAAATATACTCGGATGAAAAGTGTTAAAATCCTAAGGGAGCTGGGAGAAGAGCATCTCACCCATAAAACGGATCAACCTGTTTGAGCCCCTTCATTAGCTGCCTGACTAAAAAGGACTGCAGTGTCTTGTCGGACGGTGATGAGATTAACGTTTAACATAATAGCTTGTTAGTCCTGCCTGTCTCATCTGTGCGTCAGCTAGCAAGTAAGTGTTATATGCTCTTACCCAGTATATATCCTGGTTATGGCATCTGTTTGGATACAGTTGATTCAAAAGAAGTGACACAGAAAGAGAGGGTGACAGACAGATAAAACCTGGGCTTTTGTTACTGTGATTCTTAACATGGTGACTGATGAAGCTAAGGATAGTTTCTTCTATTTTAGAATGTTTCTTGGTTTCTGTATTACAAATCATGCTCTTAAACAAGCATCCACCTCTCAGTATTGTTAGAACGCAACTTTTTTTTTTTTTTTTTTTTTTTTTAAATACTAACGGCTTGTGTGCTCAGAAAAAAACCAAACAAACAGGTTTTGGTATAATGGTATCAAAAATAACACACTTGCGTTAATGTTGTGATTCTGTAGCGTTCAAGGGAAAGTCTCTGACACACAAAAATAGGATGTGTCCTATAAATTGAAACTTGAAGTTACTAGTTTATAAAAGGTATGCATTTCACTAATGTGTTACAAGGATATGTTTCAGTTGTATACATATTTCACTCTGCACAACTATATTAGTATTGTTCCTTATGAAGCATTGTACGCTACATTGCTGTTTTGTGGTTCAGGCAAACTATTGTCTTCTTTCATGTGTTATTTCACTGAAGTTTTAAGGAATGCATGATAACTCTGGTATGAATAAAAAAAGAACTTTTCAATAGATGAGGAAGGAAGCCAACCCGGTACGGTTTTACTGCGGGTCACTTATAGCAGCAATCAGAATGCCGCTTACTAGGGAGTAAAACCTATCATTTTCCTAAGTAGTCATAGACAACAGAAAACTGGGTTTGATGTACTTTAGTTTTCCTCCTTGCAAACAATAAAAGTTGCTACAATTCTCTATAGACAACAGAAATCATGGCAGCATGAGTTTACATTCTCATTAAAGAAGTAAAAGCAATTCAAGTCCTTCAGTTGGGAGAGCACATTGTAAACCAAATTGAACTACGGTTGATTTGGCACCATCTGAAACTGATGTGAGAGTGCAGTGGAGCTGCCTGGGCAATTCAGAAATTATTCATGGGTGTGTTTTTTGACACTTTCTGTGTTGTGTTTTTATTTCATCTCACTGATTTTGTTCACATCATAATAGTACATTAAGGAGAAGTTCTGGAGATTTCAGGTCTGTAACTAAAACTTTGTTTATCTAAATATACATATGAAAAATAATTGAATTTAGGAAAGGAAAAAAAAAAACTAACAAAAGCCACAGGCATCTGATTAGACAACAGAAATAGTATTTGGGATTCTAGGTCATCAGCCATAGAACTGAAAAGACTAATTCTGGATATCTTTTACACCATAAACATCTTACAAAAAAAATCTACACTTCTAGACACATCATTATTCAGTGAATAACACATGCGTCTTTCAGATTTAGTCAGTAGATAGTGTTAGGATGTCATTGCAGCAAATCAGCTGCACATTTGTTAGATTTGATAAATATCGTGAACAATGATCAAAGCTGTTCTAATGTCTTACATTTCACGCTCTGCCTTGTATTTTCAGGTCCAGACTGATAGTAATATTTATTCCCTTAGGAATTTGTTTAAACTTACACAAATGGATAAAATGTATAAATGCTATAGTTTTTAAGGAATATACAGTCTTGTGTACTTGATGACTAGTAAGTTAAAATTTTACTTTTAACCAGTGTGACTTTCTGCTCTCTAGAAAAAAATATTGTAGCACCAGAGTAACCCCCCCAGCTCATACTAATAGTCCACTGCTTATAAAGAACACTCTTGTATAATTAAATTCATTCTACTTTATGTACTTTTCTGCCGTGCCTCTATTTCTGCTGGTTTTGTGAATAAAGAACTGAAATCTATTTTCTGACACTTCCTGCTCCACGTCTTCAACTCTTTCCTGTGTACAGCTATGCTATGCAAAAGCATTAGATATCTTTATTTATACTTGCTAATCCCTTTGTCTCTGTGTTTTTTAAATACCAACATGTGATACTTGTAGTTTAAGAGGCTAAAAGTATTTCCCTAGCCCATTATATTACGACCAATTTTCATTGGGTTTTTTTTTGGTCTGAAAAGTACAAAAATAAGGTAGTCACTGAGTTCCCAGAAAAGCAAGCAACCTCCTGCATAGCTATGCATGCTGGCATTGCTAGCTAACTTTGGAGAGGGAAAAGAACGTAGAGACTAGATGATTAATCTTTCAACTGCTGAATGATGTGCCATATACAATGCATCAATGAAATGTGCTTCTCTAGTACAGCCTGACACACCTGGTGTACTCTGACATTTCCTTCAAATGCACGGATGTTCATTTGAAAATTATTGCCGGAGGTAGAACTGTAGCTTTCAGGTTTAGATTAGTGATGGGTGGGACTCAGAAGGTTTGGAATTTGGGTTTGATTGAGATGAGCATCTAAATGTGCACAGGCTTAGCTGAAGCTTACTAGGACTCCACAAGCCCCTCGAGTCTGCAAAATTGGGGCAGAAATCTGAAAAGAGGTTTTCATGACAGATTTTTTAGCAGTCTCATTCTTAGAAGAAAATGCCATGAGAACAGCTTTTCGCAATATTTTGGCACCTCTGCTTCCAGCCCCAGATGTTACATGGCATTGAAAGAGCACACAGAAGCGTACCCCCTGACTGAATTAAAACTGAAAATTCTTTGAGTTTAAGAAGTGAGACAATCTTTGCCTGTCTCTGGGAATACTTTTTCCCTCTTTTGAACTCATTATCCACTCTTTAGCCATGCTCTGGAGAAAAAAGATGCACACGTTAACATATTTCATTAAGTAAAACGTAGTCATGGTTTTAGTCCTTGAGTAAACTTATCTCTTAGTGTGATGAACAGCTACAACTTTATCTTGCAGTTATTTCTTTAAAAGCACGTGACGACGAGAGTTAGTGGGATAGTCATGTTTTTCTCAAACACTGCCATAAACATTTATGCTAAAATGTCAAGAAGACATTTAATTTTCAATATTTTTTTTAATGTTCCACTTCAATTGCTAAGTCAAAAACAGGAAACAATGAATATTTCACTCAGCTCTTCTTCACTCAGATCTAGTTACTTTTCAATCAAGTAAAAATAATTAAAAACAAAAACAATGGCTTGAATTTCAGAAGACTGTTATACCATGATTAACTTTGACTAAATTTTAGGGATGAAGATTATGCACTTACCAGCACATATTGCTCACAGAGGAAAGACTTAATTCTGAGCCCCACAAGTCATGGAGATCCCCAGGAAATGCCTTCCTGTGGTCTGTATGATACCTTTATGTACCTGGACCATCTCATTTCTGCTCTGCATTGTCTCTTATATGTACCTAAATGTATCTTTGTAGTAACTGTTATGAATATTATAATATAATTTAATATGATAACAGTTATAGAAAATAATAAATTGATTTGAAAATTGTATTTTGCTCACTAAGGACACAGAGATAAATTATATAGTAGCTTAGATTTGAAGAAAAAAAATTGAGTTATATCCTCTATTTCTTTGTTACCTTTAGAAAGAACACTCCCAATTTAATCCCGCACACAGTTGAAGGCAGTGGGGGAAAAAAAAAAAAAAAGAGAGAAAAAAAATCTGATCTGCAATATTCAGATATGAAAAACTAGCATTTAGTTTAGAAAGTATTTTTTATCCTATTTAACATCTAATGGATGACTTCATTTTTTACAATTTGATATATAATAGTATCAAACACAGTGCCATATGAATCATAAATGGATAAAAACACCCCAAATTTTACATTAGGTTACTTACTTTGTATTTCATTTTATAAAATGTGTAGTACTAATGGCAGCCAAATATCAAGATTTTTGTTGAAGGCTGTTGTGCAGTTTATCTAAAACATTGTGTGCTAAATTCACAAACATTGCTTGATAGCATATTCAAGCTTTTATGTCCCTCTCCAGGAAAGAATATATGCAGCATACTGTAACACATGCAGGTTGGAAAAAAAAGTGCTCATATAGACATTTGAAAGACAGATAGGTTTTTTTAGTAAGTAAGGAGCCAGATGCCTGTGAGAAAATCCTAATATGTTACAATAAAGGAACCAACTAAAAAGGATTTACCTTCTTCATGTAAGTAAAGGAACGCAATGTTTCCAAACAAGTAAAGAGGAAACGCACAAAACATTGCTAGAAGAGCTGACTTGTTTTGACAAAACTTGGGGTTTTTAAGTCCTTTTCCTTCATTGTAATATAAGATTAATCATGGCAGGGGGTTGGAACTAGATGATCTTTAAGGTTGCTTCCAACCCAGACAATTCTATGATTCTATGATTCTAAAAAGGTATATATATTTTGTTGAAAATATGGATTTAAAGATCTTTCTGTTTGACTAAGGGGAGATCTTGTCATGCATTTTGAAACAAGCCTTTGAAACTGTATCCAAAGTATTAGGTTTGGAAAAAAAATTATCTGTTTTTTATAGATATATATTATACCTATAGGTATGTAATTATACATTAATTTCTTCCTGTACTGAAGCAGAGAAGAAGCTATGTACGTTGTCTGAATATTTTACTAAATGAAGATAACCTTTCTTTGGTCACACTTAGGTTTGGAACAATGAGTAGTGAAAAGGAAGAAAGAAGCTACTGACTGACTGTATATGAGATAATGAGAAGAAATTTAGATGATTCTATCCTTCTTTATAACGCATCAGAAAATCCTTTATTACATTTTATGATCAGGAAAATAAAAATCCCTGAATGTTTATTTTTCCTTTTTTAAATTTTTTTTTACTTTTTTGCCTTCATTATGACTATAATTTTAGAAATTAGAAATGTACATGAAGTAAAAACGTGATGAGTATTGCAAAAAATAAAGATACAAGTATGGCTGCAGGCTAATGCTATTTGCAAAGCAGACAGACTCACTACTTATGGTAATGGTTTCGAAGAAGGCATTTTTCTCACCAAGTGAAAATTATGAAATGGATGGAAATTTTAAAAAGTCAAGAGAAGAAAGAATACGTGGCAGCTGTTTTATTAGTTCAAATAGGAACAGTCATTAAGTGCTCTCTTGGGCAATCCTGGTCAGTCCCTACAAAATTTTTACAAATAGTTCAGAAGTATTTTCAGTGAGGAAAATTTGTCATAATCTTAATGTACCATTTAAAAAGTGATTATTGGTTTAAGAGGAAAAGAAAAGCTGACGAATATATTCTCAAATCTTTTTAAAATTAATTAAAACACAATAGAGAGGGAAAAAATAGGAAAAAAATGCGGCTTGTGCGAGAATGTTCAAACACCCTGCACTTATTTTAGCAAGACTTACAGATCTGCACAAAGATAGTTTTTAGAATAATTTCTCAAGAAAGAATGTAATGACATCAGCCAAAAAGCTAATGCTCACATAGAAGAGAAAGGAGCAAAACAGAAGAAAAATACGTCCAATAAAGTCAGGAGATACTTAAAAACCCAGCAAAGCTAGTTAACTGTTCCCTACTTAAATACTCTAATACAACTGAAGAATCCATCTAATGCGATTTCTGAGCTAAATCTAAGAAGACTGCTAGTAGCTTTCATGCACACACCTGATTTTTGCAGGAAGATCAGATAGTGTGGAGCAAATAAGGTGTTAGAAATGCAAAACCACAGAAAACATAGAACTGTTGTATGTCATTTCCAAGGTAGCCAGGGGAAAAAAAAAAGGCGAAGGACTTGGAGACAAAACCTGTAATTTCTTTTGCTCATGATTGTATTAATAAGATTGTATATCAGAAAACTGTAACTGAAGAATACCACAACTTCTCCCTACGTCTAAACTGTATTATTCTAAATTGTCTAATTTCAAACTATAAGCTGTCTCATTTCAAACTTTTGGTAACTCCAAAAGATGTTGGAAGAAGGAGTTTGGATTCATGCTACCAGTTACTGTGAATTCAAGTTTGAATTTCTTTGGTCCATCTAAGTTTTCTCCAGTATATATCTGGAGGCTATCAAGTACAACTCTACATTCAAGGCAGGGCTCATTTAGACCAGGTTGCTCAGTTTGCTTTTCAGTCTAAATATCTCCAAAGAAGGACATTTCACTGCCTCTCTCAGAAGATTCTCACTCTGTCTTCCCCTATGAGGTAGATGAATACGGTAATGTATCACAATGTTTCCCAGAGATTCCATGCAGCGTTAATTAGCTAAACAAAATGACCTGAGTCTATCCTAGAAATGCAAAGTTGTTATGAATCAAGACTGTGTGAGATATATGTCACTGATTTTACACACATATGTACTGCAAAAACCGATGCTAGAAAAGAAACTTGTGTGTGGTAGCAATACTGTAAATCAACACTCGGGAGAAGCTGTGAAATACATGAGAATTTCCAAGCAGAAAGTGGATAGAGAACCGGAGTGCACCATTCCTCACCAGCCCTGGAACAAAATACGAATGGCTTCTTTCACTAAAATTGTCAAAGCCACCTCAGTATGTACTCATCAGGCTTATGACTTCTAGGTGATTTGTCAGACATGATGACTGCAAAGAAGCATTTCACTGGACGTGGCATATGAAATGAGATATAAATTGCACACAATAGATTTCAGGCTATATGATGAGTTGGTCAAACTTATCAAGTCAAAGTTCAGTTATTTTACGTCACCGTCTACCACTCCAGTCAAATGGAAATACTGAAGCAGCAGGTAAAGTTAGTAAGATTCAATAAAGAAAGATGCCAAAAGACCAGAAAATATTGAATGACAAATAATTCTTAAATCAATTTTACAGATTATGTCAGTAGGAGTATGTTACAATTCCTGATGTCAAGAGACAGAGATGCACTGATGCTGGCTGACTTAAAATTATTACACTTGTCAGGTTTAGAAGGAGAAACAGGCAAGTAAGCAAAGGTCAAAGACTGGACAAAGGTCTAGTGGTAAAAGACGAGTAGGGTCTTCCCACTCTCAGATTACTTCTTTATCACTATTTTTTTGGGAGCAAGCTACTTGTGTTGGCCAGATAATTCCCTATTTCATAATGGAACACTGGTTGGACTTCCATTTCATTGCTGCCCCAAATAGCCCTTTACTAACAACAAAACTGTGAACGTAGTGAAATTTCTGCTTAGAAAGTTTATGCTGAGGCATAACGACCGGGATAGTCAGATAACAAGCTGACAAATGACTAAGAGAGATCATAACAGGATCTTAAAATGCTACCATGGCCTTCACAGCAGACCAAACTGCAAGACAGACTCCTGACTTAACCTTATACAATTAAACTGACTGAAAAAAATCCCTAAACTACGCGCTACCAAATTTTCAGTTATTTTTCTTGTATAGATGCAATAATAAATAACTTCCCCACAGGGGCATTATAGTATGATTATAGTGTCATGTGTACTAGTCTAGAGAACTATATTTCCAGCAGATAGTTGCTGGGAGAGAAGATTATACTGATGAAAAAATAGTCAAAGCATTTCAGTGTTTCGAATCCTTTCTTTTATATCTTTGACCACAAAAAAAAAAAAAAAAGCAAGAAATATAATTGTTAAACAACATAAGATGCAAGCATAAGAATAAAGTAGCAAACATTGTCAGCTAACAATATAGTGTGAATTAGTACAAAATTACTAATACTTTAGGAATACTGAATGTTAATGGATGATGATCTTCAATTGTTATGCCTAAATTATCTGAGACAAGAGGAGGGGAAGGAAAAGGAAAAGTGAAACACCTAAAAAAATATATGATAACACAAGTCAGCATGAAGACTGTGAAAATGGAAGTGAGGGCTCTCTAATTTCTAGGCCTCCATAATGTTTCTAAAACTTTATCACTTGTTTACATAAAACTGGATATAACAACTTTTTCTTTTATTGTCAGCAAAAAAAATGAGAAAATGAGAAAGAAGTAAGGCAATGTATATTATTTTTCATGCAGTCTTGAACAAAGCCACATAAAATGGCTGCTAAGAAAGTTAAAAGAGTCAAAATGTTTCCATAGATCAGAAATTATCTAACAGAAAGCTATATGTAGTCCATTTTCTCTTTGCCAATAGTCTCAGACCAATGGGTCTCAATAATATTTTTAATGGTATAATTGTAATGTTTTAATGGTAACATTAAAAATATTCAAAAAGAGAATGGTGTGTTTTGATGATGACCCACAGCCCTTCTATTTTAACTAAGACTTGAGTACTCTGAGTAATTTTAGAAGGGAATATGTTGTTGGCAATTGTGAATCAAAGTATGTTGGACATGAGGGTTTGAACCTGAGAGTCAGTGTAAAAGTAGGTTGGAATCTTATTGTGGAGAACTCAGGGCACACCTTAAAACCATGGTGCAGTTAAAAAATAATTTAAAGTGCGTAAATTGAATCAGAAGGACAGATCTTATTTTCTTCTACCATGTCCACATGCTCACCTGGTGTCTCACAATCTGCCACTACATGATAACTTCAGAGTCATCCAAACCTTGCAACATGCTGATACTGCTTTCTCAGCACCAAAATACTTGAGAGTTTCAAAAAACTTTTCTTGAAGAGGTGACTGAGGAAAACACCATCTTTTTCCAGCAAGCACAATTTGATATGGAATTGGATGAAGATAAGCAGAACAGTCCAACCCTGAGACTGGTGTTGATGGCATGAGGTAATCTAAGGTAATCTAAAGTAATCTAAGGCTACACCTTCATTAGCTATTTAAGATTTTTTTTTTCTTGCAGATTTGCTTTGCATCCACACTTCAGGTCTGAAAGTGTGTAACCAAGGTAAGCAGTGCAAACTGGGAAATCATCAAGACCTGCCCACTTGAGGCGGGGCTGACAGGTCCTCCAGGCTTCTGCTCATGCATAGGATTCTGTTACTTATAGCAGTTGGTTTGAACTTCACTGTTAGTAAAGAGGCCATGCAGACCCGCAGTTCTAAAATCATAACAAATGACTTCTAATCAAATCCGTTCCTTTCCCCCTTTGCATTATTCCATTAAGCAATGTACAAACACTCTATGAGTACCTACACTAGAAAAATAAAACTGGATAATACTAGTAATATCAATAATGAGCAAGTTTGTGCAGTAAGACTTGACGCACTGCATTATCCAAGTGCATTGTTCAAGGATACTAAGGGCATAATTCAGCATCAGAGTTTAATATTTTTTATCTTGTCTACAGTCTTTATTCTTTTGTTACTGAAATACAACTAGCTGAGCCTTTGGAACACAAAGTGTTCACTAAGTGTTCCAAAAAAAATATATCACAAGGGGCAGAGCATGACTGGAAGAGAATGTGCTCCAGGGTCATGGAAAACTATGAGAATTATAGAAGTATTGTATTGCAGTTAGCAACATGTGAGAACAATGATCTGACTATCAGTAATGCAGTAAAACATCAAAAGCTCATACATGAAAAAGCAAAAAATTCTGTATAAAAATAAACATTTTTATAGCATTTAAAGTATATTTATTATGACTAAAAATATGCAGGTGTTAAAATATTTGTAAATTTTGACAATGTGCTGCTACTGTTAAAGAGAAGCTTTAGAAGCCTTGCATTTTGTGGGCTGATGCAGAGAAGATTGAGCATCTGCCACGTACATTAAAGATTAGCCCCTGTGACAGGCTCAAAGTTAAAAACATCACGTATACTGAATCTGCTCAAATGTCCATCAAGAAATCTCACTAAGTCTGCAGTTAGATTTTGATTTAGCTATAATACCATTTGATAACGCTTTACTCAAGACAGATCTTTAACACCGGATTTTTAAGAACGCCATCTATTTTTCCTGTATCATACATGTTCTCGGTAACCGACAATTTTTTGCTATTGCCTATGCTGACAATTCATAAGTTTTGATATTGAAAAGTGATTAAATAAGTGTGCTAGTTCAGAATCATTACTTTCAGAACTACTTATTAATATCTACTACTTTTATTCAGGTATTTATGACTTACATATTCAATGTTTTGGTTTTTAGGGTTTTTTTTTAATTTAAAGCAGATAGTGCAACCTTTCAGTTACAAGCAAGGATTTCTTTTTTCATCAAGCAGATAAAGCATCCAAAGACGGTTTCTGCCCTGATCAGAACTAACTACACTACTGGTATGGACAAAGTCACTGTGTGTGCAATACACACCTACAGACGCTCCTCATAGGAGGCTGTGGCTTGCTGTAAATTCATAAACTAACCAGCGAAGAGAGATAGAGATAAGTGATCAGTTCATCTCTTCCATTTCATACCTAATCATCCATTAAGGGCTGCGGGTGGAGCCTAAGCTTCTGTGAGCTTGTTATGTTTGTGAACACATCTAATTTTACCCTCATGTTGCCAACAAACTTGATTCTTTTTTTTCCACATGGATTCTAGCCAGTTTAAGTTATGCCTTTACCACCTGACAACTGCACCTGGGTGTGAAGAATGAATCAGGACTCAGAATGCAGCTCTCCATATACAATTTTTCTGTCTGGTAAGGACGGGGAGGTGGCAAAGAAAAACCAAACAAAAAAACCCCAACCAAAACCACCACCACCACAAAGAATGCCTGCAAATAGTAGAAAATATATATTATTTCTCAGAGCCTAGATTTTCCCTTAATGGGCAATGGATTTCCAAACAATGTATTTTCTATGTCAGCAACTGGATGTGAAATTCAGTCATAGAATCATAGAATGGTTCAGGTTGCATCTGTTTGCCCAGTAGTCATCCCTTATTCCCACCAAGAAGGCAGCCTCAATCGTACTGTTCTGCATAGAATCATAGAATGGTTCGGGTTGGAAGGGACCTTAAAGATCATCTAGTTCCAACACCCCTGCCATGGGCAGGGACATCTCCCACTAGACCAGGCTGCTCAAAGCCCCATCCAGCCTGGCCTTGAACACTTCCAGGGACGGGCCATCCACAGCTTCCCTGGGCAACCTGTTCCAGTGTCTCACCACCCTCACAGTAAAGAATTTCTTCCTAATATCCAATCTAAATCTACCCTCTTTCAGTTTAAAACCGTTACTCCTCATCCTTTCACTACATTCCCTGACAAAGAGTCACTCCCCATCCTTCCTATAGGCCCCCTTTAGGTACTGGAAGGCTGCTGTAAGGTCTCCCTGGAGCCTTCTCTTCTCCAGGCTGAACAACCCCAACTCTCTCAGCCTGTCCTCATAGCATAAGTGCTCCAGCCCTCTGATCATCTTTATGGCCCTCCGCTGGACCCGTTCTAACAGGTCCATGTCCTTCCTGTGCTGAGGATTCCAGAGCTGGACACAGTACTCCAAGTGGGGTCTCACCAGAGCGGAATAGAGGGGTAGAGGGTTATCGACCTGCTGGCCACGCTTCTTCTGATGCAGCCCAGGGTACATCAAAATAAAATGCCCATGTTCACACAGAAGATAATATAATTTATCTTTGAGTTATGTAATCAGTATATTGTTACCTATTTCATGTGCCCAAGGTAACCAAATATGGTTTATGAGAAACATTTGTTTAAGGCATGTATGGGCATGGCGTAGCATAGCATAGCACAACACATTTAGTTGTCATGAATTAATGTCATCCCATATAGTACATCTATGTATACATTTTTTATATAGAAGAGCTGTATAGCTTAATGCAAAGTTTTATGTTTATCCTAAATAAAACAACTGTTCTCAGAACCCTTAAGGTTTTGCATTATTTGTGTATTCTTTCCTTCCTTGGTATGTTTTCTGAAATATATTGTCTATGATTTGTGTCAAAACCTTGGGTCTTATATTGATTTTATTCAAGGATTATAGTTCATCCAACTTCACAGTTGTTATCTTGGGTCTCTAAAATTTCTGAAATATCTTGCCAAGTATTGTAAAAAAAGCGCAGCATAATCCCAGATCAGACACAGTCTCGTGAGTACTGCTCTACAAGGAAATTGGATACTTGCAGAATGCTGGTAATTTAACCAAGTCTCAGAATAAAATTTTTAAAAGTAATCATGACTTATAACAAAACAGCAATTTTTGATGCTGCTTGGTTCAATTTTTATTTTTCCCTGTCTTTCTCTTTTCTGCCGAAATGAAACAACTTCTAAGCTTGGACATTTTATTTTCATGTTTAAACAGATGGCTAATAAAAGCGTATGCAACTCAAACATCTCACCTAACCATTAATCTTCATTTCAGAGCAAGTGCTGCACATTAGTTGACACAATTCTATAGTGACTTTGTGAAAGAAAAGCCCAGATACATCCTCTCCTTTAATTTATAAAGTTTAGCTCTATTTTATCCTACTGCAGCTTTACTTTTTAAAGCAAGTTAGAAAAGGAAGGACTAGGAAGGGGTGGGAGCAGGCAGGCAGTGGAGGAAGAACAGCTGGAGCTGAAGCGAAAAATCCCAGTGTGCTAACATTAATTCTGATTTTTAATTTGTCGTGATGTAACCAAAATATATTTTTTTATTTCTGTTCATTACAGTGAAATCCCTGGTAGGAAAGAATACTATCTACAAATTCTGATAAAGCTTTGAAACTTTGGAAATGGTAATGACAAGAACAAAAAGCCTCCTGACACTTATTTCCACACTCTAAATATGTGTTTTGAAGTTAAAAGACTTAAGTATGGCATTTGGATAAGATAGTAATAAATTAAGCTTACTAGTATTGGGGGTCAGATTGAAAAGGAAGTAATTGTAAAAAAAGTCTGTAACTAAAATCAGAGGAAATAAATAACTTTGCTTGCCTGAAAAAAAAAGCATACTTCACATATCCTTGTTTTTCATTTTCTGTACTAAAGAAAACAGTGTTTGGGGAACTACAGACAGCATTTCCTGATTTTAGTTTTCATTTTTAGATCTCCAATAGGACTCTCTGGCTAAGTAGGACTTGGCAGATCATTTTGATTAAATTCTTGTTTCATTATTACTTTATTATAATGTTAACATTTTTTCCCAATTAATTAATTTATTTCTCTACAACAAATGGAATAGGCACTTCAAAGTTCATGTTTGTCCAGCCAGAGCTCAAAGCTCATTAACTAAAAGATCACTAATAATGTCCTTTTTCCTCCATTTCTTGTTATGTAGGATGTCTTCAAATCTTGGCGTGCTTCACAGAAACCCAAAACCTATTTAGCATTGCAGTTTAGCAATTCACAGAAGACTGACAGACCTTGTAACAACCCTGCAGGTATATAGCTATAAGAAGAAAGCAGCAAGACAAGGGCTACAGAAAAGATTTTCTGTATTTGGGTAATCCAGAAATTCAAAGTCTGGCTTTGAGATTATTAAATGTTAATGCAAGAGAAGCGAGTCTTCCAGCAGCTCAGCATTTCAGCTCATGGCTGGGACAGGCTTTTGGCATTCATCAAAAAGTAAATGTGACACTCAGACTACAAAGTTACACACGATTCAATTCCTGGGCCTGTTTGTACTGTTCTGAAGGAATAATAGGTTCACTTCTTTTGTTATAGATTTTCCAGAAGTCCCCCTTCAGCCACTTTGCCACAGTCTGTGGCATAGAAGAATGCATTCTAGCTCTCCCTTGATAATGTCATCCATAGGGATAATATTGAAGAAATCAAAGGGCTCTACTGACTTTGATCTGACCCAGGCCGAGAAAATGAAAGCACAACCCAAAAAAATATGTATTGCCAGATTTTTATTTCTTCTTCCTGTTGTCTGGGATAGTTTCTGTAGATATGATTTTGCTTTAGAGAGTGAACGAGGGTACTGATAAAGGTGGAATTCTCAGTTTGAGAGCAGATCTTCCAAAATTGGGAGAAGGCAGTCTAATCTTTGGAGTATCTGTATATTTCTACTAATATCTGCTTATTTCTAAAAAAACAATCAGCAGTAAAAGTTAACCAAGCCAATTCTTTCTTGAAGAGGGTTGTCTAAATATTAATTAAGCATAAGGCTTCTTTAGCTGGTATAAAATCAGAGCGCAACTAGAAAAAAAAAAAACAAAACACAGATCACAGTTTGTTGGGGGTTTGTGCTTTTTTATTATTTTTTTTTCAAGGAATTTAAATTATTGTAGCCTCATTTCAGCTTGCTGACAAAAGTAACAGTAAAGAAAATAAATTCAAATAGATATATTTATTGGAATCTAGCTTTTTAAAATTTGAAAGATATCATCTTGATGATCTCCAGAAAGCATTTTTGGTGGCAACTTATGAGTAGAAATACTGTCTTGTGCCACTGTGTAGGTTGGAAAATCTTAATTATTAACATACTATAGTTTAAAAAAATATAAATTTGTTACCAAAGCAAAATATTAGTCCTATGGAGTGCTTAATATAAAACTCACTGTGTAAATTTCTCCACTAAACAGTATGTGTAGGTTGATGGAGGTGAGATGCTAAGAAAGAAATACAGTTTTTTTTCCCATTAGATGCTATTCAGAAGGCACTGTGGTTTTAATACGCTCATCTGATCCCCATTTCTAGATTTATGCTCCCATCCACAACTTTAATTTGGAGTGATTTGTATCCCACAGTCTGAAGATTTAAATGCACTACATTTGCAAAATTGTTGTATTATGACAAACCAGATATCATAGATGGGTAAATTAATTCCTCCTGTTTTGTTGATGTTGTTGTTTTAATATCTGGTGTGGAACTTAATTCTGACATAGTACATGACTGCTTGTCTAAAAATCTACTTCTATTAATATCATTGCATTGTTCCGCATTATAAAAATGTGATTTAAGGAGAACACATTTAGCTTTCATCACATTTTCCACTTCCTTTTGAAATTAAACTTAAAAAATCAATGAGTAAATAGCCTGAGAAAAGACGAACCTTACACATTTTGTTAACCTAATTATTTTTGTTTAATTATGCAAGTTTCTTGCATACTCATTCTTATGCTTGTAATCTTTCAAGTTATCAAGGGACCTGAAATAGCGTTTCCTGAAGCAAGATGGATGTCTACCATTGGTGTAAAACTACGGATGCATCTAACAGATCAACCATTGTGTGGATAAGAATAAGTAGATCCTTTCTGTTTGCAAGATTGATGAGATAAAAAAGAATGAATGAGCTTCTCTGAATGCCTGTCCTCTGGCAGAATCTAATTAGTTAACTTGGTCAGTTAAATAAGTTTTGGATAATTATATTAGAGTGTTTATGGATATTAATGACAAACAAAAAAAAAAAAAAAAAAAAAGACTGCAAGACCAACTTTGTGCTGGCTGTTTTGTCCTGGGAAAATCCACATCTCAGACTGAAGAGAATAAACACTCCCTGACTATTGGTGTCAAGGACGTGATTGATTTATTTTGTTTAATCTAAACTTTGGATCTTTACTAAAATTGCTTACTAACAAGAGCAATGAAATTAAAATGTGCATATTACATGCGTGTGTATATTTTTATATAAGGAAATCACTGAAGAAAAAGTTTATTGGAATATTTCTTTTGTTCTAGAACTGCACAATAAATGCAAATCCTTCAGTTCCTTATAATTGCAGTGTCCTATTTGAATCCTGTAAAAAAGTTTGAAGTACAAGCAGGGTCTAATTTTTACACATACTCAGTGGTATCAGCAGGCTATTTGTTAATTTACAAAACAGTAAAGCCATGAGCTGTGACAAAGATGTAGATATTCAGTGTTTACTGAGAAATGAAAAATCAGCACTTTTCAGGGAAATGCAAATATCCCCCAATAGATGACTCGCAGTTTTATGCATTTGCATTATACAAATTTCATCTTCAAGTAGGATGTTCTTGATAACCAGGATTAAGTGTACCTATATATATGTGTGTGTATATATATCCCAGAAAAAGATTTTCTGTAGCAGGATATTTTTTTGTTCTTTCTTTGTCTCTTTCTAGCAAAACAAGCTACTGATCCCTGGTTGGAGCAATTATACTTGAAAAAGCAATATGAAAAATATGTTGATACTGCCGAACAGTATCTGAAGATACAGACAATGATAGCAAATAAATGCAACCCCTTAGTAAATATTATATCCATAAAACTAAACTATTTTTTCCCAGTCAATAGTAACTACAGTAATTATTAGCATTCTCCATCTTCTTCCAGAATTACTGGTAATTTGTTTGGGGGAATTTTTTGGTCCAGCATAGTCTTTTCCATAACAAACTACATCTTTCATCCATTCTTAGTTGCAGCTAAAGTGCAATTCAGCCTTACTAGAGTAAAAAATTCTCATGAGTACCATATTACATCAGAAGTGTGCAACTAATATGGTTGTTTTCGACTTTTGAAATTCTAACTGCCTTTGGACCTTAGCTGATAAATACCTTCACATCTAATTATTTGGAAGACTATTAATATTAAATAGACATATTTACTTATTGATTGATTGATTGATTCATTGATAAACTTTTAGGAACAAAAAAATGTTCCTTTTATGAGGATTTTCTCAGATTGATGATTTCTGTTTAGAATCAAAAATGACAAAGCTAGGAAGGAGATAGGAAACTCACCTACCCATTGATTTAAGGAGTCTTTGTTTCCATTCACTTGTCTTGAATATACTTTTAATCATTCATCTAAATTGCACCGCTTTAGAAGACAAATTTGTTGGCCCAAGTTGTACTGTATAGCTTCTTAATTCTAGTTCCCCTAGAGGATGAGTGCAGTTGTCACAAAAGACACATGAACCTGAGTATAGAACACAGTCAATAAATCTGCTAACAACTGGAGATTGACTGGTTTAGGCTGATATTCCATATCTACTTATCCTGAAATTTGCATGGAGAGGAGGGGGTGTGGCTCTGTACATTAGGGAATGTTTTGATTGTATAAAGATAGATTCCAGTGATGATAAAGTCGAGTGTTTATGGGTAAGGATGAAGGGGAAGGCAAATAAGGGAGATCTTGTGCTGAGAGTATGCTATAGACCACCCAACGAGGATGAGGAGACAGATGAAGTATTCTATAAGCAGATGGCTGAAGTCTCGCAATCGCCAGCCCTTGTTCTGGTTGGGGACTTCAACCTGCTGGGTATCTGCTGGAAATACAAGACAGCAGAGAGCAGGCAGGCTAGGAGGTTCCTCAAGTGCATGGAAGATAACTTCCTGACACAACTGGTAGGTGGGCCTACCAGGGGAAGTGCCTCGCTAGACCTTCTGTTCACAAACGGTGAAGGACTAGTGGGAGATGTGGTGGTCGAAGGTCGTCTTGGGTTTAGTGATCATGAAATGGTCAAGTTTTCAATTCGTAGCGATGTAAGGAGGGGGGTTAGCAAAACCTCCACCTTGGACTTCCGGAGGGCGGACTTTAGCCTGTTCAGAACACTGGTTGAGAGAGTCCCTTGGGAGATAGTTCTGAATGGCAAAGGGGTCCAGGAAGGCTGGACGCTCTTCAAGAACGAAATCTTAAAGGCCCAGGAGCAGGCTGTCCCCAAGTGTCACAAGATTAAAGGGTGGGGAAAATGGCCAGTCTGGATGAATAAGGAACTTCGCATGGGATTTAGGAACAATAGGAGGGTTTACCACCTTTGGAAGAAGGGACAGGCAACTCAGGAGGAGTACAGAGATCTCATTAAGTTACTGAATCATTAGGAGTAGGTTACCTACTCATTAGGCGCGAGAGTTCACGAAGCCTCTCTCCATCATTTATCAACAATCCTGGTCAACAGGGCAGGTACCAGATGACTGGAGAGTAGCTAATGTGATGCCCATGTACAAGAAGGGTCAGAAGGAGGATCCGGGGAACTACAGGCCGGTCAGCCTGACCTCGGTACCAGGAAAGATCATGGAGAGGATCATCCTGAGTGAGCCCTCATGGCAAGTGCAGGGCAGCCAAGGGATCAGGGTCGGCCAGCATGGGTTTAGGAAGGGGAGGTCCTGCTTAACCAACCTGATCTGTTTCTATGACCATGTGACCCGCCTTCTGGATGCAGGGAAGGCTGTGGGCAATGTCTATCTGGACTTTGGTAAGGTGTTTGACACCATCCCCCACAGCATTCTCCTGGAGAAGCTGGCGAATCATGGCATAGACAAGTGTACTCTTCGCTGGGTTAAAAACTGGCTGGATGGCCGTGCCCAGAGACTTGTGATTAATGGGGTGAAATCCTCTTGGTGGCCGGTCACTAGTGGTGTCCCTCAGGGCTCAGTTTTGGGGCCAGTTTTGTTTAATATCTTTATCAATGATCTGGATGAGGGGATTGAGTGCACCCTCAGTAAGTTTGCAGATGACACCAAACTAGGTGGGAGTGTTGATCTGCTTGGGGGTAGGAAGGCTCTACAGAGGGGCCTGGACAGGCTGGATCGATGGGCCAAGGCCAGCTGTATGAGGTTTAATAAGGCCAAGTGCCGGGTCCTGCATTTCAGTCACAACAACCCCAAGCAACGCTACAGGCTTGGGGAAGAGTGGCTGGAAAGCTGCACAGCAGAAAAGGACCTGGGGGTGCTGGTGGACGGCCAGATTAACATGAGCCAGCAGTGTGCCCAGGTGGCCAAGAAGGCCAACAGCATTCTGGCTTGTATCAGGAATACGGTGGCCAGCAGGAGCAGGGAAGTGATGGTGCCTCTGTACTCGGCACTGGTGAGGCCTCACCTCAAGTGCTGTGTTCAGTTCTGGGACCCTCTGTACAAGAGGGACATTGAAGTGCTGGAGCGTGTCCAGAGGAGAGCTACCAGGCTGGTGAGGGGTCTGGAGACCAGGTCATGTGAGGAGAGGCTGAGGGAGCTGGGCATGTTTAGCTTGGAGAAGAGGAGACTGAGGGGAGACCTCATTGCCCTCTACAACTACCTGAAAGGAGGTTGGAGAGAGCTGGGTGTTGGCCTCTTCTCCCAGGTGAATAATGACAGGACCAGAGGAAATGGTCTGAAGTTGAGGCAGGGGAGGTTTAGATTAGATATTAGGAAGAATTACTTTACTGAAGGAGTGGTCAGGCACTGGAACAGCCTGCCCAGGGAGGTGGTTGAGTCACCATCCCTAGAGGTGTTTAAGAAACGTATAGATTTGGCAGTTCAGGGCATGCTCTAGTGGCAGAGATTGTAGGGTGTGGGGTTTTTTTTGTGTGTGTATGGTTGGACGTGATGATCTCAAAGGTCCTTTCCAACCATGAAGATTCTATGTTTCTATGATTCTATGTGAAAAGTAATATTTTTCCAAACTTACATAATTTTTATATTTATATTTCTACATAATGTGAGTACTGATATAAAATATATATATATATATGCATGTGTGTCTATAGTGTGTGCATATATAACAGGAGTACAGTAACGTGCCACCCAGTTCTAAATGGGACCACTTCTTCTAAATGATCTTTTCCCCTCTTGTGAGATACTAATACTGGTGTGAGCAACAGATATAGGTTGATAGGGCACCATTGGTGTTTTCCTGAAAACTCCCAGAAAAGGTCTTGATTTTCATGATATACTTTCCCAGCACAGGTCTGTAATGCACTTCCCTAACACTCCCATGCTGTGGATCATATATGCCGTACCATAGGCCCATAGGCAAAAAGTAATTTAATTGAGGGACTGTGATAAAAACCAAGAATTTGTGATGATGGATTCTTGGGGTCAGCATGTCTCATGACTCTCATTTCTGTGTGGAGCAGGCTTTGCTAATGGTTTGATTTTATTGCTGTCTTTTGTTTGTTTTCTTTTTGTGCCTTTTTTGATTATCCATGTGACTCCTTATAGTATTACCAGTAAACTAGAGCCTGAGCAGCAGAGCTTTCATGGAACGTATGTGTGTAGCTGTAAATGGATAGGTATGATTAATAAAATTACATCATAGTGTCAGGGCCCAAAGTACCCCCACAGGCTCTACAATGTCTTTCCCACCCTTTCAGGAATTTTTTCTAATATTCATTTCAATATGCTCCAAATTTTGAAAACATTTCTGAATGCTACTCCAAATGAATTAAATGGACTTATAAAACATTCAATCATAGTAAAAGTTAAGGATGCCTTTTAAACCTTTCTTCTGAACATAGAATGGTTTGAGTTGGAGGGGACCTTAAAGATCATCTAGTTCCAACCCCCTGCCATGGGCAGGGACACCTCCCTCTAGACCAGGTTACTCAAAGCCCCATCCAACATGGCCTGATTCCACTGCAAAGCATAGAAATTGCTTCAGAACATATTTCTCACAAGTCTGAGGACTGCAGTTTCAAAATCACTGGCCTTTATGTTAGTTAATGTTTTCAGTTTGCTTGTGGACAAACACTATCAGCATAAACACCATCACAATTGGCAATCTTGATGACTGCCTCAGCAGGACAGCCAGCGAGTTAATGGACATGAAAGCTGAAATGGTTCAAGTTGAGATGCACAGCTCTATCCTGTTCGTAGAGCACTTCTGTTTTTTCAAAGTGCTACAGATGGAATCTTTTATTAGAGTTAGAGGGAAAAGCCTGTTCCTTGGTTTCCTTTTATAGGGAAAATAAGCAATTGTAGGGACAGAAAATGAGTTTTCTGGCTGCTGTTTTTCTGTAGTAAATGACATATTACTAATGTAATTGCTAAATCCTAAAGTCTTTTGGATTGATAGCCTATGGCATGCAATATGATAGATTTGGATAATAAGATGCTGTGTTAACTCCTTTTATATACCACAAATCTCACATAGTCAGAAGTTTAAAAGTAAGTATAAAATATAGCATAAACAAGCAAACAGGACATTTTAGAAAGAAGTAATTTGATGTAGTTTTCCATGTCACAGTAGGTCTGAACATAAGCCTTCTCAGTGAAACCCAGAAGCTTTAAGCAGGAAAGCTTGATGTGTGTGGGGGGCAGCTGAAGGCAAAACATATAGTGCCTGAGGCAATCAGCAGTATCTCTGAATCCTCTTGAATATTTCTGAAAATGCAGTAATTCAAAAGTGTGTAATGAAAACTTACATGAACTTCAGTTAGAAGAGTAAAAGGTGGTGTTACCTCATTTCTGTGTGATGCTCAGAATTGTATTTGTCGCCCAATGGCCACAGGAATTCTTCAAAGCAATGCCATGCCTCAGATGAAATATGTGGGAAAGAAAAATATTTATCATCTCTGTTACTTCTACATCAGACAAGAGCTCAGAGAACATTACTGAAAAAGAAGGCCCTTAGCATTGCATTTCTTCTTCACAGAGCACTCCCCAAATTAGTCAAGAAGCCAATAAGTGGATGCATGGTTCTCTGTCTGTAGTGTAACATAAGGCTGGTCACTGAAATTGCTTTTAGAAATGAACAGGTTCCTGAATAAGAGAGATTTTGTGTTTCCCTTCCTTTGTACTGGATGTCAAGAGACAAGGCCACTGCCTCCAGCAGCTTCAGCCCAGGACCCTCCTAACCAGTTGCTGGAGCCCAGTCTGGTGCCCTTGTGCCCCAGGGTCTCTGCCCAGGCTGAGGGATGTGGCTGCTGCTCTCCTGTTTGCAGATTCAGCCAGTAGAGAAGCTACTGACGAAGTAGTGTGACCGAAGATGTTTGTTTCTCGCTGTTGTCTTTGTAAACAGTAATTGTTCAGGTTTTATGCCGCTGTGTTTGTTTCCCTCCTTTCCCTTATCCTCCCAACTGATAAAATAAACATTCCGATGCTCCAGGTACACATACCAATTAGTACAAGTGACCAGGTTGGTTCTTCTCAGGACCTTTGTCTCTGTGTGTTCCCATTTGTCTCTGTGTGTTCTTGTTTATGGCTCCTTTGACCAGAGACCCTTAATGGAGCAGAAACTCTCCATCCACATACTCTTACACTGTCAACTTCAGAAGGAAGCTCCTATAAGCCACCAACAGGCAGTTACAGTTTCCCCAAATTGATGGAAACATCACTGAAAGTAAATTCCAAGGCATTGGCCAAAAAAATGAATTAAAAATACCAAAAGCCCAAACCAAAACCCAACACCAAAAAACCTTCTTGGTGTAAACAAGAGAAGGGAAAAATTAAAAAAAAAAAAAGAAAAAGTTAATTTCCCACACACTGGTATGTTACTGTAAAGGAATGATATTAGAAAGAAACTACATCTATTTTAGTTGCTTTTAGGTGGCAGTAATGGAATTCCCATGAAAATAAACTTAGAGCTTTTTTTTTTTTTTTTCCCCTCAGCAATTACCCTAAACATTGAAATTAACGAGTCAGCCCAAGTTGGTAAGAAAACAGAAACATAAACATATTGTGTTTGCCTATGGCTTTCAGAGTGCTGATTGGTATCATGGAAAAGAACTGTCCTCTATGCTGGATTCTAAGCTCTGTCCACTATGTCAGCTCCTAATTGGTGTTACCTCCGTTTTTCTGGAACAAGCAAACACTGTGCTGTTCTCTGTTAGAAGCTTGCTATCTTGCTTTTCCATATGTGATGACTGAAATATAGCTCACTCTGATTAGCAGTGATAAAATGTGAATACACCGGTAAGACCTGATATGAGCTTCTTTTGAATTGAGAGAAAATTGTCAGAAGGAAATAACAAATTTGAATTTAAATTATGTGGTTTCTTTCTTAGTCTTTTACTCATTTAGTACCTAAGTTGAATTGTAAAGAGAGAGGGAGAGGCAGAGAGGAGACAAGGCAAAGTGAGGCAAGGCTAGGCAAAAAAGAAAAAAAGGAAAAACAAAAACAAAAAAAAAGAGAGAATAGAGGAGAAAGAAGCAAGAAAAGAGAATCGAAGAAAAGCTCTCATATTCCAAACCAGGTCTTGCTGTATTCAGCTGTATTTTTAGAATTAAATCCCATTGGCTTCCAGTGACATTCCATCGAGGGCAAACAGCAGAAGGGAAGAACTCAGGCACAAAGTGTAAAGGTTAATCACTGGAAGACTAGAATCCACTGAAACCATTCAGTTTCCTCAAGAAGAAATCAGTATATCTGCAAATAAGATTGTTATCAAGATGGCAAATGGTGATTAATAAGAGTTTTCAGGAATACGTGAGATGTAACAGGGGTAAAGGAAATAGTTTCTTATAGGTATCTTCTACACAATTTCTTTAATAGAATTCACAATCAAAATAATAATAAAAAAGTGTATAAAACTAGTAAGTATAAACCCCCCACTTTTTGGCTTTTTGTACTTTTGGGATCTGTAATAACTTGTTGAAAACTGTGTGCAAGTATCTTAAATATGGTTTTGGTGTCTCTTCCTCCTCTAAAAATTATAACATAGATCAAACTTCTTTACCTTTAAGCTAAAAACTGAAATAGAACTAAAAGTATTGCAGCATAAGAATGAACAATATTAAGGGGCTGAAGACAGGTATGCTCCTTAACTTCAAAACTTCAGTCACAGCTGAAACGCACATGATCAGGATACACAAAACCTTTCCTAGCAAATCACAATTTTGTCAGAAATGAAGAGGAATGCACATTGCATCTATGCAAAATAGTTAGATAACAAGACCATAAGAATTGGACCTGGTCTCTGATGTCAAGAATAGAAGTCCTCACTGCTAGTTTACAGCTTGTTTCAGCTGTTTGAAAAACCTTTATAGACCTGATTATCTTTGCCTAATAACAAGTTATTTGAAGTTGAGCAGCGCTGATCAAGAACTTCTAAGCTCTCGATAAATAATTTCAAAATTCTTCTAATATATTTCCAATATGTATGATTTCCTAAGGATTGTTCTCTCTTGCTAGATTCATTTCTTCTTTATAAAGAGAAAAAAATTAAGCTGCCATACTTACATAATCTATTAACATTTGTATTACTAATAAGCTCTTTGTTCTCAAATGCAACTCTGCAATTACTCAGAACATCAGAAAAAGGAAAAGATGCTATATAGTGTTTACAGAAATCAAATCCAACAAGCAAAATTAGCATGAAGCTTGGAAACACACTCTGAAAGATAGTCTTTCACTACCAAAAAGGCCATTGCTGTCAATAAGAACTGGCACAAGAATTTCCAAAGAAGAATTCAAGTTTTCACCCCAAGGCTTAGAGATTTCAAAGTGTCAAATGTTTCTGTATTTTTTCTGTTAATGCCAGAACATCTAATTTACCTTTTCTTCTTCCATGTTAGATCCAGAGCTACATGTAAGGAAGCTTTCTAGAAAAGATAAATTTTGAATGTAAAGTTCAGCATGCAGGATTTCAGGCCAAGTGAAACAATGAAGAACTTGAAAAACTCAAGTAACAGGGTCTTATGGGGAAATATCGAGAAACCTTAATAACTGCTGGCACAGTTATTGGGTCTTTACTATAGTAAAATCTCTTAAGAAGTGGCTGTTCCTAAGAATGCATTTGTACAGTGTTTGCACAATAGATCCCTTTCATTACTGGAGTCTGAATAAATTTCTGTAATACAATAAACAAACAAATAATAAAAAATGAGGAGTGTGCAGGGAGGAAAACAAATATAAAGTCTTGTGATGTTATTTTTAATCCTATGATATCTAAAATTGCTTTTTAAACAATGCTATAACATTCAGGAAATGTACAAAAATCATTTAAAGGTTGATGAGATTCTCAAGGGTAAATTGTATGCAAGTATTCTGTTTGCTGTGGGAAAATCTATCAAAGACTATGCATGCATATTTAAACTTGCAAGGTGAAAAATAACAATATTCTGTGCAAATGAGCTTACAATCCTTAAATTCAGTTTTAACGGGAAGATGTAATTGAACTCTATTTTCTATATTTTAGCTGCACCACTGATGATCCTCAATGACCACTTCTGGCACAGATTAGGTTTCCTGTAAAAGATGAGCATCTGAAATTAAGTCAGCAATATCAAATGCTGTAATTTAGTTTTATCCCATTATTAGAGATATAACAAGGATTATATTACATGCTATTACTGCTTTATGTCATGTTATAGAACATTGTGTTCCATCAACGCACGAGTAATCTCTATCAGGAAAGGACATAGTAATGGTAATGTACAGCTGGGCAAGAGACCGGCTTTGGGAATTTCTTGAAGGCCAAAACTGTATGAAGAAATTTTGAACAGCTGTAGAAATACAACAGAAATGTTCAGATACATATAATGGCAAACAATTTTCCTCATTTTCCTCAGGTTTTTAAAGGGGAACAAAAGAGAGCTTTCACAGATTCAAACCTTGGATTTGTTTTTATCCTTCAAAACATTTTATATAGGTACAGAATGCAGAACTGAGCTAATGACATGTTTTAACTGACTCTTCAGTTGGGTCCTTCTCTTACACTTTTTGAAATATGCTCTTACCAACACCCTGTCTTTCCAGGATACTATTAAATCACTGAAAGAAACCACACATACTGGGAAAAGAGAAATGGAAGAGAAAAGAAAAGGGAAATTTAAGGTAAAATGAATGAAAATAAAGATGCGTTTGTGAAATGCACATTACAAAACCAACTCATTTTGTAACTGAATCCTACAATGGAAATGCAGTCAAAGGATGAACTCTGACAAGGAAATACTTGACAATTTCCTACATGTATGGTTTTGTAAGTGGTGTTTGTATTTAGGGATGTAAAGTTAGAAAATAGTTTGATGAGAGTTACCCATGTTAGTAATCAAACAACAGATCTTTAATCTGAAAAATATGAATATTTTCATTATCAGAAACCCTGTGAATAACTACACAGCCAGTCACACAAGTTTTAGGTTCGTAGTGATTAAGCTTTCATTTGATAAGAGACAACTTAACCTTAACAGATTATAGAGGTTTTTCTCAATGGAGATATTCAAAATTAATATAAAGAAAACAGATTACACGTATTAATAAGCTACCAGTCTTGAGATCTCTCTGAGGTATAACTAGGAACTAGGAATAACAATTACTGAAGGCACCAGCCCCAGGGACAAAGAGTAAGCATTTAATATAACTGAGCTTAAACAGGATCTAATATTTTAACCTTTCTCATGTTTACGCTTACAACAAAAGTTTGAAGAATTATTGGACAAGACTTGACACAGAACAGGCAGGGGCTGCAATAATGCCCAATTGTATGTCAAATGGCACTATTTGGACATGTATATTTTGCCCCCTTCTATAGTATACTGGGCTTGATTTACTGACTAAAACTAGATATTTTGTGCCATTTTGGACTTGCTACAATATCCAAGTCTTTTTCATGCGAGTCACAGCTATGACTCAGGTCTTTCAGGAGACACACTTGAGGAGTGGCAGTGAAAAGCCAGATGGGGTATGCCATATTTAGATAGCTGAGCAAATACATATGTTGCAAATAGAAACCTACGACTGGCTACAACCTGGAACTGAATTTCACCCCTGCTACTCTTCCTGTCTCTTACAGCTACTAGGAGATTATTGAAGATAAACCCTAAGAAACATGCCAGCAGTTAAAGGGTTATCAAGAATCTATTGCTCTAAAAATGTTCAGAAACTGGGATTTTTCTACTGATATAGCTGAAACATAGTTTTCGCTGAAAGTAAAATTATGAAAGAGTATAAATAAGTTATATAAATTTTAAGACAAAAGATGTGGAAGAGAAGGATCAGGAAGTCACTTTGAGCAAAGAATTTCAAAAGATAACAAAAGAGGGTGCGAGTTCACAGGGGTCTCTAAGAGGCCATAATATCAACAAAATTGAGGTACATAGAGAAAGATTAAAATTCAGGTAGATTGTTGCTATAGAAAGAGGAGCAAGGGAGGAAAGGGTAAAGCAAACTACATGATTGAAGCTATTCAGCAACCAGCCCACCAGGCAGATCTGCCCCTGATCAAAGCGGTCTGGAGCAGCAAAATAAACCTGTTGTTTCAGCCATACTAAATCATGCCAGACTTGCCCTGGTGTTGTCAAGGGGACATCCTGAAGGAGGCAGTGGACAGATTAAACTTTCTATACCTCTTACCTTTCGAAAGCCTTTTTTTTTTTTCTCTAGTCCTTAAAGAAAAGGGTAAAAGGGATAAAATTGCTAGATTTGTAAAGACTGTCAGTTTAAATACAACCACTGACAGATTACTAAAAGAAAGAAAAGTTGAATACAACCAGTATAGCCAAAAATAACTGGTCAGTATAGCTGAAGGTTTTTTTTTTAAAAAAAAGATTCATCTTTCTGTGTGAGAAAAGTAAGGGAAGAGACCTGCTGCTTGAGAGGTTTCATTCAGAGAGATGAGGAAGTTCACAGGTGCAAATATCTCTGTAGCTATGACAACGGTCAGAAGCTCATTTGGGGAAGTAGGAAGCCAGGAGCCTGGCTACCTATCACTGCCTCCAGCAAAATTAGTCTCAAAGCTGAGAGAAGAACTGATTTTTTAAAAAATTTATTTGTTGCACATCCAAAAGTATTTCAAGACAATTCAAAGCTAAAATTAATCAAAATTTCAGTGAAAAGACTAGAGAAAAATGCTTTAGGTCAATATTTTTTTCCTCTTTTTTCATTTTTACATCAAAGGAAACACTTTCTCTTGATCTTGACTATTTGAATATTCTTGGAAATATAAAAAAGGAAAAATAATAAAAATAATGCTCATACACAAAAATTCTAAAGGTTGGGTGTGCTGTTTGTTTTTTGTTTGTTTGTTTTGTGTTTTTGGGGGGTGGGGGGGAGGCATTTGCTTTTCCTGGTATAAATAAGTCTATATGCATTCAGGAAGAGTTCATTTTAATTTTGTAAAAGCTATATTTTTCAGGAGACAAAAAGTTTTTTTCAGAGGTTTTCATGGACTTCTAGTCTGCAGGGTACTTGTAGCTCACAAACCCAGAGAAAGAAATTATGCCTGCCACCCCTCAATAAAAAAATACTGATTTTTAGTCATTATTTGTCTACTTTCAGCTGATGCAGCCTAAACTGGATTTAGTGATAATCAGACAAAAGATTCAAAAATAATGCAACGTAATTCTGACTTCATAGTTTTGCAACTGGAAAGTAACAACTACGTATGTACATTAAAATAGCCTGATTGATCTTGTTCAAAGAAACTAGTAGCAAAGAGAGACAGAGTAAATTGTAAGTTTCATTATAAATATGATTTTGTGTTTCCTAAGTTGTGCATTAGATTTTGCTGTTATGTTAACATTTCTGCTTTGTAGGTCTGTGATGAATATGCATCTGTTATCAAATTTTAAAAAGCCAGTATTCAATCTCATTACAATTGAAAGCTGTGAAAAAGGACTGTTTTCCTAATACCACAGATAACCTGTATTACAATAATTTATTAATTTAAGGGTTTCTTTTAATCTTTTATTTTAAGCCACAAGAAAAAAATGTTTGCTTAATGAAAAGTTCACCAGGAATTCAATGAAAATGCCTTTTGGTCTATGCATGTAAAGAAAATTCTGTGAGTCATGATATGAATATCTGCATGCATACATAACATAAAAGCTATAATAGTTACCAAAACTTCCATCAAGAAATGTATTTTGCTATTTTAACAATAACAATAATTTTCAAAAAACCCACATAACTGGTGTTTTTTGAAAAAAAAAATTCTTCCTATTTAGAAACCTTTCATGAACGAAGACAGTCAAATTGTGTAGCTTGCTTGGGGTAAATAATTGACATTGCTGTGTGTATTCAATAAGCAAGATAATAATCAATATGCCTAAACATCACAAAAGTTATTTCGCTATTAGGGTTAAGGTGATGAGCTCCTCTTGCTTGAACTCAAGGCCTAGGCCCAGTAATTTGCAGGATAAAAAGTCTCTGATTAAATTTGAAGCCCAGTCAGTTGGTGGGGATGGGAACTCAGTCCCTAGAGATGAGGGTCTCAAAGCAAAACAAAGTCTCTGAAGAATTTAAATATCACCACAATTAATGTACAGAAAGGCATGTACCCATATATTTCTTAATACTTTTCTGTATGGAGGAATAGGCAAATTTTTCAGTAACTGTGAAGTTTGTTTCAAAGCACGTCCCGATTAAATTAATACTGAATCATATGCCTAGTCCTTTGGTATAATGTACAGTCTAATACTTCATTCCCCCTTTTTCCCTCCTTCTACCCCTAACTCTGAGACAGGGTTTAAAAGACAGATAATTGATCCTGTAGAAACCAAATGTTTTTAGTAGTACTATATGTTCCTTCAGTAATAGTCATTTCCAAGTAGTTGTTTGTTTCAAAAGACAGAGTTTTCAACTCCGAACTCTTAGTTTTTCACTCTTTCATGGGTTTTTCTTTCCTGCTGAATATAGAATTCCTCTCTTTTGAGGCATGCTGCCACTCGTTTTCTTGGTTTTAGCACTCAGCTAATCTGAAGAGTCATACAATACGGGGGTATTCATATTTTTCAATTCATATTTTCTTTTCATTCTACTTACATTTCACATTTTTCAGTTCCAATCTAATATGATTCATGCTTCAGTACATGTTCCCTTCGTTCACTGTACTGGTAATGATCTCCTTTTACAGTTTGCACATGTAGGGCTGTTTTATGGATCTGGTTCTCAAGGTGCATTTCTCAAAGTCTGCTACCTCAAGGTGTACTCGCAAAGTGGTACACTGTGAAAGGAGAGATTTTATTTTAATTTTGTGAAACTGGCACTACAATTGTAGCAGATATAACATGTAAAATGTATATAAAGTGTATATAAATTTTAAAGATGTCCCTCCGCACATGCAGGACTTTTCACTTGTTGAACTGTATGAGGTTCCTGTCAGCCCATTTCTGCAGCCTGTCAAGGTCCCTCTGTATGGCAGCATGACCCTCTGGTGTATAAGCCACTCCTCCCAGTTTTGTGTCATCAGCAGACTCTGTAAACTGCACTCTGCCCCTTCATCCAGATCATGTAACAATGTGTTTGATAAAGTTTTCAACCATTTGAACAACCATTTTCAACCATTTGAACATTTTTCTTTATATTTCCTGACAAATATAAGGTTTTTAGATATTTGGGTTTAGACATAAAAAAGACATTTAGAAAAGAAAAGAAATTGAAGGCAGGGAGAGTCATATTTGTTTATTTCACAGTATTACAAACTCACTCAAAAGAAACAGAGATTATTGTCCTTGCCATGCAGAAATCAATGTGAAGTAAAAGTCATGTGATTCCATGATGAAATGATGTATTCACTGTTTAGCTTCAGGATAGTGGATAACCCACCATCCAGAACAAAGGTGCAAGAGTAATTTTCTTCGTAACACACCCTTTCTCTACATATACCTTGAGACCACATTTTTGAAAGCATCCATGAGAAAAAAAAAAAAGGGAAATAGGATTTGATGATTTAACATGTCTTTTTGCTGTACTTTAAGGTGTTTATCATTATTATAGGAAATGAAAAGCTGGAAAGCACACAAGACAGTTAGAAGGAAAGAAATAGTGGGAAGTGTGACCTATCTAAAAAGAATTTAAGCGGGGATAATGGGTACTGCTTTCAGAGAAAAATAGGCTTGGAAAAAGGGATGAAAGAGGTGAGCAGAAACAGAAAGTGTTATGAAAAGGGATGCTGTATTAGCAGGAAGAAAGATAAACAGATATGTGTTGATTAGTTTCTGATCCCAAGTGAAGATGGAAAAGGAAAGTCTCAAGACCTTTGATCCCTGTAAGGGCACCTAATGGAATTCTGGAAACTTGTTCTCCAAAATCAAAACTAGATCTTAATTTGATTTGATTTGATGTGACTTTCCTCAGAGGCCAAATTCACTATTACATTCCAGCTTTGCTTCTTGATGGGTAAAACTGGATATATGAATACTTCTCATTATCATTGTAAAGCAGGCTAGTCAAAAAATACCACTAGTAGCTTCATTATGATCATTCATTTTGTGCAAAGGTGTACTGAAACCAATTTATTTAAATATTCAACCTTCTTACCTTTTTCACACTGAATATTAAACAATAGGACAAATTTAACAGTCATCTACTCTCCTTATATAGCTCTATTAATCTTGCCATCTTCAATGGGATATGCAGAATGCAAATCAGATATGATTTTAGCTTAATGGAGAAAGTCCTATAATTCTTCAGAGAAAGTTCCAGTCCTTCATGTGGAAATGCTCTTTGCAAGCTGGTCCCTCTTTAACTGTTTATAGCCAGAATGAAATGAGGAGCGTAAGCCTTATAACCTGTAAGAGTTAAATTACTATATTTAAGTATGTGCTAAGTATACATTTATTGTATGTGCTCTAAGTTTTGTTAAAGAATCCCTTGGAAACTTCTACCAAGGGGAGAATCTCTTTTTCTTTCTAGATATTACAGGAATGCAGAGGAATAATCAATCCTCTAGAAAGTCTGCAGTCACAACAGACACGCATACAGACAATGAGCAAAGAAATGTCTTAAAAGCAATGCATTTTGTATCTGATTTGGTTTTATTCTTTCTTTAAATTTTGCTACAAACTATTTCCTGGCATTACTTTCAGTATGAGTACTTCACAGATGTAAAGAAAGCATCAGCTCTTAGATAATCCTAAAAGAAATCTTTCAAGGCACTGAAAATTTTACCATATTATTGGCAGGTCTTTTTGCTTTGAAAAACTATTTGAACTCCTTTCTTATTTTTGCGTCATTCAGATAATCCGGTGATTATTTTAGATTGCATATTGTCATTTTATTCCTTTCTATTGAGGTTTACAGGGATTTTAAAAATCTTTAATAACATTTAATTAAAATTATAAAGGTTAATTTAATTAGCATAAAGCTTAAAGTTCATGTATCAAAGGGATATTAAAAATATCACATTTTAGTCTGAGCATTTACATTTAAATAAGAGGGACAAATCCAAATGTCCTGTGCTTCTCTCACATTGAAATACAGGCAGAGCTGACATCCCAAGACCTCAGGTAGAAATTCAGACTTCCTGACAGACAATGAAGGCATTCAAAAATCAAGAGGCCTTTCCTTTGGTAAGTGAAAATGTTCTTCAAGACCACTACAGATATGTATTATTGCATTTTTATTTTTTTTTCCTCCCGAGGAGCATATCTCACTCTCACACTCGATTACAGTCTATATTTAGTCAGAGACTTTCTTAGACATTGATTGCAACTCCAGTATAGCCTGAATCACTAGTCTTATTCTAAGCATGATGAACGCAAATATGATTGCACTGAAACTCATTAAAAGTAGAGATGGCCACTTTTTTTTTTTTTTTTTCCATAATAATGTCATGATTAAAGCATTTGCCCCTCAGTCAGAGAAGTGAATGCCTGTAGAACACAATATCCACCACACCGCAGGACATACTGAAAAGAAATATTTTCCTGCTCAAGTTGTGTCTCTGCTCGGCCAGGACACCAGCACCCATAAAGCCAGAATGGGAAAAGGCAATAAGTTAGGGCCATGAGACAAAAAAGACAGGAAAGGTCTTCTATTCTGATTCCTCTTCTAGAATGATACTGATTCCTAACCAGTGCTGGTCCATTGCAGGGTGTATAAAATGTTGCTTGGTAGAACAGAATGGTAATAAGGAACCTCCTGCAGTTTTGAAAAGCAGTAGCAACCATCAAACTTGTATAGATGTTAATTTTATGCACTGAGAATTCAAGTTATCTTTTTTTTTTATTTTCCAGGTGTTGTCATGTTACATATTTTAAAATTATTTAATATAATTTCTTTACAATTTATTTGTCTAAAAAACTATTTTCCATGCTCAGAATCCTTTTAAAAGTTTGGATATTATTCTATGACACAGCATCACATGCATGCACATACACACAAATTCCTACTCATACACACAAATTCCTACTCATACACAAAGCCACATGTATTAAGAACAAGAGAGTGTGTGTATCAATGTATTTAAGTACATTTATATAGTGTTGGGGTAGTTAAATTTGGTGAGCTATGGGATCACCCAGTCCCATAGTGGAGAGTCTTTCTGTCACAGCCCAGTAGAAACGAGGTTGCTTTGGCTCTGTGTGCCCAGATGCAGTCAGTAGCGAGGCTGAGCACATATTCCCATGACTCTTTTTGGTGGCTTTAACTCCATGGACGACGGCCTGATCACTCTTCTTGATTTTCTTGGGAGTAACAGAGTCAATCCATTCTGTTCTTCACAGAGTAGGTTTCTCGGTTCCTGTGCTCCTTTGATCCTCACAATGTTTTTCTAGTTAATTTGATTAGCTTTTAGTCAGACAGCGCATATATATATATGTGTGTGTGTGTGTGTGTATGTATGTATATATATATAAACCATACATACACAATACACACATACACATAGACGCAAACCCTCAAAAACTCTCTTTAATGTTTTGGATGATGTGTTCAGAGCTGGTCTTTCACCTCAAATAGGATTCAGCAAGAAGGATTCATCATAAAAAAAATTAACAAAAATGATCAGATATATATGCAACGGCTTTTGCAGAAGGAATGATTGTGTAAACAAAGAGTTTTCAGCCTGGAAAAACAGAAGACTGTGAGGGTATATCTTTGAAGTTATGAATGCCATGGAGGAAGTGAATAGAGAGAAATTTCTCCCTTCCTTTAAAACAAGCAGTAGATATAAATAAGATGGGTAGCAGGTTCAAAAGACACAGAAATGGGTACTTCCATGTGCAGTGTGTAGCCTAATTACAGAGCTCAGAGCTGTAGATACTAAAAGTTTATGTGGATTCAGAAAGGAATTAGACAAAATTGTAGAACAAAACCAACAGCTGTTAAACACAAATATACCAAGCTGCTGGAGGCTGGAATGGTGTTCTGGGAAACAATCACCCAACACTTACCCTGCTCTTTTAATCTTTTCTGATCTTCTTGCATTCTTTTACCAAGTATGTGAATTCTGCTACTGACAGAGTACTGGCCTAAATGGGTATTTGATGTCACACAGGTTACTGTTTCTATGGTCTTGAATGTATTTCAAAATTGAGACATAAATTAACTTTATACGTTATATTGTTCTTGCGCACCTTGAATATGCGCTAAAAACATGCAACCAAATGTTTACATTTAATTCTATTTAACTTAACTTGAACTATGTGGCACAGCTAGATTACCAGGAAAAAAGACTTCTACAGTAATTTATCAAGCTGTATTAAAATATATGTATTTAATTAATTTAATATTTTACATCATTTTAGACAAATAAATCCATGAAATATCTTTCTGAATCATCAATTTAAAGATGACGGTTACAATATAATTTTGTTTTAAGATTCCAATTGGGTGATATAGTAATGACATTAACAAAAAATAGTCGGCAGGTGTTTGAAATACGATATGAATGCTCAACAAATTAAAGAATGGGATGGGGGTAAAGTACTCTGTTCCATTTTCCCCATCTTTCTGTTTCTCTCACACATGTAAACATATAAAGCTGTTTACTCAGTTGTTGCACGAAGTCTGTAAGATATAACCCCCCCAACTCTACAACAGAAGTTCTAGAACAAAAAACCTAGAAGAGCTAGAATAAAAATCCCTTATGATCTTAATAGTGAACTGTGAAATAAAAGGTAATATTTTCCCCCTACTGTCATCTTGCTTCCTTTCTGTAAGTGGTGATGCCTTCTGTTAAATTGATGGAAGGTCTGATTACATATGATGCTGAGGCACAACAAAACATGTTTAGTTGCAGAAGTTTATTAGAGCATGTTCAATGACTTACTGTGATTATATCTAAAGGTACAGATCACTCCCAAAGCATTACTGAAAATATCTAAAGGCACAAATTATATTGCAGGTTTTGAAGGTCATCATATATGGTCCATGATCCCTCAAGAAATTTATTTTTAGGCAATTTTTACTGCTTAGTTTTGTTCTTTTTCTTTTTCATAGACATGCTTTCTCCATGGAAAACCAAACACTTAATCATTAAGTCAGAGTCTGTATACTGATAACACTGATTTAAAGATCAAGCTTCCTAGGTTCACTGAAGGGAACACCTAGTTTTATGTCTGAAATCAGTTAATAAATTTTTAGGTTATTTAGCTTTCTGAAAGTTATGTATCTTCTTTTTTCCTCTTGTCTGTACTAAACTGTACAGTTGTGTGAAGACTGCAAAGCATGCCCATGTTTTATGTGCAGCTTCTGAAAGACTGTGCTCTAATGTGTGGACTAGACTAAAAATGTATTAAATCCTTCTTAATGGGGACAAAACCATTGTAGGAACCAACACACACAGTTTATTAGGCTAAAATCAGCAGTATTTCATGAGAATCTAATAGCTTTTTATGAAAGGTTAGGAATTTTTGAACCATACAAGAAGTTCACACACTGTGATAAAATTCCATCAGGAAATAAGATTTTATTAAATGTAATGGTATTTATGTGTTCCATGGTACACATGTACAAGCTAGTGGTATATTATGGGTTTGGACACAAGTGATACTAATTAAGCAGGAAGACTGAAAGATCATAAATCTTTTTTTATGACTTCTTATTTCAAATACCAGGTATTAGAGGTTGCTGCTGTAGCTCACTGTACTTTAATATTTTATGAGAAAACCAAAACTCCAGGAAAACTAATTATAAGGTAACTAACATTTTATTCTACTGATTGTTGTAACTGAATAAATGTCTGTGTGTTACACAAATTAAGGAACTAGAGAACACTGTGACGAGAATCTTTAGAAGACTGACAAGTCAGGCCAGTTTTAAAATTTAAAACAAAACTTTACTAAATTCATTCACTAACAGCACACTCCATGCTAGTAATTAATTCTTATATGTCATTAATAATTATTACTATGCAGATGAAATTGTTAGTCTTTAACATTTCAAATTACCTGTAAATACCAAATGATGCTGCACATCTGGTGTTGATGACTATAGTCCTTGGTGGTCCTTGGTCACCAAAGTCAGGGTGATCAGACTTGAGAACTCATTGATGAGAGAAGCAAGAACTGAAGTGGCCTTGTCTTCTTTCTTCTTTGCTTTTCCTTCCCTATGCCTGTTGTTTTTATAGTCTTCCCCCTCCCAACCATGCCAAAAAAATAAAGGGAGGGCTCATCTCCTGATGCTGCTTACCCTGTTTGTGGTTTTGTCAGTCAATATCCTAATGTATTTGGAAGGATGTCCTGCTCAGTCTTTGTACTTTGTACTGTCTTTTATACTCATTTTGTCCTTTGTCTGGCAATGTTCTAACACTTGGGAGGGGACATTTTAACACTTATCAGTCTCTTTCATTTGACCACACACATCCTTCTTTGCTCTTTTAGCAATGAAATCGCTTGCATGCTTCTGCCAAATGCTTATATGTTGTATCTGACTCTGCCATCACAGTTATTAGAAAATACGTATGCACTGTTGTTAGTTACACTATTCTAGTATATTTATATACAGGTTCAAGACAAACTAATATTATTTAGACCTTGATTAACACATTTAAAGTGTATAACTGCCACAGCCTCTTATCTGGTTACATGATGGTTTTGGATCTGTCCTCAAGGATCTGTTTTGGATCTGTTCTCAAGGTTCATCCAGGATGCAGCAACATCAATGTTTTAATCCAAATTGGGTGCATGTCACTCAAATGAGTATTCCAATTATTTCTGTTTTTTTCTCATTTGGTTCACACAATGGAGCAGTCTAACATGCATGAACAGGATTGCTTTCAGGCAAAAAAGAACATGAAAGTGCATTCCAGCAGCACTTCAAACACACTGTGGTAAGAAATGGTCATTCAGTCCCTCTAGCATACTAGTATGATACAGGCTGGAGGGGACCTCTGGATGCCATCTGGTCCAGACCCCTGCTCAAAGCAGGAGTAACTTAGATCAGGTTGCTCAGTGCCTTCTCTGGTGAATATCTCCAAGAACGAAGATTCCAATATGTTTCAGTGTAGGACTACCCTTGTTGTGTGTGTGTGTGGGAAAAATAATTTAAAAAAATCCTTAATAACTAATCAGAATTGCCCTTGTCACATTTTGTGCCTGCTGCCTCTTGCTCCATCACTATTAATTTCTGTGAAGGATTTGACTCAGTCTTTTCTACACTCTACCATTAAATAGATGAAAACAACAATGAGATTTACCCTAGTCTTCTTTTCTTAAGAATAAACAAATTCAGTTCTCTCAGCTTTTCCTTGCATACACTAGAGCTAATCAAACTGATACATTGAATTTTATATCATTTACACCAAAAGTTTTTCTCTGCAGATCCTCACCTTTTTGGTCTACAGTGCCTGTTTCAAGACCCCAATCTGGACCTAGACTTTAGGATTTTTGAAGGGTATAGCTCTTGCACTAAACGGTTTTAGATTTTGAATTCCAAAATAACAAATGGAGTAGAGAAAGATGATTAACAATATTCTACTACTAAACCTTGACAAATATTAGAAGGGCCTTCCTCCAGCCATACCTAATTCTGAAGGAGTCAGAGTAATATCAGAGTTCTTTAAGAATATATTATGACTGCTCAAAATTCTGTAGTTTATTAGTGTTTGAGTTCCTTTTCACCTTTTTGTAACTACTTTTTTCTTCAGATGAGTAAAATAATAGTATTTGAAGAAAAATATTTATATATTGATTATTGCTGCAGGATACAACCCCAGTTAGTTAAATGTTTTCTATTCAGTTTTTGGATCTACTGAAAATAGATCAGAGCTACGGGAATGACCACAGAAAAAGAGAATCTTAAACAGCCTCTTATGTTCAGCCTTCCTTCCTGTGCCTCTGATTTTTAAAAGAGGGATAAATTAATAACTGCAACATGATTAACATTATTTATTACGATTCATGAATAATAAATAACTGGAAGGATTTGTCATTCATTTGGATATGCTAAGAAATCTGTTGCACAAATTAGTGTCTTCTAAAGCATGAGTAATAAAGCCAAAGGCCACCTTTTTGTAACTGTTCCAAGATGAACAGGTAATGAATTAGCGTATAAGCAAAATCTTTCACATGTCCTGACCTGTGGAGCTAGGTGCAGTACTGCCACAGTTAAAGTCAATTCATCAGCATGATAAAATATTTTTCATTTTAGAGGCAGTTAAATGGCTCATCTTTCAAGAAGATGTGATAAATTTAGCATATCTTAAAATCTCTGAATCACGAATATATGCATTTCTATAAGACTGCCTAAGGAACAGATTGTCACTGGTTAAAAGTTCACAAGAAGTGATCTTTCTGTCAGTTTTAAATTGCGAGATTTGGAGGTTTTATCGTTGTTTGTTATGTTTACTTCCATATCCCCAAAATAGCTGTTTCGGTACTGTGAATAAAAGCTTGTTCCCAACACACTGACTCTGTTTTCACTTTGGGAAAGAGAATACATGAGACTTAATTGTAGTTTTAAATTAAAACACAAAAGTTATTTTTCCTGTAAAAATATTCAATGTAAAGAATTTACAAAGGGATACAGACTCCTTCAAGTTAAAGATCAACATCAAGCATGAAGGATGGACATTGAATTGCACGACTAAATTATTAAAGGAATTAAAAAGTTACTATACTTACAATATTATTATATATTAAAGTATTATTATATTATAATACGAATGCGATAAGTTCCTAACAGATATCACATGAGATATCGCATGCACACCAGAAGCACTATGACCTTTTGCCACTGTACAAAAGCGTTGCAAGAAACGGTACCATTCCGTTTACCAATGTGCCATTTTCTTTTGTCCTCGTCTTTCAACTAACCCCAATCTGTATTCATGCAGAACAGGAATGATTTCACTGGGACTGTTAGAGCATTCAGCATCCTGCTTACAGTAAATTTTTTACAAGATCAGGACCTCACCAAAGACAGTGATAGATATTATTGGTCATATTTCTGAAAGATATGCATGAACCACTGAAATCAGGGGGGAAGGATTCAGTACCTTTAGAAAATTTACTCTTTAACATTATGTAGGAAAAAGGAATTAGCCAAGAGATATAAATCTTGATCACTGTCAAAAAACAACAATTTGCCTATAAGCTAAACCCTCAGCTGTAGTACTCTTTTACAGTATTTATATCCTGACTTTCAAGAAATAAGTTATTTTATAAGGTGGCAAGTTTCTTTAATGAATGATTATTTAAACAAGATATTCAAGAGTTTTAATAAGCTTGTCAAACTTGGTACTTTTCTCTCTTTCTACTACATAATGAAGTCTTTCCTGTAACTGCAGCACACACAAGCAGAATTTTTAAATGAGAGACCTAATTTTGGCAGGTCTAGGTCTAAGTCCCCTGCTTCTCAAGAGTCTTCTATATTTCAGGTTCTATTAGCAATGTACAATGCTAACTCATGTCCAAGCATATCCCAGAAATCCCTCCTGAGATATTTAGCCATGTCACTTTGAAGAATACTGAAATAAGCAAGAATGGGGCCTTTCTCTATTTTTTTGTCGATTCTTTTAAATTCGTTGCTCTGACATAACCTTTGAAATAGATATAGCCATAAGAAGGGACTGAAGAAAAAAACAGGCAAATTTTAGAAAAAGTGAAAGCAATGCTAATTATATTCAAATCCTGCTAAAATGAAATCCCACTGAATTTAATGGGATCAGAATTGGACTCCACATCTCATCTAGTTAAACCTCAACATTGTAACAAAGAATGGTCATTGTTTTGAGACCAGTTTAATACTTGAAGTGGGGTCATGCATGCATAGCATGATGAGCTTCATTCTAAGCTCTGAATTTCTTTGCATTAAGTCAGGTAATTTATGGTATTTGAACAGCTTCTGCAGTTGAAATGAATCTGTCTTTTTAACATTTAAATGAACAGTAGGAATAGAAATAGCTGGGTACTGAAGAATGTACAGTAAACTTGAGCAAAGCATAGAAATAAGAGAATAAATGGGTTTTGCAAACTGATCTTTTAGTCTAATGAAGGATTTAAAAATATAAAATAAAGGAACATTTCCCATGTATTCACACTGCTTATAATCTCTGGCTGAATTCCACTTCACATTCCTTCCACATTGCTCTGTAGAAAAAAATACCATCACTGGAGTTGCATCAGAAACGAGTGGCTGGGGCTATCAGGTGAGATGGGGAAGTAGAACTTGATAAAGAAGCAGTAAAATTCTCTTGGTGTACCAGAGAAGTCTCACTAAGTAGTAGGGTTGCACACAGATGTGCCTTCTGCCTCCCAAGAAGACAGCTGTTGCTCCAGCATCTTTTATTTCGGATTTCACAAATACCACTTGAAAGAAGAGCTCTACAGATAAACTTGATTTATTCCCTTGTGTTCTCATATATGAGATTAAACCAGGCTGGGCAGATGGATATTGAGCAAGAGTCTTCTAATTCAGTCTCATCTCAACATGTCCCTTAATAAACTTCATATTCACCAAGGTTGGGAGGGGTGGGGGTGGGGAAAAGCACATAGACACACAGTTCTGGCTCTGCCAGTCTAGACTGTGAAGGATAAAGGTGCTATGGAACTGATGAGACCTCTATAAGAAAACAGGGAAATGATGTGTGTAGAGATCAGCTACGAACATGGAAATAAAGTGATGATATGGATCAATGTTTTTAACTTAAACTGTTTCTTGTTCTACTCCCACACAGAAACACCACTGTTTAGGCTGGAGTTGCCTAAAACAAGTGGCAGAGGAGAAAGAAAAAAAAAACAAACAAAAAACCCAAAAAAACCAAGGAAGCCAAAAGGTGCTTCCAGAGATTTTTCAAAGGCAAATGGAGTGTTTAATTACTCAAGGTAAAGCCATTGTGTTATTTTGTCTTGATGCTGCCATCAAGGAGGCATTCTGTCTTGAAATATGCTTAGATAGGCTGTCATAGTTTACACATTACCTTTATCTTCAGGTAGTAGGTGTTCTTTTTTATTTTGCATGAGGAGTAACAGTAAGTTTAAGCCATTTTTATTATGGTATTTAGTCACTTCTATTTTAGTGCTCTGAAGAAATATGTTCTAATGGAAATTAACTTAAGTGAACTGATAATGTAAGATGGAAAGGGATAGCCATCGTCATTGTGGATAACTTCACTCATGTTTATTCTTCATGAAATCAATAGGATAAAGTGACTGGCATGCATAACTATTTGCTAGATATAAGTTGTAGTTAGCAACCTTGATGCTAAAAAGAAGTATTGCTATCACAGGAATGTTTGTGTGAGTGAGAATGAAACTTCATAGAACTAAAAATTACCTTACAAATACATTTTCTAATACTATCCTTCTACCAAAACCCTACAATGTTAGTGATTGCAACTTTATTTGAATATATGAGACTGGAAATACTAACTGGATAAAGTAGCTGACATACACAGTCAATAACAAAATGGAACTTCTAGGACTGCTTCAACTCCTAATGGACATCTTAGGTCTTATCAAGATTAAGATAAATACAGGAGGTCAGAATGTGCATCCAAACATGTTTTAATAGTTCACTTTTCATTCTTCTTATCTATCATATAGATTTACACATTTGCTAGTACAGAGTTTTTATAGCCAATAAATAATAACAGTTCAAAAGGCTTTATTTCAGAGGTTTTAATGTGTTATTGACAAGGAAAAAACTTTTAAGTGTTTTCTATGATGATGTGTTAGAGCTCAGTCTTCTAAGACAGTAGACACTAGAATATTAATGGTCATAATTTTTTGATGCAGGAAGTTACACATTTTGTTCCCTGTGATAAATTGGGGTTGTTCAAAAGATCACTGTGAGGGATGCATATGTGTTGCCATGGATCATTACAGCAGTCTATCATGTGAATGTGGGTTTAAATAAGTTTTACAACACTTTATTTAGCAGGTTATAGCAAATAATGAACCTTACAGACCTTGTATGAGATATTACACTACTAATGACTTAAATTTATAGAAAACTGGAACCTATGTAGATAAAAGCTCAATTCAATATATTTAAGGTTCTAGTTTCTAGACTACAAATATTACTTAATGACTTTCTATTAATAACAGAATTTAGTGATTAGTCCGACATTTATTTATTTTTTAGTTTCTTCCTATTTTTAGTATATAAAAGACTACTTATGCTCTAGAATATGAAAATAGAAGGATTTCTCTACTAACCCTTATCTATTTCAGCCATTAATATGAAATTCTTATGCTAACTGTGGTCTTGATATTAGCTGTTGAATATGGTTGCTGCAGCACCAGTAATTTTTCTGTTAAGTTAGTAAGAATAGATTGGTTTTCCTACTGTTTGCCCCTCCCCCTCACTTTTAGTCAGGTTTAATTTAAATTAGTAACATATATCTATAAAAGGTGTGTCCCTTTTCGCAATTGTACATTTTAACAGAGTTAGACTTAGATAAGCAAAAATCCAGTGCAGTTTTTAAGGAATATCTACTTGAAACAAAAATGCATCTAGAAATTCATAAATATTATTTAATTACTATTTTAATTTATACCATAATATCTTTCAAATGCTTTACTGCCAAAATCCTAGAATGATTTCAAGTACATCCCAAATCGGGGTGCATCATGTTCCACCCATAAGGTCTTAGCTTTCTTTTATTTAGTATTTTGTCTTTAAATCTAAAAATTAATCTATATTGTTTATAGTATAATGTGTATTTGTGATATAACACTGATGATTGTTTTTGGTGAAAAAAGCAAGGTAATGTAAGGTAAAAGCAAGAAAATGCAAGAAAATGTAAGAAAAAAGCAAGGTAATGTTGTGATGAGTGCTGCCTAGGTAGAGCCCCAGAGAAGTCATCAGGGTTCAGGGTGAGTAAATGAACATGCTCATGTACAGCCTTAGGGCTCTGGAATATTATTTGCTAAGTATATTATATTAAAATTCTGGCAAGTATCAGTTCTTTAACATATCAGCATCAGAGTTCCATAAAAGTTCATAATTTATCTCTTGAGGGGGAGTCATTTTAGACTATAGCACTGTATTTCATCATCATTATCATAAATGAATATTTTATTCTCCCCAAATTATTGTATAATTTAAGAGAGTAAGATACCACCAAGTGCACATCTACATGTACTAACTCATACTTCAAAGTATCCCATTTATTACATTGGGTTCTAAGTCTGTCAAGATAAATAAAAATAGTATACTTTAACCTCACAGATACTGCTTTATCTACATCCCAACTAAAGAAAAAGAATTAAATATTTATTTTTATTATTTTATTTTTTGCACTTAATAAGTAATGAAAACCTTTAATACACCATAAATGACATAAGCCTTACCAATTCATCCAAAGACTTCAAGACAAGTTAATTTTTTTCAGTTGTAGATCACCAAGGCTGCTCTTGGTGGTAAACAACAGGTAAATTTATAGGTAAACATTTATAGGTAAACAACACACAAGTAGTCTTTTTGTTCTGCTTACACTTACATTAGTGCTGTCCAGTTATTCATACTGAGGTGACATGCGAAAAGTTAAGTTAGCCTTCGGCTGGAATTTTATGTCACTTCTGCTGCTAGAGACAGAGCTCTCAGTATGACTGGAATGATTGCTTACCTTGATCAGGGATGACAATATTTAAAACGTACTTACAAATATATGTTTTGTATCTTTCAACATTGAGAACAAAACATTAAAAAAAAAACGTATTAAGTCTAGGTTTGATCCCAGTGGAAACTGATAGAGGTTATTAACAGAAAGGAGAATAAATATTGTCGCAGTTTCTCAGTGCTACGCAGATACTAAAACCTAAGGATAGAAAATGCAGCTGGCTTGTGGGCTGATGAGAACGTTGTGCCCAGTTTACATTATAGAGCATTTGTTAACTTTTAAATGATAGCAATATAGCACTGACAGTTGGCTAAATAACACAAACAACTTCTTCCACACATAACAACAATATGTAATGAGGTAGTTGGAAAAACATTCAATTTTTTTTGCTTTGTTTTTCTTACAGTTTTTGGAAATAGAATGTTAAATTTAATCTATTCCACAAGTAAATGCAATTGAGTGATTAATTTGTTCTTGGTGAATCTTTCCTTATAGCAGCACAGGAGTCATGTTTTGGGGAATATTTTTAATCCTTTTCCATACCACTATTGAGGAGAATATTTATCATGGATAAGGTTTGGAAATGATTGATGCTGAACCTACCAGATCTGTAATTCTGTTTTGCTTCTCCTTCTGTTGTCTCTTGGTTTTAACAACAATAAAATCTCTCTGTTATTCAGACTTTGATGTTTTTTAGCATTTATTTGGCACTCATGGAATTCTAAGCACATCAGTCTCTATAATATCACAAATAATTCACTTAGTAATAGCCAGCTTTTCTACACGTATTTTCAAAATCATTAGACAATTTAACACACATCTTAGACATTCCCTTGTAAGTCTGGTTAGACAGAGAATTTATTTCATTTGGGCAACACTCATTATCTAATGTCCTTTATTTTTACTCAGTTTATTTTACATCCTTTGAGAGCACTAAAAAATATCCAACATCTTTACTGTTTCTTAACAATGGGGGTGGAAATGTCACTAATAGTAATGTAATATTTCAGTGTTTGAATAATTTCTTGTCTTTTCTACTACTTGTAGTTTTCTAATTTCTAAGCCATTCCTTTATTTTCCTGCCAGAGGCTTGAATATGAAAATATGTCGAAGCATAGACAAGGGACATCCATGTTCTTTATGTCATATAAAGGTATTAGTGTATGTAACTTCTCTGAAATTGCCTGTGTGTGGTAATTCTATCCAGCACACAAAAGACAAACCTGCCTCATAACTTTGTAAAAGCTTTTCACAACCCTATAGATGCACGACAAACAACCGGAAAAAATCCAGGCCTCCATGAGATGGCTGCACAGCATTTGAATATTTAATATTCCTACTAATACGGCCTAAAAGCACTGTACATGACAGCCAAAATATAGCTTAAATTTATACAATGATAGTTCTGAAATGTGTTTAAACTATTATAACTATAATCTGGGTTTGATTTTTTAAGCTTCTTTATATTTGCATTTTTTATAAGTTTTGTTAGCTTAGCTCTATATATTTGTGTCTGTGTTTTTCTTTCTGCTTCTGTACAAATTTTTTAAAGTATAAATTTGCTATTCCATAAATAAAAGTTTATATGCTATTTAGAAACCATTATGTACACACAATGTTATACGGTAGTGGATAGATTTTTAAAGGACATGACCATATCCAACCTAAGGAAAATGTAAAGTAAACAGAACATTTTTGGAGACTTTATGGTGAATTATTTCAACATGATTTACTATTCTAGGAAAGAATAAGGAATATTTTTCAAACATTTTTAAAACATGTCCCCCCTTTCTTGCTTATTTCTTTTCATGCCACTTTATGAGGCCATGAACAGTGAGTTGGGTTTTGTTTGGCTTTTTTTTACCCTAAGTGTTTCGTATTCTAACTTAACACTTTGTGACTTATGCTGGAGAATTTGCAAATCTTCATGACCTTCAATGTAGTGGATAAGAGCATACATTAGGGAGCACTGTACAGAAGGAAGATAGCATTGTTTCTATTTAACAAATACTGTACTGGAAAACAAAATTTTCAAAAAAAAGTGAAAAAGGATACAGTATTATTTTCCTCTTAAATGCTATTTGAATTTATAATATAATAATGATACACAATGTAAAATCTACTCCTAACATCCTTTAGAGTACATAAAATAATTTTTTTAAAAAGGTGAATTGAGGGTCTTTCTATGATGATTGAGTAACTTTTTTAACTTTAAGCACATGAATTTCCCAGTTGGGATTTAAGATAAACCCATGAATAAGTCTTTTTACAGAAAGAGTATTAAGTCACTCTATGAAATAAGTAAGCATTGCTATGCCTGTATTACTGCTAGAGAGACTCATACAGAAATTGAATAAATGACCTGTCTGAGGAGGTTCCTGAAATAGAGCCCTCTTTCCACTTCAAGTTTGTATTCCACTTACAACACTATCTTGCTTCTGCAGGAAAGAAAACACTATTTTGAGCAAAATATAGTTAACTTGTGAAATTCACTGCTGTAGAAGACTGACCCAAATAGCTTACTGAAAGTCAGAATGAGACTGGACACTAACAAGACAGAGACCATCAGCATTGATCCTCTTGTTCCATCTTCTAGCAGAATACCAGGGGGTAGGTCCTGAGGTGCCTAAACCTCCTCATGAGTTTTCAAGAGCAACTCAAGCCGCTTACTTTCTAACACTGTTTCACTCTCAAAGTAATTAAAGTTTTTGAGGGTGGTATTTAGATTGACATTAAGAAATGTCATTCAGCTGTCCACAGTGCCTTTTGAGAAAGTCTAGAGTATCCTAAATATCCTAGCTGGGCTGACAGATATGACAACAAATGTATAGGAGATCTGTGTCTTTCAGGGGTGTTCTTTAGGGTTGTCTTGGACATTTTTGGTATTTCAAATGGCAAATGTCTAAATGTAGACACTCACATAATAACTCACATATTATATGAATAGACAAATGTTCAAATCATGTCTGTATCGCACAAACACTCTTAAGGATGCTGCTTAAGCTACCTTCTGTTTCAATATGTTTCTGTCCTCCAAAAAATATGGGAAAACTGGTTTTGAGTGGAAGCTGGTGAAGAGAGATGAATATATACTGAGTATATGAATATATACTGTGCATAGTTTTCTGCCCATAGAGGTATTTCTCTCCATTTTCTTTACTGAAAGGAGAGTTTCAGTAGGAGTTTCTAACCCATTAAAACAGGTATAATCTCTCTACTGTTAGCTAGTTAATGTAGGTGTGTCTGTGTATTCTTTTAAAGCTGGCATGGTAAGTCCCATACTATATTTTTTTATATTTCATCAGCTATAATTAGCATAGAAAAAAATGATAGGTGGATGGTTGGTTGGTTCATTCTAATGTGCAGGTCAGCTTTAAAAACTGAAAAAAAAATCCTTACCTTATTTAACAGCAAGATTACTGTATTGTACAGATGACACTAGTTACCCTGGACTACATTATTTCAATGACATGACCTTTAGATTCTTCATCCTCTTTGAAAGGATCTTCCAAAGAGCAATGAAACATATTACTGTCTACTGCTCTGTCTCCGAGGGAAAAAATGAGTTTCTTTAATTTATTGAGATCATTTTCCCTGTGAAGCTCTCATGGTAAGTTTCTGGTCCTTTGTAAAAATGCATTTGTTCTTGATTAATTACAATTTGGGGAATAAAGTCATGTACTTTGTTCTGCTGGCTCTAAATTCTGATTCTGCTACTTAAATCCACAGATGCGTTGTATCTAGATGGACACTAGGATTCTTAATTTTTCTGTGTATGTAGAGATTTTTCCATCTTTTTTTTTTATATATATAATAAAATGATATGATTTTCTTAGAATTATTTTTTAAAATATTGCTCTTGAAATTATTTTACCCTAAGACTATGTATGATAAGCATGACTGACGACTAAAGATGTTATATGAGTATATACTGCTGTGACTTAACTTTGATATTAGTCCTTTTAATATATATATATATATAAAAACTTTATTCTACCAATTACCTTATACTACCTTTTTACATCATTTTTGTGATATAAATTTAGGAAAAAAATTGCCACTAGTAAATTTTCACGTTTTCCTAGAACTGATACATTTAGAATATACTGAAGGGTTCTGTTTTTTTTTTTTTTGGTTTTTTTTTTTTTTTGTTTTTTTTTTGTTTTTTTTTTAATTTTGCTTGCAGGTAAGAAGTATAACTTCCATACCATGGCAATACTGCTGTAATTCAGAAATTACTTCTGTGACTGGTATTTTTAATTAATAAGGGGAAGGCATCATCCTGCCTATTTTATTTGCATCAGTACATCAACTTCTTTATGTGTAGAGTTATAATGGTTTTTAATTTAAACTGGAAATATGCTGTTCTTAATTTTGGGGGGTTTTAATCTATATTTTATCAAAACTGATTTTACTATAAACATAGCTAGAGCAGATAAATAGGAATGGAGAAAAGAGGTAATGTATGTCTGCAATTACATGTAGGAATATTCCTTTCCCGTGTCTAGTCTTATGTTGTGGGTGTACCTTCAAGCTGGATTACATGAAAAAACATCAAACATTAATTAGAAAAAAGATTCATTGTCCAGCCACAAAGTATAGCTAAAGCTTCTTCAAATCCTTAATCTGAAATTCAGAGTTGAAAATTAATTATAAAAAAAAAAACAAAACCCAAAACAAAACCAACACCAACCCAGGCCAAACAAAACCAATCAAACCAACAACAAAAACCCAACCAAGCAATCAACAAAACCCAACAACCAACCCCCAAACCACTGTTCTTTTCTGGGAGTACACAGAATTTGGTACTAGAAAAAACAGAATGTGGAAAGGCAAATCTTTGGAAAAAAAGAAAGCAAAATGAAAAAAAATGTGCCTAACAGTGACTAAAGTTGTTCCATCTGCTTGTTTTTGTGTAATTGAAAGTTGTAGAAGATATTGTTTGAGTATAAACAAAGGTGTTTTTCTGAGGCTGTCTGCAATATCAATTTTGATCTGCTAACACAAACTGTGACACTTTCCCTTGTACAGGGGTGACCGTATGATAATTTAATATAGATTTTAAAGGTAAAAATTCAGTCTCTTTTGAGTTAAAATATATTTACTGATTACTGATTGAATAACGTGAACAGTTCTTTTTGGTTTAGTTTGTTTTCTACAGTTCTTTCCTCACCAAAAAAATGAGAAATTTGAACTTTGTGATTCCTTATCCTTCCTAATTTTTTGTAACATGTGTCCTTTTTAATTACATGTCCTTGTTTAAGGGAATAGTTGTCAAGAAAATGTCTAAAATGTCAGTCTTACTTCAAAAATATTTTCCTTTCCTGTCCATCATGCCATTGTCTCCGAGAACTGGTGCACCTTTCATAAAATACATCTGACTAGTGCCTCAAAATCCTGCAAAATAAATAAATAAGTACATACATAAAACAAGTCATGCAAAAGAAATAATAAATATGTCAAGCCTCTTGCTGCCACAGAAAAGAAGTGTTGTGTTATTATCATACTATTTCGGTCATTGGCTAGTGGAGCTGAATAATGCCAGCAGTCTACATGTAACATATCAGATTTTAGACTTGATTTTAAGGCTAGCAAGAGACATTGATGTATAGCAGGGAATAAAGTCTTGAGTGAGAGGGAATAATATACAGCTCAAAGAAGGTTTAGAAAGATCAAAGGAGCCATTACTGGGCCAGCATTCAAACAGCAGGAAGGGAAATATGGTGTTCGTAATTCTGCCAGATATTGTGGAAAAAGCCAGTGAAGGGATTTATAATGCAAAGCAAAAAATCTTGAAATCAATAGGATGCTTTACTGGTATTCACAGTAGTGCCTGTAAAGTATGGGGTGGAGAGGTTAATTAATCCATTAAGAGTCTGCATTTTGAATTCATTTGAGGTTTTCTGCAGTAAGCTAGAAGACCAGTTTACAAATCTCTGTTTGGGAGATAAGAGAAGTAGGTATCAATACCTTTGAACTGGTGCATAAGTAGATCAATTGCTATCTGGAAATCTGCTTTTAATGACAGTCATGAAACTTTGGTGGTGTTATTTAAATGCTTTTGAATGGCACAATAGATTCAGATACTTTTTATCAATCTAATATAACACTTCAGAATTACACTGATTTGAAACAAAATAAAAACTGAAAGACAAGATTAAGAAAATACTTTCATGCTGATTTTAAACATTTTGGCCACCTCTTAAATGCAAGAAGGTATTTTAAAATTTATAAATCTGCCATAGCATATTTAATGTATATTTGTACAATGGACCAACATGCTATATATTTTTTAAATAAAATATTTTTATCTGAAATTCTTAACAAACTAAAAATATACCAACAAAGGCTATATTCAAATAGCCACCAAGAAACCTTCACATTAATCACAGTCACTCAAGGAAGCAATAATCATAGTTTGATAATAATAACACTTTTTAATTACTGTTCGCCTTCTGTCTAAAAAGATCAAAGATGAAATATGCCAGTTGTCCAGGTGATTAAAAATATTCTAAGCCTGGTTTTACCACACTGGAGAGATGGATTTTCTCTCGTGAATAAACATCTTCCTGGACGGACTTTTCCATTTTTGAGAAAGGGACTCCTGTTCATATAAATCAGCATTTCAGAGAGGGAGATGCTACAGCTGAAGTCTTCTGTTGTGCACTAAGAGGCATGATGAGATGCAGAATCTGTCTTTTTATTTGTTTGTGAGTTTGTACACTCTTAGAAAAGCAGGAGGTGATTGAGATAGGTGGCCTTCCTGACAGCATCAAGAAGTAGGGGGTGTCCAGCACTGCTGCTCAACACTCACACCATAAAACCATGAAATAAGGTAAGACAACAAAAGAGATTGCAAATTAAAAATAAGATAAAAAATAGTGGATGAAAGACTGTCTTTGCCTTTAGGGGTCAAACATTTTCGATCTAAATGATTCACATTTTCAACCATTTCTTTGCAGTTCTAGGGGGGTGAGGAAATATGCTCTGTTTCAGGAAAAGCTAAGTTTTCATTGGAGGTTTCAGCAAAATATTTTTGAAAAATTGCCCAGGCTCTGAGATTCACTAAACAATATATGGCAACAGTTAGTTAGAGAGCAACGAGTACAAGGAGAAAATGTATCATTGTTCTATTTTATAGGCTAAATCCTGACCGTGCCATTTCAAAAATTTCTTCAGCCCTCAGATTTCCTTAATCATACTGAGAAGCACCCAGCAGAAATCTAAAAGACCCTGTATAAACCTTAGCTTGTTCTTTTCTTTTCTGTTTGTGTGTATTAATGTTAATAATATTTTGATATATATATATGTGATATATAAGTGCCAGCTTACCTCCCTTCCCTTCCTGCTCATTCTCTGCTATCCGAAATAACTAAATGATGTCAGCTCCTTCAAGTTTTTGTTAAACTTCTACTTATTCTTTCCATTATGCCAGGCTGCTCTTTAAGGAAATAAAAATTTGTTTCCACTTTTCTCATAAATTACAGATCTGAGTGAATTTAATTACTGCGTGAATCAGGAAACGTGTTATGAATTTCATTTTTTCAGACAGAGAAGAACAAGCTGAGGTTTGTGCAGGGTCTTTTACTTGTACTAGAAGTAGTAGGATACATTCTTTCAAATGGAACAATTCTCCCTTCTTGCATAAAATCACAGTAAAATGCTTTGGGAAGAATTTCTCTGTAGAGGTCAAAATACATGGATTCTTCCATGCTGAAGCTGCAGAGTGCCAAAAGAACGGACTGCAAAATGTCACAGCAGTTCTTGGGTTTTTTTAGCCTGCACAGCTGCTGCTCCATACTGTTTTTAGTGGGCTTGATTAGTGAAAAAATCCATAGATTTGCCTTCTATTTGACAATAGTTTTCCATTCTTTATCTCAAATTAGAAATGAGTTTATGTGTTCGTGAATTACAGAATGGGGAAAAACCAAGGCACGGCACTGCATTCTTGAAAAGGTGATCTTGTTCTGTTTCTGAATCAGAAAGAAAGTGTGCTGAAAATCAATAAAGCAAAATGAGTAAAAAATAAACCAAAAAAAAAAACCCTCTACACTTCCCAAAGGTTTCCAGTTTCATTTACATGTGCAGCTCTATTAGTCGTAATGAACTCCGTACAGATGTGAGCATCGATGTCAGTCAGAGGAACAAAATGATTATCAGAACAGGAAACATCGAGTCTCTGATCAACTGCACTGTGGCTTGCAACTGAATGTAGCCAAAACGTAACAAATAGGAATGCTCATTAAGATGCATTCCTTTGAGCATGCAGATGGCAAGCATCAGGTCAGAGAGCAGGCAAGTCTGACTTCTTATTGTCTGGATCAAAGAGAAGAGCAAGCAAATACAGGATGCAAGCGCCCAGCCTCTTGGTCAGGGGTAATATTTGTTCGGAAGCTATCAGAGATCAGCAAACCCTCCAGAGTTTTTGAAACTTAAAAAAATTTCGATTTATGTTTAGCGGAAAATTACGCAGAGAAGTAAGGACTCCAGATAGAGCAGTTTGGAAAAACGCACTTTTTTGTTTTCTCCAAGGAAAATATAAATAATTAGTTAGTGTATTATATCGCATGGGGTGCCAGAAATAGTAACTAATACAAATAATCCTCACCTCTTCATCTGTTTAATCTAAAAAAATACGGAGTAGAAAGTGTTATGCACTATCTTCAGTTTACTTGGTGTTCATTTTCACAGAACGAATATTGCTTTTGTCTTTCTTTTATTGTATGATTTGTTTGCTTGGAATTTTGTGGAGATGATAACTTCAGGGTAATTGTGTAAGGTAGAAACATAACTTTTCATCCTCACTGATAACATGAAGCAGAAACTGAAATGGCACCACATTTGGTTTTATGTTGACAGGACAATTCCACATAGCGTTTTCAAAATGTACTGTTTTCTGCTTTGCTACCAGTTTGTCAGGAGCCACACTGTAGGCATAGTTAACTAGGAGTACAAGGAAATTCTCCAGGGAAATTTGAAGGTTTTGGAATATCTCTAACATACCTGCAAGCTAACCTATGGCTCAGTGTTTACAGTTATATTTGTTTTTCTGAGAAAAAATTTTCTCCATCAAATTAAAATTTGTTGAGTAAGAGTGATTATTTACTGTAAAATGTTTTTAGGACTACATTCAAAGGTTACTGAACAGGGCATGCTGATATGCGGAGGCAAATACAAACCAAAGCAGTGTTTTTGTTCTGTGGTGAATTCTAGTAACATAACACCGTCATGGGCATACTATGTGCATTTGGAAAGTAGCATTATACACTAGTAAGGACAGTAATTGTGTAGTCCCAGTTTCCCAAATAGCAAAGAAATAGCTGATTTTGAATCTTTCTTGTACTGCCAGATATTGACTAAGGCTCATACAAAACCTTGACATTCAGGCTACCATTCTGTTTTCTCTAAGAGCTACTTATTTGTTATCCTATAACTTTATGTTTCTTTCTATGAATATATACTATTGTTATGTTTCTAAACCCTTCCCCTTGTTTCCAAACCTAGAGGGTAAAGGGTCTGGGTTTCATTAACATGAAAACATATTTAATTAACTTCTTACGTGGTACAGAGACCTAAGCCTCTAAAGAAGGTGTTGTAGCCACCTTACTAGGTGACCAGCATCATGTTCTGTTTCTCACAATAGACCCCCAAAACATTCATAAGACTGTAAATAAGCTTAAAATTTTTCTTTTTCTTCCCTCCAAAATTCTGTTTCACAAGACAGACATCCTTAGTTTTGGAGGCACAAGACAAACTTTCCACCTGCATATCCAGAAATGGATGTAGCATTGCCCCAGCCTTCCTACTGGAAATTATTCTGAATCAATGGGACTATCTGATTTCTGAGATCTGAGACAGTAAAGATGTCTGTTGAATTATATGTGCAATTGGAGTATTTTCTACACTCTATCATAAACTTTATAAGTAGAAACAATAACTTTTTTTAAAAATGGGAAATATCTATATACTTTCAGGATGGACAAAATCCACCACTGTTCCAGAATGCAAGATAATCTGGAAATCAGCATCAGCATCTTTACCATCACCTTCCTCCTTCTCTTCATTAATATTGTCACTTCCTTTTCCTAGAGTAACTACCTGAGCCTGAGATAGATTTCTCTCTTCAGTACCACATTCACACGACGAAAATTCAGAAAGAGCTTTCCTATTTCCTTCTTCAGCTTTTTTTTTCATCAGAAAACAGATGGTTAGCAGCCTTATAATGAGACGTTCCAGCCTCAGTATAGATCTCAGAATGAAGCTTTGGAAAAGGTACCATCACCTTAATGTTTTGGTGAGTTACAACAAGAACAGAGTTTATCTTGGGTTTGGTTTGTTTGTTTTCGTTTTTTTTTTTCTTTCTTTTTTTCTTTTTTCTTTCTTCTTTTTTCTTTTGGGGCCTGGGACAAGTGTTGTATCCCAGGATGAGTGGATAGAAAGGGAGATGGTTATTGCAAGGATGAAGTGAAACTGATGTATAGTTGCTGCCTCATAAAAATATTACAACCAGCCAGTGCAAGGACTCTGGGGAAGGTAGCCTGACTGGCCAGCTGTGCTAGACAAGTTCTCCAAAGTCTCCTGCTTTCTGTGTGCTTTCACTGAAGATGAGTAATGTTCTGGTCAGGGACTGCAGACAACATAAAACAAGTAAACAAAAAAAAGTTCAATCACACAGAGAAGCCAGCATGAACTATGACTTCAAAGGTGGCACTCGTCTCATCTTGAGTGCCTTGAGTTGAGTGCTCAACTTGAGCCACCTGAAAGTTGGAAAACTGGTCTAAGCTAGCTATCTGACCTCCTTCAAAAGTTAGCAGAAAATAACTGAACTGAATCAGTCATATACAATGATCTACATGTGGAAGAAACTGAATTTTTCAACACCAGCCTAAAATTAGACAGTTAAGCTAAATCTGTGAGATACATGTGAAGTAAGATGACTGCTTCAGTTTCTGAAAAATCAATAAAACTCGGAAAAATATTTTTCAAAAAGGTTTATGCAATTGGTAAAGATTCAATAAAGGATTTCATATGAGGAAACTAACACACAGTATTTTCTTTAGAGAAAAATATCTCTTAATTTTAAATTATTTTTCACTGGCTTTAATTATAATTTCTAATGCTTTTCATTTACATCTTTAGTTTGGAAAAGTGAAAAAGGGATCAATTTCTATACATCAGAAGCATTAGCTATGAACCGACAATATCACATGAAAGAAATAAAGCAAATATGACAACTATAAGTTCTTTCTCTTAGTGTTAAATTGTTGTACAAGATTTTTTTCATCTCAGATGGTTTTGTTTTTTAAGATACCAAGCACATCAGTTTATCCTGAATCAAGAGTGACATATACCATGCTCTTTTAGAGCAAGTTTGTAAAACATGGAGGTTTTTAAGGAAGAAAGATAGTTCAATAACTATTATGGAGATAGCCAAAACAAGAAGTAGTGATGATATTCCAGCTAGAAATAAAGTTATTTCTGGTATTGAAGATAAATATGAATTGAAATAGACTGTGAGGGAGAGGGTCAGAGCAATTGGGGATTTCTCACCTATCCAGAACAGTTTGGCAGACATGATCCTGCTTTAGGGCTTGGGGATGGAAAAAATAACCACTCAAGATCACATCTAATCTTATTTTTTGTTATTCTATTTTTAACAAGAGGTAAGTAAAAACTTTCCTGTCCTCTCTTTCACCCCTCCTCCTCCTCCCTGAAAATTCATATTCTTGAAATGTGTTCTTCCAGTGCCTGGAGTCAGTGGTGGATATTTAAGCTCAAAAGATTAGACATACAATGGAAGAGTCAAGAGTTAAATACGGGTAAGAAACGATTAATAGACTCTCAAACAGAGGCTGAATGGACGAGTCATTTCAGAAACTATTTTCACTGAGCAAACATCCAGGCACTGTTTGGTGTATCGCATTGATTGGGATTAGAAGTCAAGGTGGCCTGAGTGAGCTACAGGCTAATAGCTAATAGCAAACATTCGTATTCACTCTGATGTTAGGAACAGATGAAACATCAGATTCTGAACGAAGCTACTTGAAAGTATCTTCTGTATGTCTTTGACCTCTGTGTAGTAGTAAGTAAGTATCCACAGTGGCATATTTAGATATCAAATAATCACATTCAGTTACTGTTTACAATACAAGAGTCAGTTTCGAACTTACACTGCTGCCTGCATAGAGCCTGACAGCTTTAACACTTCTTATCTAGTGCTCTGTTCCTGACTTGCAACGTGAGGATTTAAAGATGGAAGAGATACTGCTTGGATCATCTAATTTGTCTGCAGTCATTACAAATTTCCTTTTCTGCCTCTGAAAGCACTCAGTCCATTTTAAAAAGGGAATCTTTGAAGCACTGAGGCTTATCAAGGAGGCTAAAGAAGACTAAAGCAACATACCTCAGTATGCGTAATCCCTCAATTCTGCATCTTTCCCTTTAAAGTAAGCAGTAGAGCTCATTCTTGGTCATATGAGGAATTAATGAATATACAATTCTATTTCTTAACAGTGTACCTGCATCTGTTACGATTTGTAGGCATTTATACACTTATTTTTATGTAAATTATAGTTTAGTTATTTATATGATCTGTAAATACATATTGTATATGTTTCTGTATAAATGTAAATGTATAAATCTAAGGTCATAACTTAATAAGTATGTTGGATGATTTTTTTTTCCAGATAATCAGACTAACATTAATAGCTTTCCACTTCTTATACTTTAAACAGAGCATCTTATATTTTGAGTGGAAGTTTGCATATTCTAGAAGGTTATGGTCAGGAGACAATGTTGAATATTTTTTTTTATTACTACTGACCAAGCTTTCAGCAATGACTCTTGTAAGGTGGTATATATAGAAGACCTTTCTTAGTCTGATGTCTTCTGGAAATACAATGACATTCTGAGCAAGGGAGGGAGGGAGGGAGGGAGGGAGGGAGGGAGGAAGGAAGGAAGGAAGGAAGGAAGGAAGGAAGGAAGGAAGGAAGGAAGGAAGGAAGGAAGGAAGGAAGGAAGGAAGGAAGGAAGGAAGGAAGGAATACACAAACTTAAGTAATGCAGAATGCTTTGTATTAGATCTATGTGGCCAAATTGAAAATTTATTATCCTGGATTAATAATTTTCCACACAAAAAAAATCTATTTCTTATTTTGATCTATATTCTCTTATTTACTTTCACCATTAGTAGTTAATATAAAGTACATCTTTTTAAACATTTTTTTCTGCCTAAATATACATTTTAAGGAAACCACTATAAGTAATATTTTGATGCTTATTGCTTTAATCTTCTTCACATTAATTAGCTGATGTCTGAATGCTTCAGAGATGGAAATAACTAAAAAATTGCTAATTATTGGTGATTTTCTGCTTTCGATGGGTTCTACACTTTCTTCCTTATTTTGTTGGGCTTGTTTTTTCTTCAGTAATTTTTACTCGCCATTACATATGAGAACCTCAGACAAAAAGTGCAAAGGAAGATGGCTAGCTACAAGGTCAAATAAATGGGTGAAAATATGTATTTTCTGATAGACAGCTGCACGAAACACTCTTACCTTAGAACTGTTCATATGGAACTAATGGGTAAGAGTTTCTAGTAGGTAAGTTCAGTACAGTTCTGTTGACTTATGTGGCTCGACGCACAATATTTTTTTTTACCCCATCTTTATAGTACACAGTGATGCAATATAGAGGTGCAGACACTGATAACTCAGATCTAACTCTGCGTATGACAGCATCATTCTTGGAAGTGCTGGGAGGCTTAGTGCAGGCCTTTTAACCATCTTCATGTTCACCAGCTCATATACTGTCCCACAGAAATACCCATCAGGGCCCGCCTCACATAAAACTGTGCTTGTGAGAGCAAATTAAGAAACTCAGAGTGCTTCAAATGACGCCCTTTATCATGGAGACCTCACTGTTTACTTCAAGGCTTCTGGATGTACGGTTGCACAGCATATACAGGCCATTCAGCTCTAGGCTGCTTCTAGATTTTTTTATCCATTCAATTAACAGGACAAATCGTGGAAACTAGTTTTCTCAGCTATGCCAAAGCCTGTCTTGACTGAAGAGAACCTGGGAGAATTAGGAGCTGGATAGCAGAAGGAAGATAGATTTAAAGAGATCTCAGAGGGTGATGATTATTTTAAAATCTGCCTTAAAAACAACAGGTGTCAGTAATTTTCAACAAAAGCCTTTCATACTTTATACACACATTCCCAAACCTTCTAATAAGTAAACTTTTAAACTTGTTACACAAAATACTGCTAACTCTGTTAGTTATTGTAATTTTAATCACTTGTTGTATTTATGAATTTCTCTGATAATAAGATTTAAATGGCTAACTGAATGACAAGGATTTAAAAGTTTCCAGTGCACTTGAAAAAATCCTGTAATAACCTCACACAGACAGTTAAAGCTATAAAACAGACTTTTTGATAAAAACTTCCCTGAGAATCAATGCTTTTACAAAGTCCATAAAGTCACTTTGCTCCTCTTCTCCCAAGAGAATGATGAATGGAAAGTCCCTTTGAATTCTGCTCTTTTGTATTCCCTATCACCAATCAGCAAATGGAGGCAATCTAAATTAGCTATTCATGAACTGCTATTCCAGAATAACTGTTCCTGAAAAAACACATGTGAAAACATTTCTTATTCTAGAATAGCTGTACTTTCTTTCTACTTGAAATAATCTGCCTTTGATCTAAATGGGAACAAATCACTCATGCTGAAATAAAGTATATGGCTTGGACTGCTTGAAAACTGTTACTGAGCTTTACAACTTAATGGGAAACATCTTTAAACATAAACATGTTAATATTGCAATAGCTGTAGGTGGTGTATTAGCCCAGTATAGCAAACAGATCCAAAGCGGTGAAAAGATTCAAAGCTGGAAAGCAGTTATAGCATACACAGTCTCTAGTCAATGTAAATGAGTTCAAACTCTGGTCCAGAAATGGTAGTCAGAGTGTAAAAGAAAGGAAAAAGGAAGAATTTCATCCTCTAAAACTGGATATGCAGTTTTACACACTTTACCAGACCCTAAACCTACCTAGTGAAGCCAATGAGCCTCTGCTTAAGGAATGTCAAAGCCATATTGTTTGTTGTACAACATTAATTCAGAATGTATTGCACCTAACAGAAGACACCTTTCTTAGTCTGACTTTTTTAATTGCAATTTTAAACAACGAAATTGAACTAAAGCTGTCATTTTTCATGTTCACATTGATTGCTAATGGCTAACAATAAGGAGTAATACTTCTTAAGTCACCCATATACCTCCAGATCAATTATCTCTTTTTCTCCAAATTATGTGGAACAGTATCAGAATTACACTATTGATAGTTTTAAGAGAAACCTTTAAAAATACTTGAATGAGAGAAATATATGAACTTTACATATTCTAGGATGTTAAAAATCAGTCAAAGAGATGCCTGATTAATTAGATTTCTAAATTTCCGTTCACATTAGCTGTCTTTGTGACTAATCTATGTCCAGTTAGCAACAGGAAGTCTGTGAAGTTGAGATTATTGTATTTAAAATAAAGTAAAATAATAAAAAAAAAGGCCTTACTTCCAGAAAACAAAATTGCTCTCATTTGCATAATCATCCCTCTGGGTAGTCAGCTATTACTTCTAACTGTGGAACCGCATTATGCCTTGGTAATACAAATACTCATTTTCTTGATTCAGAAGTTCTCTGATTGCAGCTACCAAAGCCTGTCTGTTTTAGTTCAAGAGCTGGCATCACTTCATATCACCCTGCTGTTCGTTTCTCCTCTCAAGAAATAGCTTAGAACCTTCTAAATTACTTGAACTTTTTAATTATTATTTTAAAGCATCCAAACTGTACCTGATTAAACTGATCTGTTACAAAAGAGCTGTTACCTTTTGTTTTTCACCTCTCCCTGTTGTACCTTCACTTTAAAACGTATTAATATATTGCAAGAGGTAATAGCCTCAAGGTAGAACAACATTGGAAAGGTCTATGCTTATCAAACTACAGTAAAACAAGGAAAATTAGCTACTGTTTACATAAAAGAGATTGGATTAAGAGATTTGATATGGTCCATTTTGTTTAGAGAAAACAGTTACTGAGAAATAAACTAGGTTAAGTTCAAAAATAGTGAAAACAAAGAGTTCCAACACAATTTAAAACAGCAGAGATTTAAAAACAAAACCAAACCAAAACAAAACAAAAAAAACCACCACAAAACCCACAACCAAATCTCATAAACTTTCATGAGGTTGTTTTGCATTTGAGGTTGATGAAGTATTTAAAGAACATTAGATATCTAAAGGCTCAGGGTATTCATCAATAAGTATACTTTTTGGCCTTTCTGAAGTTTAACCTCTGACTGTTTCGTTATTTTCTGCAGTAACGTCTGTGCTAAACAGAGCTTCCAAAGAAATAATCAGGATTTCTTAATGGATGTGATGAAAGAATGGGGGAATGAAAGTCATTGTATCGAAGAGTAGGTATTGTAACTTTAAATGAGAATGAACTACCTTTCTCCCTCAGATCCCACCACTCACTAGTACCTTTCAGAGAGTCCACGGACAGAACGCAGACAGTCCGCTGCGTGGTAGATACCTTTTTGCCCCTAAGAGGGCCACTGCTATTAATTTAGAGCTTATTACCCCTGACAAAAATGCATCCGATTAAGGTCTTGGAAACTTTTTGAGAGTAGACATAAATGATTTTATTTTTTTTTGTTCCCCCTAACCAGTTCTTTTACATGACTTTATTTTTCTTAACATTACAGTCCTTCTGCCCAAAGCCTTTATGTAAGCATACTGGTTTCATTAAAGGGGTTTTTATCCCTTTTTCTTTTTTTTTTTTTTTTTTTTTTTAATAATATATGCTTTCAATAAAGTCTGACTTCTGAATTACTGGATAAGGCTTTGTGCACAATAGTGCCAGAATAATTTTCTCTTGTAAGGATGGCATCCCAGTTAGTAGAGAAAAAATAATCAGTACAGAATACAAAGCAAAACTCTTTCACGAAGTTTAGTAGTAGAACAGAGTTATTACTAGAGAGGAGAAGTTTGGTTGAATAGCTGATCTTCCATAATACGAAAAAAATAAAAATAGTTCAATCACCTCAAAATTGCATAAATTTTTAAAAATAGCTAGGACAAATCTGTAAAAACAATGATTTAAAATGGTTTACGGGCAAAATGCAATAACTTATGTGGATGCACCTCCAGTCTTTACTTTGTCCTAACAACTCAGAATTACAAAAGCCTACATAGTCCAGTGCACGACAATCACTTTGACAGAACAACCTGGAGAGCAGAATTCCATTCAGACACACATCCAAAGATGTGAGGTACATGTTTCTGAGTGTTCTTCCACTGCAGTAGGAGAGGGCTAATAACTGGAATCATCTCTCTGGCTTATTGGTCTATGACATATTATAAACTCCATATAAGTTCTGCAGTGCTGCTGACTAGCAAGTCAAAAAAACATCACTAGTAATTTCACTCTATTTAAATTAGTTTTCTTATGCAGTTAGCTTTTATTTTTGCAGTGCTTTCCCTGCCTTTAACAGAGCAAAGAGCAAAGGCACAACAGCAAAGAAAGAGTCTAAACTTACATCTGAGTCCTATTTCCTTCAGAATTCCTACTATTGTGTCATTGCTGGCATTTAAATTCCAGGAATACTTGGCATAAAATCTGAAAGATGTTTTAGACTAGCTCCAGAAAAATCAACTGATAGCAGTGTCATGGACCAACTGATATAGAATTAGATCCATAATGGGCCCTTTTGAACAGCTATGCTTTCCTTCTGCTGAATCTTTTTTTGTTCTTTTCTACTAGAGCAACACACAAACCCTCCAAAATTATCATACAGAACTTCCTTGTGTAAACCATTACTACAAAAGTACATTTTTTTGTTATTCATAATGTACCAGTGCAAGGTTACATGACAAGATTTTTGAAAATAATAAGATATACATTCCCATTTACTTTTTAGCTCCATATGTATGCATTTTAACATTTACAAAGGTAAAGATGACAATAAATTTGTGGTTGATTTGCTGTGCTTTGATAAGAAAATAATGAAAAAAGTTATTTCACCTTGACAGAAATTAGCAACTTAAACATCTCCAGCAGTTTATTTACTTGCAACTTACCCCAAAGCTAACTGCATAAATGGTATTTTGTGTATCTTAACCAACAAAAACAATGTGTCTTGATCTGTTTGGACTAACAAGGACACACCACAGGGTCCTTGCATAGAGACACAGCCCAAAGCTTTCTAATCCAAATCAGTCTGAGTGAAAGAAGGATGGTGCACAGCTAGACTTCTCCATAAAATTTTATTCTGGGTTATTCTGTCAGCAGCTCACTTAAAATACAACTCATCAGGTTACAACACATCTTTATAAACAGACACAATCTGCATTTGTGCTTTTGGTCCCTGCACGTAGGTAACAGGGTACTCATGAGATCTTGAAAATTTTGTGCAACAACACGAAATCAAAAGAAATTAAGAAGTTGAAAGTGAAGCTGATCGAGGATGCAGAGCTACTAGTGTTGCACAGCACAATTACCAGCAGGAAAAGGATTTTGTGCACACCTAATTAGACAATACAGTAACTATAAATTTTTGCCCCGACGTATACTTGGAAGTATAGTTCTGACTAAAGAAGGAAAGTAAAACAGTTAGTTTTTCAACCTTTTCATATTAACGTGTAAATGACTAATGAATTGAGAAGACTTAGATCCATAACTTCCTCATATTTTTAAGCAATAATAGGATTTGGAAAAGAACATGTTCAAACAAGTGATTTACAAAACTCTTTAGCAATTTTTTCCCACTGTCTGTAAGTATGATGAAGCCATTTGACAGAGTGAATTGTGTTTAAGTTTATGAGCAATATTAGATATAATCAAATGAGTATATATAAAACATCCTATGGATAACTACTGTATTGAAATCTCTTTCAAAATTTTCTAAGGTGTAGATTGGGCTTTCCCCAGCTTCCCCACCCCTCCTATCCTTTACAATAGGTTGTTTATTAATTTGGGATTCAGAAATATGTTTCACTTTTAAATGGAAAAATGAATGCAATTGATGACAGACTTTAGGACGGGAATAAGAAAAAAGAAAATAGTTTGATATAACAAACTCTTTGTTTTTCCAGGAAAAACCAAAGAGCTCGCCATGTATTCCAGGAATGATACTACAGTCTGTTCCAGACAGATGGATCCCTGTTGGCTAGATCAGAATTTTGATGCCTAAATATATAAGGATGATATTGATTTTTGTGTACCACTGAATTAATTAGCAAAAATAATAAAGTATTGCTTTACTATTATCAGCAGTCATGAAGTCTTCTAAACTAAGTAAATTTCTGCAATTAATTGTATGAGATATGCAGGGAATCTCCTTAATAAACACTCAAAATTATTATGAAAGACAATATTTACCCCCTTGTACTACTGCTGTGAAACAGCATAATAAATTGGAACAGGTTGCAGTTCACTAGGTGAGGTAGACTGAAAATCCATTAGATTAATTACTTCTCATAAGTATAATTATGTTTACAGTATGCTACATTTCTAGATGTCTAATGGGCTTCAAAGAAGTGCAAGGTATAATTAAAAACTTTATCTGGGAAGGCAAATCACTAAGCTTAAAACGAATTCTTCCAGCCAAGACAGGCAACAGCAGGCTTCATTTTCCCTAATTTGTAACTGTGTTATCTAAATAAAGAGCTCACATTCTGCAAACCATAGCTAACAGTGAAACCACACTATGGTTTAACAGTGAAAAATATACGTTTGAGAAAATCTATAAGCCTATAAAGCAGACAGTTTCTTAGTGGGTCTAAGCTGAGGGTGCTTTTGCTGTTTATACTGAGTAAATATCTGGTTTAGCAGTTTTAGCCAACTGAAAGTACAATGATATATGTTTATATATACTGATCAGTCATGAAGAGTAGACAGACTTGAATTGAAGGACAAACAAGCTTGATTAATCCTGAAAATTGATTTAAAATAGGATAAAAATATAAAACAGTGCTATAAGCGAGTTTGAGAGGTCATGTAGAGAAGGAGGCTTACTCTGCCTTAAGTTTGATGTCTAAAAGTTCATAATTTGAGTTATATATCCTAACTCCCTCTGTAATTAGCAGAATGAAATATACATTCACAATGCATTATAATCTAAGAAAAAAAGTCAGGTACATAATATGTATGTATCTCCATCTTATTAAACCTGTTTCTCCTCAGGGTGACTATTTGATGTATTTTAGGTATCTAACATTAAACAAGATGGATCTCACCTCTAAAAATCATATGTTTTCATAATGTTACAAAATATGTCAAAATATTTTTGGCAGATATTTGTCTAAACTTCCCTTTAAAATCTCCATTGCTTTCTAACTTGTAATGATGGTATAATGGTTCCAGTAGCCTGTTACTTTAGATAAATCATTTTGTTTCTTCAGATCTGTCCACTGTGAAATACTATTTCAAGATTCAGGTGTACTCAGATGCAGTCACATATAAAGACTCCAAAATCTTTCTCAGAAATCCTTTTTATAATCTTTTTAGTCTCCCATTTACACTACTTTTCACAGCATCTAACCTAGCATCCTTAGAGTGTGCAGTTCTCTACATGTTCTATATCTGATAGATACACTTCATTGTATGAAGATGGAGTCCAGCTCACTAGACCTGGATCAAGAGAGAGAAGACCTTTGCATACAGTGACACAGGATATTATCAGCCCTACCCCCATTTAAATTTCACCATACTTGAGGTGATAGTTTCCCTGAAATCACAGTAGAGTCACTGCTTTTTTCTAGAAAAATGGGACAGGAAACAGGAAAACGTGACTTCCAATGATGGCAGATTTTTCTAGAAGTCAATGCAGACTGTGTACAGATCTACATCTAAATTATGGGATCCAGGAGCATGGATCCTTAGTATTTTTCAAAGGAATTTTTTTCCCCTCAGCACATTTTTTTTTCCATCCTGCCTCCTCATACTGGTTTCTACTGGAAGAAAAAACAAGTGAAAGGGCAAGAAAGTAGGTGTGATTTGCTCCAGCTGGTGCATTGATGTAGAAGATTGAATGGAGAAATTGGACTGTAGGACACATTATAGATCATAATGTTCCTGCAGTTAGATGCAACCTTCTATGTTTAAAGACTTTGCAACTACAAATACAGAAGGAAGCCTGCAAAATGATCAAACTCTTTCCTACATCCGGCAAACAAGATCTTAATGTTTGGCAATTTTAAGTCTTGAAACAGAAACTAGAGTAACCCAGGGAGCAGAATCAGGAATCTTGGGTCTCACTATGCCAAACCAATCTTTAATTGACATACTAATTCTCAATGACAGTGATATTTCTGTATGTAATCCATGTAATCTCATATTTTAGATTGACCACAACTAAAGCTTGGGTTCGATCTAGAGACTTTTGAAGTTGTGTAGTTACTTGTCTTTTTATTCACATCTTTTCATTCCAATTCCTGGCTCCCTTACAGAATACTGCTTTAAAAGGAGGTTAGAGATGAGATACTTGTTGAGGAAAACAATGATGCAAAATAGAGGCAACTTCCTTTTTTTTTTTCTTCTTTTTTTCTTTTCCTATAAAAATATACAAATACTTAACAAATGACTGAAAAACAGGCAGACTGAAGAAAAAAGGAAAAAAAAAAAAAAAAGAAAGACCAGTTCAGGTCACTTTTATTTCTGAACTTATCACTATTACTTCTCACCATTCTCCTTACTCTTTAATGGGAGTATGATAACACGCAATGTTTTCATTGGTATTATAATCAGGCCATTCTCTTGTTTAGAGCTGCTGAATGTGTTTATATTCTGAAAATAAATTTATCAATTTAATTTAACTAGAGACAAAGCAGGCCATTGATGCTGCTCCTTCTCATAAAACTGTCTGTTAGTTGCAGTCTAAATTGACAGGTAATTGACCTCCTTGTGTCCCTCTCAGGAAAAATGTGAAAACTGACTTAACCAGGTTAAGATATGCAATCATATTGATGTTGGAGTATGTTTTATCATCTGATTGCACATGAATGTCAGATGCATTTAGGATGAGCATCAAAAAATAAAAGATACAGAAAAAGAACATCCTTCCTATAGAACACGTTACTCTTAGAGTCTCAAAGTCAGAAAAAGAAATGCTACACATAAGTATCAGATAATACTTCTGTGCAAAACTTTACTGTAGCCTCAGTTCATTAAAATACAGTGTGCATCACTGATTATTAAAACAAACATTCAAATCATGCTGAATTCTACTAAGATACCTCCCTAGAATAATTTCATAAGAAACAATTGTGTCTGACACTCTTTGGTGCCTTGTCTCCATAAATATGTTTAAAGCATATTGTCCTCCAAGCAAAATTAGGGCATATATACCCATATTGAATTAGATTTATTATTTCAGATTGTGGGGTCTGTTGCTCTTGAGAATACCTTCTTTCCAATAATAAGGAACCTTCAATAAGGAACCAATGCTGGCATGTTCATTTCATATTTAGATATTGGTTTTCTAATTTTTAATGCTTAACCTCGAAAACAGGTCCGCATTCAAGGACCTTCACATCCTTCTTAAATTGTGGGGCCCAGAACTGCACACGGTATTCAAGGTGAGGCTGCACCAATGGTGAATACAGCGGAATAATCATCTCTTTTGACCAGCTGGTGATACTCTGTTTGTTGCACCCCACAATGTGTTTTGCCTTCTTGGCTGCCAGGGCACACTGCTGACTCATATTGAACCTGCTGTTAACCAGCACCCCCAGACCCCTTTCTGCAGGGCTGCTCTCCAGCCACTCCTCTACCAGTTTATACTCACGCCTGGCACAACTCTGTCCTAGGTGCAGAATCTGGCATTTTGACTTGTTAAATTTCATTCCATTAACCATTTATTCATCCCATTAATTATTGTCCAATTCTCCAATCTCTATCTGTCTGCAAGGCCTCTTGTCTCTCAAGAAAGTCACCTGCACCTCACAGTTTGGTATCATCAGCAAACCTGCTAATGGTGCATTCAAGTCCTGCATCCGGATTCCTGATAAATATATTAAAAAAGAGTGTCCCTAGAATTAAACCCTGAGGAACACTGCTGGTGACTGGTCACCAGCCAGATGTAGTCCCGTTCACTACAACCCTTTCAGCTCTGCCCTTCAGCCAGTCCGTCACCCAGAGCACTGTGAAACCACTCGTCCCACAGTTGGACAACTTGTCCAGAAGAATTCTGTGAGGGACAGTATCAAAACACGTATTAAAATGCAGAAAAATTACATCCACCACATTCCCTTCATCCACTAGGTGCGTGACCTTATCATAGAAGTCATCATAAAGTTAGTTAAACAGGACTTTCCCTTTGGGAACGCATGCTGACTGACTGATGATTGCATTATTCTTGAAATGCCTTTCAATAGTACCCAGTATAATCTTCTCCATAATTTTTCCAGGAACTGATGTTAGACTAACAGGTCTGTAGCTCCCTGGGTCTTCCCTCATGTCCTTTTTGTAGACTGGAATAATATTGGCTAGCTTCCAGTCAGCACGGACCTCCACAAACTCCCAAGACCTTTGGTAAATGATCGAGAGGGGTCCTGCTGTAACAACTGCTAGCTCCTTCCTAGCTCTGGAATGAGTCCTATCGGGCCCCATGGACTTGTGAATATTCAGCTGACACTGCTCCCTTACAATTTCAGTGTCCACAAATGGAAAGTCGCTGTTCCCATACTCGTGGCCCTCTGACTCAGTGGACCAGGCAGCCCAAGGTCTATCAATACTATCAAAGACTGAGGCAAAAAATGCATTGAATGCCTCCACTTTTTCTTCATCCCTATTAGTTGATGACCATTTTCAACAAGAACAGGTCCAATGTTTTCTCTAGACTTCCTCATGCTATTAACATACTTTAAATAGCCCTTCTTGTTATCTGAAACAACACTGGCTAGTTTCAACTTTAATTGAGCTTTGGCCTTTTGTGTCTTCTTCCTGCATAGACAAACCACTTCACTGTAATCCTTCTATGAAGCCTGACCTTGCTTACAGAGATCATACAATTTATTTTTCCTCTTGAGCTCCACAAGGAGTTCCCTGTGCAGCCAAGTTGGTCTTCTGCCCTGCTTGCTTGACTTATGACACAGTGGAATTGCCTGCTCGCACAGTGGAATTGTCTGCCCACACAGTGGAATTGCCTGATAGACAAAAGTAGACCTCGGTAAATAAAAGACCACTTTTGGTCATCTCTTCCGCACACTGGCCAAGGTTCAGATTGCTTAGGCTTCCTTGGTTCATATGGCCACAAAAATATTTTTACAAAATAAAGGACACTGCTAACAACTAATGTACTTTATGGTTAAACAGTAAGTGCTGTGACCAGATACTTTCAGCATATCTTAAGTGCTTTATAAATATGTTGACCACTACTTCTATGAGAAAGGTCAACAGAATTGTTTTGTTGACAAGGTGGAAGAAAGGCACTGGAAGGGAATATGAATGTTACAATTAAGACTGTCAAATATAGGCAAAAAAGGTTAAAGCCAATTTAGATATGCATTTTTTCCTTTTAGTTGAAACACTCCCATCTTAAGTAATATATCTAGAACTACAGCATCGCTGAGAAAGGTGTAGAATACAAAGTATTTAAGATCTGGGTTTTTTAACCACACACATTTGCAAGAGACTTCACTGCAGTCCTCATCAAATGGCATCATAATTTCTTTCAGACTGTTTCAAAAAGCCGGTCTTGGTCTTGTTTGTTTTGTACTGTTCTATCATCTTGCAGTATAAACCAAAAGATTGCGATTTTCTAATTATAAAACTAATTAACTCTCACAAAGTAAAGGACCCGGACTTTAGCTCTTGAGCTACTTCTGTAGGTGTAGAGCAAAACAATTCACTATCAAATCTCAACCCCAAATTGTGTATTTAGAGAACAGGGACCTCTCCTTACTGGTCTAATTATAAAGTTTTACAAAATATAAAAATAACTGTATCTGTTAATATAGATATAGATTTCCTGCATGGTTTTCAGTTTTCTTTTAATAAAGAAAATAATTAAAATGTCTCTTGCTCATACATAAAAGTTTTATTATTGCAGCCACAGATTTGAATGTTTTGTCCTCAAAACAATAGTAGTAAAACAATAGTGATAGTTCTTCTGGTTTAGGTTTGTTTCACTTTATGATAATTTTGTCACTTTTTCTGTTTCTCCTTTTTTTTTTAAAGTTGCAAGGACTTGGTTGTACTTAAAAAATACAAAGTGTTAACGTCACACTTGATAAATACATACAAAGCAGAAAGCTCTTTTATTAGCTGTCTATAAATGTACAGTTTCATAGTCCTTTTCATAACTTCCCTGCCCTTGCTTTCTTCTCCTTTACTGACTATTCACTTTATAACTTTTGTTTTACACTGTTTTAGAATTTATAATTGAGCCTGTGAACAATGTTGGATTAATAAATGTCTTGGAGACAGAAGTCTATTTTTTTTTCCAGAAGAGCAGTATATCCTCAGTGTACAGTTTTTATGGGATTACTGTAATCTTTCTTCTCCCTTTATTTCCTTGTTTTATTCTCTGAAAATCACTTCAAGGAGTCTTTAGCAATTGCCTCTTCACACAAATATCAGGAGTATTTCTTAACACTTGACACCACCTATTCTAAATGAGGCACACTGAAATCTACTTATAGAAACCTAGACACCTTTGAGTAGTGCTCGAAAAGAAAAAACTGGGGGCAGGGGGGTAAGAAATCTGAGAACATGCATTGATAGCAACTTGGTTAGTTAATTCTTTTGAATTTATAAGAAATCTGTCTTTTTAAGGAGAAATGCATGAAATATAAAAAATGCATTTTTATAAAAACAATGGAATGGAAGGGGAAAGGCTGAATTGCCAAAAGAAGGACATGTAAAGGAAGACAAAAAATAAATGGTTCTATGCAAATAGTAAGTTTTGGTCTCCTTTTTAGCTTTTCTAAACAACATAAAAGTAGTTGGAATGAGAAGTCTTGCGCATTGGAACTGTACAGAATACCAAACATCAGGATAGTTTAAAAAATGCAAACATGGAGTAAATTGGTAAATTGGAATAGATTTTGGAGAAAAGGATGAGAAAAGTTGAAAAAGACTAGCGATAAGTGATGCAAAGAAGTAGTAAAACCTGCCTCAGCTATCAAATGCACTTTTTATGACCTACAAATTTTCCTATTCTAAACATCATTTATAGAAAACTCCCACACTACCAACTTTTTATAAAGCCTGGTAAAACACAAACATAAAAAATCAATTTTCTTTTTGCTATGTTTTCAGTGAAATATGGAGGGTAGGGGTGGGGGAAGAAGGAAAAAAAAAAAGCTAAAGGTTTCATTATTTTGGTTTTCCTAGTAACTGATTTAGTTGTGTGGTCATTTTCTGCATTTCTACTTTAAAATACATATATATATATTTAGAGTGCAGCATTTGATGAAATGGCACACTCCTTTGATTTATTAAGTAATCTGAAAAAGATGTGCTGCAGTCATGACATTTGCATTTGATTAGCACAGACAACATAATCCAGTATGACATTCTGTGAAGAAGGATTAAATATTACATAGAGAAGGTGGTCAAACAATTGACAAGAATTTCTGTTTACTTCTGTGCAGGTGAAAAGTGTCTTTTTGAACCTAAGTATTTTAAATAAGATAAAAGAATCTTTCTGCAGTTTGTCAGTAGCAGCTATTTCCATCCCTTTGCCTCTATTCTGTCTGTTTAAGAAATGACTATAGCCATTTACAGCTTCAGTTTTAGACACCCAGGTCACTAAGTCACTTCCAAGTGTAAGTCATTTCTCTCTATAGACTTCCTCTAAGCTTAATCTATAGAAAAGACAAAAGTGAACAGCTAGGCCATTATTTTTAGACCAGTTAGGAGAAAGGTAAAGTAAAACTAGTTAAAGCAAAACCACTGTTGAAAAAGAAGCCTTTGGCACAAGAGACAAAGTCTGGCTTCCCACAGCCATACAAGAAACAAGTAGCAATCAGAAATTATCACAGTGAATAGCATTTCTTCCAAGACTCCATGTGAGATAAGCATATATCGTACAGTAAAACATGTAATTGAACTGGAAGTACAAAGGAGGAACAAACAAAAGTGAGATGAAAAATATTTATATGTACTGAATAAGATAAGATTAGTAGTACAGACCATAATTTTATATCAAAAAGGTTGATTTGAGAGTGGCACATCCCAGCTTAGTCACATCACAGTACTTGCAATGGTCAGTAAGACCTGTTATTTGGGTAACCTAAACATTATTTTATTTCACCTGAAAAAATTCTGCTCCCTATCAATTTTGTTTGGAAAATAAAAGGCAAAAGTATGTGGCGGTTACAGAACATTGTCAGAGAAGAAAACTTCTGACCAAAGACTAAAAAGTATTCTTTTCAATAGTGATCCTGAGATACACTTGTCTTTTGCATCCAACTACAACTTTCATTAATATCCTTTGTTTAAGTAATGTAAAAAAAAAGAATAATAGGAGAGGCAGGGGAAGTAGGAGCCGTCATCCCATGTTGCAATATCTACAGTGAAGAGGTAAAACCTAGACTCAGAAAAAAACATGTGCCAGCCTCTTCAGGGCAATCAGATGGCAGAAAAGAGACGTCATTTGGAATGAGCTGGAACATCTTGCAACTTACTCTCTCTCAATCACCCAGCCACTGGCTGGTGCCTACTTTCAAGGTACTGAAGAGGTTGAGATAGGAGCCTGAAATAGGAAGCCTGAATTTAACTGATTTCATGATGGAGTTTTCTGTTCCCATGGAATTTTACAGCTTCTAATATCACTAAACGAGTAATTAAAGCTAAGCCCTTTTTTTTTCTTGAAACTAGCAAGGAAATCATTAAAGAAGAAACATAAAATGTAAGCTATAAAATGATAGAAAAAAGAGTGCCAAAATAAATTAGTATGTTAAGGTCAAATGTCCATTCAGAAGTTCATTTTTAAGCCAAAATTTAGATGTGGAGAAATACCATGGATGTAAGTGCACACACCTACATCTCTACAGTCATTTTAAACAAGACATTTTCCAGTAATCCCCCTGTCCTAATATATTGTTTCCAATAGGAACAGTTTCAACAGTATTATCCTACTAAAATACCACAATGTATTAAAAAAAGAGAAAATGTTCCTTTCGTGCACTTCAAGGTATCACTTTAAAAAAAAAAAACCACACAAAAAAACCCAGGAACCCTTCACTGTCTCTAATCCACTCCATGGAAAGAAAGTAATGGGATTAGATCACTATCAGAGTTTCTTTCATTGAGTTAAATGAGCTGAGTGTTACTGAAAAGGCCTATGCTCTTCAATACAGCAGAACATGGAAACACTTTGTTGGTGTTACAGTTAGATGTCCTCATTGTGCTCATTGTGTTTAGTCATGTCACTATCAAAACCTTTCCCTCACTTAGACTCAAAAATACTAGTAATAATAGCTGCTTAAGACTATATAAAGAACCAGCAGTCTGAACTGATTTTCTGTCTGGAATTTCAAAATCTTGGCTTCATTATTAAATGACAGCCTCTAATTTTGATCCCCATTTCACAGCAGTGTTTCTACCATATCTGAGAAAGTTCTTTTATGTCTTCATTTTACAGTTCAGTCATTTCATAGATAGCAGCTCATCCGGTTTAGATGTCCACTGCTGTACAGTGACAATACATAATTCATCAAAATGTGTTAAATCTAGTAGGATTATTTCAAATATATGAAAGGATTTATTAATTCATTTCTAGAAGGATAATTTATCTTTAATCTGATTAAAACAGAACATTTAAATAAATCAGTTCTAGTAGCTTTAGGCACATCTATTCTCTGTGGTTTAGTTATAGCTTATGATTTTATCACACATATAGTATCACCGAAAATGTAATATGGCAGGAATGTTTATTGAAAAGGAAGATTCATCAACATGGGAAAAAGCTACCATTGAAAAGCTGATGATCTCAAGTGTAGACTTTCACTTTATATACCATTTGCATATATATCTCAATATAAGAACTCATAAACATACTTTCATATTAATTTATGATGAAAGTGATAATTTTAATCACAAGCTAAAAAAAATGATTCTTGAGTAAGATTTTTATAGATTATTTTAAATAAACTTCAGTTTCCATGTAAACTTCCTCCTAGTGTTTCTGCAAGATTCTTTCTTTTTTTTATTTTTTTACAAAGACTTTTAAGAAGCATTTCAGATTTGACTGAGCCTCTCCCAGTGTTCTTAATATGTGCTGACAATATCAAAATTAAATATTTTAATCTTTATATAACATCTTCCTTATTTATCTATACTAACTTTTCACTTCCTACAAATTGCATTTCCTGCAGTGTCATGGCTCTCCTCCTTTGCCTAGTTCCTGAAAGGTGACAGTTTAGGGTAAGCATTATAAGGTATTAATATAGCTAGAAAACAGAATATCTATGGTTCAGCCTCTACTGGTTTACAGTTTTTTGTCTTAGGTATCAGGAAATTTTAGATTTCACCTTACTAAGAAAATAACAGCAAATTGGCAGAAGTCATGGAAAAGAAGAAAAAGTGATATTGGGAGCTGGAGGGAATGACTTCAGAATAATGATGAACAAAACTAAAAATAAAAGAGTTTAGCTAAACAGTAACTAAGAGGGGTGAGAGAGACAGTGAGACAGAAAGGGAGAGAAAAGAAGATAAATTATTTTATATGGAAAACAGGCTATACTAAAAGTAATGAGGTGAGATTAACAAATGGAAAGTTTAGACTGAATATCGGTAGATATCCTGACAGGGAGATGTATTAGGATTTGGAATAGTCTCCTAAGGGTAGTGTTAGAAGATTCATCATTTGGCGTTTTCAACACCAGACAGGACAAAGCACGGGAAAAAATATAGTTGGAGAAAATCCTGCCTTGACAGAGAGACGAAATGAATAATCTAACAGGCCTTTTCCATCTCTAACTTGTTGCTATGAAACTGCCAGAAGACTAAATTTAATCTTCTCACTGTCTTTTATTCTTTTATACATAAATTATCTTAATCTTTTCTGAGCATGTTCTGCCTCTTCTGTCTCCTTTAACACAGATTTAGAAGGGGTATTTAAAATGTTTTCATTCTATTTCCTGTTCTTCAACTGTTTCATGTTAATTTTAGTTCTTCTGTGGATGAAACAGGAAAATGAATAGGGGTTAACTGGGTATTAGAGACGAGCAGGAATTTTTCATTTAAATGTTTTCTCTTGGAATTCTCAGGATTTTCACTAAGCTTTTGAAAATTTTAGACTGAAGTTCCCTTTCAGACAAAATTAAAAATAATCTCTACTTACCTGCCGTATTTTGAACATTTTTCTTTAGAAATTATAGTAAAAAAAATGGTTCAGGCAAGCATTTTAAAAAATCTAAGAGTGATACTGCTGCAGGAAATATTAGTGACACCGAAATCTTTCAGGCAGTCCATTTTACTGTCGTCTTACTGTTCTTGATTTTTTTTGTGTTTCTATGTGCTATTTTCTTTTGGCCAAGGGGAATGGCAATGGATCCTTTATTCTCAATGGATCATATAGACATGTGTTGCAGTGAAGCTATCACGGAAGGGTATAATCTCTTTTCTGAAATAGTCCTCAGAGACCCAAGTGCCACAGGAGACTTGGAAGAGACACGTCACAAGACCACAACTTTCAGAGCCAAACAAAATCTGAATTTACTTAGGAGTTGTATCTTCACTTTTTCACCACATTTTAAATAGTGAAAAACTTGATCAAAATATTGTGTCTAACATGCTGTGTAAATCAGTTGGCTCTGGCAAGAGATACTTCTTTCTACATACAAAAAAAACCAAACCAAAACAAAAAAAAAAACCCTGAAAGATATGGGTTTGATGACATGTTTTATAACTTATTTTACTATTACAATTTAATAACGGAATTCCAAATCTCTTTAAGAACTTGGATAATATCAATGTGACATATCCTAAAATACACCCCAGGCATCAGGAAGGGTGAATAGACTAAATAAATCCTGTTTAAAGTTTTAAGAATTTGCAGCTGTTCGTAATGTCTACAGTCATAGTAGGAAATAAAATACAGTAGAACTTTTCCTCTGATCCTGAAGCCAAGTGCCGGAGCATTTCTCTCTAATTGCTATCTAGAGTTAAACTCACTTCTCCACTTAAGTAGAATTACTACTATACTGACACTTGGGAACAATACGGCTCATCCGTGGCTATCCCCTAGTCTGTTCCTGAGCAGCGTCTGGAGAGCATTATCTGTCGTGAAATAAAACATAAAGTTGCCAGGGAGATCACTTGACTACTTCCCACTATGCAGATATTCAAGGTGTCCTACATTTTTGGGTAACAAGCTTGAAATTCTTTCACTGTTACTAGGATTTTGAAAATGCTAAGCAGTGGAGTACTCACCTCCTTAGAATATCATCAGGATATTTTAGACTGGGCACTTAAAATCACTCAGTACTCTGAAAGCTGTTTTCCTTTTAATTTTACAGGTTTTAACACATATTTAAGTTTTCTCCTGAAGACAATTTGATATTTGTTTCCTTTTCTTTCAAATCAAAAATGAGAATACAACAGAGAAAAAGGAGGTTTTAAAATAAACAAAACAAAAAAAAAAAGCAAAGCATGAACATCAGAGAAAAATCTGAAAAGAATGCCTGCTATAATAATACTTGACACTCAATTACTCTGTAATTCTAGGAGATTCACTACTGCATTGCTATGTACTCATATGCATAAGTAGCTACCCTGATTAATGTTAGCACATGAATACAAAAAGAAATAATGATGATTTGTAACTTGTTATAAAGGCCTGCCACAGAAACTTGCTAAAAATACATGAAAATTGCTGGTTGTTTAACTGAGGATGGCACTTAAAAATGATAGCCTAATCAGTATTAATTCTTTTGATATTTATTGTATTATCACTAATCCAGAAGAGTTATTTTGGAATTAGTGAAGATGTCATAGAAATTTCTAACATTAATTCAACATTAATTACTTGGAGCATTTCTAACAAATAAACTTAAGAATGCAGTATTGTGTTTCAAATTTCAGTGCACATTGTAACTAATGGGAAATATTTTGTTTCTTTTGGAAGTAATAGGAAAATTATTAGGAAGCTATATGGGAATAGCACTATAGCTCTAAGCTAGAGAAAGTCTGAGTCATGTCCTCTTTATTGATAAAATGTTCAGAACAGTGTGGCGAGAACCAACTCCAAGCATGCTGTTGGTAACTGTATGTCTTTTGTCCAAACACTTCATTCCTACTTTAACTGGGTATACTAGTGCAGGGAGGCCGTAAAAGTTCTGGCAGCTTTTCTTGAATAACAATAGATAAAAAGATTGCTTCAGGAATACAGATGTAACTTCCCATTTGTGGTTATCTTCCTGTAACATATGTGTGACTGGTCTGAAGTTCTTTTTGAGGAAGGTAGGCACAGACCTCGTAATCACCTCTCCTGGGATGCTGGGAGAAGTCTTATATCAGCCTTTTACCCTGGGGTGACTTTCATTCAGAGAGACCTTATCAAACAGAAAAATTCCTGATATTTTCACACAGAAAAGGCTGGACACTGAAAGAAATGCATCTTAGCCTTCAAGTACTCACTTCCTTCACAAGAGGATTCACACTTATAATTTGCATGTTATCTTACATGGAAGGAAAAGCAGCTAAGATAGCTGAAAATTTTCTGTCAGTTTGGAAATAGAACTTTAAATTTATACGATTGTGTAATGGCACTAACAATAATAAAGCCCATTGAAAAACTAATAAATATCAATGTGTTACAGAATTTCTGGGGATATATAACAAAGATGAACAAGAAAATCATGAGTCCTATTGCATTCAGCACCTATTATTTCATTCAAAAAGCAAGATGTTTTCCTGAATCCATTCTTAAAGCTTATACAGAATTAGCAGCATGGAAAAAGAAAACCAAAACAAACCACAAAACCACACCATACTACAAGGAATAGAATGTTCATGACATTATTAAAAATTAAGAGTGATAAATACTGTGTTGAATCACTAGCTTCCTAACAGTAAACAGGAAATTAAAAATTCCAATTAAAAAAAAAAAAAGTGGAAAAAAAAAAAGTGAAAAAAAAAAAGTGTAAAAGTGTGACCAGAGTGGTCAAAGCTAGGAAAAAAAACAAACCAAAGAGGTCTTTGGAACAAAGTGAACAGAAGTGTATGAAGTAAATACCATGACTACTATACATGGCTAGCACACACCAGTGAAAAAGATTAGGTGTTAGTAAGTTTTTTTGTTTGGGGATAAAATTTTACTGGAATCTTCATTAAGTCTTGCCTTTAATGTTTTCTGTGCTTTGTATAACTTATCAAAGGCAGGGAAAATTTCAGATGCAATTATCTGACTAAACAATGTTGATATTACAGTTTTTGATCTGTGGTAATTCTATCAAGTAAGTGACAGCAAAATATTGCAGCTGCTGCATTTTTTTTAATGACACATCCCATCACTTATCTTGTCCTGCAATTGAGGGATGGGTCAGAGTTTTTAATATGTATTCTCTCTCTCTTTTTTTTTGTTTTGTTTTGTTTTGTGTATTTGAATCTTATTCTTTCTTTTAGATTTGGTTTTACTTGTTTCTAGTATAATTTTAGTAGTTGCCCTGATAATTCTAGCATTGCCCTGATGAATCTATGGTAGGCAGTCATATTTGAAAGTGTACAAAACATTATTTTATATAACAGTAAATATGTTGCAAGATTATATGGTATTATGTATATTGTTCAAAATTTGCAGTTTAGTCATTAAAACTGAAGATTACTAGTGTAAAATTCTGAAGGTCTTGTTTCCTCTGCAGGTATTGAATGCTTAGTGTAACAATGTTCAGAATTACACTTTGCTTTCACTTCTAACTGAAAACAGCAGAAAATACCACACAAACTGCAAAATATCTACTGCTAATAAAAAACCCTGTATCTATAAAAAGGAAAAATATGATAGATGGATTCACCTTGAAATTAAGACAACTGAATGGAGATGTCTAAACGTAGGTGTGAATATTTGAACCAAGGGTCTGATGTCCTATTTAAGTCAATTGATTGCAATCTTAGGATACAGTTGCCTAAATGTAGATGCCCATGCTCTTTGAGATTATGTAGAGTACTCAAGACACTTCTATGGACCTCATGTTTATAAAACAGGAGTTAATTTTTGCTAGGGCAGCTGAAGACTAGTAGGTACCCCACAACACCTAAAAATAACACTAAAAAGGTATGTTGACTCAATAAATCCTGGTCATAGTCAATACTACCAATGTAACTTGGAGAGTAATTAAGCTTACTTTAAAGTAGACACTGAGGATCCAACTTCATACAAGCATCTAGTCATCTGAAACACACTAAGGCACCTCAGACTTTTTGATGTTGACAGAGATGACATACAACCTATGAGATATTCAGGCCCTTCTGCAGTGGTAAATGGAAGACAGGCAGAGCACTCCAAAACATCCCAAATTGCACTAGACTTGTTTATGTGTGTTGACAAAAGGATCTACTTCCTGCTGTCTGGTGTGATGAATCATATTCTAAGCTTTTTGGACTGTTTTTGCAAGTCACTTGGTGAAGTGGGCTAAATATAGAGATGTACTGCCATCTCACATATGGTAACTTCTGCCACCTAACCTCCAGCTGCCTGAACCTACTCAGGATATATACATGGTTTGTTCCCTTTAACAAAAGTAATATGAGATCTATCAATTTATTAACTGCTTTAGCCTCAGTCATAAACCTTCATCAAACTTTTCCAAATGTTTTTCTTTTTATTTACGAGAAAAAAGATGTACTTTGGGAGTCTTGGGAAGTAATTGGAATTTATATATTTACTTTTAACTTTTTTTCCCTTTTTACGTTCCCTTTAACTTCATTCTCTCCTGTACAGAGCTTAATTATCTCTTCAGATGCACTTATAGAAGGGGTAAGGCATTAATTTGGGAAGAAATATAAAAATAGACAATGGAAATGGCCCTGTCTGATCTAACAAGTTAAAAACAGATCTTAATTTTTTAAGAATAGCACAGGCAAACTCTCTCAAGGGTAGAAAGGGCAAGAAGACAGAAAACACGTCCTTTGACACCAACTTTGTTTATAGCCCAAGACACAAAAACAATGACCTCACACACAACATAGTTTTTGCTCACAAACTCTTAGGACCCTTTTGAGCCAAGATCTGCCATCCTTAGGAAACCCAACTGTATTTACACATAAATCATTCTGGGTTTTGTTCATTTTTTATTTTTAATCCCTTATAAAACAAATAATATAATCTGAAAATATAGCAGCATTTTCCATACCGCTTTTTATCTGAAAATACTGAGGGTGTTTCTTAGATAACACAGGCTTATTGGAATTCCTGGCCCACTTGCCACACAACAGCACAGACACCTATTTGAGGAGCACTAGTAAACAGGGACAGGAGTTGGTGTGACTTTTGAGAATGTTATAGCTGCTTACCTCTAATTGCTGAATTAATAGAATTTATTTTTCCTCAGTTCTCACCATAGAAGTAGCTGTGGGTCTCAGAATACCTGGAAATCTAGTTTACTGAAGCTTTCCCAGGGAGCTGAGCTATTCCCAGAGGATGTATAAATCACAGACATTGTAAAACAGAGCTGAGAGCTTGGAACTTGGAAACTGGGTATCCTATTATTTACTTTTTCTCAGAGTACAAGTCAGAGAGCTTTAAGACTGCCTTTTTAAATAGGAGCTTAGAAGCTGACTGAGCAAAGAGACAGAAAACAGGGGAGCCAGTGGCTGTGGGAGTCTAGAAGCTTTGGAGTTCCTAATATAAAGAGATTCAGATAACGGGGAATTGCACCAATATACACCATGGCAGTTGAACAGTTAGGCAACTTACAAGAGAGGAATTTTGGCAGCAGCTTCAGAAATCCTTAAAAATGAAAAATTCCTATTAAATAAAAATTTATTTAAGTGAAAACATGGTAAGTATTTTCCATTAATATTATTCTACTAAAATATATTTGGTAATTTAATCCATAAATATTTACAGGTTTACATCTGTTTTATGTCAGGAGCTAACCCATGATTTTACTAGGAAGAAGGGTGCACCTTGTTACAAAACTTTTAACTTAAATATACTAATGTGCACTATCTTTTCTTACTGTTTTTAAATACTTCTACATATAATTTTAAATACAATTTAATTAGATTTTATTACCATTACCATTAAAAAGATGACATCTTTGTCCAGCTGCCATTCACTTTTATTTGTGACAAAAGCTAGAGCAAAAATGTTTGGTTAAATTATTTGCTGGGAAGTACAGCATTCTGCTACTGTAGTTTGTCAAAGGACAGTGCATGAAATAGCATAAAATAAACCCAAAGCTGTCCTGATGCTATAACTTTCTCATGTACCATTGTGTTTAAATACTCAGGTATTTAAACACAGTTTTAGAGAAGACAAAACCTGACATGGCCATGTCAGTATATCCTATGATGTCAGTATATTCTTTTCTTGACCGTACTCATTACAGTGAAAATGATATTGCCAGACAATCATTTTGCACCTGGAGATACTGAACTAGTTCCTGTTAATGTAATCCATTTCATATCATACCTTCAAGCTTCTGAAAAAGAGAGAAAAGAGACTATTCTGCTGTGTGGTCTCTAAAGAAAGTCACAATTTTAAAGACATAAACATAATAAAAATTATATGATAAGATTTTCTTTAGAAATGGAATTTCCTGACCTGATTAATAACACAGAAATCATAGTGAATATCGACGAAACAATTATCTTCAAAATAGAAATTATGACACAAATGTTGAACCGCCAAACACCCTCTGGAGATTCTTTAACAAAAATTGAAAATGTTGAGTAGAGGTACTTTATCAGTTTTAGCAATCTAAAAATTACACTTTGGACTAATCTGCCAAGATCTTCTCTATCGCCAGGAAGGAAAATAGAATTTCTAGAAAATTAATGTACCCAATCCTAAGAAAATGTGCGTAAGGTGTACAGAAGCACCTTGCACGCATACCTTTTTTCTTTCTAATGATTAGGAACCAGAGCCTATATGACTAGACGCTTAACATTTGGATTTTTAAAGATAAGTGAAACAAATCCTATACTTCATCCAAAAGACTTTCAGACTTTTTTGAGCATGAATAATTTGGAGTATCAAAGTTGGAGAGTGTCCTATTGAAACCTGATATGTATATCATTTTTTCAACTTCTTTAAGTGTAAGATGATCCATCAGAAGATCAGGCTGGGCAACGAGTGGATTGAGAGCAGCCCTTGGGGGTACTGGTGGATGAAAACCTGAATATGAGCCGGCAATGTGTGCTCCCAGCCCAGAAAGCCAACCGCATCCTGGGCTGTGTCAAAAGTGTAGCCGACAGGTAAATGGAGATGATTCTCCCTCTCTGTTCTGTTCTCCTGTCTCAAGTTGGTAAGTAAAAAGAATTGCTTAATCTGTCACGTTATCGGTATATATGAACTTTGCATAGTTGTAGTTTGTGTATTTTAACCAAATCCTGATAAGTTGAGGGCAAATGTATAATGTTTTTAGTATCAGCAGGACAGGTTTTATTTTTCTAATGGAAACCAATTAAAAGTAGTAAGACATCAAAAGTTCTCAGTGACTAGATAACATATTGCCAAACCAGACAATCAGTGTCAAGCAGTGTCAGGCAGATTTGAAAAGGTAAAGCAAGCCACGGTGAATCAAACATCAGATTTCCGGCAACTTAGGAAAGTACAATGTATGAAGCACTGAAGTCAAGATGACACACTTCAACCAAAGATATAGACTTTTTTCTTCAGATGTGGTCGAACAGGAAAATTATTTTTAAAAATAAATTCTTTGCAATTCTAAGTTACTAGAGACAGTTATAGAATTACAGAACAAGCCCGCAAAGACCAAGTGTGGTTGTAGTTTTTTGTGGATGAGGCAGTCAACTGTTTTCTTCACGACAGGAAGAGGAATAGACAATCCAGTTGGAGCACATACTTTGGTAAGACTGAAGTAGAGGATAGGAAATATTATTTCAGTTCGGTTTCAGAACTATGCTGCTGGAATTCACTGATGAGTTTGAAGAATAGTTAGAGCTATGAATAATAACATTATTTTATTCCTAATATTGTGAAGAGTCCCTTTTCATGCTAGAGATGAGTTCCACATAAAGAAAGAATTTATTTTATAGTTAATGGAAAGAATTAACTTTTCCTGAAGTTTTTCTCCTATCATCAGGCCTTAAAACCAAGGGAGATAGATTTCACCCTAACTACTGTGATGAAGAGGCATTTTCTAGCACATTTGCTGCAGTGGAAGATAAAAGTGAGTTAGCTATCCTGTCTTTTTCCAAAGCAGGATTTTTTTCTCTTTGCTCCTGATACTGTTGTGACTGGGTGTGCTGACTCATTATTCACAGCAAATTTCATTTGCAGGTTGTGGCAGTATACACTATTCCCTATTAGTTCATTTTTTTTTAGACAGTTTTGGAGCATGAATTAATACTTCTAGTTATTTTAAAAAAATCTACTATGACATCTAAAACATTTGTTTATAGTCTTAGTGAGTTAGCATGCCGTGCTTTTTAGGATGAAATGACTTGTGTAGTTTATTTTCCAGTATTTTAGTAGGGGGGAAAAAAGAAAAAAAAAAAAGAAATTCTTCAAGCTTTAAATAATCTTTCACTGCAGAATTTTCATTATTCATACATTCTTTCCCTCTTACCAAAACACACTGCATCACAAGAAATATTGAGGAAAATGTGTGCTAATTTATACAATATATTTACTACAATTTTAAAAGCTTATTTATTTATTAAATAATATGTTGAAATTAAGAGATGCTATGCTATGTAAAGAAATTCAGACAGGATATTTTTCTCTTTGATTTTAATAATTACCTGTGTATATCTATTAGGCATAGTTCATCCTTAGTGGTGAAGACACTAAACTTTTTCCTTTCACTACAAGTCAGTCCTTTTTTTTTTTCCTTTCCATATTGATAATCCTGATTTAGACTTCTCTGAAGACAAGGCATTCACTTTTACTACTCCATTAGCCTAATTTGTAAAATGATTCCTACCAAATCTCTAGTTATGAATATCACATTCTGAATTTAAGTTTCTTTTAAATATGTAGCTATTCAGTCATCCATTTAATGATGCACAATTGCCTACATTATTGAATTAGAATCTGGAATCCCCATTTAAAGGGTTTCTTAGGTTTTTATTTTGAATGTATTTATTTTGTATGGCATGCTGTGATAACTTAATTGAATAGGCTAAATAATTTGTGCAGTAATACCCAGTGTAAAACAAAAGTGCCACAGCAAAATATTTTCTTTAAATGATGGGCAGTTAACTCTATCAAAATAATTTATGCCTAGAAGCATAAAGGGAAAGATTACCAAAGGCAAATCACATTACTTTTCTCTGCATATAACAAAATAGTTTGCATGCAGCTAGGAACATATTCCCCAACGTACCAAAGACACTGAAACTACACAGAGAAACATCAAAGACATTAGAAGTAATTTTTATTGCCATATAGAAGCTGAAGAAAAGAGTAATAGTCAAGTCTTCCAATACCACCTTCATCTTTCAAATAATAAATAACCCATTCTTCTCTTTTGAGAAGCACACTCTGGAGAGATGAAAGCTTAAATAAAACATCTTTCCTGCTGACAGAAGTATTTTTTTGTATAAAAATCAACCTAAAAAAAGAATGTGCATGCATTTTGTTTCTAATGCATTATGTAAATTTGAATATTAGAGATTATTACTGAGCTATAAAGTAGAATTAAGAGCAATGTTATCAATAACAAAAGGAAATAGTTGGATAGATTGACCACAGAGCCTAGGCTTAACACTTAAAAGAAAAGATGACCGCAAAAATAGTAAGAATTAATTATAGGAAAATTTTTCTTAAACGGGATCTAAATATCCTAAAAAAATTCACATTAACCTGATAAATATGGATTAATTTTAACTCCATGTAGCGACTCTCATAGTAGCAGGAACGACTGCTCTGTTGTTCAGTTGAGCACCCACTGGATAGGATTATCTTTTTGATCTTTTTCATGGTTGTTACAAAGCATGGACAATGTGCTTGGCAGTAGATTTGATCTAAAAATCTGTTTAATCATTTAAAGTCTTTTCATTGACCTAAAACTGACATTTTAAAGGACAAAACAAATACAGCCCTTGTTCAAAAACTCTTACGATACAAAACACAAGCATAGTCAGGAGAGATTGCTAATTATGAAACTAATTTGGCTAATCACCTTGCATTTCAGGGCATGGTGGGGATCCAAACAGAGAATCATGGGTCTCATTTTGGTCTCATATACTCATATATATGGCCTCATATTATGGTCTTTCTGGACGTGTTTTTCAGAACAGGTATATCATAAGCCTGACCTAAATGGTGACAGTTCCCCTTGTATGTCTAAATTATGTAAATGTCAGCCCACAGACATCATTCAATACTGACAACATGTAAGTTCAGTCTTTAAGTGTGGCCCGAGTGCAACCTCTACAGCACACAGGGTCTCATGTTCATACACAGCTGATTGGGCACTGAAGTACAGCCAAGTCTTTTCATAGATGATAATTTTAAAACAGTCAGAAACAACTCTGTATGGTTTAACACTTTTTTTCTATAGTTTTACCTTATTCCAACTTATCTTTTCACTGACAATGACTTATATAGACACTGTTTTCAGTCAGTAGTATGGCTACTTGTTTGTAGAGGAGGAAATTTTTATCCTAAACTGCTCTGGACTGAGCCTTTTTATGCCATTTAGTCTTACAGGTGGAGAACACGGCCTCTTTTAATTTACAAGTACAGATCTAGGCTTAGATAACCAAATGCTATTCAATATTAAAGTGAGGTGAAAAGCATTTGAATTTATGGAAATTAATCTGTTCCTATGACTTCATAATAACATTGATAATAAATGTACTGAGAATAATTCAAATGAATTTTAGAAATAACTGAAAGGTGTAAAATTCAAATTATTCTAGTAATTCAAACTATAGTGACTCTCAAGGAAATCTCATTTTAGATTGAACTTTTAATTTTTAACACTTATCAGATTTTAGTGTGATATTTTTAAGTACTTATTATTGGCTTAAACTCGACTCTGGAAGTCAATGCAAATTTTACTTTTTTACATCATAAGAAAGACAGGAACAATCTGGAACACTCTTGACAACTCCACTCTAAGAGCATCCTTAAGCCTCTTTACACCATGCTGAAACAATAATCTCCTTAATGTGGTAAATAACCTAGCTTCACAACATTTATTTCTGGAGTCAGGGCCCAGAAGCAAGTTTGATCAAATTTCTGAACATATATTTTATAATATGGACAAACCCATTCGATCTGTGAGAATGGATGAGCAATAATCTGAAAGTCTCAACATTCATTACTCTTAATTATCTGTCAGTTCTTCAGGTTAAATATGCCACTAATTTCGTTAAACCTGCACTCTGACATTCTTTGCTCAGCGGGGAACAAAAAAGAATTATGCTTTTTTTACCAGTGTATAAGTTTGTGTATGTACAAATAAGGAAATAATCCAAAACCAGATCTGCAGTGGAAATAATCTCTTAGATAGGAATGTCCACATCTAAACTAGCCATCTTAAGTTTCCTAGTCTGCAGAAAAAAAATAAGAACTTTTATAGCAAGGGTATTTTAATCCTGAAGTAGTTGTCTGAACTAAATCTTACAAATAGTTGCCCTAAATTTACTTATTTCATAGAATCATAGAAACACAGAATGGTTTGGGTTGGAAAGGACCTTAAATATCATCTAGTTCCAACCCCTGCCAGGGGCAGAGATAACTTCCACTAGACCAGGTTACTTAAAGCCTCATCAAGCCTGGCCCTGAACTCCTCCACAACTTTTCTGGGCCACCTGTTCCAGTGTTTCACCACCCTTACAGCAAAGAATTTCTTCCTAATATCTCATGTGAATCTCCCCTCTTTCAGTTTAAAACTATTACCCCTCATCCTAGCATTACAATCCCTGATAAAGAGTCCCTCCTCATCCCTCCTGTAGGCTTCCTCCTTTAAGTACTGAAAGGTCACAATAAGGTCTCCCTGGAGCCTTCTCTTCTCCAGGATGAACAACCCCAATTCTCTCAGCCTGTCTTCATAGGAGAGGTGCTCCAGCCCTTGGATCATCTTTATGGCCCTCCTCTGGATTCACTCCAACAGGTCCATGTCCTTCTTATGTTGGGGGCTCCAGAGCTGGACGCAGTACTCCAGGTGGGGTCTCACAAGAGTGGAGCAGAGGGGCAGAATCACCTCCCTCGACCTGCTGGCCATGCTTCTTTTGATGCAGCCCAGGATATGGCTGGCTTTCTGGGCTGCAAGTGCACATTGCTGGCTCACGTTGAGCTTCTCATCAACCAACACCCCCAAGTCCCTCTCCTCTGGGCTGCTTTCAATCCATTCTCTGCCCAGCCTGTATTTGGGCTTGGGATTGACCCGTCCATCTGCCTGCTAGGAATGTTTGGGTTGCCCATCACATACATGTCCACAACATAGCTGTGTAAAGCTTGAATCCTACCACTCCCGTAGTACAAATATTTTTCAGTATACTCTTAAATTGACTATTGCTTTCGAAAACAGTGAATATTAAATTTTTTAATGCTAGTATTGTTTCCCTGTTGCTTAAAATGATTTTCAACACACCCATACCTGTTTAGAGCTAGGTTAGATACGTCTGTGCTAATTTGTACTATGCAACATGGGCCCTCTCTGAGTGGAGAGGTAGTCTTTTTTTAGAATATTATGGACTTGGGTAAGGCCAAAGGTGAAACCTTTGACAATGTTAGCATTGTCAAAATAGTGTCATTCTTTGAGCAGATGAAAACAAGAAAGTGGCCTATGCTCAGTTTGTGAGCCCAAAGCCCTGAAAACCTGGTATGACAGCCATTATGAGACGACATAACACATGGGCTATAGCTATGCCTGTGGGCAGGACCACTCACTGCTCCCAGTTCCGCTAATCTTCTGGGTGGCACAAAGGAAAATTATCATGTCTGAATCCTCAGAGGTTTTGTCTCAGATCTTACTCCATCATCTTTCTCCCTCCTCAGACAGGTAAGGCCAGCTTCCTTAGCCAGGAGTGCAGAAGCACGTGGTGTTGGATATGTAGCTGTCAGGACCTGCCCGCCATTACCCGGCCTGTAATTCACAGGAGTCCATAACAGGGAGATCCGACCCTGCTTTCACACAACTTCATAACACACACCACCAACACAGAGAAATTTACCTTTAAATTTCTCCACTGTATTACAGTATGTGCAGCATGGGAAGTTCTCAGAGAGAGAGAAAGTCCGTTTGGGGCAAAAAGTAAGTCATTTTTATATCACAGAGACATAAAAGGGCATTGAGCACCACAACTTCAGGCAGCCAATACATGCTGTTAATTTCTGTTTTTCACCTGGGATAGCCAGTAGATTATGGTGTTTTGTATTCTCTCAGACAGATTTTTATGTTTCCAGGCTGTTTGCCTGTTCTTGCAGTTACAAATTCTTACTTTCTCAGGATGTTTTCCCTTTTTTTCCAGACTATTTTTCCCCTTTTCAAAGGGTAAGTTGCCCTTATGGTTCCTTCTTTTTACGTTTACTGATGTTATCCCAGGAAGTCCCCGGTTTCTAGGTACCCAGCTGTACTTCAAAGATGCCAGCTGCACTTTTCAAGGATGGCTCTGGTTCACAGGCCTAGTTCCCAGGCTGGCAGGCATTTTCTCTGTTAGTATTTCAGCAGACATTTTCTTCTGTTCAGTAACTTTCCCCTTCTAATGATGTCACCTTGCTGGCTGCTCACATCCACAGCTTAAAAATCTTTGTCGAGCTACAGTGAAACAGAGGTTTCACCTGTTGTTTCTTACCACCTGTACAGAACTACTGAGGACTTGGGCATAGCTGACAAATAAATCTGTAGGAGGATATATGACTTACATCATTTCTGTTCCAAATAGGAGGCTAACTTACAAAGCCTTAAGCTCTTCTTGCTGCTGAGCAAAGAAGTAAAAATGTGCTGGCTTGGGAAAGAATGTGAAGAATGGTGCATAAATTTATATAATTCTCATTTAATCAGTTTTGAGGAAGAATCGTGCCTCAGAAAGACATAATGGGGTTTTACTCCAGAGGGGGACCTTTTTCGTGAGGCAAGAATTTGCTTCACTCACTGCAAATAATGTTCCTTTCCTACCGTGCTTAGGTCAGCCCAGGCTGCGCCCACGCCCTACTCTTTTGCTGCCCACGGTTATAGGTAAGGAAGAAAGGAAGAGCTATTACTTCTCTTGGGCCACTGCTCTCTGAGGCAAAAACTGCACTGTAAGGTGAATGGTCTTCAGCCCTCACTTTCAAATATTAAAGCCATCACATTTCAACACCCAGAAGCATCAAAGTTTTCCATCAGCATTAAAAAGAAAGTATCAGCATGTGATAGAAGCTTGAGCTGTTCCATGAATCTCATAGAAAAAAGAAAAAAAATCAACACCAAGGAAAACGAACTTCAGCACTGCATACCAATGCAACAAATACATAAAAAGTATTAAATATATTCACTGGTTAATTCCACAAACGAAGTGTATGTATTACACTTCATAAAAAGCAGGCAAAATGGTCCAATGATGAATTTTTATACTCCATGACAAAAGGGTTTTAAGTGTGCCCTTTAGGTACAGGTTAATTTTAGTTGATAATGATAATTATAATAGAGCACAACAATCTCTGCTATCAGAGTAAAACACAATAGAAAAAAAAGGCAAAAACCCCCACCTAACATGTTTTCAGTGGTAAACCTTTTGCAGTCTTTTCCAGAACAAAGGCCATTGAAGAATCATTTTTGCTCACTTGTTCTCCTTTTATCTGTACTCCTTATACTTCTGCTGTCTTTGTGTGTTTATTTTTTAAATTATTTGTTTGTTTGTTTTGTTTTCCTCATATTATGACAGTGTTGCTGACTGCATTGTATTTTGTAAATAACCCCCTGCCATCACTTGCTGATCTGTGGAAACTCCATCTCTGGACTCGTCTTTCTTCCTGTCCCTGAACAAGACAGAGCCTTTCTACTTGGACAACCACATTGGCTGGAGAAAACATGCACTTCTAAACCTCTCAGCAGTGGCACAGGGAGACCTGCAGAAAGAGGGTGGGACTAACTGTGGATGGCACCAGCACGGGCACAAAGCATTCAGGGAAACATCCACACATTCTCGTGGCCAAAACCAACTTGCTAAAGCTGGTGGAAAGCAGCTTGGCAGAAAAGGCCCCAAGGGTCCTGGTCAACACCAAGCTAAGCAGGAGCCAGGAAGGTGCCCTTGTCACAAAGACGGCAAGTTGGGCTGCACTAAGCAAAGCATTGCCCTCAGCTAGAGGGAGGTGACCCTTCCCTTCTGCTCAGCACTGTGCCCAAGTCTGGTCTCACCAGTAAGAAACTGCCAGGGACATAGTGCAGAGAGCCCCACAGTGCCTCTCTCTCCCCCCTCCCCAGTGAGACTGTTGGGGTCAGAATGGGATGCTGTATTGACCCAGCACTGGCCCTGCAACAGCCCCAGTACCTGCAGGGACAGTGTTGTGCTGGCTCTCCCACTGGGAACATTCAGGGTTTTGCTGAGCAGCACTGCCCGGCACTGGGACCTCCCTTTTCAGTCTCACTCAGGCCAACTGGATGGTATCCTGAGCCCCACCAGTGTGTCCCACACAATGCTGCTCCTCTCCTTGGCAGGATGGGCCAGGTGAACTGCTGCCGCAGCTCCAGGTGAGCTCCCCCTGCAGCTCAGGAACATACTGGCACACCTGGGCCGTGCACCAGCCACCTTGCTCATGCCCAACGCCATCTGCTCTGCAGGGAGGACCCTGGCCCCGTGCACGTCCATCCCAGCATCACCCGAGCCACAGCTCCGCAAGCACGTCTGGGTGACCCAGAGCCATGCAATGAGGAAGAGGGGCCTCCTCCTCTTTAGGGATGCCTTGGTCATCACCAAGCCTGAGTAAGACCCACAGACACCAGATGCCTTTCCTCCCAAACTTTGTCCCTAGCATCAGGGCAAGGACACCCAAGGAGCAGCTCAAGGCCCCTGGGATCCTGGTACTGGATGCACCAATGTCCACGCCCATGACAGGTATATGGTAGAGGGGATCCACTGTGCTCCTAGCAGCCAGTGTGCGCCCCTGGGGCAATGCCCGTGCCTGGCATCTGCCACTGCAACCTGGGGCCTCCCTTCTCAGGACTCTGTGTGGGGGACATGGGTTTGCCAGGCAGGATGCCCTGGGAGTCCCCAAGGAGGCCACGTCGAGGTCACTGCATGCTGCTCCTCTCTGCAGACGTGGTAGCGCACACTGGCCCCAGCTTTGCCTGGCCCTGGACCAGCTGCAGGTGCTGAGCAGTAGGAAGGGTGATGCTGCCAAGGAGGAGGAAGGCAGCAAGCACACCAACTCACTTGTCCTTGTCTTGCCCTGCAGTTCCTGCATTGTCACTTTTCTGGTGAGTCTTGGTGCCACGTCCCATAGTGGGGATGGGCAGCACCTCTGTCCTGCCCCACAAGGCTTCATCCTGTTTCTGTGGCTGTCCCCATGGGGCAAGGCTGTGCAGGCATGTGCCTCTGCCCAGAGGCTTGGGAACAGCAGGGACTCAGACTGTTTCTCCTCTCTTTCTGCAGCTGACGGGTGGTGAAGGAGCTGTGGGTCAACACACTCCGTGGGTAGGTCCTGTCTGGCAGCTCAGTCTGGGGATGGCCAGTGTTCATGTTGGGGGGATGCTCCAGGTGTAGCCATAGAGGTGCAGGAGAAACACTGCTCCTGAGCTGGGGAAATGTGCCCTTATGGCTGTGGGCAGCTCTTGGGCAGAGCTGTTGGAACTGCTTTGCTCAGCTGTGTCCAGCTGTCACCTGCCCAGCCCTGTCCTCACCACTGCCACTGCTGTCTGCTCGACTGATGTGCAGTACCTGGGTGTTTTGGGGTCACTTGGAAATGCTCCCTGGGCTGGCAGGGGAGAGAAAAGGGATCTTGGATTTCCCAGGGTTCTTTCTCTGCTCCTTCCCTGTGCACTGGCCACCAGAAGGATTGCGGAGAGGCCAGGTGGCCCATCTGACTTCCATCAAGCTCCTTGTGAAGGAGCTGAGCCACCACAATGATGTGTCCCTCTTGTCTCCTCTCTGTCACCAGATGCTTCTCCCACCCAGCATCAGGTACATTGCTTCTCACCTTGTGCTTTTTTCCCCTTGTCCAGGTGACAACACTACACACCAGCAGCCTGGAGAGGCTGGTCAAGAGCCAGGCAAAAGTGAGGATCGCTCCGGCTGCTTTTGTGGGAAGTCCCCATGTCCCAGCCTCCCCCAGCACTGGCATCCTGCCCCACAGGAGCATTCTGGGTCTCTGGCTGCAGTGAAGCCTCTCAGTTTTCCCCACCTCCCACAGATTGCCAGGGATTCTTTCTGCTGGGTGAAGGCAGTGGGTTTCTTGCAGGCTGGTGGAGAACAGCAGCCACCACTAGCCCTATCTATCCATGAAGATAGACTTGGCCACTTAGCAGGTGGGTTTGGAGACGAAGGGCAGGACAGCCCTTCTCTACTCCTCTTGTAGGCAGGCACTTGTACTGCACAGGCTGCTGCTGCCTTTCCTGCAGGGCATGTGCATCCATCCCCATTTCTCTACGGCAGGAGAGAGCTGAGCCTCCAGAGGCCCCTGGTTCCCAAGTAGCATCTCTCCCTTGTGCTCAGTGGCAGGGGGACAGCGCTGAGAGGATCCAGGAGGACTTGCCTGGTGGCTCTTATTAAGGGGTTTTGCCCTGGTTTCCTTGGCAGCAGGCGAGACCTGGAGGGGGAAGAGGGGGCTGCACTGGCCCTCAGTACGATGAGGGACCTCGGTGGCTGCAGAGATTCCCAGGCAGCCAGGGGTCTGTTTGGGCTGGCCCTTCGTAGCTTTCTGTAGCCAGGACAGCACGCTGCCCCAGCCCATCCAGATAAGCAAGCCTGGCCAGGGGGTCCTCTGGCTTCTTTTGAGAACTGCTGCCCCTGGCAGAGGGACCCTGGGTGGGGCTTGGGGACAAAGTTGGTTCCTCCCCATGTCGCCTTGCTGCAGCCACGCCTCTGTCCTGCCCCACTGAAAGCAAGGCTTTCCTGTCTCTGAGGCGGGTTAACCTGCCTCAGGGCCTGTCTTCAGCGAAGCAACTGTCCTCCTGTGTCCCCTCAGGACCTGTTAGCTCTCCTGGAGTAGCAAGGACCCTTCATGGAGGGTATATTTCAGCTAAGGCAAGTGTGTCTCAGAGAGCTGAGGGAAGCTCTTGACGGTGGCATGGAAGTAAACCTGGAAAGCCAGCCTGCATACCTTCTGGCTGTCATCTTGAAGGTGAATTCTCCTGACCTGGAGCCCAGCATTTCCTAGCTCTCTCAGTGCTGTGACAGGAGAGAGCAGAGACCCAATCACCTGGTCATGCACCAGAGTGCCGAGGATTCTGCCTGTGCTCCTGTCAGGAGTGTTCAAAGGCTCAGATGGAGCCCTTGGCATTTCAGGACTTCCTCTGAAACATCCCGTTCCAACTCCTCAATGTAGAGCTCTACGAGGAGTGGATGAGCACCCTGCAGAAGACCAGCAGGCAGTAGAAGTTGTCAGAACTGAGAGAATAAGTGTGGTGAGCAGCCTGCCTGCTCTGCAGGCAGAGCCTGGGCACTTGTAGAGGCAAAGCAATGGCCTCCTTGAAAAAGCCGTGTTTCCTGCCAGCCACCTCTTGCTGCTGTGGGGTTGGGTTTTGAGGGAAGTGGCACCAAAAAGCATTTCTTTCCTTGGAGCACTTCCTGAAGGCATTGAAGGTTGCTCCACAAAGGGATTCTTGCCGGAAGGCAGGGAGGGATGTGGCATTATCTCAGTCAAGGCAGTCTATCTGCTGCAGTCCTGGCGTGGCCAGCGAGCCTTCCCTCAGGTGGGCTTGGGTGAGATCCACCTGGGTAACAAGTGTTGACATCTGCTTTATTAACATTATGTTCCTGTTACCTCAGGGTGGCCAAGAAGTTGCTCCACGCCAACCTACTCCTCCTGAAGCACTTGCTCTCCCTGCTCTACAACATCATCAAAAACACCAGCAACAAGCAGGATAACTGCCAGCAACATGGCCATCTGTGTGGGGTCAAACCTACTCAGCCCTACTGAGGAGCACACATTCCCCATGAAAGTGCTGATGCACGTGACTGGGAGGCTACGCTGTATTTACCAGCTGGGTACAGCCTTTTGGGACCACTCAAGCTTTGCTGTTCAGAGGAACCTGTCTGCCACCTCTCTTGAACAAATGCTCATGGGGTAGCTGTCGGGAAAAGCAGCCCCACAGCTGTAGCTTTCTGTGCAAAAGTGAGGGTGAGGAATGGGAAAGGCTGATCCTTTTTCAGCCACCTGGGTTGAACCCAATGGTTTGATGTGTGCAGGTGAATGGCCTGGTGCGGTTCCTTATTGAGGAGATGGCTGGATGTTGCAGTGCACCAGACAAGGAGTTGCCAGCACCAGTAGTTGAAGGAGAAACAGCAGAGGTATGTCAGGTCCACAAATGCTGTGGCAACATGCCTCATGCAGGAGGCTATAGTTCCTGATGTAAAGCTGAGGCTGAAGGGTACAGGGTCTTCTCCTCACCAGCAGTAGAGATCCTATGCATTTATGCTGTCCAAGAAAGGACTTCCTTCTTGCTGTGGACTCAGTCCCTGTGAAGGGGAAAGCAAGGTCATCCATCAGCCTGCAGGTCTGCTAAAGTTGAAAGTAAGGCTGATGGGGGTTGGCTATTGCACTTTGTGTGATAATTTCCATAGCATTTGCTCAGCTGAGCTGTCACATTCAGAAACGTTGAGCTGAGATACTCCTTCATCAGAGCTTCATCAAGTTTATTTTGGGGTGGGACATTGTGTGAAATGTGGATAATGCAAACCAATCCAAGGTATCTGCTTTTAAGTGCCTGGGTAACAATTTGACAAGCAGTAGCTTCCTCCTCCATGTAGGTCCTTGCATCAGTTTACTTCTACTTGTCCATTGTAGGTGCCTGTGCAAAATTTTTGCATGATAAATGTCTTGCTAGATAGAAAAAAAAAAAAAGTGGTGTGCTTATGTTATGTACCCTAAAGAGTGAGGACTGCAGGCAATATACAACATGTCTACTTTAACCTCTAGCAGAGAGCCAGTTGTATTCCAGGCTTCCTGTTATACTTCCATGCAATGCAAGAGAAACAAAAGAAAAGCTACGAATTTCTTGTATTGTGACATAACTACTATGGATTAAATATGAGCTGTACATAACACTAAAACGCCTATTAATTGCAAAATGGAACTTGCAAGAGCAGTATCATCCAGTGCTAATTATTCAACAGTCCATACCAAAATTGTCATGTAAGCAGTCTCTAACGACAGACTATTAAAGATTTAAACTTTTTTAAAAAGTAAAAAACAAACAAGCAAAAAGTAAGCTGATGTTATTCAATGTTCTCCTGGAAATCTTTCCTCTTGGAAAAGCAGAAGCAGGAGCATTGGCCACAGTACAGACTTTGACAGTCAAACATCAACGTACGTAAATCCTCTGTGACAACACCAACATGTTATATTCCCTATTATAATTCCAAGGACTTCATTCTGAAATTGTTAGGATACTGCACAAGTTAGTCCATATTTCCAGTAACTAGTGCCCTGTTCACCTGTGAAATTGGATTGACTTCCCCCCCCCCCAATATGATTGCAAGGATATTCTGGGGCAAAAAAATATTGACATATATTGACTGTTTCAGAGTTCACAAATAAATCTATTAGGATACTTTCAGTACTTTTAGCTTCCAAAATAATCTTCCACTTTCTTTACAGAAAGGTGCCAGTCTTGTCATTGAACTGCATCTGTACTACAATGCTCATTGTAATTGCACGATCCTGAGAAATAAATGACAGCTGTATCAGGAGATCAGCAAACTGTTCCTCCAACAGCTTCTGCTGCACTTCCATTGATGTACCAAATTTAGACAGAAAAATCTCACATATAGTCCTGGCTAGAGAGGCAAGCTGCTGATGACAGTTTAGTTACAGAACAGGAGTGTGAGTGGCATTAACTTCCTTTTGACCTTGGCACCTCAAGATCAAAGTACAGACTTCTCTTTTTGGAAGCCTCAACAGAATATTATTCACGTCCTAATACTGATCCTGTAGCTCTATGTCTGTTTATTTAAAGGAAGACTTAATTTTTAAATGAAAAAGCATAAAACCAGTAACTTTTTTTTCTTTCTCTTTTCCTTTTTTCCCAAATCTCCGGTGAAAAAGAAATGATTTTTTTTTTTTTTTTCTGCATTGAAAAAGAATGATACATCAAACCCATAAGGATTGAGAGTTTGTTGTTTGGGGTTTTTTTAAATGTAGAAGTGAAGCCATTTTTGTTATGAGAACTGTCTAGTCTTGACTCAGCTACTCTGTAAATATTTTTTCTCAGCTATAAGCAGTCATCAGGACTGTAAAAAAGAAAGAAAATCAAAGAAAGAGAGAGAGAATTGTCTTCATTTCTGGAAGATTCAAAACAAAAGCACTGGTTGAAGCAATGACAGATTTGTGAGATTATGGAAGAAGTGGTATGATCTGGACTTCTGCAAAAACATCTCCCTTTGGGCATTGCATTTATATGCATGAGCACTATTTTATTTTCAGTAGCAGACAGGTATCTAATAGAACATTTTAATAATTTCTAAGAACATGAATCCTGCAACTGATTGAAAGTAGAACCTTTTACATTAGTAGTGTTGTGACATGCCAGTAAAATCAATAGAAAATGTGAGTTTTATAAATACAGGAGTGATTATGAATGTGTTTGAACAAGATCTCAATACTAAGCACACTATGCAAAATAAATTGGTTGCAAATACCCATGAAGCAGAAAACTGTCACCAGTTCAACCATCCTCTCCACATGCTTTACTTTTCACACAGATCAATTTACAACACACATAACATATGATTTTGGACTACCAATTGTTCATTTGCAGAACTGTCATTTCTATAGGTCTTGGAAGCTAATATCTCGTAAAAACTATGAGGAAAAACTGCAGTAGTGATCTTACATCTTTTATCCAAAAAATTAGTTCCTTTTATGTGAGTCATCAAAATGGCAGACAACTTATTTACTAGATTTCTACATTATTTTTTGCTGTTTTAAGGAAACCAAACAGTTCTGAGAAGTGACTGACAAGCAACAGAAACTTGCGTAAGTGGGAAAATCCGTGATCATAAGATTAGGTACTTGGAGGAGGTGTGGTGGAATGTAAGACTTTCCCTTTTCTGTTGAATTATTTTTTTTTTTTTGTCAGCATTATATGAGCACACCCTATCTCAAGTGACTACTCTAAAGGTAACTTGTGTAGAGATCTATAAAAAATCCATCTCACACAAAGAGATCAAATAGATAAACACTCACTTTGCAGTAAAATGGTTACTGCTAGGCACCTGGGTTAACACTCAAATGTTCTGTGGATTGAGGATTACTTTTAGTCTTCTGATACATTTGCATCCTTTCATGACACTAATAAAAGACATAAGAAAAATAGTATATGAAAAAAAAGCAAGAACAGGAGTTTTGATCTGTAAGGAAGCCTTTTGATGATCCAGGGACATCTGCAGCAATGCTAGTTCATCCTCCCTTCCCGTCAAGGTCGAGATGCCCTGAAGGTCATAAAGTTGGACCACTCCAACTTTGCGGAGAGTTGAAGTTAAGAGATGAATGCATCTTCTTTGTCTGCAAGTGATCTATTTAAACTATTGTTTATTCTTGGCTGCTCCCTATCAAGTGCCTCCCACAAACAGCTGTTTTGAAACTTCAGGTTTCTTTTTTTCAGGAAGATTTTTCCTCGCAATTTTGCACTGTCATTTTATTATTTTTTTTTAAATGCATACCAACAATGTCTTAAGTCCAACCTTTTAACATTGAGGTAAAGAAAACGCAGCTGTTGTGTCTCACAAGTGATTATGTATTTAACGGAGCTTACATCTCAAATCGCCCTGCTGTTGGCTGTTGGCAATATGTTGAAAAAACAGAATATTTGATCTTCTTTCCCCTTCTCATATGTATAATGTTATATGTATGTATGTTACATCTTCTTTCCCTTCTTATATGTTAATGTTAGTCTGACTTCAACTTTGTAGAATTATAGAATCATTTAGGTTGGAAAAGACCCTTAGATTGAAAGCAGCCCTGAGGAGAAAGACATGGGGGTGTTGGTGGATGAGAAGCTCAGCATGAGATGGCAACGTGCGCTCGCAGCCCAGAAAGCCAGCCATTTCCTGGGCTGCATCAAAAGAAGCCTGGCCAGCAAGTCGAGGGAGGTGATACTATCCCTCTTCTCTGCTCTCGTGAGATCCCACCTGGAGTACCGCGTCCAGCTTTGGAGTCCTCAGCACAAGAAGGACATGGACCTGTTGGAGTGAATCCAGAGGAGGGCCATGAAGATGATCAGAGGGCTGGAGCACCTCCTCTGTGCGGACAGGCTGAGAGAGTTGGGGTTGTTCACCCCAGAGAAGAGAAGGCTCCAGGCTTATAGCAGCCTTCCAGGACTTAAAGGGGCCTATAGGAAGGATTGGGAGGGACTCTATCAGGGACTGTAACGACAGGACAAGGGGTAACGGTTTTAAATTGAAAGAGGGGAGGTTTAGGTAAGATATTAGGAAGAAATTCTTTACTGTGAGGGTAACTGACACTGGAACAGGTTTCCCAAAGAAGTTGCGCCTGGAAGTGTTGAAGTGCAGGTTGGATGGGGCTTGGAGTAACCTGGTCTAGTGGAAGGTGTCCCTGCGCATGGCAGGGGGATTGGACCATCTTTAAGGTCCCTTCAACCCAAACCATTTTATGACTCTATGATTATCAAGTCCAACCGTAAACCTAACACTGACAAATCCACCACTAAATCATGTTCTCCTAAGCACTACTTGTACCTGTCTTGTAAATACCTCCAGGGATGGTGACTCAACCACTTCTCTGAGCAGTCTGTTCCAGTGCTTGACAACCCTTTGTGTGGAGAAATTGGTCCTATTATCCAGTCTAAAACTCCCCTCGTGCAACTTGAGGCTGTTTCCTCTTGTCCTATCACCTGTTACTTGGGAGAAGAGACTGACCCCCACCTCTATACAGCCTCCTTTCAGGTAATTGTAGAGAGCGATATGGTCTCCCCTCAGCCTGCTTTTCTCCAGGCTGAACAACACCGGCTCCCTCAGCTGCTCCTCATAAGACTTGTTTGCTAGATACTTCACCAGCATTGTTGCTCTGCTGTGAACAAAGTTGTATGTTGGCCGCGTTAAAATTAAGGAAACAAACATGAAACTATGGCTATTTTCAAGTCTACAGAATAATAAGTGCTGGGGCTGTATAGTAAATCATTAATCTTTTTGCTAAGAAGATGTGTTTGTTTCTTTTAAAAAGGAACACCTTTATTGTGAAATGTATAAATAACTCAACAAATTACTCCAAATAGCCTTCTAGTTTTGAAGATACTTTAAATGTCAGTAATTTCAGAACAGCTCTGACTACTGACATCTCCTTTCAACCTTTTAGAAAAAAAACATACAAATCCTGTCTCTAAGCACTATGATTTTTCATTGCTATTGCTAATTGTTTCACTTGTGTCTAAAGGCATTTATTTTGTTTCATCCACACTGTGACACTAAGAAAGTTCATAGTGCAGTACTTTGAATGTTACCTAATACTGAAAATAAAGATGTATATTCTTCTCTGAAGCAAATAGTTTCTCATGTCAGAAGTGAAACTACTATTTATTAGCACTTAAAATCATACAGAAAAATAAATGATCATAACCTTGAGATTTTTAGAAGTACTCTTCTGAGAGAAGTGTCTATCCAAGACCAAAAAAAAAAAAAAGAGTGAAAATTCAGCTACATTAATAGGAAATTGGAAATTCACAATTTCCGTGGTAAAGCAGGAATCCTTCAAATCATTAGCTGCTAGTAAGTTTTGAGTACTTAATGATCTGTTTTACATTCCCATGAGGTCAATGTTATACAAAGTTTAAAAAGCATAAGAGTGTCAGTTTATATAAATTCTGTTACTGTAGATTTTAATTTTCTGTTTAATCCACATAAATTTAATCTTCCCTTTCAGTTCAGGATATTAGTACTCCAGTAAGAGCATATTAACTGAACATTATAATCCTAAACTCAATATGAATAATGATACTTCTATAATTGGAAATTGAAATAAATCAGTAGTCTAACTCTTAAACAGATTCTGACCAGAATGAGCACTATAAATTAAGTTAATTTTATTCATATTTGTCTTGTCAGTTCTTGAACTTGGATGTCTAAACTTAAGTAAACATGATTTCCCTTTAGAGACCTCTCAAGGAATCAACCTTTCTCTACAGACTCTGGGGACCTACATAGTTATCTCAGGATAGCTGGATCTCAACCTTAAATCAGTATTTATATTCAATTTCAGGTTGCTCTTCAAAAAGTTTATTTGAATACAGGAATTAGGATAGCACCTTAAGTTTCTAAAAACGTGCGCTTTTTATACCCCATGGCCTTTTGCAGGCTTTAGCTCTACTGTGTTAGGTGTTTCCATTAAAGCCCAATTGACTAAGAACCTCTCCTTTCAAAGCTGTATGTCACTAACTGCTGCTTTTTATTCAAACAAACAAACAAACAGACAGACAAACAAAAACCCCACTGTAATAATAATGGTCTAATGCATTCATAATACAACTAAACTTGTAATAATGCATCCAATTCACAGTGATGGTTTTGAAAAAATGCTCAAAGCTTACTCAGACTTCCTGTTCCAGATACCCACCTGAGGAATCGCAATAGCTCAGAAGTGAGCGTTAGAGAGTTAAATGTATTGGTTAACCACTTACTCATGCAAAGATACTTAATGGTGGCTCACTACACAGTAAAGTCTACTGCTAAAACATGCAATTTATAGAAATATGTCTGAAAACCATCAGCTCTGTTCACTCAGGACATACCTATTCATACTAAAGGGCTATAAACCTTCCAAGCCAAACCATTCTTATTCTATAACCTGCTGTGATGAATTCCTGTAAAAGCGTCCCAACTTTGAAGTGATACTCTTACATTTCTGTTACAGTTGAGATGTTATGCAGATAGAAGTGCAAGACTGAGGATTGCTTATCACCTTTGCTTGAAGGAATCTATGGCTAAAACGTGCAGAGAGACCTGCAGAGAGAGGAATGCGAACTCAGAGCATTTCCATGATAAGGGTTGCTTTCACTTATTTTCAATCTGTGCGTGGGGGAAAAAAAAAAAAGTATTCCAAAGAACTGGAAAAATGGGTGTTTGATTTCGGCCAGGTTGATTATTTTTGCTTTTTGTGTGTGTGTGTGTATGTGTGTGAATTTTATTAATTAAGAATTAAATAAAACCTGAATGTTTTACTGAAATACCAGTTTTTAAATAACAACATATTGTTTGGGGTTTATTGGGAGGAGGTAATTGGAGGGTGTAGGCATTTGTTTTTTGAGGAGATATTTCAGTTACTAATTAATAAATGTATCCACAAAGAAATAAAAGTTCATGTGAAAGACAAGTCTTTCTTTTTTTCCAAAATCAGTGGCTTTTTTTGAGAATCAGCCTTAAAATTAATTGCAAACACCAATTTTAAGCATGCAAAGGACCAATCGTACAGTATGGAGAGAAGTTAAGGGTGAAAATAAATTTTTATATTTATAATATTTAAATAATATTTAATATTTAATAAGACTTATTTGAGTGATCATTACCCGCAACTTTGAAATAAATTTGAAGATTTTTTTTTTATTTTCCTCCCCCAAATGGTACGTTGCCATTCAAAGAAGGAACTAACTAGATAAAAATTTATAATCAGTGCTGTACAGGGAGAAATAAACTATTTTATAGCTTTATAATCTGCCTATCTCTCTTCTGAAGTCCTAAAATAAAGATCACCATCTTATTTCTACCTGAAGGAAATATAGCCTAGGACACCTTTCATTAAAATAAGAATAAGGCCTACATGTTCTGTGCCCTAAACATAAAATTATATATTACCTTCTTAACTTTAAAATTGTCATTATTTCTCTAGCTGAGCGTGTTAAAATATTTAATAAATGAGTATAGAATAGAGGTCTAGAGACCAGCATGATGGTGAGATGTCTGTTCTTCTGATTTGACACCATACACAAGTTAATAAATTCAGTGACAAAAGTGGTCTTTAAAAAGACACCACATCACTAAAGTCCTGCTGCATTTAATGTTGCCATATTGAAGTGACTGATATGTGACAGATAAAAGTCATTATATTTTAAGAATATTTAAAAGACTTGATAACACATAAAAGACAAAGAACTACTTTATTCTCTTATAACATCCTGGGGGACTCTTAACTCATTTTTGCAGGGCACATCCAACATAGGATAAAAACAATAAAGGAAGTCCACTTCATCATTTCTGGTCAGCTGTCAGTACGTGATCATAGTGCATACATTAAAAAGTCCTCCTTCCAAAATTAAATATTTGTAATATCATTAAGTGTTTAATTTTTGTCAGAACTCATTTTCTGTGGATTTTTGCAGTATGGAGCCTCTGGTGGCTTTCGATAATTCTGCTCCAATGGAGCTTAACCCTGATACTACTTAATACATTGCTTTACATTAAATATTTAGTAGTCAGGTCCAGAAAACTAAAACTGAAAAATGACTGTGTTAAACAGAGGAACCTAAAACTTATTTTTTGATTTAGCTAAACTTTTGTTTAATAAAAAACAAAGAGCATGGAAGAATGTCTTTTGACTGGAAAAAAAGTAATTATAGTAGAAATGGAAAAAAAGAATAATTCAGGACATAATGTGTATTGTCTCCTCCTTGCATAATTGGCAACCTTCACAAAACATTACTAAAAGAGTAAAAGATGGAAAATATTGTAATGTGCTTTTAATGCGTCATCCCAAGCTACAAATGCATAAACTGTTATTGGATCACTTCATGAATCTTCAAAATGTTTAAGTGTTAAGAAATCCTATAAAATTCCAGTGCCGTTCTTTTGTTCTTACTCATCGCTCTTAAGCCTGTTGGTGCCTTTTGAACCACGTTGTATGCTCACGTGAGTAATTTCTAGACAAGAATCGCAAATAATGTAAGTATAAGGAGAAGGTAAATAGTGTGTAGATAAGGTGCTTTTTCTGGTGATTCCTGGTCATTACACCTGTTTGGTTGACTCTTGGCTTTCAGATACCTGAGATTATCTATATTTGCTCTTCCTGCTTCTTAGAAGACTAGCAACTGGCTCAGTATTTCTTCTCTTTCTATATTGCTTTTGGCTTGTTGAGAGGAATTTATGTTTCCTGTGTCTTTCCTGCCCACCGTGAAACCACCTTACTTTTATATTTTTATGATTCATTGCCATTTCATTTTAGTTGCTTATAGACCGAACTTCTACCCTGCCTGGTCTAGGAATATTACTTGCGGGAAGACAGATGAAAATTCAGCTTTTATTCTCTTTTGGCCACAATGGATATTTATGTGGGAGATCACGGTGCATTTTCTAGTGAAACTTCAACACACATTATTGCCCGTTTGTAAAGAAGAGACCATTTCCCTGAACCACATTTTAAATGTTGTCACCATCATCATAGAAGATCTCCAAGTTTCAGGCCCCTCTATGCTATATGCAATATGTTGAAGTCACACTGCCTAACTTATGTTTACAAGAAGGTACCACAACTTTTACCATCTTCCTTACATCCTTTGCAGCCTCATGAAGGAAGAGGCTGGGTGACTTTGTTGGCATGGAGGACACAAGAAAGTATTCTGCATACAAGCTTCATGCCAGATCAGTGCCTCATTTGGCATTACCTCTCCACGTGAAATAAAAAGCCTGTGATTTGGCTATCAATAATTAAAGAAAATGAATTCTTTCTTAGCTTTAAAGAAACCTGAACGTTTAAAAACAAACAAACAAACAAACAAACAAAACAACCAAACCCCAGAAGGTTTATTATAGTAAAATTTGTATCTTGTTAAAACTGATAATAGATTTTGAAGTGGATACAGGGAAATGGTAGCATAACAGATCATTCTGGCTGGGATTCTAGTTTACAGATATGTTTTTTTCTTTTTATTTCCTTCAGTTAGCAAACTTTTAGGTCACATAGTTTGATAAAGTTGGGATTCAGCTTGGTTCTGAATACAAGTAAGTTTCATTGCATAGTTGTTTGTGATTTACCAACAAATAATTTTGGAATTATTTATTCCAAACATAACTTACATAGAAATTGGCACAATATGTATAGTTCATTAGTAGTTCTTAACAAAGGTTATGACAGACAGATACTTTTCTATTTCACAAAGTGTTAGAAATTACCCCAAAATACGAGTGGCTGGAATGAGAAGGGCAAGCCTCAGTCCTTTTTTTGTATCCATATACACCTCATTCTGCTGGGTTTTCTTTGTGCATCAGACCAGCCTGTTAATAATTGGTTTTCTTTTCCTCTCACAAAATGCAAGGATGTTAGTTAAGCCATTGGACTTACCACAAAGATGTCTGATTGAAATCTCTTGAAGTCAAAGTGCCTCCCTCTCACAGTACAACCAAGTACAAAAAAGAAAAATTACAAAATAGAATGCAATGCATTTCTCCTTCGTAAGGATTTTCATTCATTTCTATTTCCAAGATATTTCTCCTCACTTTAAAGAGTTTGGCTGCTGCAAAACTAAGTGCTCCATCTTAATGGTCACCACACAGTTATGATTCCATGTTCCATGGAAAAAAATATCATGTTCTCACCAGTCAGAAAAGAAAGATTTTTCTCTGTCCATATTTCACTAGAGTCACTATTGCTTATGATGTAACATTTGTTCCAAAATACTTTTTCAAGTTCAAAGACAGACATATGAATGCAATGGTTTGGTATGATTATACATCTACCAAGTGTCAACCGTACTTCACATTGTTTGTGCTAACTGTTTTTCCATAAAAAAAGCTACATATATGCATATTTATACAAATGCATACACTCACACAAGCACAAATACAAACATAGTATACATATTAATTGGAAATATTCAGAATAATTGAGTAAAAGAAAAGAAAGAAAACATCCTAGACTAGTGCAGCTTCAATTAGCAGTTTCACAAAATTAGAAAAGTGCAGCTTCATCACCTAGTTGAGCAGGCTCTTAAAGATCACAAGGGTCAGGTTTGTTCACAGGGTGGTTTCTAAGGTTTACATTGTATTTGGCAGTTTAGCAATCTGAAATTGATTCCTAACACTCCTTCCAGCATGTTTTGGACTGGAAAAGTCAAATTGCTGGAGGTAATAGAGATATATCAGCAGACCTACTTGGGAAAGCCTGTCTAGACTCTTTCTTCCATGTACTTGGTCCAGCTAAGGCTATTACTGCCTATTGATTCCCTTCATAAGAAGTACATTTCATCAAAATCATCCCCACGCATGAAATTGGTACAGCACATGAGGAACATTTATTGTGCAGTCTATTATTGTCCCAGCTCAGTGAACCATTAGGAATGAAGTGAATCACTGAAGCAAAGAGAGTTGAACTACAAAATCCTGAAATTAGTAAAAAAAATGAAAAGATGTTTAGGCTGAGGAATTTTTATTTATTTTTTTTCTAAAAGTCCTCTCTTTTGTGATGCCTCTGACTAATTGCAAATCATTTTTCTGCACTTTCTTCCCTTTTTGCCTTATCTTCACGTTTTTAACTTTTGTATGGCTCGGGTATTCAGGACTCTCTCCAAAGCCTCTTAGAGGGTGTCTGCTCTGTTTTGATCCATGTAGTGTTGCAAAGCAGATTATCTTGATTATCACCAACAGGTGGGACAGGCCAGGACATGGCTGTGCTCGTTTTAGGGAACGAACTGCTGTGGCAGTACACAGGCTAGAGGCACCTTAGGGAGGGGAGGCTGTGGGGAATGCTCTTCATGAGGTCTGTCAGGGGCAGGACCCAGCTGCCAGGGCTGTCCCACCACCCCAGCCAGGAGTAGGGCAGCTGGGGGACACTGGGGCTGCCCCTCGCCCAGGCATGGGCACCTCCATGGGGATGGGGACAGACCAAAGAAAGGCCAGGACATGGCTGCGACGTGGCAGGAGCAGGAGCTCAGGTGGGCACTGAGCACAGGAGCCTCAGCTTAAAAGCATCTCCCAAGGAAGGAGAGGGGAGTCCCTGTGAGGCTTCCTAGCAGAGTTATTTGGGGAATCCCCCAGTGAAGGACCTTCTCTCTCTCTTTCAAAGCTACCAGCAACACTGTGTGTAGCTTGCTGCTGAGACCAGCCAGCTGACTCCAGTAAGGAGGGGACTCAGGGGTATGACACTGACCTTTATTTCTGGAAAAAATGAAACTGTCTTGGTTTTATGAGTAGGGTGACTGCAGAGCAGCTGAAGTAAGAAATTCTGGGTGATCAAATGAGTTTAAGAGGACTGCAGCCTCTAATGGCTCCATTTAAAAAAACCAAACATCCAAAGCAATAAAAGCTTAAATAATATATGAACTCCACAGCATCAAATATGTAAATATATAAAACTCTATTTAGCACTCACCACGAGCTAATTTAGTACAATTTACCATAAAGCTGATAAATGAGTTCAGAAATAATTTACGAAAGACTTGAGTGTGAACTGCAAACCATGTATATGGCCAGAAAGGTGAAGCAAACTGCCCGAGCCAGATCAGAAAAAGATCCCATGTGAAATGAGATAAATGGAAATAATCTCTGGCATGGTGAAAGGCGTGTTAAGAGAATGCAGTAGGTACCCTTTCCACGCCTTGAACAAGGATGAGAAATGCTGAAGGATTTTTCTAATCACTCGTTCTCTCATGTCCAATGCTCCAAATAATGTGCAGATATAAGGAATTTCTTATGTATTGTAAAGGGGAAAAAAGTGCTTCTGTTACTAGCAAAAATCTCAAAGGCAGAGTTTAAGTCTAGTGTCCCATTTTAGAAGAGTAATATAGAAACTGCAAGTGTGACAAGGAGAAGAATGTTGGACATAAACTTTAATTGAGGGTATTTTGCCTAACTCAAGTCAGATAGCGTCATGTATGCAATCTGGAGATGCTATAGATGAACTGACAAAACAAGCTGAACACAAGGCAAAAAAAGACCAGGCAGAGCACTGTACAAAAAAACCTCCATCAATAGTATCAGGAAAGAAAAAGGGGAAAATCATCCTCTGTGTGGCAATCTGAATCAAAAGCAATCAGGAAATGCAAGTACTTACCAATCAGTAAAGTGCAGTCAAACAGTGAAAAAGAACTTCTGGCAGGTAAGTGCTTCACCCTCCTCTACAAGGACTTAGTAAGCTCACATCAAGCTCTTCCAGCCTTCCTCAGTGCTGAGCATCATTCTCCAGTACAAGTAAAGCACGATTCTTTGCAGGTCAGAATAGCAGAATGGGAATCTGAATGATTTGTGAGGCTGAAACAAAGAACACTTTACCCTAGTCACCTGTGGAAATACTGTTCAAGTAATCATCGTTTGTTACAAGAAAAATCAGTTGAGATGGAATTGATCAGATTTAAATGTAAGCTTTTCAAAGTTAGATGTCTATTGTTACCGACTTACTGGAGGTGTCTTTACAGACAATATAGAAAAGCAGGCACCTCCAGAGGGTGATTCTTTCACTTATTTTAGACATCGATGTTAGAGTAGATTAATCACTCTGTGATGATGCCAATTCCTCTCCATTGACTCTGGAAAGAAACTGTGTGATGACTGTAGACTAAAATGAATGACTTTTAGATGCTCTAAAGTTAGTGAGATGAATCCTACATTAGATTAGCAAATTAAAAGAATAGGAATCTGCACATAAAGTGAGTTAATGGATTAGCCAGATAATCATTAAGTGAAAACAACTAAATCTTCAGGAAAGATCTTTGAAAAGAAATGTGCTGCTTTTCTTAAAAAGTCATTAAAAATTAAGATTTTTATTTTTCTACCGTGTCTTCTCAAAGCTTTTTTTTTACATTTATTTTTAGGATTACATCTCTCCCATGAACTTAAGATGCTTTGCTTGTGACAGCAATATTGATACTAATAATATTGCTCATTTAGGAATCAGCTTTTGTCCTGGTTGCATAATGTAATGGTGATAGAAGATTGTCTAGATGTATGAGTGCATATATTTCTCTATTGGTCTGTCAGTTGTCTGTAGTAATATTTTTGACTGGATTATCAATTTAGGCCAAATCTGACAATGGTGATCTTTTTTATTTATATAGGTAAATAATAATTATTAAAAAAAAAAGCTAGAATTCAGTCTTTTGCTGTAAGATCAAGTGGCCCTGTCCCATGTATACACAGTGTTTAAAACTAACCTCACCACCAGCAGATCGGTGTAGCAGCAAGATCTAGTTGGAGCAATGCAAACCAGAGCCTTTGGGAGAGCTCGTATTTAACTAATCAGGGATCCAATACTTGAACTTATTCCCAGAAGCTTCTTTTAATTACAAGTATAGACCTGAAGTTCCTACAGGTTTTTTGAAAGGAAGCATTTGTTGGAGGAGAGACCTAAATCAATGTTTTTAGTGACAGAAAACTTTTAATACAAACTTTAAAAGCTGGAAAGTCACAGGATATAAGCCTTCACATATTTTGTTTCTCATCGTAATACTTGATTTATTTGATGACTGTTCATATTTTCTGCACACATCTTAGGCTTATTTGGTTTATTAGTCTTTCTCACATTCAGTGAAAGACTAATAAAAAATAAATATGCTCTGGTAATAATGTGGTATAACTTTATTCGCATCTCACATTTTTGTTCATGCTGAGGTTGTATTTTATCTGAATAGTCGCTGAGATTTTAGATGGGACAAACTGCCTTACAGTACTGTCATTTTTATCCATAGATCTCAAAAACTTCTCAAGGGGTAAAATCATTGTCAGTTTGGCTAAACTTACCACACTGAGAGTTTATATGACTTGTCCAGAGTCAGTGATACCAACAACAACATCAAAGGTCTCTCAGTAACAGTAAATCCACTGAGAGAAACACATTGGAATCCAGATGATCTATTCAGTGAGTATCTCCTCTACATCAGAAATGCCAGGAATAGCCTGCTATGTACATCTCCATGAATACATCTGTGCCTGTGTATGAATGCTGTATAGTATAGTAATAAATAAATAAATGTTATGCATGCACAACATTAATTGCCACCTTTTAAGTAATTTCAGGTAGACATACAGTGAAGCCTTGCTGTGGATGTGAGTCTGCTGCTTTTGTGGGTTTTATTCAAACCCTTAGTGTATGCTGAGCACAGGGTTGGGGTTTTTTTGTAGCTTAATGTGCTAGAGTTACTGCTAAAGCTTCTTACAAAACAAAGAATCAAAACAGAAATGCCTAGGGAGAGGAACAACAGCCAAAAGGTGAGACAAAGACAGAACATGAGAAGTAATCTCAGTTGGCAGGTCCAGCCAGCCACAACAGAGTGATAGCGTGGAAATTTGTTGAGAGAGATTTTCAGGACATCGCTGTCTGCACAGACAACAACGTGTGTTAAGCAGTTCAAAGCACAGCCCTCTTCGTTACTGCTGTTCTTGAATGCCTATCCATGGCAGCATTTGTTTGGCCTCATGTCATTTATACTTCTATCTAAATAGTAGCCAGCTGTCTTTATACACTTAAAATCTGCTGGAAGGGGAGGACCGTGCTTTTAAACATAGTTGCTTTAGTTGCTTGCAGTATCTTCCAAATGGTAAATAAATCTAAATTCTAGCTGGTGACATAAGTTACCACTGTTTGTTTGACATGAGCTTTCAGGATTGAGGGGTGAGATGTTTTCATAGAAATATTTTCATTTGTCCAAGTGGGATCTGTATAAAAAGCAAAACAAAATGAGCGAGGAGTAACAAACAGCTGATTTACAGTGGTGGGTGTTGTGTATGTGCAATTGTCCAGAATTCCAGGAAGCTGCTTCTGCACTAGACAGGACTTGGCTCTACATCAGTTTGCAGAGGTGTATGTGATTATTCTGTGCACTTTGGCCCACTTCCTAAAGGCAGTTTTGGGGCCTAAATTCAATGAGAGAAATGGAAGCTAGATGCCTAAATACCTTTGAGGACCTACGCTCTTCAGCCTTGTCTATTTATATCCTATGAAAACTCTGAAGCTGTAACTGTACTAGAGAATTGAACAATGCCAGGCAATGTTCCCAGGTACAGAAACAAAATCATTTATACTGTTAAATTTTTTAACTTGTTTTCTGGCATGATTTTGTCCTGTGCCAAAGGATTCCTGCCTGTGGCTCATGAGTTTACATGGAAGTAGGGTCATTCCCAGGGTGTAGTTTGGATACAGGCACCTTGTTCTGGAGCATAAAAGATTTTATTAGTTACATAAGCCCATCCAAGCCAACTGGCCACAGTGCCAGAAAGAGTAGTCCTGCACATGTTTCATAGATGTACCCTGCATGGCTTTGGGAGAGGTTAAAAAGCAGAGGAGAAGGCTCTAGGCTGGCTTCAAAATACAAGAGGAATTCCCCAGGGAACTGAAAATTCACAACATTTCTAAACAATAATGAGAGAAAGACAGACTGGGAAAAACCATGTACACCCCATCATAAATCTTTTGTGGCAAAGTACAAATCCACTCAAATTCATGATTTAATTTGAAATGAACATCTGTTAGCTTACAGATACTTGGGTGATAACAGTGAAAGTGTATGTGCCTTTCAGGAGGGCACTGAAACATTATGAAATCTTGTGGCCATGACAGGGCAGGGGGGAATAGCACTCAATACTCGGCATGTCAAAATCCCACTGGACCAGAGTTAGTCACACTGCTGAATCTGGCCTCTTATTGACTACTCTGTATATATATATAGTGATACACTATAGAAAACGTATCTAGTAAGTCATGCATAATAAAAAAACAAAACAAAACAACAACCAAAAAAAAAAACCAGGCCACGCTGGTTTGATTTTTGTGCTCCTAACACAGTCCCTAAAAAAAGTCGTTCTTTACTCTTGAAGTCCCTTGAAGAATACGCACCTTCTATTATTTTTCTAGGGCTTTTATAAAATGTTCTTTTGTATTGTTTTGATCATTACTGTATGCTGAACTGAAACTTGGTTTTGGATGTATATAATTGTTTTTACTGAGATTGTTTAACTTGTTCATCTTTATGTCTTTTATAACATTAAGCATACAATAAACATATGGCATGTTTATTCCCAGATTTACTTATGTTCTTTTTGTGGGTGGTTGTTTTTCTTTATAATATTTTTGGAGTGCATTAAAGAAATAGTGGAGAAAACCTTGTGGTTTATGAGTTAGATATGTTCAGTTCTCATATACATATTTGGTGCAGGTAGAAATTTCTAGACCAATGAAGTTGGCAAATACTGACTTCTATTAATAGCATTTCCCCTAGTGTTTTTTCAGTACAGAAATAAAAACCATGATCCCACTGAAATTAACAACAGAGGTTTCATTTTTGTTAGACCCTTATATAGGGAAAGTTTATTCTGTAGTAGTCCATCAGTAAGCATAATTTCCCAACAAAACATTTAACCATGGCAACATACAGTAATCTCCATGTTAGTTCTTTCTGAATATAATTACCTAAGGTAAAACTGATCACAGAAAAATTATCACCTCTGATCTTTCATCAATTAATGTTGAAACATTTTGACTTCCATTCAGACTATGGAAAATTAGGTTATAATCCAATTTACACGGATGTTGTACTTTAGAAACAGGTTTTAAAGCTCTTTGAATATATATAGCTAAGGTAAAAAAAAATTCACTTTCTGCTTTTTCATTCAGGAAGGGGTTTGCAAGTCTGAGATATCTGCCAGAGAATTTCCAGGAGTCTATAAAGGTGGTTTTAAGAAAATGCTTTTACCTGAAATGATTCCAAGTATTATTTGAAAATTTCAAAATAACTGTTTTATTACCAATTTCTTAAGAACATGGTACATTAAAAAATTAGTTTAACATGTGTTTTTAACTGAAAAAAAACCAATCTTTTAGGTTCAAATAGATTTGCCTATTTCTACTAGTAATATTCTTTCAGTAGTTAGCCTGACAAGTCACCAAGACCAATACATTTTCGGAAGGTTTGCTAAATTATTTTTTGTTAGGATTGTTTAAATATGAGAGGCATCATGGTGTTTCCTTCTCCTTTAATATGCTTTTCCATTCAAAGAGTTTCATGGAACAGGTATTTTTCTTCACAAGGATTTCTTGTATTATGATTTCTAAGAAAAGGTCTCTCTTTCCCTAACCATTCCCAGTCTTGTAATGTTTTATGACCATTTTGACAGAGTGGATGGAACACTACAACAGGTCAAAGACTTCCATGACACAGCCCTATTCCTTGCTCAGACAGTTAATAAAACCTATTTGCATAGTAAATGGCCAGCTAAAATTAACTTGCACTGTAAACTAAAGTGATGACAGTTCTGCATGCTGTTCTACACCCTGTGCTTTCTGTTCTTATTTGTCTTCAGTCACTTTATCTTTTATACTAATACAAAATATACTTATGAAGAAAGAGTTTATTCCTTTGTGATAACTGGCTTTCCAAACTGTTGTTTCCACGTGCTGTTGTAGGAATCTATTAATTAGCTGCTTCACCACTTAGGTGCCGCTGCCTGCTTAACAGATTTTCTATTGTCTTCTGTCTTTTGCCAAGAATAAGAAACAATAAAGGATAACAATAGTTAAAAAAAGAAAAAAGCCTAAAAGTTTCTTTTATGTCCAATTGCTATTCTCCAGGTTCCAGGAAATGTCATTTAACTTTCTGTGTTTAATGTGGTGACTACCCAGGAGCTTGGTGAGCCTGGCAGCCTTGGCAAGCATTCTTGACAGCTTGTCAAGCCTGAGGCTACTGCATGTTGTCTTTCCTCACAATAATTAATAATTAATTAGAAGTAATAAAATTTTAATGATGGACTGATTTAAATGTACTGGTTTGGGGGGGTTGTATTTTTTTAAAACATTAATTTTTTGAAAGCAAGAAAGCCAAGTAAAAGGAACAATGTACATGCTTTCAAACAAGTCAGACAAAATCAGTGGAGGAATAAAGGCCTACCATATACATGCATTCATCTGCGTACATAAGGATGCGTTTGCACACAAGGAATCTAGTCCCTGCTGGCCAAACACAAGTGACTAAACACCTTTTAGCAAGCCGAGAAAATCAAACACAGCCTGAAGCGCCTCATTTAAGGATTTCCCATGCATACAAAGCACAAATCCCAAAGCAGTATTTTTTTTTCTTAATCAGTTGGTATGTTCTGAGGAAATGTAGGAAAATTATGACCCTAATTTTCAAAGGCACTACAAGGAGCCACAGAACAGAAAAGGCAAAAAAAAAAGGATGCCATTGTTAATTGATGTGAATCCAGCATTCTCCCGGTATACTTCATTTCCATGTATATTATATATTATAATATATATATTTCCATATATATTTCCTTATATATTACATATTATGTATTGTACATTACATATTATATATTACAAATTACACATTATGTACTATATACTGTATATTATATGCTGTATACTGTATACTATATATTATCTCTATTTCTAGTCTGTATAGTTCCCTCTACACTTCATTGAGCCTTTTGTTCCCTTCTTGCAGAGGCCCAAGTTGACTGAAGAGTCTGGATGTTGCTGAACTAGTGGTAGAAGTTCACAAGTGGCTCTTGGAACACAATCTCCAGCCTTACATTGAACATCTGTGCTCCACACCTAGTGCCTAAGGAACACCTTTCAGAACAAGAGGCCAGCTCAAATATACCCAACAGGGAAATGTTGGGGACAGCTCTGATTGAAGTCTCTTCCTCTGTAGACATTAGATACTTTTTTACTAAAACCTGTCTCCCCTATATTCATGATTCAGAAACTGATTCTGCAAAGGGGTACCTGCATGTTTCACCAAGACACAATGTCAGCTTGATTTCCCGGAACAGTTCATCCACAGAGAAACAGAGCTTCTGGGGTGATATTTTTCCCTTATATGTAGATGATAAAATATCAACAGAAGAGATTTCACACTATGCACAAGAGCAGCATGACAGCTCCGTACCCAGCTGCAGTCCTTGTTATACTAAGCCTCCCTGAGTGAAACTGTATTGTCTAGTAAATGAAATTCTGTTTCTTCCATTCTTGAGGAAAAAAAGTAAAAATCATCAGTATTAATTGATTTATTAACTTTCAGACACCAGTACCTTTTTGTAACTAGTTAACATTTCTGAAAGCTTCTCTGTTTTACTGATATTGATAAATAACACTACATATATAAACATCCTCTCCCACACCTTCAGACTTGCCAGCACTGTCAGTAATAACCACCTAAAGGGTGATTCAACCTCAAACAGAGGCGTTTCCACAAATGTATATTCTGTAACTTGAGACTAACTGTGTTAATCATCAGCGAATGTTCTAAGAGAAAAAGTCAACACAGAAATAGAATTGCTGTCTTTTAGGTTATTTTGGTTCTTACTATTTTTAGGTGGTAAATATCGTCAGATGATGACGGTGTAGAAGTTATGATCTCTTAGTTCTTTGGAGAGGCATCCTACAAAGAGAGGAAAATGTATGTGCACAAAAGGTGTACACAGTCTCTAAATTCAGTTGCTGAAGCTGATTCCTTTTGGGGACAAAGACTCAGTTGATGGATTGAAATTTCTGAGGCAGATTGAATCCTTGTCTAGCATGTTTGCCATTTCACGTGAAAATAAAACCCAAGATCTATTTGAACTCCAGTGTCATTTCCCCTTATAAGAATTTAAGGAATCAGTTTCCAAAAACTTGTTACTGTTTGGTGAAATGATGGTATAGCTATGAAGATCATAGAAATACCATTTTCTGACAAAAAGAGGACGGGAATAGGTCTTCACAGGTTGACTTTCTTATTTCTGCCCAAAGTCAACTGTGCCAATGTTGTTCTGGACAGTTGCTTTTATCAATCTATTCTCAAAAACTTCCAGTGATAGGGACCGGACACAGACCCTAGATGATCTGTTTGAGTGCTTCACTATTCTTACTGCTAGGAGAGATTTCTGGTTTTGTGTGTGTAACCTAAATCTGCCTTTTACATTATTCCTTAAGTTGATGTCACAGTGGTGTCAAAAAATACATCAAAATGTCTCAGAGAAAATGCTTTCCTACACCTCTAGCCAACATTATCTAGAACTTACTGAGAAATAACATTTTAAAATGTTATTTTAAAAAATGTAGCCTGTGTATTTGTACAATTGTTCAAGTCTGTAATACATGGATTGTGTAACAATGTATACATGATGATCTTATACAGATGCTATGCATTATGCTTTGTGTGTGATCTATTTCAACACAAAATAATAATAAAAAATACACATATTTTATAGCCCAAGGGGTAAGAAATATCTGGCAGGTTAATTAATTGAACAGTAATCCAGAAGGAAAAGTATTCCAGTGGAGACAGTGGAACACTCTCCCATTCCAATTGATCATATTTAGTTAAGAGGATTGGCAGTAGTCTGCAATTCACTCAGGTGCTGCTTTGGGCAGGGCCTCTGTTACTTAATCTAATAGTTCTTTTTCTGCTTTGATGTTGCTAAAGGCCCCTGAAACTCATCTTCCTTAATTGTATTATAATAGAAAGGGTGCCCTAGGGACAATAAAAAAGAAACGAACCCCAAAAGACTGAATCCATTTGCTACAATTGGATTGTATTAGTTTATGTGGTAGGTTATGTGATAAAAGCTCATCTGCACACCCACTAACAATGGCAGGTGGGGACCAGAATAATACCCTGCCAGAGTACTCCCAGGCCCATTGCAGGAGCCAACAGTCCATCAAAAAGCCCATCTCTGGAGAGGATCACAGGAGTACAATGACAGATGTGGGGAACCCCAATTAAAGACTCAGAGGAACAGATAGTCTGTCTGGGCTCCTCCCAGAACTATCCCAGGAGACCCTCAGACCCAGCGTCCAGGAGTGAAACCCATCAAGGGCACCTTTTGAACTGAGGGGGTCACAGCCTAGAAGTATAGGACACATTATAGTGTACAGGGAAAGAGCATTTTGGGATCACACAGGACTTCTTATGGGATGTTGAGAAAAGGAGGCAAGGAAAGAGGTGGATATAGTTTATCTGGGAAAGAACAAGCATGGGAAAATAAAAGGATGAAGGGACACAAATGTTTTGTCACATGTTTGTTGTCAACAGTTTGTTGCTTGTTAAACTTGTCTGCCACATGTAAATATTTTGTTACTCAGTAAACAGTAAAAATAAAGATCAGTGCAGTCTGTCCTATCTTCTTATTAAACTCAGTTTCTAACTCTTTCCCTTGGTGAGGGGCTCTCTATTTGATGTCCATATGTGTATGGGGGAATCAATGTCAGAAGCTGGGGTGGGACCTCAGGTCAGCAAGTGGAGTGAATACGGACGTACAAAGAAATTTGTGAGTGTTAGTGTGGTGGTTTGAACCTGGCCAGCAGCTGAACATCCACCCTGTCTCTCTCTCACTCTCCTTCCTACAGGATGGGGAGAAAAAGGAAGGAAGGTGAGAAGATATGTGGACTGAGGTAATGACAGTTTAACAGGGAAAGCAAAAGCTGTATGTGTAAGCAAAACAAGAGGAATTAATTCACTACTTCACATCAGCAGGCAGATGTCCAGCCACTTCCTGGAAAGCAAGACCTCAGCACACCTAACGGTTATTTGGGAAGCCAAATGTTCCCCTTTTCTCCTTCTTCCCTTGAGCTCTTTGTTGCTGAACACAGTGTCATATGGTATGGAGTATCCCTCTGGTCGGTTTGGGTCAGCTGTCCTAGTTGTGTACCCACCCAACCCCTTGCCCACCCTCAGCCTATTAGCTTTTGGTGGGTAAGGGGACAGAAAGCCTTGACATTTTCCTGCACCTAGGTCATGGCAACTCCTGATATCAATACAGGCTGGGGGATGAAGGGATTGAAAGCAGACCTGCACAGAGTGAGTTGGGGGTAGAGGTGGATTTTTAAACTAAAATAGATTTAGACGAGGTGTAAGAAATAAATTTTTTACAATGAGGATGGTGAAACACTGGAACAGGTTTCCTGAGAGGCGGTTGATGCCCCATCCCTGGAAGCATTCAAGGTCAGGTTGGACGGGGCTCTGAGCAACCTGATCTAGTTGAAGATGTCCCTGATCATTGCAGGGAGGGGTTGGACTAGATGACCTTTAAAGGTCCCTTCCAACCCACATTATTCTACAGTTCTATAATACTGTGGTTCTATGATTGTGCAAGCACTCTTCAGCAATTGCCAAAACACAGATATGTTATCAACACTGTTTTAGCCACAAGTGCAAAGCACAGCACCATACAGGCTGCTACAAAGAAAGTTAATTCCATCCTAGCGAGACCAAGTCCAGCTAGGTAAGATCAAGCCAGACTAGCTGGCTCTAGTTAAGGTTGAGACCGCAGGAGGAGCTGGCTATTTGTGGAACGAGAAGAGTCCTGGCTAGAGAGACTGCAGGGTCTGGGGGTGTCCAGGAGTGAGATGTGTGTGTGTCCATAGGGGCTGGCTACTGGGGACCACAGAGGTCCCAGTGGGCTCTACAAGTGTGTGTGTGTATGTGTGGGGTTGAATGAGGCAGTCTGTAACAGCCTCATTCACAACAGCCCCACAATTGGAGTGGGGCATTTTTATGCCCAAGTGTCAGTAACTGGGGAGACTGGGATCCAGGGACAGCTACTGGGCAGACTGAGGGTCTGAGCCCAGCTGCTGGAGGGATTCGTGCTGTACATACGTATGTATATATTCTCACCAGTGGACCTTCATACTGTTCAGCTAGTGAGGGGAACCATTGGGGTTGTCTCTGTTTGAATGAGTGCTGGATGTGTATCTCTATGTCAATCTTTGTTACTAGTCATGTATATATGTGTGTCTGTGGTGTACACGTGTGTTTGTGCCTGCTGGAAATACATGCTCAGCCTCACTACTGGTTGGATTTGGGGATGTGGAGCTATGGCAGGCTTGCCTCTCTTGGGCTGCTGAATCTGTGCCTGCTACCCTAACAGATTACTTCTTTGTAGGTGATGGAAATATCCTGAAGAAAGGCTTATAAAGTTTTCATGGTCATACAGATATTTCCTGAAGTAGTTTCTGTCAGCTTTTCCAAGGACATAAGTCAGTGGAAAGGCACATGTGCAATAGACAATAGAGAATACCTCCAGAGGATCAGATAGGTACATATCCTTGTTAATTGAAATCAGGAACTTTTCATCATTTGTTATAACATAAAGAACACACCAAGGAGGAGTTGAAAGCTGTGTAACAGCTCTTGAATATTACATTCATGAGCAAGAGCTAAAAATCCATCATAGCGGTATAACAGATAAAAGGCTACGTTTACAAATAAATTCCTGTATATGTTTTTTAAGCAGTTTCCTTAGTTATAGCCACAAAAAAAAAAAGGTTAATTATGTGTTATTGGTAAGGTTACCAATCTTCTACACACTTAACTAGAAAATTATTATTATCTTTTATCTTTTATTTTGGTCAAAAAATATCACATTAATTCAGAAGGTTTCAGGCAATGTTATGTTTGGTTTGTGGTTTTTTTTTTTTCTCAGCTCAAACTTCTGTTTAAAAGGATAGCTGATGTTGAACCCCATGCTTATCCTCCTCACCAGGTAGAGTAGCCCCCTGTTGACTTTAATAGACAAGCAGGGAATTCCTGAGACAAGCATAAGAGGGTGGAGGGAGGTTAGAAGTTGGAGGAGGAAGAGAGAGGGTAAAAATAAGTAATGATGTGCCTATCCCAAAAGCATCCCCTATATAATGACACTGAGCTTACTTTGCCCAAACCTTTCATACTTCTTTTGATCCTCCTCTTGACCTTGCCTCTATGTTTCTGAGTCTCAGTCATGAGCTCCCCAGATGCATTTCTTGTCCACTTTCCAAGCTTTCTGCTTTTGAGGCTGTTAGCCAATGCTTAGCCTGTTCATAGTGGCTATGAATAGTCTTAAGCTTTTCAGAATAAACACGTGCCTGACAAATACCTGGTGGACAACTATTTAGAAGTAGCTGTTGTTACTGTTGTTGTTGTTATTGTTATATATTATCATTATTATTATCTTGTGAGTCCAGGTTCTAAAATATGCCCGGTTAACATTTTCGGTGTCTCTCCAACCACACTGAAGAAGAAATCTACTTCTGCTTTTAAATGTAGGTCTGGTAATTCAGAATTAAATAGAAGGTAAAAATAAACATCGGAACACAAAGTTGGCAATATCAAGGGATACCCAGTTAACATAAGTCCAATGCCAATGTCAAAGTAAATATTTTTGTTTGGGCAAATGGAAATAAAGACCTTTAATTTAACCTTAACCAAATCTCTGGCTTACCAGACTAACCATTAGCACAGAATGCATTCTGAAACAGTCTCAATAGAAAGATTATGTCCTTAGACTAGTTCTTCAACATACAGATGCAGAAACACAGCCATCTGAAGTAACTCACCACTATTATTTTAGAGGAATTCTTTTTAGTCAGCAACAAATAATACCAAATACTGCCTTCACTGAATCTTGAAGTCTAATATAAAGCAACCCTGACTGAAATCAAGCCAACTGGACAGAATAGCAGGATGATGCCTGAGGAAGTCTTATGTGGGGAAAGAATACAAGGTAATTTTGGAATAGGTTTCCCATAGATGACACTGACCCGACATGTCCCCAGATTAACAGTTTGTAGATAAGCAAGGGCAGAGAATGTCCGGTTCCTCATTTTGCTTTTCCACCTCTTGTCTTCCAAATATGTGACTCCTGACTTCAGTAGAAAGGGGAAGGAAAGAAGAGAGTTCTGCTCCACCATCCTGAAACCTGAGAGGTTCCCATTCTCTTTACCTTGCTAAAACAAAACTTCACCCATTGACATAGTGGATCTGTAATGTCCAAATGAGATAAAGCAAAAGGCTCAGTAAAAAGGTGAAAGGGCCTGGCTTTTTTTAAAAAAACAGTTATAAGGCTTTCGTGACAAGAGTGAGCCAGCACTTGGCGGATCAGTTAGTATGTCAGTAACAACAGGTGCAATATTAACAAAAGGCACAAGAGGACCCAGAGCTCTGTGTGTCATGCCATCAGTTCTCTGGATTGTGCTGGATATTGATCATAAATAAATAATTGTTCCATTCTGCTGTTGATTAAAATGTTAGCAAAAGTACCAAGTTACAGGAGCAGAATCTAAAACCATACCAGAGCTAGGAAAAATCCATAAAAGGATTCAAAGCATTTTTCCCTCCTGCTCAGTCCTTAGGTTAATACCACCTCCTTGTCATATGGAATTTCAGAAGGATAACATGTCTGAAAGATGGTATTTTAATTTTCCGTCTACAAGTGACAAAACATTCTTGTTGCACATTTGTATTATGTTGTATATACATTTGTTTTCACTTTCTTTAGTATAACAGCAAGCATGTACAGCAAAGTTTATATAAATCATACATAAGTTTACTTATATAAAAATTCAAAGTATGTAAAAATCACTTTCTTCATTGGTAGTAAGTCATTGGACCAGATCTACTGTGTACTTTACTTCGTAACTAACAAAAAAGTAGAAGGATAAAGCAGATTTTTTTTTTCATTCCTAAATACTGAAGTGCTTTTTATTTTTTCTCTCTCAAGAAGTTCCTACAATGGACCTTTCTATGGCCTTTATTTCAATGAGCAAATGGCAGATTGATCCTCTTAAAGTCTGTTCAGAGGCTTTACATGAAACTGTACAGCATTACACTGAAAACAGCTGGCTGTTATGTGAGGTGATAACATCCATCTGAGAGGTGGCAATAAGTAACTGGTGGACAGTGACATCTTAAAGTGACAGCCCTTTCTGCAATAACACTGGAATAGTGTCTCACGTTGCCATCTTTCATCAGGATCTTATTTAGAGAATCATCTGCATGGTTAATGAAGTTTTGGATCAGAACTAGCTTGCGCCTGCTCACTTGGTACGTGACTCACTTGGAATGCTGTTTTTCACTGCTTAAGTGACTAACATAAAAGTTAGTTATTGCACCAACTATCTTTTAAATCCTTAAGTAATTTTTCAGAATTATTCCTTCATACTGAGAATAATTCTTATTTGTTATGGAAAAAATAATTCCTATTATAGGAATTAAATGCACAAACTTAAATAAAATAAGCATTTTAAAAAGGAATTCATAAAAATTATTTTTATTTTGAAATAAATAGTATTTTCATATTTAAATTAAATGAGAGAAAAAAGCGTTTCTGGGTATGTATTGATTATGTAAAGTGCCTATCACCAGAGTATCTGGGTGCTCATTTTATAAGAAAAGAAAAGAAAAAAAAAAAAAAAGAGTATGGATTCACACTGTACACAACATACAAACTGAAATGCCAACTTTTTTGTCATCGTGTGGGGAAAAAAGATTTTTTTCCTAGCCAGTCAAAAATGAAAGGCACTTTTTGTGTTGTTTTGACTGAGACAAAAGCAAGCAGGCAAACAAACAAACAAAAATTCTCTAAGTCTTCCTTGAATACAGTACAAGGATAATACTTCCCTAGAAAAATTGTATCAAATTGAAGCTTTATTTATTTTCCTCTTTTTTGGGTGTGTGTGTGTTCTCTAAAACTTGTCGAGAAAGGGAGGCATCACCAACAAATGTGAAAACCTAAAGGATGGTGTAAAGTGAAATATTACTTTTTATTTCTTCTAATAAAAAATGTTTTCCCTGTATCCAGTACTGTTAGGAAAGGGGGAAAAGATGTTGCATAGCAGTGTCTTCTTGACCTTTCTTTTCTATTCTTCTCAGTCATACATGTTAACAACGCACCTACAGCTCACATCTCCAAGATTTTGATCACTTTGGTTTCAGTACTCCTCAGCCACCTCACCCAAAAGGCCAAAAATGTGGTCTAGAGTTTGAGGTGCGAAACAGTTACTGTGGTCTAAGCCTTGTGTTCATTTGTCACATGAGCTGGTAGAGTGCATTTCTAATACATGATTACCCAGTTTTTCTCCTTTGCCAAATGGGATGGCTGAGATTTGAGATCCGCCTAACAGCAATCAATGAATTGCAAAATAGTGACTGCAGCTCGCTGGATGAGAGATAAAACGAGCTTTGGTTGTGAGCACAGGAAAGAAAGGGAACTGTTACAAGCATCCTTCATGGAAATTGAGCTTTAAAAACATGAAAACGCTAAATGAACCACATCATTACCTGGGGAAAGAGGAAGCAAAAAATCACAGAATAGGTGGCTACAACAAAGAAGGAACATTTTAGATTTGTTTATTTTTTTTATGTGCATGGTTTTTTTGGCATCTGTGAAAGGCCTGAGTAGCACATAGGAAGAGACATGGTAAGGTGGGATTCAGCTCAAATACTAACTGGAATTTAGAGAAAACAGCAAAACAAACATCTTGTAGTATTTCACCCATTGTTCCTATGTTTCTTTATGGCTCCATTAGACTGTTTATTTGTTTGTTTTACAATAGTGGAGATGACAATTTTTTTTCAGTCTTTTGGGAAAGAAGGAATTCTTCTCCAGCAAATGTTCATATCTAGGTTTATCTATCTTGACTATGTCACAAAATATGTAAAAAAATAATTAAACACCCCCCCCAATAATAGACATTTAAGAACAATCTTTAAAATCAAAGTAGGCTTGAGGCAATCACAATGACTGACAAATTTACATGAAAGACAGCAACTTTTGCATTCATTTACAGCATTTGTCCCGTACTACATCCATTTTAAACTTAAAACAAATGACAGTAGTTATGAACATGTTCTTCTTATCGCATAATCTGTTTCTGATAACAAGAGTTTTTTAAGCTTCATATTACTTCAATCAGAAAATGAATGAATTGGGCTTTTGTAATATATATGATCTGTACTTATGACAATGCTTTATTTCTTGAATAAGGTACTGAATTTACTCCTTCAGAAGACATGATTCATATGTCCTGAAGACACTCTACCTTGTAGAATAATTATCATATGAATTTACTAAAAGTTCAGTGTCATATCTTTTTTGTGTTCGAAGCAGTGATGTGAATTATCAAGCAAAATACATTACCAATGGTGAAATCTAATAGGTAAAATTGTAGTTCTTTCTCTCTGGAAAAGTTCTTTGCTACTTCTCCATGATTCTCATTCTAATTCATACAGTCTTTTAAACAAATCTATAAAGTAGAAGGCAGAAATTGTGCTGTGGTAAAATATATGTTCGACAAAAAATGCAATTAATTCTACGTCATGGTTGATCAAATACCTTAATTAACATAACCAGCCCCCCAAATTGAGGGAAAACTTTTCATGTCAGCATAGAAGGCATAAGGCATAATTCCTCTTTCTAATTTTTCTGAATCATATTCAGATTATTCAACATTAAATACAGTGTAAAAGAATCCAAACTATAAGGAAACATAATATCTTTGTTAGCAAATGAAAAGAAAAGAAGACCTCTAAATTTTGTTGATGCAAATAAGAACCAGACAAGTGCTCCTAAATCATCACATCCAGTACTCTGATGTGACTGTCAAACAGATATATGGATATGTGCCATACCAAATAATGTAATACCAAACATAAGTATTTAAAAAAAAAACACAAAAAGCCTTCCTGATCCCAATCATTGTTTGAGTCTCTCCTGAATTACGAAACTGACTTTTTATTAACAATAATAAGGACACCTTTGGGCTTTTAATACATTTTATGAAAATGCTTTTAAACTATCTGAGAAATCAGTCCACATTAAGTCATGCTCAGATCATGCTGTTTCGCTATCAGTATGACTCACACAGGGGGTGGGAAAAAACAGAACAAAACAAAACAAAACCAAAAAAAACTTAGAGTATTCTAATACTTACATGACTGCAAGAGTGGTATTCACCTCTAGAGTGTGGACATTGCCAGTCATAGCATTTGTCTAACTGTCTAAGTGTCATTATAGTCAGTGGAGATTTAGTTAGTATAACAGATAAATTCTAAAGACTTGATTGAGTCCCCTCAACATAGCATCTAGTGCTATTTCAGATGACCTGTGGTATCCTATCCACTGTACAGCTGATGCTCAGGGACTTGAGTCTTCTGTATGTGCTATGTCAACTCTGACAGCTATTATGACATATCATGTCAGTGATAGCCTAGGGTAGTCAAATAGCACTAGACATCCAGCACTAGACAATTCAGTTGATCTGTAGGTGTCTATTGTCTTGACCTGAATCTCACGTTGATACTTCAGGTTTCAAGAAAAATACTAAACATCAGGGCCATACTGACAAATAATATAACAACATGCACATATGTAGTATATATATAATGTATATATATCACGTCTCTGAGGTGAGTGGGGGAATACACCCTTTAAGTATGGTATTTAAAATGTTACATATGATAAATATGTGAAAAAATGCTGCTTAAAAAATGTTTATTTATTTTGTTTTCACTAATCTACCATTCATTTGTAGCAGATCTACAAAATTCATACAGATGTGTACAAATACAAAACTATAACCCTACATAGACAGATGTGTTTTATTTATTGTCCTGTGTTTCCTCACCTCATCCCCACATTCACAATAAAATGTAAGGCCTATTAATAGGCTGAAAATGAGAGGCCTATTAATAAAACGAAAACCTAGGAGAAGTCTAGCAGCTAAATTCCCATTTCTCACTATTTTTGCAATCAGTAATATGTTTAACTTATGCCCTAGTACCCGTGGGGAAGGCAATCCAACAGTTGGAATTCTCTTTTTTTCCTCAGGTGGAAAATTACAACATATGTTGTATAGATCGCTTTGTAAAACAGGATTTCAGCTGATATCCAGATAAGAAGCAACAATAAATACATGATTAAACTGTCCACCGTTAGGTGTGCTCAACTAATGATGCCAGAGAGGATGTCATAATAAATTGCTAGTGGGTGGCAAATACAAGACATCCCAGGACATACTGGGAGGCAAATCATACTTGGGCAGATGAACAATACAGGGAAAAATGTGTGAAAAATTTTCTAAAGGGCTCACACTCCACTATCTGAAATATTCTTTATGCCATATTTGCAACCAACTAGAGAGGTAAAATGTTGAGTTATTAGGAACTGGGGAAACCTTTGAAATAGCCTATAAGGGAAGGATGAGTTCCATCTAAAGCAAATAAAGCTCAAAACTAAAATAAAGTTTATGGGGAAGTTTTAAACTAAAGATTGAGGAAAATCCAACAGGTGTACAAGGGTGAAGTAATAAAATCTCTGCAGTATTACAAAACCTGACAGAACAGAAGTCAATAGCATTCAGAAAGGTAATAGATAGGAGCAATCTCTATAAATAAGATTCTGTTGAAGCAGAGCACATAAAAACTGACAACCAGAGTAGGGCCACATATATAAGTGGTTCTGTACAAATTACAGATATGTAAAGAATTAGCTGGCCAAGATGAAAGGCCTGATTTTCATATTGTCATATGAGGGACTGAAGAAAGATTTTGGAAGGGTGATAACCAGTGCAGCACCATAGCTTGGATGCTAGCATACAATTTACATTAGGAATGACAGAATAAGTTGCACGTGTGGGAGAGTGGCACTGTATGCTAAAAGAAAAATTAGATTGAAATATGTAAACACACAGAGCAATTTGACAACTGACAAAGAACATCAAATTTCTTTGTATTGAAATGTTTCCCCAAATAGAATAGTACAACAGCAGGGCTGTACCATCAACACTTTGGAACACTTAGATATGAAATACCGGGGAAAAACATTTTTGCAGGTGTAAGTAAAGACTGCTAAATCTATTAAATTTCATTAATGGAGTCAAATAACATCTGACTTTGTGTTATCAGGTTATTTGCTGTACACACAATTCCAGAAAGCTTTCTGGAAAGATTCTTGAAAAAGTCACTACTGTGTTTCATGGTAACACAGCAAAGTTGTACAAATGCATTAATAACTGTGTAAAAGAGGCAACAAAGGACTGGATATATCATCTTTCCCCTGCTGAATCCAAGAGTAGAAGAATTAACAGTGAAATTTCAGAGTCATTTCTGCTAAGACGTGTGCTGGTCAATATATTCAGAGGATGATAAAGCTACTGATGATGTGCAATTGCTGAGAGCTATATAAAAATGAGTCTGTCTACAAAGAGTTGCTGAAGGATCTTACGCTGCTAAGTGTCTGGGAGATAAAATGGCAAAATTCTGTGTTGGCAGGTGAAAAAAAGTACTCACGAGGAAGAACAACAGAAACTGCATATACACAATTATTTGCTCAAAATTAGCCATTACCACTTATGAAAAAGATCTTGCAGTCATTGCAAATCATTTTATTAAAAAAAAAAAAAAATCAACCCCAAAACATATCAGATTGAAGCTGAGCAGTGGCCAAAAATACAATTAGAATGCTATGAATCATTAGGAAAGGAACAAAACAGAAATCATAATTATCTCACTGCATAAATCTAAAGTGGATTCACATTTTATCTACCAATTATAATAAAGACTTTCCTGCCTCAAAAAAGGATATGGTAGAACAAAAATAGTGCAGAGGCAAAACACAAGATGTCCATAATTATAGAAATCTTATATGTGAAGAGAGAGTGAATAAACTAGGATTCTCCAATATGAAAAAAAAAACCCAGACAGATGGGATTATTATATTTATCTGTTAAAAAATGAAAGCCCTAGAGAACTAAAAGGATGTTGCTTAAAAATTAAAAAAAACAAAAAAAAATCTTAGAACTTTTTGAGAAAGAATAGCCAACCACACAATGAGAAAAAAAAGTTGTGGGTTTTTTTTTTGTTGTGTTTTGTTTTGTTTTGTTCTTTTTTGTTTTAAAAAAGGGAAATTTTTATTCACTTTTCATGCCCTGAAGACACCCACAGACTCTTCAACCTGTTTTCCTCTCCTAGGGTTTTGGCTGCCTGTGCTCCAGCCCAGCTCCGATATGGTGCCGCTGTAACCTTGGGCCAGACTGCTGGGAAAAGAGCTGTGTGAGAAGGAGCTGTGAGAAGCTTTAATCACGTTCCCCCATCCTTTGCTTCAGAATTACGTTTAAGCTCACAGCCTTGCCCTTGCCTGATCTACGTTGCAGGTGTACCTGCGCCTGGCCACGTGCCTCCTGTCTTCACTGGCTGGCTTGATTATGGCCCTGCTTTAATCAAGTTTGGGCTTGCCAGTCAGTCATGGCTGAAACTGCTTATTGCCACCTTCTCCGCTCAGCCCTGCTTAGGTACAGTGGGATGACCCCCCTTCATGAGGCCACTGTCTCTGCTTGCCTTGCTGTCCTCCTCGGGTCTTGGCTCACACACAGAAAAATAATATCCCAGGGGTATCATGGAGGGCAGAAAAAGGCCTAAGCACAGTGTTGTGTCAAAATGAACAGTTCTCTGCTTATGACAGAGGATTAATTTTAATACTGCTTCGTATAATTATTGGACTGCTTTCTGTAGAGGACTGGGACCAAACAATTTTCATGGCCAAGGTCTATAAACCATTGCATGATTGGTAAATACTCTCTATTTATGTTTTCTGTTGATATATTTGGATTTGGTAAAAGGTGCTTGATTTTTCTATCTGTATACCTCTCTACATATATATATATACATGTATGTACATAGATATATGTACAATACCAATTGTGATTATTCTCCACTATGGTGTAGTATTTCTTGGTGCCATTTAGGGAAGTTTTACATGTTTAATGCATGTTTCATATGGTTTCACACAGACTACAAAAGCTTTCTCCAGTTATTCTGCAGCTGTCCATTGTCAATTCTATATTCAAATGAAGTTTCATAAACCAGAGTCTTGTTCTGACCAGGAAGATAAACATAACAACCTGTCACATCTAATTTTATATTTTTTTAAATAGTTCTTCAGTAACAAAGACATAGTAAAGAACAGGTGAAAGAAAGTACTATAGGTGATAACTGTGAACTTTGGGAACAAACAAAAAAAGTTAGGGAAAAACATGCACACCCACTTTGGTAACTGTAATTAGAATTTTGTTAACAGGAAATTCACATTCTGCAGCATCCAATGCCTTATAGGGATTTGAACCCAGTTCTTTTATATCTTATCTGAAATCTTTAAATTATACATTATTGGACGTTCTGCAGAAAAGGTCTGTGTTTCAGCAAGTGGAGGCTTACACTTGAAAAACTTTTTTTATTAAATTCTTGCAATGCACAGTGTATTTTTAATTGTTTAAATTTTCTTAATTCAGTCTTTTCTGAAACAAGCAAACCAGCACTACTTGATTTAATTGGTTTTGGCTAGTTGTAGTCATTTTTTAAAAATAAGTAACATTGAACCTTAATGTGTAAATAAATACACTTTGCATAAATTTGAGATCAAACAATGAACGTTATAATCATATACAAAAGTCATGCAGCACTACACTTGCCATTAAGAATATTTTCCTACATATGACTGTTAACGAGAACAATTGCTAAAGAGCAACCTTACACCTTAAAGTTAGATTTTTGAAAAATAAAAGTGACAAGAAATCTTATATCACCATGCTGCATCAAGCAGTATTCCTTCTATATTAAAAAAGGCCTGTTCATTGATTTCTAAACAAACGCCTATTAAGAAAAGGTTAACAGTAGTAGGATAACGACCTCTCTGTGGAAAGTATGGCTTAGTGAGCCTTTGCATGAGATGAAAACTTCTCATATAAAGTGTTTCCGTGGGGGAGGTTTGTTTAGTTGTTTAAAAAAATCTACTTACTTGTTCTAACTTAAAGTCACTGCTTCACATTACTGTTGATAGACTAACACAGAGGTTAATATTGAGAAATGCCTGTATACATGGCCTTCATTAACACCATATAATTATACTGAGATTTCTTGAGCTTGACTTGTCAGATAAGATCTTATCTAGATGACTGGTTTTTCTTGCTTTGAATGCTTGAATAAATCTGAGAGTCATTTGGCACTTGGCAGCCTACATTATGACATGTTATCAGCCAAGTAGTGCAAAGAAAAAATTAATTATTTCAAAGACGAAATACATGATAGAAATATTTTAAAATGTAACAATAGCTGTGTTGGCTCTAAGGAGAGAAAAAAAATTACAAAGCGGAGACAAGTCCAGTGAAGAAGAACATCTTTCTTCAGAAACTTGCAACAAGGTTACCTATCAGTGAACACAGCTGTCAACCATCAATCCCCTGTTGGAACATTATTTGGAGAAAGAAAGTTAAATTCATGAAATGTTTCATTGTCCTCCTCCCCATAAATTAATGCAACCACTTTTGCTGTTATTGTCATTGTCTTGAGGCTATTTCTTGACATAATTTCTCTCAAGGGAAGTCAGAAGACAAATTGCATGTTGAGATAAAATGCTGGAATGCCTTTTTTTTTTTTTTTTTTTTTTAATATTCCACCTTAATTTCACCCTCATTCTGTGGCTATCTCATTCACCAGGTTATCTGGTGTGGGGCAGCCTCAGCGTAGCACAGAAATGCAGTTGTTGTTTTATAAGAAAGCTCAAAGACTTAGAGGAGTTTGGCCACTGTTTATAGAAGAATTATGTTTAAATCTAGCTCAGTGACAGCAGACTAAGTGACTGCCCCTGTGTACAAAGTCACATAACTGAGATTCACAGGATTCATTTGTTGATTTACTGTAGGAACTTTGTAAAAAAATTACTGTGTCTACCCTTTAAACTTTTCTGAACATAAAGCACATAAAGCGCAGATTTTGTTTGGTTGGTTTTTTTTGTAACTGTATTTATATCAATGGACTACTTACTTTACATGCAGTTATGTCTCTAAAACATTTTTATGCCGATGTCACTTAAGGTTTTTCTACACATGATATTAAAGCAGATTAAAATATAATATGAATTAAAACCACAATGGCTGCTCCTATATAGCTCCTTGTCTAGCCACTCTGACTACCTTTAGAACAAGAAAATAAAATGGTCCAGGCCCTTTCTTCACCTGTGAGTACAGATGGAATAACGAGGGTCACATATGTACAGCTAATCTTTCTTTCCACTCAAAGCAGGTAAGGACAGTTATGCTGCATGTTAGGACTAACATCTGGCTGGTCTATCCCCTGCACCATGCCTGGCTCTTGTCTGGGCTGTGCGAGATGCTACAGAGCGCAGCTGTGCCCAGCTGTGTACCATCAATTGAGGAGTCCGGACAATCAAGGACCAGCACTCAAACCTCTGCTTCAGTTCTATGCAGCTTTGCAACCCCGCTCTTCTGGAATATGCCCCTCTCTTACTCTCCTCTAGGGATCTTTCTCCTGAGCTAAAGTGGCCATTATTATGCTGGTAAGAGTGCTTGGCTTGCTTGTCCTACAAAGATAGCTCGAGAACTACATGTTGCACTGTGTTTCTGCTTCAGCTCTACTCTGTCAGTAGCTTTCTGTTGATCTCTGAATATAAAATTCGGAGAACATGCATACTACAGTGAACAACTCATATTTCTTCCAGGCTTGTGACCTACACTAACTATTGGGATCTTGTTTATGGTCATGATCCCTTATTTTGGCACCTCTGGGCCAAAGAAAATCAGACTCTTCTCAAAAAGAAAACAAAAACTATTCATTTGTACAATGAGTTGATGGGGAGGAATTCTACGATGACAGAAACCATTTCTTTAGATACCAGGATCAAATAAGCTAAAATAAATATTTCTACCATCTGATATTCGTGCTTGCTGTAACTCTTTAGAGATAGTTAAAGCAGAAAAACTTTTAAGTATCGACAATCCTAATTTTGCCATTTCTTCCACGAAAAAGAATGTATTGAAATAGCTTTCTCTATATCCTCTCTTAGTCTTCATCGAACATCAGCTTTTTAGGACAGCAACTAAGTTATACCCTGTTTTACTCAAAAGTCTACCTCAAAAGGGGAAACAAGCACCTCTTGAGAATTCAAAGTCCTACAGCAGTCTAAAATATAGACTAAAATATAAAATATTTTTAGGCATTAAACCCCCAAATAATGGAGAGAGACATTTTTCAATGCATGCATGCTGCAATGTGTGTCCAATAAGGACCTGCCATATACAACAATCTTACCTCTAAACTTGTAACTACAGTTAAAATAATCACAAATACAATTTGATAATTTTCATCATACAGTTATTTCAAAATAACACATATGCTTCCTACTATTGTTATTTAGCCCTTAGGTTAGTTGCTTATGAATGGTATACTCAGACTAAGGCACTAGACCTTATCCTCTTGAGAGGATCCTAATGCCCTTTTGTCCTTTAATTTTATGCAGTGTTTCTTTTGGTTTTAAAGAAATAAAGACCACAACAAAAAATAATCTATTAATTTGGGTGTACCCTAAAATTGTGTTAATCCTCATAGCTCTGTGGAAAGCTTCAGAAAAACACTGAAGATACGGGTCGAACCTTTTCTCTCTATCTTGAATTTTCCTTCTCCACAAAAAGCAACAGCTGTCCACTGTAGTGATTTTTCTGTCTCTCTTCGCATTTCCTCAGACCTTCCAACCTAGACCAAACTACTAGAATCTTTTTTTTTGCCTTATTTTTGGTGCATTTTGCAAAGTGACTTTAAAGTATTATTGAGAAAGATTTCAGACTTTATAAAAGTGTGTTCAGGCTACAGTAAGTGATCTAGGTCATAACCCAAACTATTGAAGGAGTTGACAGGTATTTTGAGTCCTAAACTGCATTTTGTAGCAGTGCTGTGTAAGACTTCAAACAGAAATTGTGGACCTATAGCAAAACCACTGTAAGCAATTAACATTTTATGTATGCACTTGATAAATACTCTTAGCCTACTGTTACAAATGGTTTTTTTAAGTCATCACTGTCTCTTATTTTAAAAAATTATTATAATAGCAAACTGGTGACTGACAGTGAATGACTGCAGTCAGCATCGGCAACTGGCAAACACATTTGTAGTAGGGTAAAATTAGAATAAAATGCCTGAAACAGGACCTTGCGCCAGCAAGTAGATTCTTTCAAACTCTGTAATCCATTTGGGGAGTTTCATCACATTTATTTCCATATTTATAGCTAGATAGTAAAATCTGGATAGCTAGTTTTTTTAAGATTTTGCCAGCTTCCTTGAGCTAAATGCAAATTTCCTTATTTTCTCGATATGGTAAAAAGTCTATGCAATTTGGGAATCTACTCTCCAAACACCTTCCTTGATGCATGGTTAAGGCAGTTTTATGTTTCAGTAACAGAAAAACAGGCAAATTAATAGGACCTTAAGAGATTTGTTAATCAAACTTATGAATTGTGGATAGTTAATAGTCCTTAGCAACACTTGACATTTAGAGTATATAGCACTTTACAAACATCGAATAATTACTGTCTCAACATCTTTAGGTGCTGGGAAAATCATTTTAGCATTAATTTGTAGACAAGGAAACTAAGGCAAAGAAGACAGCTGTGCACTTTTGGAATATCCTACTGTTTAGAAAGAGATAATCTCACTGTCCACAGTGCGTTGACCTGGACATTTACAAAAATGGTAAGGAGACATAGGCAAGGTGGTATTATTGCACCCTTTTGCAGAGTATGCAATGTAGCACAGTAATGTCTGTTAATGAAACGTCTATATATTAGTTGTAAGAATGAATTGCTCACCAACGCTTTCTGCTATCAGTAAAGAGATACAAGCTTGAAGGGAAATCCTGTTCATCTGTTTTGAGTGGGAAAGTAAAGAGGGATTTTGGAGCATACATTGCAAAATTAGAAAGTCACCATTAAAACAAACAAACAAGCAAGCAACAAGAAGAACTGTAGACATTTTTGTAAATGGTAAAGAACTAATAGCTGTGGTAGCCTATGTCATCGCTGGGACAAGTCTTGTTGGGTTCTTTTGTTGTTCATTTTTTTTTTAAGAATCTTTTGAAAAGGGAAAGTAATGTGTACACACCATTGGCTATACCCAACATTTAGAGAGCTATTACAGTAAAGGTCTTTGAACATAAGAATAGTCTCACTGATATTTACATTCACATAAGTAATGATGATTTAAATATGTAAATCTTCAGGACTAGCATGTGGGTTTGTGCCACCCTGAAGTTTATAGGAAAAAATATTCTGTTGGACACATCAGACACTCAGTTTTTAATTTATTTTTCTTTAATATTTGTTTATTTAGTGTTCCATTATTTTGCTTCAGATGCAAATTACTGTACCGGAAAGAAATTGCCAGGAAATAATTATGAAATGACAACAAATAAGATTTTACAATAATTATTTTTTGCAATGACATAAGCCTAAACAACTCTCTCTGATTGAGCTGATAAGACAAAATGATAAAACTGAAGTAATGTGAAGTCAGCTAAAGAAACATTAATGACATTATAAATATGAATTTCAGCTATAATTCCGAACAAAATCTGACGCTTGTTTTATATTGAGCTGTAGCTATTTTAATAGTTACTGAATGTAAGTTCTGCTTTTATGTTGTAATTTTTAATATTTTCTGAGTTTTTTGTATATATTTGTTACTTCTTGAAAAAGCCAGATGCATTCAAATTGAGATAGACAAAGATATACTATATGAGATCTCAAAAAAAAATTTCACAGGATAATTCATACTGCCCTTTCTTGAAGACCAGCTTCACAAGATTTTTCCCATAACTAGGTAGGATTTAATGTCTCAAGATAAAGAATCCTTCAAAAACTGACACAGATAAGATTAATGAATTTTCCTGGTAAGGAAGGCTTTAAGATATCCATTTTTTGCAGGAATTAGCTAAAAGATCCAGACATCATCACCTTTACACAGTGGTGGATATTTTACTTTGGTTATTCTTATATACTTTGGCTAATTCAGGTGAACAATTATTCGTAAATAATTTACTGAGTGAATTTCGGTTTACTTTTTCACTCAGTGAGTATTTTCTCCCACCACCCACACCCACCACCCATTTCTTAATTAGTTGTCAATTTAACTTTTATTACATTGCTGCATAATTTGTTAGGTCAATTTCTGTGGAAGTGTTGTAGTTGGCATGTTTGCTTTGATTATGCTTTAATTTTTACCCCATAATTAAATATTCATAACTCATGCTGTGTGATATCAGTATGATGCTGATTCTGATTTTGGAGATGAAGTTGAGAAATGTTAAAACAAGATGAGAAAAAAAAAAAAAGATGTTTGCAAAACAACTATGCGAATAAATGGAGAAAATAAATTTTACACCTTCGTTCTTTACATTCAAAGAACATCTTTGGATGCATCACAAAAGTGCCTGTCATGCATTTTAAACATTGTTTGTTTGTTTTATTTTGCAGTATGCACAGCCTGCAGTTATCTGTGTGATGCCAACACAAGGCACATTGATAACTAAATATTACAGACATACATTGATCAAGTGAACATGTAATCTTGAGTTATCTCAGCAAAATAACTAAAGGAAACTAAGACAAGAAATTGCCTAATAGCATGGATATCCATTTGGCTGACAGTGAAAAATCAGCTGTAACAGACATATACTCCCAGTACTGAAAGAGATGAGCTGAGTTGCCAAAAGCTTATCTCTGATTAAAAAAAAACAAAACAAAACAAAAAACACTATATAAACTACATCAAATAATTAGTGCATTAAAATAAAAATAACATATTATGTGGCATGATCCAAAATTAAATGGAATCTTTTGATTTTTTTCCTTTTTTTGGTGGTAGACCATCTTTTACTGGATATTTGACTTTAGTTTCTCTCTTCTTTGGATAAAGGGAAAAGGACAGAAAAACAATTTGGGAAAGAGTATATTCTTTCTGGTCATATCCAGAAATATGAAAATAATTACTGTAAAATTTCACTTGATTTACTGAAAAAAAGGGGCACCTGTCAAATGAAAATAAAGTAGTATTTTTACGTAAAGAAACAGATAGTGTGCTTCATCTTATACTTTTGAGGAAGAGTCCAGCATAATTTAAATGGTTTTCTGTGCATCAGTTTTGGGTGAACACAACAGCATCACAGATTCGTACAGAAAAAGGTCAGAAGATTTATTTTGACTGGTAATACAAACTCCTGAACCAAGCTCAAGGATGCAGTATTTCTTTTTCTTTTCTTCTTGCTTTTACATACATGACTTTCAGAGATTTTTACAATTTTACACACAATTTTATTTTAGGAGCATTTCCTCATGGTAGAAAATGATATTAATGAGTTTTAATAAAGCAAAGCATATAAAAGTATCAAAATTGTGCTTTGGTGGGTTCAGCTTTTCTTGTTCTTTCATTTTCGTTCATGACTATGTTCACTCTTCCCTGATTCACCAAGTGTAAGAGCAAATTCTAATTCTTCTAGGTAACATAGTATGCTATTGTAAGAAATATTATTAAAAAAAAAAAAAAAAAAAAAAAACCTGCATCTGTTTTGCTTTCTTGCACTATCCAGTGGAAAGACAATTTTCAGGTCTAGGGATAATAGCTAAAAATCAGTTTCTTTATTCAACTAGTCCATTTCTTTTTATACGCTGAGAATTTCAGGCAATAGCTTGTTATAATATCTGTAATACTAAATTATTTGTTATATAATAGAATGGTTGTTTATCTGATTGTTTAACAGCTAATTGGAGGCTGTGCAACACTTGAAGACTGTCCACACATATTGGAATCACAGAATCATAGAATCATGGAATCATAGAATCATAGAATGGTTTGGGTTGGAAGGGACCTTAAAGATTATACAGCTCCAATCACCTTGCCATGGGCAGGGACAACCTTCCACTAGACCAGGTTACTCAAAGCCCCATCCAACCTGGCCTTAAACACTTCCAGGGATGGGGCATCCACAACTTCTCTGGGCAACCTGTTCCAGTGTCTCACCACCCTCTCAGTAAAGAATTTCTTTCTAATATCTCATATAAATCTTCCCTCTTTCAGTTTGAAATTGTTATCCCTCATCCTAGCACTACAATCCCTGATAAACACGCCCTCCCCATCTTTCCTGTACGTCCCCTTCAGATACTGGAAGGCTGATATAAGGTCTCCCCGGAGCCTTCTCTTCTCCAGACTGAACAACCCCAATTCTCTCAGCCTGTCTTCATAGAAGAGGTGCTCCCACCCTCTGAACATCTTCATTGCCCTCCTCTGGACCTATTCCAACAGGTCCATGTCCTTCTTGTGCTGAGGACTCCAGAGCTGGACACAGTACTCCAGGTGGATTCCCATGAAAGCAGAGTAGAGGGGCAGAATCACCTCCCTCGACCTGCTGGCCACGCTTCTTTTGGTGCAGCAGAGGATACGGTTGGCTTTCTGGACTGGCAGTGCACATTGCCAGATCATGTTGAGCACCATAGTGCTCTGGAGACATACTCCATATCTTCCATAACTGGTCATGTTTCAAAACCAGAATTACTACCTAAATCAGGAAACTGCTAAAGTACGTATTTCGTAAATCAGTGAGAAAACGTGGTTTATTTTTTATTACATGTCTCTAATGTCACTCACTTCAAAATGCCTCTGCTTCTTGTTAAGTTTAATAAGTACTTTATGAATGTCTCTGGCTCCTACAAGGCTGAATAACCAGTATATGGAGAGCGAGTATGATCTTTATATTTGAAGTCCTTCAAAACAGGAGAGAGTTATTGAACAATTACCATGGTTACAAGTTCAATTATTACCATCCAAACCAACAGTTAAAACTAAAAATCCAATTAATAATGAATTATTAATGAATATCTATACAGTATGCATGCTAACAATAAATTTAAAATAATAATAATAACATCAAAACCTGAGCTGTTATTGTAAATGTCCTGAAGTCCCACGTGCCTCATGCAGAAGTCATAAGAATTAGAAAAGGCTTAACAATAGATGGAAAGCTGACATTAAAGTTGAAAATGTCATGAGTTATCGCACATTCCCCTGCTCTACTTCTTGAAAAACAAAATTTAAAACAAACCAAAAAACAGCCACAACATCACAATAACAAAAGCCACCCCAAAACCTAAAAGAAAAATCAAGTAATCTGAAAATCATGAAGGTAATAAAAAATATCATTTGAAAGTAGAAAAATGCACTGCAGATCATTTAGACAAGTCAGTGGAAGGGGACAATTGGAGACATTCATATTATAGGCAGGATCATTGTCTTGGTCCTGGCCAGAAGAGACTGAAGCATACTAGAACTACATACAAGGCAATATCTTCTATTGGTTGTGCTACTACGCTTGACTTAATTCCTACTTCAAATACCATTTAAACATAAGAAATAATTTCTTTATTTTGAGGATGATCAAGCATAAGAAAAGGTTTCTTAGAAAAGATGTGGGGTTTCCATCCTTGGAGGTTTTCAAATATCGACTTGACACGGCACTGAGCAATTTGCTCTAGCTGACCCTGCTTTGAGCAAGGGAGTTGGACTAGATGATGTCAGGAGGTCCTTTCCAACCTCAACCATTCTGTCATTCTATGCAGTTTTAAGGTCTCTGCCAGGAAAGAGACTGTGGTGGCTGGAGTCCTTGCCTTCACAAGAGGCTGTGGCATAATTCACTGGTTCTGACTAGGATAGAGTTATTTTTCTTCATAGCAACCCATATGGTGCTCTGGTTTGGATTTGTGATCAAAACAGTGTTGATAACAAAGGTATGTTTTAATTATTGCTGAACAGTGCTTACACAGTGTCAATGCCTTTTCTGCATCTTAAGTAAGGTTAGTTAAGTAAGGTTAGTTAAGTAAGATTAGTTAAGTAAGGTTACATCTTAAGTTAAGTAAGGTCATTCCACAGTATTTTTCAATCTATTAATTGAATTTCTAGATGAAAATCTCATTTTTACATAATAGTTTGTCATGCAAGTGTAAGACCGAAAAAGTATGTTCCAACAATCAGTTTTAATGTTGTCACACAAAAGGTGGAACAGTCAAACTGAATAGGGATCTTATAAAACAAACACTTCGGCAGACATAACTTATTTACGGGTTCAGCATGTCAGCTGGGAACTAATACTACATGGTATGTAACTAAATCTAAGCTTAGAATGGTGGTTCAAAATGTGCAAACCACTCACCTATAAGGCGAGGACACTCAGTCCCCAGAAGTCACTTTGGATGATGTCTCAATCCAAAGGGAGGGCTTGCAATCACAGATCCGCTGCTCTGAGGAGAATAACTCAAAGACGGTCTCTGGTGGGGGCCCCCATTTTATAGCCTGGTCAGATCTGAACTGTGGTCATATATTGGTCATGGTCATGTAGTTTTCATTGATTGAGAGGTCTGCTAGGTAGGCTTATTGACTGAGGTGGTCTTTGAGGCTTGGGTATCTGGGGTATGTGGCTAAGGGTTGTTTGCATACATGACCAGCAGCTCATGAGCTTCCCACCAAACTAGCCACCATGCTCCTGTACCATGCCGGTAGACCTGCGGGGGTGAGGGGAGGTTGGAGGTGCGTGTTGTGTGGTCCTGCCACACAGTTCAATAATGAATATTATAGATAAAATTTAAACTGTATGTCTGTGCATAGCAGACATATAATATTTGGCCATGCTACTAGTATAGAAGAAATGTAATACTACTACTCTGTTCTAGCTTCTTCTAACTACATAAAAATGGCCTAAGTTGCATAAAAAACCAAACAGTATAAAATGAAACAGGCAATTTCAGGAAATAAATTATTCTGCTCTAATAATGATATTTACATGGATAACAATTAATACTTTCAGTGAACTGGCAAGGAGTCTTATGGAAACTTAATTCATAACTGTATTAAAGTATTTAATTGGGTGCTTCACTGTTAAAATGAATAGGTATTAATTAGAGGTGGTAGATCTGAAACTGGACAAAAGACTTTCTTGGACTCCCAGAATAACTAATGAGATTTTTGGTGTCAGAAAAGTGACAGAGAGTTTCCAAAGGGGTATGAAGAAAATTAAGAATTACTCAGTGGTTTTGCACAAAAACTAGGATGATATTTCTCAGCAGCATATAAAGAAGCAGACAACGGGACACATAGAATTTAGACCTTGGCCAAATAAACTTTATTTTAAATAATTTAATTGTTTTATTATATTCAATACCTGTGTCAATTAAAATCTGAAGGTTTTTTTAATAGTTTTTATAACTATTAAAGAATGGAAATCTTAAGAGGCTTGGGTTTTATAAGCAGGGCACTGAGATACTAGGTTGAAATAGCTGTGGAATTTGTAATTTGCAGTTACAGGATCAGTACACTGTGAAAAAGATGAGAAAGACTGGAACTAAGATAGTCAACAGAAAATGCTAAGAAGACAGCAAGGATTAAGTCCTACTCTAAAGGAAATTTCTCTCTCCTCTTTCATGAGCACTCAGCTAATCTGAGCATATAAACCAGACCATTTCATTCTTGTAGGACTAGCTGGAGGAGCTTCCTTCTAATATCCAATAGACAAGTGATTAAAGCACTCAGTGGAAATGTGGAGTGTGTACATGCAAATTAAGTATTTAATGTGCTAAAAAGATGGATGGTAACTGCCTTCACTGTCTGTTCATCAGCACACACACAGAGGTTTCTGTCAAAGCCACACGTTTCTAAACAAAACTGAACATCTTTCAAAGGATAAGCACAAATCCTTCCATATTAAAACGCAAACTATCTGGTGACATAGGTGACCCCTAACAAAGAGCAGTTGTGGAGAGAGATCCCGGCTCACAAAAAGGAATGAAAGGGATTGCAAGTGGAGAGTCTCCTCCACAAATAAGTAGGTATTTGTAGAAATCCTTTAAAACTAGCTGTGAAGTTTTGTGCATTGTAAAATGCAAAGTGATAATATTTTTTGAGCATATTATGATTACTATTTTTTTTAGAATAGGTTATGAAATTGGTGCTTTATTCAGAATATATAGTGAAATTATAGGTGCTATTTTTTTCACAGTCATTTGTTATGATAGCATACTTTTTCATGAGTAACCTTTCCTCACAACGTAAAACCAGTCAATATTTTTTTGCTCTCTTTAATTGCATATTTGAGCTCCATAATATCTTACTCAGTAAGCAGTTTAGAATTATCTTTTTCAATAGTCTGCTTTTAGTCTCCATTATCTCAAGTTTGAGGGTATTAAAAAAAAAAGAGAGAAGAAAAACATATATTTTATTCTTTTTGAATCTTCTTATGTTGTTTATATATCCTGATACTGCGGAATGACTCCTGTCGTATAGCAGGAATCAACTAGGGCGAATCGAACAGCAAATGTCCCTGGTCACCAGAGTTTGCGTATTAATCCTATTGCATTGGAATAGGAGAAATTAACTGGAAGAAATTTGAGTTTTGGTGTTCAGGTTTTTTTGCCACAAATCTGAGAAAATCCACGCTTTTACACTTGTGCTGCAGGAATTGCCTTTGTGCGCACCATTTCACTGCTACAGCAGTCAGTTCCACAGGATAGTACTACTGTTCTGCTACAAGGTAGCCCAGAAACTGTAGACAAAGAACAAGACAGCTTTGGTTATATCACAGGTGTGTATGAATTAGTATTGATATGGTACATATATTTCTACCTGTGAAGAATTGAGAAACTGAAGAATGAAGTCTGATCATTGGATTCACCTATGATGTTTAGATCTGCTTTCGTATCTACAGAGGTACCCACTGTACTTTAATGTGGGTTCATTACTATGTCATGCTCTAGATGTGAGTTTTCTCCACCCTAATAAATTGAGAAAAATACATCTACCCCGCGTGTCCTGAGAATATGTTGCCAAGATTTTTCCTTGTGGTTCAGAGTTGCAACTTATTAGTGCTGAAGAAGAGCTGTTCCCAGTATGACTATCAAAAGGATTGTAAGAAGATTCATATATAAGATTTTGATAACTCCCTGCTCTCCAACTGGATGCTAAAAATTACCAGTGAATCCGTTTTCTTGCTTGCAAAGTTCTGACTTTGTGTATAGATATAATTGTCTAAAATTCAGTGTTACTGAGATGCCACACCTCAGCAGTACATAGATATGAATATTTTGTACAAAGTAAAACTTCTTCTGATCTGATTTTGTGGGCCATCTGAACAGGCCAGTGGGCTCAGACCTATCCTCCCCTTTCAAGAACATGCATATTTTGTTCTTCTCCTCCCCCATCTTGGACCACAAGTTGCTATACTGGGATAATCAAAAGGAGAATTTAATCAGGAGGGAAAGACTAAAGCAGGAATATTTTCAACGGGAGTTGTTATCAGACAATTTGTACTGTGAGATCATGTCTGAAGATTTTAATGTTAAATGTTTTTTTTGAGGCTAATGTACTTAGAATCTGAAAGAGCATAAGCAGTACTGAAGTGCATTTCTAAGTATAGTTTTGACTTTTTTTTAAAGAGAGAGGGAATGAGGAGTCTAATCTGAATTAAATGATTAGCCTCCTTATAGAACATATAAGTTGACTGGGCCATAGCAGTTCTTTTCAAGCTATATTCAATTATCTGTTAAAAACAGCTCGTACATGGTATGTGTAACATAGTATTCTGATGATCACAGACATAAAATTACTATGCTAAAGGGACCTCTTAAGGGACAATACATGTTTTTTTTTAGAAAATAAATAAATGGTAGAGCCATCCCACAGCAAGATCTACTCCTGTTTGCAGGCAACAGATTACAATTCTCATATGAATGATTCCATTTCTTGTTGGTTTTATGACCTAGCTACAGTTACGTGAAATGGCATAAATGACACAAACAAGTCAGAAATATTTAGTCAGATGATAAAGAACTTAAATGGGTTGTAAGAATATTTTGGATTCAGAAAGGTTTTCCTTGAGTAGAGATTTAAATGTCAACTATGTTGTTTCCAATCAAAATCAGAAAGTATTGTCCCTGAACAGCTTTTTACACTGTGCAAAACCTGAAAACCTCTAAAAATTTTGGACGAAGAAGGAGAGACCCTCATCCGCCAGAATGAGGAGGTCACTCAGAAACTCGCCTAAGACACAGAAGACAGGATTTTTATTGGACTGTGTATTTGAACCCAAATATCCACACAGCCTAATAGACTTATTTTCACTTATCACCTGGGGGTGCAGCCTTCTCTTTTTTTCATCAGAAATGGCTAGAGAGGCCTCAAATTTGTTCCATGAAAAATCAAACTGCAGAGTCTTCTAGTGGAGGTGCAGATCATGGAACAATACAGTTCAAGAATATTTTCATTCGCTGACATCTTGGACCACTAGGAGGAGTCCATGATACTAACAAGTAGGTTAAAAACAAGCGGATATTTAAATTTTGTACACTGAAATAACACTGGTAATAGGAAAGATGGTAGCACAAATAGAGAACTCTATCTAGTTTTAGAATCTGCATCTTAAAAGATCAAATGCAAAGGCAGAAAAAATGCACAGATTAATGGGCAGATTATGGCTAAACACCAGAATGCATTTGTATATATTCTGTAAATTTTCTATAATAGATACTTATTTTTTTGGAGCAGGAGCTACCTGAGCAAGAGCTACCTACAGAGAAAGAGCTATAATGACACTTCCAGACACTGAGGAGCTCAGTGTCCACAAACAGATAAACAGAAGGTAGTGAAAAGGAACTAACATCAACTAGAAAACAAAGGCCTTAAGAAAACCATTAGTAAACTAGCATATACCACACCAGTAACCTAAAACTTACCTAAACAACTGCTAGTAGAACTGAAATCTGATCATCAGCATTTTGTCACCGCTGCAAAAGTAAATTCTACCTTTTCAAATTGTTTTCTATTTTTCTTATGTTGAAGAGGCAGGAGGGAAATATGCTAAGGACCACTCCCATGTAACTGTCTGTTCTCAATAAAAAGTACAATATGTTGTGAATAAAGATCTCATGTCCTGACATCTTTACCTATATGACTTTGTCTAAGAGTAAACGGTTACTATTTCCAAATGAAATTTCCATCTCTAGAATTGTTAGTGTATATCCTTGTATTTATGGGTGCTTTGGGATTGTGTTGGTCCACATGAGATTGTATGCTCAGTACTTAAAGGTGAAAAAGTAATGTCTTTTCCAAAAGACCTATCTGAGGCTTCTCATTTTGGATAAGTGTAAATTTTCCACATCCTGATATGGTAGTTGCCCTGCTTTTGCTTTCAGCAAAATAGTAAGCTGGTAAATAAGGGGAAAGGTAATTCAGAGGATTATAGATGTATATGTATATCACCTACATCTATAGAATTAATGTCACGACTGTCCCCTGCTGAGAAAATCATCTGCCCTAAAAAGAAGAGAGGTAAAGAAATCTTCTTGAGCATAAGAATAACAGAAATTTTTTAGAAAGGCAAAGCTTATTGCTGAAAGAGGCAACGTAAAGGTCTCCTGGTATTGCAAGGTAGTGCAATGAAAGAGGCAATGTAAAGGTCTCCTGGTTATAACTGGTGGCAATTCTTCCTTCCTAATGAACTATTTGGATCTTTAAGGAGCGTTTGACACCACCAATCATAATGTTATTTCAGTCTGATTACTGTCTGTTGTGGGATTGGTGTTCAAGGATGGCTGGGGGTGGTCAGTCCTATTCCTCTTGTATAAAATAACACTCTGGGGTGACTGCTCTTGTTTAGATTCAGCTGCGATGAGAAATATTTCTATATTGTGTAATAGTGCTTTACTTTTTTTTTCTGGCATGTTTTATTACTTTCACAGGGAGAGGAAATGTTGGTTCTTCTCTTTTTCCCCATGTTAATGAGCTGTGTAAGTTAATGGTAGCCGAAGTGGGCAGGGGAATGTGGTAGTCTAGATGCCATGATTTGTCTGCTCTGTTCTCTGTGTATAGCTACAGCCCCTGTCTTGCAGCAGACTTCCGTCTTCCTGGGAGATCATATATGAGGCAAAATGTGTTAAGGCTGCCTACAGGGTGGCTATGACGGTGAGTTGTGATTACTGATAAAATGTTCACTCTACTCTTATATCTAAGTTTTTGGTAGCAAAGATAAGTGGATTGCAGTAGCCCTATTTAGGAAGTTATGATTTATTTATTTTTTTCCAGTGGAAAAAGAGGAAATCTGTTGTTTCAGTTGAAATAGAACAAAAGTAATCTTTTTGAATACTGTCTTTATTAGTAAGCACATGAAAGATTTCAGAAAGGAAAAAAAAAATCACAGTAATTTCTAGCAATTCAAGGCCAGGAAAGAAAAAAAAGAAAGTATGACATGGAAAATATCATTCTGAATGTATGTAACTAATTAAGCTGACCCTAATACTTGGAGAAGACTGAAAATTATAAACAATAGGATTTTTAAGTGATTAAAAAGTGAATAGACTGTAAATATTGGCAGATTTTTAATTTTTTTTTTTTTTTTTTTTTTTTTTTTTGGTCAGCACATCTCATAGGTCCTTCTTCTCATATTTTTTAAAATTAGACTTTGGTGACTAATACCAAAGATTCTAGAGAAGTAAACTTACAAAAGTCTGAAGGGCTTCTGCATCACCGCAAATATTTAGACAATATCTTTGCATTTGAGGTATTTCAGAGATGGCTTAATCCCAACAAGCATTGAAAAATCTCATGCCACCATTGTTATAGTAGGAAGGATTTAATTTTAGCGTTTCTGAGATTGTTTCCCTGCCTTTATTTCCCTATGTGCCTCTTTCCATTCCCTGTTTTTTCTCCTTTTCCTCATTCCCTTTCTCTCTTGGCTTCTGACCTAAGGCTGAAATCAATTGTATCTTGCAGCATATGGCGCTAACGCATTGAGATGAGACAGCTAATCCACCCCTGACTAAACTAAAAAGAACGAGGAAGAGAAAGACACCTGCCAAACTCATCCAGATGGTGTCCCAGACCAGGGAAGCAGGCCAGGGCCCAGAGCTGCACCTATTAAGCCAACCTGCCTGCTCAAGGCTTGCAGATACACCTGACCTACAGTGACCCCAGTGGAGAGTAAATAGAAAGTGCATTTTCTGAATCTTTCTCATTCTGTTTTTCTATTGTTTCAATTTTTAAAACAAAAATAACTCTCAAAATAACATTTCCATATTCGGTGAATTAATTTTATCCTTTTAGTAGTAGAAGAAAAGAGTTTAATAAAATAAGAGAAACCGAGGTCCATTCTCTGAAACAAACCTAGTGTTTTTTAGAAACATGTGGGTGTTCGATATATACTCCAGTTTAAATAATTCTATTGTTTTGTTTTGTTTTATTTTGTTTTATTTTGTTTTATTTTATTATCTTGATTTGTTTTACTTTATTTAATTTTTATTTTGTGCAAAGACAGAATGAGTTAATGGTTTTGCTATGTTGGGTCCCATCAAATAACAGCCCATCAAATAACAGTATATTCAGCAACTACCTCATCTGCTTTCTTTTTTTTTTTCCCCTTAGGAGAGACGAGTAGGAGGTGAAGGTGGTTAAAACTGAGTGTCATTTTTTAGTGTACGTGTTAGGAAATGATCTGAAAGTTAATGGATCTAGAGAGCTTGAGGGTTCACATTTGACCTGCTTATGGCTATTGGTTCAGGCCTTTCACAGTCATGTAGCTGTTGAAATTCAACAGTTATTCTCAGTTTCTGGTAGAGTCAGCATCTATTTTTCCACCTACCAATTTAATCATAGGTTTTCGGGAGTCTGGATCCATAAAGAAACTTAAGTCTCACAGTGCTGACTATTGCAGAAAACCTAACTTTTAGCCTTCCTGCTAAGCAGTGGAATCCACAGCCCCAAGTCAGATGTACAGGATCTCTATCCAATACATAAAGAGAATTAGGCACATAAAAACTGGCTTTACAAAAACTAGTATTCTTATCAGGAGACTGCCTAGTCCACCTTTTGCAAAATGTGAAGGCCAACACATTATATACATGTATCCTTACTCCTTGCAGAATTAGGTATCTTCCTTACTTCAGATAAATATCTGTGAATTTTATCTTATGTTAGTACATGGATAATTGGTCTTAGTTAGCTTCATTTGAGATCAAATCTGAGAAAGTGGAAAAAGTTGATGGGTGGAAAAAATCTTTTTTGGTGCCTAGAGAAATTTAGTGGCTAGAGACTTGGTTGTGAGGTATGTAGTCTAAATCAGCTTCTTAATTGCGTCAGTCAGCTCTCATACCAGGACTCATCTCTTACTCAAAGGAACAGTTACGAATGTATTATGGGATAACATTCTACCATGCTGAAGTTGTGCCAATACCTAGCAAGACTCTTATCTGGTGACCAGAATCTCAAGTTCTATTACCTGTTCCAATGAACAGTTGCTAATTTTATGAACTACAGCATGACTTCAAAAGGACATTTCCAAAAGGACTGAAGTTTAAACAAATTTAGTTCTTGAAAGGAAGAGAAAATCCTAGGATACCCAAGAAGAATGAAGTAGAAGGTGAGAGGTGGACTTTTGAGTGAGCTGTGAACTACATGAACTATGAAAATTTCAATTAAATGTTACAGTAAACAGTTTTTTAAAAGAGATATTTGTCTTTGCACATGGATACGTAAGATGAAGAGGTCAGAGTATTGAGGTACCCTTTACAGAACAGACACTGAGGGAGATAATTGCAGTGGAAGCTGAAGACAGACATAATTGTTACTAGAGATGTGTGTACATTATTAATGAGAAAGTGTACAGAGAAACATGGCACAGAGCATGTGCCTCATTCAGTCATTACAAGAAAACAGGCAGGTATTGATGGGCCCTTAAGTACATACAACCAATTTGACAAGACATGAATTAAAGTAACTGAACAGTCAAGAATTAAATACTTCTCACATTTCAGTGTTTTAGGGGCTCTTAGGAGAGAGAGAAAGGGACATTGTAAAAAAAACAAACTTGAGGAAAACCTTGATAGATCATCTAGGAAAACATTGCTATATCCATTCCATTCCTTTCTCATTAGTCACCTACTTTAGCTATGAAGCCCTGAATAAGAGGCAATGTCAAGTATCAAACACAAAGGGATCAGTTTGTGACTCAGAGGTCTACAACTCGCCTTATGCTGTCTTGCTTGCTTCAAAAGAATTTCAGTGCCTTCAAATTATCATTTTAGAGCTTAACATGTGTAGGAAAGAGGATGAAGGAAGTAAAATCTGTCTGCCAAAGTCTCCTTAGCATTACTGCAATGAGGAATTCAAGTGTATTCCTGAATAGGACAACTCAGAATAATGATCTTCTAAAACCAGCCATCATTAAGGGCCACAATGAGAGCGCTCATGATCACAACTTGTGGCATGTGTAGAGCAAAGTGGACACATATTTTTAGGCTGCAAATATATATCCATGGTAATTCAAATGCAAGACACTGTTCTTCGATTGACCCAGGGTACATGTATCCTTCACTAGGGTGAACGTCTAAGGCAGCTTAGCCTAGGTCTTCCTCTTGCCTTAGGCACAGTACTTACCTTCTGCAATTATGTCTCTACTTAGGAACATAAGCAGATACACAGCTCATCTCTAAAATAAAAAGTTCACTTTTTGCTGAAAAACTGACTACCTGTAGTTAACTCTTCTCAAGGAAGTCCCTCAGTTTTAACAAGCCAGAAGATGGGCAGAATATCTATCAACATTTTAGTGTGAGATTATCTACATAGACTTTCTTCTCTTGCAACGGGTTTTCTCTATCCATCTGAAGAAGGCTGGCAGTTACAATGGGGGCCTGCCATTCAAACTTAGCTGACAATTATTGAGGCAACTCAATTTTTCTCATTTAGAACAACTGTGTGATATTTTCCATGTCTGCTCAGACAATTCAGCCCATTATCAGTCTTAAACTTAATTTATAGACTTTGATTTTCTACATCTCCTAATGGTTTTCCATTATCAGTATATTCCCCATCAAAAATCAGGCGTATGCCATCCAGTTTCTTTTTCTTTCTTGTGTTCTAGAAGGATGATTAAAACAAGCAAGAAAACAAGCAAGGTTATGCACTTTTTTTTTTTCTCTCCATCTAGAGGATAAGATGGATTACTTCTTTTCCATGTAGTGTACAAGATGTGAGAGGAGATGGGACCTTTCTTAATGAAGGCACATCTGCTTCACCATTGATTGAATGACCTAATGAGATTACTGCTGGAGCCTGTTCCTTCCTTAAAAGTTAGTGTGCCCAGACCGATAGAAGTATAGACAGGTTCTGTGATCTATTGCAGATGTCTCAGTTTTCCCTACGGACAAAACACAAACACAAATCTGTGTAGTGTTATTGTGATTTCATGTCATGCATGTAATGATGTTCTAAGAGAACATCTAAAACTACAAATACGTGTACACTCCTATACGTCTAATGTACATTTTCAAACATCTTGGTTGCTTGTATCTACAGTTTTTCTTTAATTAGAGTTGCCTCTATTGCAGTGATACCAGTAAACTGGTAGATATATAATTCACCATGTTAAATCTATATTGATACTTGCAGTTCTTTCACATACCTCTCAGGTTCTTGTATCTGAAACCAAGCAGGATTTTTTTTTTAAACTATAGGGGGATGATTTTTAGGTGATTACATAATGTCTATGGCTTGAATCCAGTTCTAAATAAAAATAAAAATATTGAAGCTATTAATGTGGATGTTGCAGCTGCCAGAGTCTTTATAGTACAAAATATTTGTATGTTGTCTGAGTGGTTACTTAAAAAATTTCAGTTTCTGTGGTCTGGAGCATCTACACAGCCACACTATGTTTTTTTTATAAAAAAAAAGAGTTTGTAAGAACTTGGGCTTTGCTCAAGACAAAAATAAAAAAATTGTTATTGCTGCTCTAAAGCTGTTAAGATCATTACAATCAGTAGTGCATTCTGATGCCAGAAAGGACCTTATCCTCTTATGTGATTCTTCGCCCTGTGAGGCTGGTGTAGTACTATCACACAGTACAAAGATGACTGCTGAACAAATGATTGGTTTTATGTCCAGAACCATCTCCAGCAGAGAGGGACTATATTTCACTTGCTAACAAAAGTTGGATGAAGTTGTCTGGAGACCAAAATGGTTCATTATTTAACTTCCACTATACTGTATGTACAGGTCAGAAAATGCTCCAGATTCGTTATGCAATGGGTATAAAAAGATCCATCTTATGTCAAGACAGGTCATTATGATTTTCTTTGACTTTTACTAACAGACACACACCAATGCTTAAAAGAACATTTTATTGTAACAACTAAGTTACAAGTGAAGAACTGTCAGAATGAAGATTTCTTGGTTAGCTGTTGAATCTCTGAGTGCTGCTTTGGCTGATAAGCCACGCCTCTTACTTAGGCTAATGAATTACTGGAAGTTTTGGGGGACAAATATGTTCCATCTATCATACGACCTTACTGGTGAATTTAGGTCTAACTGATAGTGACTGAAGTTCAGACCTTGTGCGTCTGACAGAGAAAATGCAGAGCTATGTCACCAGGGAGCAGAAAACAGAATGAGACTTCTTATAGTGGTCCTGTGAATCTTATTCCTGAGAACAGAGTTGTCCTGAATTAACTGTATCTCAGGAGTGCCTCTTTGCTTCAATTTAGTCAGAAGGGAAGATGGTGTCTGAGTTTCACTGGGATGGTGCACTGAGACTTTTCAGCTTTAAAGCTGTCATGCTGTGGCAGCCTGCAGAGGCTCTACAGATAAAGCTATGTAAGTCTGACATTTGCTGAATACAGTCCTTAATGATCACACTAGATCTCTCTGAAGTCATTTGTGATCTGAAAGCTGAAAAAAAACTGTTAAGGGAAAAGGTAAAAAGCTGTAATGAAGATAAGAGGCACCCAACAATTCATATTCTGCGTTTCTTGCAAGAAAGTTGTTGTCTGTGATCCCAAAGAACTGAGTGTTATGTCAGTTTATCTGAATAATTTTACAGACAAAATAACAGAGCTAGGTTTTCCAATTTAAATTCCATCTCACATTCCATTATCTTCTCAATATATAGACAAACACCAAGATGAAGGCCAGTTATCTTGTGGATCCTGTTTTGTGAATACACTGCTTGGACTGCAGCTGCCTCTTTACCTGGAAAAGAGCAAAGAAAGGAAGACAGGAGAAATGGAAAAGTAATGCTTGCATCTCCATTTCTAACGCATTTCTAAAAGACAGAATTAGGGCAAAGACATGGGTAAAATGTATTTATGTTCACTGTAGCTGTGGTACAACAGAATAGTTCCTTGGATGTCCAAATGAAAGGGGAGGGGGGCTGTGGGTTTTTTTGAAAGAGACGGAAAAAGAATATGGGAGTAGCAGGTCTTACCTAAGTGATTCATAGCAAATATTAAACCCTTGATGTAGCCTCTATCATCTGGTGAATCATTTGTGGCAGATTTTTGCAGAGACATTGTTTCTTTCAAGAATGGAAAGTATTATGTCAGGAAAAACATCTGAAGAGTAATATTCATGATTTTATTTGCTTCTCTTCAGTTTATGTATTTGTTATTGTTTTCTTACCCTATGCCTTTTCAGAGTACTGTGCTGAGACAAATGGGTACGCTTTCCTTTTAAGTATGTTTTTCCTCCTCAAAGACTTGTTTTGTTTGTTTTGTTGTGTTTTGTCTGCCTGAGAGCAGCAAAAGAAACAACTTGTATTGAGTACAGAGCAATAATAAAACCATTGTACTGTTAGGTGTGGTATTCTTCGAGGAGATGATACTACTGCATGTTTGTGATATTTGGGACCATACTCTAGAGAAATTTCAGGTTTCTAAAATCAAAATAAGAATAACATTGCAAAAATTAAAATTGAAAAAGGGGATCATCTGAGACAAAGATGTGCTAAAAATATGCATGCTGTATGTCTTAATGACACTAAAAGGACAATGTTCAACATTCAAATGTTTCAACATGTCAAAAGACAATGTTTCAAAATACTTTTCAATGCCATATCAGCATCTCATCAGCAGCATCAGTGAGATTTACTTCAGATCATCTCTTTTAGGTGCCAGATTTAGCTTCACCATTCACCAAAGAGGAAAACTAACTTTTCCATCCCACCTCTCCATACATACCTGCAACTCTCTGTGGGCTTCCTTCTATATTGTTACCACTGAAAATGCCACTTCACTACTTGCTGATTTCTATACCGGCTGTGTGGAGGATTCAAACAAAATGCCGTCAACATTTTGGTTCAGAGCAGTAGAGCAGTTGGAAAGTGAGTTCCCTGGTCATACCACTAAAACTGTGTTTGTTTGATACACACAAAGCGTGCCTTTAGCAAGTGCAACCACATTCCTTCTGGAGGAAAGTAAACTGGGATCTCCATTCTGTTTGCTTACCATATGTGCACCACAGGTTCATAAGGCTCTGAACCAACTGCTCCACACTACCAGGAGTTTCTTCAACACACATGTCCCATGAGAAGTATGTGTATTTTCACATATGCTATTACCCACTCTCTGTCAGCTCTTTGACAATGCACCCTCTTCATTCATTCACACTTCCCTTGGCTCGAATTCATTTTTTGTCTCTTATTATTGCCCCTTTGTCATTATTGCTGTCTTTTCCAAAGGCAAAGATTCAACAAGATCCCAGCGGGGTTCCCAAGGAAATGACTGAGCTGATTCCTAAGGAAATGGCGGTGTCAAAAGTTTATGTGTCAGCAGGATAACCTTATGGGAGTGTCTAACTGCTGATGGGTACCAAGAGGGTAGGCAAACAATGCTTTAATTCTTACCAGATTAAGACTCTGTTTGTGAAGACTCAGGACAACTACCACACTTTGGGTGCAAGATGCTCATTGATTCATGGATTACAGACCTCTTGAACTGATCGTCAGGTGAGAAGGTATCTCTGGGACTGCTATTTGATGGCATGCTCATACCTGAGGTCCTGGGACCACCATATAGGAAAATTATAGGTGCCTATCTAGCACTGCTTTATTGTTCCCATTTCTCACTGAGGACAAGAGCACATCTACAGACACATTTCCAGTTTGCTCCCTGCCACAGATTGTATCAGGAACCCCCTGTGCGAGCACTCTAGTTTCCAACCTGAAAAAAAGTGTGATGTTTTTCTGTATCTGTCATTATTACATGTGCAGAAGGAGGGAGGAATGACAGCCCTGGTCTCAGAGTTGCAGAGAGATGACACATAGCACTGAATCATAAAGGCTGTTCTGTCTTTAGAAGCTGACCTGAGGCTCTGCGCTGTGAGGGAATCTTCTGCCTGGCATTTAGGTATGTCAGAAAATGCCTGCCCAGCCTGTGCCCTGTGTGAGTCTAATTCAGCCCCAGTACTAACCAAGCCATAGTAATGCAGTCACCACAGGCTCCTCTAAAGACTTCCTTCCCTTTTTCAAAAGCAGTGGGTTATGAGCTGGTGATATGACCAAAGAGCCACACATAGCATGGTTTTCTGTCGTATGGCCTTTTGAATCTCTGCCTACAAGCTAGAATGACAAGCAAGGGAGAGGGTCTTTTTATTCAGGATACAGAGCAGTTAGTGGTAGAGTTAATGTTTGTTCCCTCCTTCCTTTTTCATCATTCACAAAGTCTCACAGGACACTACAGCCCTCAGTGGGCTACTGAGAGTAAGCAGTGGCAGAGCAAACCTGCTCCTGGGACTTCACTGGGTCATGGATTTCTTCATGTGGTTTTGAGTAGCCACTGCAGGCTCAGGTGGCTAATGGTCTGCAGGAACAACATCAGGTTCAGGTTTTCATCTCTAGTTTTAGTAAGCTGCCTGGAGGTAGAGAGGCTCAGCAGTGGGTTGTGAGCTTCTTTGCAGTCAGGTGATGAGGAAGGCATGTTTTGCCGTATTTGCAGACACGCTATTGCTTTTGACGAAACACAGTCCCGCTGCTTGCTCTATTCTTACTTGGTTTGAAATCAGAAACAGCAAACTTTATTATCAGTAAGAACGGCAGGCTGTTGATTCTGAAAAGGGCAGCATTTTTTTGTTTTGCGCAACTGTTTTGCACAGTCTATATGGCTCACATCCCAGTTACAAGGTATGGAGCAGAGTCACAGAAACCCTGCTGCCTTCTAAGGCCTCAACCACTGTACTTGGGAGCGCTCAGAGCAGGGGATTTTTATATATTTTTTGTGCTTTTTTTTGTGCATGTTCTCTTCTTATAGAGCAAGCTAAACAAACAAAGTAAGAGATTACCATTACCACGGGCATTACCTTTTTTATAGAAAGCAACAGATTTTTGAAAGCACTTGGAATATCACACTCTACCCCCCAGTTTGTTACTCAGCCCCAACTACCTTTTCTATCCTATTAAGGTTTATATTTACTTTGTCCAGTTACAACCATATGATCTGTTAGTGGGGAGAATAGGTAGCATTTTCCAGTGAACCAGCAGGAACAAATACAATGAATTATTGTGTCCATCCTTTCAAAGAAAGTAGTAAGATTCCCCACAAATTTGGGATGGGAATGTGTAAATAACCACATTGAAATAATCCACAAATTCATCAGTGGATAATTCAATAGACAGTTCCCACACAGTTTAAAAAACGATGGAAACCAAAGCCTAGAATTTTTTCTTGATGTTATCCACATTATTAAAATAAGAAGGTTTGGAGAATAGCACCTGAAGTCATGACCATTATTTTGCCCACAGTAGTAGGTTTGCTGACCTTAAGGTGGTCAGGCCACTGATCAGTAGGGGTTCAGTGTTGCGGGGTTTCACAAGAGCGAGGGAGAGATAGTCACTCCCTTTAACATAGGTATAGTTTTCTGAAACGCTAAGCCACGATAGTGAAGTAGTAGTAGCTCACAGTGCTGTCAACTCACAGAAGAAAGCCTACACAGCCCCTGCAAAAAGAGTATTATATTCATTGCTAGTCATCCTATATCCCCAAGACAATTGAATGCTGGTGTGTTAATTGGACATGAGCAGGAATAGAAACAGGCAAGAACACAGGCAGGGACAGAAACCAGGTTCGTTTCCATTTGTGTGGCTTTATTTGAATCATGTTGGAGTGGGCTATGATATGCTACTATCATTTGCCTGACACAGAAAAAAAGGCCAGTATGACACTTTGTAGTGTGGTGAGAGTTTGTGGAATACCTTTACTTTTTATAGCTTTGTCTCACACGTAAGATGGAAATATTAAGTCTAGGAGACAGAACTAATCTATCCTGAAGTAAAACCCCAGACCACATAGAGCGTGCTGTAAGGACAGAGCTTCAGTTTATTCACTCCTCCTATTGTACCATTAGCAAGTAATTACTTGCTAATGTAGACCTAGCCAATGAAGCCTGGGGGCTGTGTTAAATTTTCTCTTTGGAAATCCTCTCCACAGCCCTATCTTCAAACCATCTAACTTCATATGGTTCTTTGGACATGAAGAATGATCTCTGTCACATTAGAAAGAGTTAGCAGTGATAATGCAAAAAAGGAATGTCAGATCACTTATATTCATGGAGAGGGCCACTCTCTGAAGGACAGTGAGAGTAACCAGCAGGGAAAAATATAACTAAAGAAATCCTTTTGTAGTCCTTTTTGCTTTTCTTTTTAGTCAATGGAATGTGAAACATATAACATTTCTATTCTTAGCCATACCACCAGATTAATCACTGCTATTAATAAAAATTATTTACCTGTGTCTAACTGTATCTTTGTTTTGCTGCCCATCACCATAGTGTCCAAGTGTTGTGCAGTTTAATCAGAGCTTTGTAATGAGGACCATAACGGAGCTTCAGAGAAAAGCTGTGTCTTTCCTATTATCTCTTGATAAGGAACATAAACCAAAAACAAGAAAAAAAAAAAATCCCAAAACATTAGGGGACAAATTCTGTTCTCCAGTGAGCCTGCAGGTCTATCTCTCACTGAAGTTAAGAGTCACAGGTGCACACAGGAGGGTAAAGAGATGAGATCCAATCTATATTTAGCTCTTCTTGAATAAAACTGCTGTCAGGTATTTAAGATGTCCTCTTTCCAATGTTTATTCAGAATGTATTTTTGGTGCAGCTGGGACTATTATACTAACAAATAAGCAAGCCTGAGTAATGAGAATGTAGCACAGCTGATATTCTTAAAGGTAAATATGAGAATTTCTATCACTTCTAGTTTAAACGCAGATGTAGCTCCGGACACTGATGTGTGATGGGTGACTAGTGTCAGCTCAGCATGAAAGACCGCAAAGGAAAAAGAAGTTCTTCCAGGGTATTATATTATCGTTTAAAAGCCTTGGAGTTTCTGAGTAGAAGTGGACTGGCTAAAGGTCAGTTATCAATTTATTTATGGATAAATATTCTGACGATTTCAAAGCAAAGCAATAGCAAATAATTTTCTAATATTCTCGTTTTCTCTCCAGTAAGTTATGATTTAATAACTGCTGTTTTATGAACAGAAATGTGTAGCCTACCAGTAAGGGTGGAGAAGGCCCGTGTCATAATCAAAGCACAAAGTAAATTTGTTCAGACTATGAAACACTGATGTTAAGAAGGAAGTGGTCAAACAATGGGCAGAAAATAGGGTCAAATACTTCCAATTGTTTTGATTTGAATCGAGATCATTTTCGCTGTCTCTGTTTAGAATGTTCCGGAATTAAACATAAAAGGAGAGAACAAAAGGAGTTATATCTGACCACTGTTTTTTTCATCAGGGTTTATGAACACATCAGAAGTCCAAAGCTGTGATCTCTAGTCTAAATAGTTTTTGACTTGCACTGCCCACATATACTGAGAATAAAGACACAGTAAAAGCCCTCTTTAAATATCCCAATAGGCAACAGTTCTTGGTCAGAATATGCAGATTTAAATCTATATTCATCCTATTAACTCATCTTTAGCATATGGAGAAAGAGAGTGGAGGAATGAGAAGAGACCAGGGTCTATGGTTTCCCCTCAGTCCTGTATGCTGGAGCTAATAAAGAAACACTAGTAACCACCAGGTAGTCTAGAACAGGGCTAGGACCGAAAGTAGACAATCTGCACATCCAGAAAATGAAGAGCTTTCAACACTGTTAATGAAGTTGCTACCTTCTGTCTTTTCCTAGGCTCTGTTCTGGTCCATGGTAATTAATGTTAATATTACCATTTGGATTAAGGGTATGGTTATTTTACATCTCTGTATCTTCTTATGTATTTTTTTTTTTCACTCTTCCTTTTGCACTGAAATGCTATAGCTACTTCAATTTGTTTCATACACATATTCTTAAATTACAAGGAATTTGCTCATCAAGGCAGACTTGCAGAAATGTGCAAAGCTTTGAAATATTCCCAAATACCCAAATGGATTTTGTGGCTTTGACAACAAAACTATTTGTGCATAGATCTATGAGTAAAACTGAATTTTTTAATGATACATAACAAATCAACGAAGAAATATTTTTATGATATAGGACCATGACATGTTGTTCAATTTATAATTCATTATACCATGAAACTGAAGTTTTATGATGTCATTAAAATGCATATAAAGTAATAAGAAATCAACATTTATCAGAAAAATAATGATTTGAAAACAGCCTTGTAATAACACAAATAAATAAATAAATAAAACTACCATTTTCATATCAGTACAGTAACAATAAAAGGCAATGTCTGACATAAACACAATGAAACAATAAAAAGAAAAAGGCCCTATAATCATGTCCTTAATTATAGAAGAATTGTAAGAGCTCCAATTTTTCTGAACTCATTTTGAAATCTATTTTTAGGTTTTAATTCATACAAATTAATTTGGTACTGGAAGTGTATATAGTATATATTGGTATTTGCTTGTCATTCAGTGTGGCATTTAAATATCATTCTCTAAAAAAGAACTGAGGATAAATTCAAGCTGTTAGTTTAGTGCCTGTCAGGTTTTGTGAATATTATCTATCTGAACATTTTGAATGGAGTGCTGACAATACAACACACAATTGTGGCATCCTTTCTCACACATGGAAACAACTTGATCCATTAAAAGTTCCACTAGTTCCAGATGGGCTTCTTACAGAATAAAATGACCCTTAGTATGTTTAAGATTGGGGAAAAAAAAAAAAAAAATCAGAGCTACTGAGTACTCACTCAGAAGATTAGAAGGAGCAGTTCTCAAGATCAAAGAACAAAACAAATGTGTATGCTCTATATAACCATCCAGAGAAATTCTGGAAAACTGAAGTTTAATAAATGTTTACCTTTTTTCTTATTTTTTCCTTTTTGTTCCTCTTCCCCCGCTCCTCCCCCCCTGCCACAATAAGCCCATATCAGGGACTCATATGTCATTTAACTAAGTGTACATTGTAGATATGATTTGCAAATTAAACTGAGAGGTTCATCAACAACTGATACAAAATAACATATTTATTTTTCCTCTATGACATCTTAAAACAAAGATTAACAGAGGGACTGATTTCCAGAACTATGTAACAAAATTTAGGTGTCTCACACAGATATCTGTATGAAAGGTAGATATCTAATACTTTAAGCGTTACAATCAGTGATGTCTGGAGAGCGATTTAGCTAAGCAGCTGCCTACTTGCAGGGAGATGTAAAAGTCCTTATACTCCATTCATAGTATTAACTAGATCTTCAAGGAGGGATTCAGTTTCTCAAACACAACCATTTTGGGTGTCATCTCATCTTATTTCAACCTTTTGCATTTTGTTGAATAAATAGTGCTCTTTTAACACAGAAACTAAAATTTTGATATAAGAGTATCCATAACCCAAAAGATTATTTTTTCTTTTTTTTTTCCCTACATCTAGAGCTGCCAAATCTTGCTATCGAAAGCCCTGAACTAGGACGTTGCCACTCAGCATCAATAACAGGATCACTTTCTGTGCCTCTAACCTAATACTGTTCTCAGGGGACTGTTTTGCATACAATGAAAAAGTTGACAGTTACTGTATACTATTATTATGAGTCATGGATCAGACATTTCTGACAGTTAAAAGTATTGGTCTTCATGTCTGTAGCTTCTTGTCGGTATTCTGTCTCAGTATGTGAATTAGAGGATTTCAGGCTGCATATTGGGGTGAGTAAAGACAAACATTGCATTGAAGTATGTGATGGAGAAACCTAAGCCATGTAACAAGTTGTGTAACCCTCTAGATGCTATAATTAATGTTTTATTATACTAAGATAAGTGTGAATAAGTGATAAGCTTTACTTGACATACTGAGCTGAGAGAAGGGTCAGGAGTTTGAGGGAAAGTATCAGGACTCTAAATGGAGGAGGAGGAGAACTGATGAATAATCAAATTAATCTCTGAGAAGAGATAATATATGTCATAAGTAATCTCATATTTCATTTTTTCTGATGAGCTAGGATATTCGGGCTGTCTTTCAGGCCCAGGAAAATTTCCCCCAGTGGTAGTGGAAAAGATAATGTAAAAATATATAAATATTATAGCAATAAAGTAAAATCATACCATTTTATGGCCATTTCAAAGTTACAAAATGGACCGAGGAGGAGGCTAATTTTTTTTACTACCTCTTTCTTCTCTCTAAGGCACAGACAGCCATGTGCAGATTACTCTAAGCACACTACTTCAAACTCTGCTTTACAGATGGCAGGGCAGAGAATGGTATCAAAATAGATCACTGCATCATGAAATGATACCCCAGTGAAATGACAAGAAGTTAAGCATTAATTACAGTTCTGGTGGGATGGGTAAGTCAACCAATTAAGATATGAGCTCAGTTTTAATGCATATTTTATATTCAGAAAGAAAAGGGTACCAAAAAAACCTCAAAAAGTACGCCTCAGCTAAATAATATAGAGCTTGGAGGCAAGGCAAATTCTTTATTCCATTGCACAAAGGAAGGGGAAAGCTTTTGCATACTACTATTTATTTGCATGTCTAAAATATAATGTGTAGCTAATAAAACATTCAGGAGCAATCACACTACAAAACAATGCAATAGTACATCTTTATCTTCAGGGACATCAGCCATAGACACAGATGTGCACTGTGCATCCATTCAAGCAACGTTGTTTTCCTTTCTGATTGAGTTTACATGCTGAAAGCTGTTACCCCAAATAGGTCATTAGTGTCAAGCAAGGAGTTTGAAATGACTTTTTTTTCCCCCTACTTTTTCTCATATTTTTTCTACAATGCTCACAAAGTTTGCACTACATTGCTGTTTCATCTGCAACATTATAAAGAATTTAGACCTTATGTAGTTTTAAGCCCTGGTAATAATCAAATGTATTTAAAAAAAAAATAAATCATTGCCTTGTGTTCTCGGAGTTATAAATGAAACAGCTTTAATGTTAGTTTAGTGTAAAAAGGTATCTTAAGATATTTCAAAATATCGTGAGATGATTACTTTTTTTACCAACAGTGATTATGTGAAAGCAATTCCTGAAGTCTAGGTAATTACACGCTTGTTTTGTGACTATTTTCACAGCATATGGTTCCAAAGCTTTAGTTAAAGCTGGTCTGATGACTCACCTGCTAGCACATGGCACTTCCAAGAGGAAACCTCAGGCTTACAAGCACAATCAAAGAGCTAAACTTAAATGACAGCGGGATTGCACCATCAGTGTGACTTACTTAAATAAGAAAGAAGGTAAGTAACGTTGTAAGGAAAGCTTTGTCCCAAAATGAAAGGCTCACCAGAAATTCAGCAGTCCCAAAGGTCTTATATTTTTTAATTTCCAGCAAATTTAGACTTTCATTGGTGTACTGCAAAGCACAAAATTGTTCCAAGGCTTCTCAGCAAAGGAGTTGAATTTTGCTACCCTGACTTTCCAGGGTGAGGGCCAGCAAAACTGGAATGCTCCTCTCCAGAGAAAAGGGAAGGAGAAAAGAAAAGGTTGGAAGATGTGGAACAAATAGAGAAGAAGGAGGAGGGACAGGAAGGATTGCCAAAACCCTGTCATACTTTTACCACTATTGCCATGGAAGGATAAAGACAACAAATGATGCTTAAACCACAGAGCATCTGCCACCTTCTGTTTCCATACCACATCTTCGGTAGCAGCAACCAGCTTGACTTTCTAGGGCTCTGGCACAGGCAGAGGAGGGAAATTACTTGTTTGTCCATCTCCAACTATGTGATCCCCTCAGCAGCTGATCGCTCCAGCACTGCCCAAAGGTGTCACTTGCAAGGTGAGAGTTGGAAAAGGAGTGAAAATATCCTTCCCACCACTGGACCAATAGGAGAGGCATAAAAATATGAAACAAAAAGTCATCTTTTTCAGATGTGACAGTTTCGCATAGTTGTTGGGACCTTTTTCCAGTGGTGAAACTGGCATAGTAGAAATTACATGCCATATGAAGAATGTGATTTCATATCTTTCTCTAGTCCATATATAGGATTCTATAGCCAGGATATTTTTTATGTCATCCTAAAGCACGTCTCACTGAACCCTGTGCAACTAATTGCCCATCAGCTTTGGATAACTTTTAACATGAATGACAGTAGAAAAGAGTTCTATGTAAAGTAAAGACAAAGAGTCTTTTCACCACAAAACAAGGATCTCTGACTTTCGCTAATCAGCAACTAGTGCAGTCATAGACATACAGAATCAAGTACAACAAAAATGCTGTCATTCATACAAAGTGGAACAGCCTTAAAGAGTGCAATTGTGAGAGATTCTTCCCAAATGCCTCTAGAGAGTAACACAGATTTTAACCAGTTACTCTGTGTCCTAAGTGAGAGCTGTAATATCTCTCAGATGGGAACTGTTGCTTTGGGCTGTATTTATACAGTCTACCACACAACTGCGTTTATATTTATACAGTCTACCACACAACTGCGTTTGTAAGTGGAAGTGTGAGATGCTACCCTCATATAAGTAAGTATAAGAATAGCTACCACAACAGAGACACATGGATAACATTCTTATCATGTGTGTCTGACTATTTTTGTCATGTTTCAAGTAAGCTTTTGGAGTTAGCGGTACAAACAACATGCTTCCTATTGGACAGGTCAGTACTCATTGCAGTAAAGCTGATTGGCATAAAAACATGCTTCTGCAGGATACACCTAGGAAAACCTGCAGCTGTAAAAAGGATCTGTACACATGGACGGAATCAAACGGATCCAAATGCACTCCCTGGTCTTCCATGATATCCAGGCATAAACCCATTTTTGTCCAGAAGCATTTTAACAGCTCTGATAGTGCGATACTGTCCCTTGCTCTGAACATAGCTCTTGCTTGTGTACAGCTCAGATCTGCGTGCTCTCACCCACACACTTTGACTCCTAAGCAAGTGAGTATCACACAGATATTTCTGCATTCATGTGATTTCTTTCCTTGTATTTATAAAACAAGATACATTATGAAATGATAAAATACAAGAAGAGGAAGTAAAATAAACCATGACAAAATAAACTAAACTAAAATAAACCAAAAATAAAGTAAAACAGGATTAAATTAATATTAACACCTGGTTTTCAGGAATTCATCTATCCCTTTAGGAAACGACGTTTGATGCACCCTTAATAATGTAATCCTCATTGGAATCATTAAATGTTTCTGAAAATATGACTCAAAAGCATTTTAAATCAAGCCTCTTTCTTGCCTTTCTCTTGCTTCACCATACTTTATACCTCTTTGGGAGTAATAGAAAACTTTAGGAGTGATACAAAAAGAAAAATTGAATAGAAATATATTATGAAAGCAATTGCTTACTTTCATCCATAATTTAATTAGAAAAGTTCCTTACAAATCAAGTTCCTTACAAATCAAAGGGATTCACTGAAGTATTAGAACTTCTAAGGTAACTGACCTTGGAGAATTCTTTTGTTTCCTTTATTTTTTTCTGATTTTCTAGACAGAGTTCTTCATCCTCTTTTTGCTTTCATACTTATTTAGCAGTCAGAATACTACATCTCTATCATGTTAACGATGAATTGTTATGGTCTTTTTGTACACTGCAAACCCTTCATTCATATTTCTACTTAATTTCTAAGACATTTTGAGATATTAAGTTAGACATTTTGAGATTTTTCAAGGGCTTTGATTATTTGTTCATATGTCTTTTTTTAAGAAATACTTTTATTTTTAAGGACAGCTCAATCAGTGAATTACCAATAACTCTCAGTGAACTGTTTAAAGCCTACCCAGTTCTGATCATAATGTGGCATAAACACTTGAAGTGCTGAAATAGTTATCTTCCCTTCTTACATGAGATGCTGCCTGAAAATCATGGTAAGATGGATGAGGACCTTACTGTTTAGAGGTAAGTAAATAATATAGAATCTTCTGTAGCAGTTAAGTAATAATTTTTGTGGATTTTTTTTCTGCTGCTTTTATTTCTGATTTCCATTCAGAGAATTAGATCCCAAAATGAAGCCATTTTGCATACTTTGCCAAAGTATGAATTTATGAAAGAGTGTTTTCATAAAATTCAAATGCTGCATTTCATAGAATCATAGAATCACAGAATCATTTAGGTTGGAAAAGACCCTTGGGATCATCGAGTCCAACCATCATCTCCACTCTACAAAGTTCTCCCTTACACCATATCCCTTAACACTACATCTAAACGAGTCTTAAACGCATCCAGGGATGGTGACTCCACCACCTCCCTGGGCAGCCTATTCCGGTGTCTGACCACTCTTTCTGTGAAGAATTTCTGTGAAGAATTTATCCTTCCTACATTAATTTTGTCGATTCCCTGATATGAAACCTGGTATTTTCAAGTGGATATGACTGTTGATGGTTGAGATCAAAAGCAAGAAGCTCACCCATGAAGAGGACATAATTTGGAAAAAAAGTATCTATAAAAGTTTACAGGAGAAAAGTGGGAGGGAAATGATGAACAAATTGTTTGAGTCAAAGCTAGCAATACTTCCAAACTATACTGCAGGGGCGGGGAGGTGGGAGTCGGGGTCGGGAAAGGACAAGTGTAACAGGGAGATGAATGAAGACAAACAGGACTTTTTGGCAAGTACTATTTCTTTTGAGTATATATTGGCCAAATCTAGTCTTATGGCCTTGTTCATGTATCTTGAGTTTTCCTTGTTGTTTAGGCTACTCATAGGCTACTTATAGTCACAATGAATTAATTACAATAACATTTACATTTTGGGAAATATATATTTATTTTTGCCTTTGGAAATCAAAACCCAAAGCATTCTCTACAGAGGTAAAAAGGCACATAAGTAACTTCTTATATAGTTCGGATATTTTAAATTAACCTTCGCATTTTACATTTGTAAGTTTTTTATATCCATAATGTCCTGAACTCATTCATTCATAATTTTATTATTTCTTTACTTCCAATCAAGTGTGTGTGTTGTTGGGGGGGACAGGGAGGGAACAGAATTAGTACTATTTATTCTATTGACACAGTTTCTTTTGATTTTCTTTTGATATAATTTGTATAAGAATACTTTTATTTAAAAAAAAAAATCCAGATGTACTTAATTTCTTTGTCCAATAACTATTAAAGTCTGTTTTCTGAAAACGGACTCTTCAGACACAGATTTGCATCTTTGTTTCAACTGGAATGCCCTTGGCCAGAAATTTGTGGTAATTTAGCTTCTTGCATATAATCATAGCACTCTAAATATTTGGCTGGGAGCTGGCATTTCATCATTCTGGGTTACTGTGACATTATGGTGTGTTACATGATACAATGACCTTATGGTCTGACACGATGAATTGTTCACTTCCCGTAGAAAAAGTAAAGGCTTTTAGTTTGTGCTGACTATAAACCAGCCATTTGCTCAGTACATCCATGTTGTACTGCTGCTACTCAGAAAATACATTGTTTAAGCAACTTCGTGCATTTGGTCAGTCCTGCTTCTGAGATTTAATAACAACTTCGTAATTCAAGCATTATGAACTCGCATGTGGTTCAAAGCAAGTTTACCTTCTGTCGTAAGTCTACAGCATCTTCTCTTCCAGCCACTGCTTCTGTTGCTTAGTTCTATTAAAGAATACAGAAATACCCAATATTTTTAAGGAATTTGACTTTAGCATGCTAATTCCCCAGTCATTCAAAAATAAATAAATTATAAGGAGATAATTTATATTTAAGCATGTTTTTCTTAAAATTCCTTTTATCAGATTGTGGAAAAGCAATATGATTAAAAAAAAAGATATTAAGCATGAAGTGCTTGATCTAAACTCATAGAAGGCAATAGGAGTTTTCAGCTGGCTTTGGATCGAGTTCACAGTTTTGTTAGCGAAGGATACTCAGATGAGGTTTTTTACATTACTGGTAATAGAACAAACTTAGCCATGATATACAGGAATTCAGTAAAACCATTTAAACCATTAGTGTGGCCTCTGCTACAGTTTTCACTGTTTTCTGCAGTAGTGAGCACACAAAGAAAGCCACAGCGTGTGTAAGTACATCTAAGCCTTTAAGTGCTAACATTTTTATGCATCTCTGTGGCTAACTATTACTAGGCTAACTATTACTAGTGCAAAGGGCATAAGATAAGATAGTTAGCCTAAACAGGGAATTAATTTTTATTTTTTGTCTTGTTTCTTAACCCAAGGAAAGGGTTTACTGTCTTTTTGTACACTTCTTAGCATACCCAGATTCATATTGCACTTTTCTGGCTCCTCTGTGTTACTAGACTGTTAATCAATATTGATTTCAATTCCATGTTCTGTGAGAGAATTATTATACTTTTTAAAATATGCAAATGGTCTTGGAACAGCCACATGATAAAGTAAAAAGGAAAAATTCTTCAGCTTATTTTTCATAATGTAAAGGTAGAAAATTATAAGGAGACTACAACTTTTCTACAATTAAAACTAATTTTTACTCTTAGGCCAATTTTGGCTCTCATCAAAATCCCCCGAGAAAAGGGGCGTATTGGTGGTTTCCAAAAAGAAGTTTCCCCACCCCATTAATTTAAAATAATTCAAACAAACTTTTTTCTTTTTTTTTTAGTATTAAATATAACCAGAACCATTTTGTCTTTTTTTTGACATGTATTATCTAGAAAAAGTCAAACCAAACTAAAAGTCTGCCTGCTTTAGAAAACCCTAATGTATTTTCTTTACTTACTTTTTAAAAAAAGTTTTATTCAACAAAAATGTGTTCTGTGGAGAAAAAAAAAAAATAAATAAAAGGTTTCTACACCTGGGTCAAGGAGCCATGGAGCCACACACCACATGTTTATGGCATTAGCTACTACCATATAACACGTGTTGACTGGTCTTCATAACTTCAGAGGGAGCAGGATATCAGTTCTGATTTTTGACATTTCTGTGTCACTGGCTAAACATACAATATCCTGTCTTGATTTCCTTTTCTCTAGAGCAGTACAGATTGTAACGTTTTACAGGCTGTGGGGATCCCCCTTGCTGAGGGCTACTGCGCAGGCAAAGGCGCAGCATCCTTCCCATCCCTGTGCATCCCCCTGTCTGGTGTGTGACAGTGTTTGGCTTTGTGCTTTCATGTGCACTGTCTCTGCTTAGCACTGGAGGGAAGAAAACCTCACAAAGATTTTACTGAGGGTTATAAAATTCTGGTGGGAATGGATCCTAACACCCCCAAGGCAAGAGCTGCCCTTGCTTTTGAGTAAGAATTATAAATGTCTTCCAGCAGGGATAAAGTCTGCCTGTCACTTTGGCAATCAAACAGTAGTTCTGTGAGGCGCTGGGAAACATGTAAAGTGTCGTGCATCCTCCTCTCTTGTCTGAATCAGTGGGAACTTTCCTACCAGTTCCTAAAGCTCAAAAATGTGGATGATTGGTGCTATTTATAAAGCCATACTAATTAATGCTTATGTTTAGACATTGTCAAGTCTTTGAGGATTTTTCTTTCCCGTTAGTATTTATTTCATTATTTATGTATTTTTCTCCCCAAGGCAATGAGGATCAGGGTTTTTTTTTTTGGTAGGAATTTCTAGGATTATTTTATTAAAAGACTAGTGCCATACCTGGATTTTTTCCACCCCCCCCCCCCTTTTTTTTTTTTCAATCTCTGATACCTGCCCCAGTGTCCGTGACTTTTCAGAATAATTATTAACAGTGGTTCTGTGAGCTAATTAGCTAATTCCCTGTGGGAAGCCTAAAGAAGGCCAAAAGATTCAAATGTTGGTTACCTAGAAACAAGAAAAAATGTATTAAAGAAAGTTTTATAATTCTGTATGGGTTTTATGAAGATAGAATTTGTGTGCTTTTGTAAAAAAATAATAATTCAGTCTTACTTTTTAATTATGAACAACTTTTTGCATATCTCTGCTTTATACTCCATACAGAGATCATTTTGACAAGCATAAACATACATTTTCTTGATGAAAATAATTTTCTTTTCATGATTACACTTGCTGACTCCTCATTACTTAAACTGCTAGGAAGGGATCTCAAAGGAGTGGCTTAGTCTATTCCCTTAAGGTCAAGAGCTTCACAAGTGGATGTAAGTAATTGAGTTATAGGGCAAAGATGAGTAAAGCTTTTAGGAAGTTAGGAAGAAAAATCCTCTTGATAAAGAAATGAATCTAATTTACAGAGTGTTATTTTAGTATATAAATTGTCTAATTATATTGTATCTCACAGGCAAATTTCCTATTAATTACTAAAATGAGGGACCAATTCTGAGCCAGTTCCAGGAATCCTTTTATCAGAGAGTGGTGGAATTAGCGATTCAATAAACCTCAGTGTGCCCTGAAAATGAATTTTGAATCCTGCACAGGCTTGCTTACTAATGTTTTGTCACGTAAGTATATCTTTCTATGACCATGTGACCCTTGCTATGACCATGTGACCCAACTTCTGGATGCAGGGAAGGCTGTGGACATTGTCTGTCTGGACTTTGGTAAGGCCTTTGACACCGTCCCCCACAACATTCTCCTGGAGAAGCTGGCGAATCATGGCATAGACAAGTGTACTCTTTGCTGGGTTAAAAACTGGCTGGATGGCCGTGCCCAGAGACTTGTGATTAATGGGGTGAAATCCTCTTGGTGGCTGGTCACTAGTGGTGTCCCTCAGGGCTCAGTTTTGGGGACAGTTTTGTTTAATATCTTTATCAATGATCTGGATGAGGGGATTGAGTGCACCCTCACTAAGTTTGCAGACGACACCAAACTAGGTGGGAGAGTTGATCTGCTTGAGGGTAGGAAGGCTCTACAGAGGGACCTGGACAGGCTGGATCGATGGGCCAAGGCCAGCTGTATGAGGTTTAATAAGACCAAGTGAGGGGTCCTGCATTTTGGTCACAACAACCCCAAGCAACGCTACAGGCTTGGGGAAGAGTGGCTGGAAAGCTGCCCAGCAGAAAAGGACCTGGGGGTGCTGGTGGATGGCCAGCTTAACATGAGCCAGCAGTGTGCCCAGGTGGCCAAGAAGGCCAACAGCATTCTGGCTTGTATCAGGAATAGCGTGGCCAGCAGGAGCAGGGAAGTGATGGTGCCTCTGTACTCGGCACTGGTGAGGCCTCACCTCGAGTGCTGTGTTCAGTTCTGGGCCCCTCTGTACAAGAGGGACATTGAAGTGCTGGAGCGTGTCCAGAGGAGAGCTACCAGGCTGGTGAGGGGTCTGGAGACCAGGTCCTATGAGGAGAGGCTGAGGGAGCTGGGCATGTTTAGCTTGGAGAAGAGGAGACTGAGGGGAGACCTCATTGCCCTCTACAACTACCTGAAAGGAAGTTGTAGAGAGGTGGGTGTTGGCCTCTTCTCCCAGGTGAATAATGACAGGACCAGAGGAAATGGTCTGAAGTTGCGGCAGGGGAGGTTTAGATTAGATATTAGGAGGAATTACTTTCCTGAAAGAGTGGTCAGGCACTGGAACAGCCTGCCCAGGGAGGTGGTTGAGTCACCACCCCTAGAGGTATTTAAGAAACGTGTAGATTTGGCACTTCAGGGCATGCTGTAGTGGCAGAGATTGTAGGGTTTGGGGTTTTTTGTGTGTGTGTATGGTTGGACTCAATGATCTCAAAGGTCCTTTCCAACCATGAAGACTGTATGATTCTATGATTCTATAATTCTATAACTAAGGAACTGGAATGGCAGACAGATGTAGTTTTCTAGGGAGAGTACTTGTAGTGTTCAGGGTGGCAATTTTTCTGAACAGGTGTAGAAAAGTGTTTACATCTAAATCTCAACTAGTCATAGGGAAATCAATGTAGGAAAATTGTCACTTTTAGGTCATCACTCATCCCACCATAAAGTACTTGTGTAAAATACATCAGATGTACGCTGCCCTAACGCTTCTTCTGACTAGAAAGGAAGCTCAAAACAACTAGCCTCATGTGGCCATATCTGTGGGGGACCTTCACACTGAGGGTTTGATTTAGTTATGTTAAACACGGGTACATAATGCCATTCAGGTTCATCAAGGGAACCTGCAGGGGAAAGACAGTTACGAGCCTACACTGTATCTGTCCTCTGAACAAGCAGCTGGATGTCAGCTGGTATACCTAAGGTATCTCTTATGATACTGGCTGGGTGACTACACTGATCTGATAACATTAAGCGAAATGCAAACACCCTTTCCTTACACTGAGAGTTAATACATTGCTTTCTGGCACATTTGCGTCATATCTTTTGTTTTCTTTGAGTCTTCTGATTCAAACCTCTTGGAAATTCTTATGGTCTGTAATTCCGCCCAGCCTGTAATCATGATGCTTGAGATGGAAGGAAGGGTTGTGCTTTTTCTCCCATCTCACAATGTAGCCACCTGGATGGCATTGCACTGCTACAGTAAAGATAGCCTGTAAGGAGACTGCATATGAAGGAAAGAATTTTTATGGAAATTAATCAAAAACAGTAGCAACTTTAAAAAAGTCATCTCCTTGGGAATTCATCTCTAAGCCCGATGATGCCTATCTTTGCCACTGTCTAATATGCCAGTGACTACAGAACTAAAAAGCCTGCCCAGGACTGGGTCGGCTTATCTGGAAACTAACCCTTTGACACTCATTCCTTGGTCATTGCTTTTGGCTTTCTCCGATTCAAGAGTGGAAGTCTACTGATACTATAAGTATGTCATTACTGCAAATTACAGTGTTAAGTAGACCTCATCTTGACAAAGATTTCCACAGAGATAGATGACAAAAAATACACAAAGAAAGATCAATCTTAATTTCAGAAAACATAGGTCTTTTTCCTTGTTAATTACACTGCTCCTACCAAACATTTAAAACATATGATTTCTTAGTGAATATTTACCAAGATAGAAACCTTTTACCACTGGACACAGTTTAGGTATATTGTCCAGTTAAAGGTCCCGTTGCTAACCATGTAAGTTGTACCTGAATTACTATTTCAGGTTTGACCCTTATGAATATTTTTCTTTATTCTCCAAAAATGTGTTGCTTTCCTTTAAATGTAAAATTTCTTAAAAATAGTGAGAAAGAAAAAACAATTGCACTTAAGAAAAAATAATGAGAGTTACATGCTAAAGAAAAGAAAAGAAATACTTATGAAAATCTGCAGTTTTGCTCACAGAAGTCAGTGGGACTACTCAAAAAATAGAGTTATTTAGTTTCATAAATAGTCAGTATCGCCTCATAAGCGGGATAGTTTCAGAATATTAACAAATGTTTTAACTGCAGAGGTGCAAAGGAGAGACAAGATTATGGAGGTGTGCTAGATAAAGAAGTGATAAACCATATAAATTCACTATACCAGAGCAGTAAAAATAAAGAGTTTAAAAAGTCAGGGTTTATTGATTTAGGCCAAAGGAGGACTTTGCATTTTTTCACCATGATACAAAAAGAAAGAAAAGGAAGGGAATATAGGTGTTAAGGAGTTTGAGGATTTTATTTTTAATAAGTTCTTGCTGATCCTTTCTCTTCCATCATGAATCTAGACAAGAGGTAGTAAATAGTTTGTTTGTTGGCCACCCAGCTTGACTCAAATATACATAAAATTAATTGTACATTATTCAAAGACTTAGAAACGCAGGGCCAGGAGGGATCATCAGATGATTTTGTCTGACCTGTGCTATAACCCCACAGAATTTTACCCAGCTGAGACCAATAATTTATGCTTGAATAATAGATACAATAGCATTTCTCCTACAGCTTTTTCCCAAATCTTCTGCGAAACAGCTAGCCTCGTTAAAGAATTTCTCCTGAGAGAACTGGAAAACCCAAACTGCCAAAATCTTAAATCAGAAAGGTACTTCACCATCAGTCCTGAATAACTATGGCTAAGGCAAGGTGAAAATGGTTTTGATATAATTATTCATGCGTGCAGTGTTCAGAGGATTATGTCTTTGCTTAGTGAAATGTAATCTGACCTTCTAGTGAGCCAGTGCAGCGGACCATAGTGAGAAGACAGCGATTTCCAGCAGAATTTGGTCAGAATTTAACCATAGGTTTTGGTTGTAGAGATACATGCATTAGCATGGGTGACTGCTGTTTAACCTGAGCACATACTGTGACTGCCTTTAACAATACCACCTCTATGTGCCACTTGTAAGACCTCATTTCTATGGAGAAGGCTAGTAGCATATCACTCTCAGTGAATCTTGGTGTGCCATCTAGAAAGTTCAGTATTGTACAGGTAAAAGACTGAAAACTTTGTTCACTTGAAAGACTATTCTAGAAATGTGAAGAATAGTGAGGCCGTTGAACTTCACCACGGGTGGTGACTCTGCACAGCGTGTCATGGTCAACAAGGAGGGGCTCATCAGATGCTACAGGAGCATCAGAAGAGACATAAGATTTCTATTACTTTCCAAGAATTCAGTTTTTTATAGAGTAAATCATTAGCTAGCCTTGCTTGTCTGTGCCTTTCTTACACAGATCCCAAAGGAATCAGCACTACCTTGGTGTAAAAAAGAAGACATTCATGACACATGTGTTTATCCAAAATTATATTAAAAACTTTACATAACCATTATTGACACATTTATCTGTCTTCCAAAACTTATCAACTTTTCTAAACTTTCTTTCTAAGCTTTCTTCCATGTCAGTCCTTTGCTCATCTTCCACAGCTCATCTTCCTCTGTCTTTGTTTTACTAGTCATGTCATTATTGCTTTCTCATGTATATAATTTTGGTTTGTTCTTCTTTGAAGAACTGTTTATCTTACTCTAGTTTCTTGTCAAGAATTTTTCTCCTTTTTTCAAACCTTTATTGTTGGTCTTTTCTTCTCAAAGTAGCAACATGAATACCACAACACTGGCATTTTTAGAGAAATTAAAAGCAGTAATGTTTTTAAACGTCATTACATGTAAATCTGAAAACATATAAATCAGGGAAGAAAAAAAAAAAAAGACATTTGGTTTTGTACCAGACTTGCAAACCTTTATTTACAATTTCTGTACTTGACATTTACCTATTTGATGATGGTTAATACATTGGAACTGAGAAGGAATGTTCTTATCCACATATATTTTAAAATTGTCTAATTGTTTTTTTCTCAGATTGCAAAAGTAGTACTCCATATGGGAAATGAGCAAGTAAATAAAAAAAGGTTTTGATCAAATTAATTTATCTCTTTGAATGATCCACAAACATTTTACATGGAATGATAATGATGATAGTTAATTTGTATTACAAAGCATGTCATTTCAGACTAGGGAAAAACGGAAAAATAAAACCTCCGTTTTATTTATTTTTTTTTTTTTAAGAAGCTCACTTTCTTAAAGGAAACCACATTATCTAATTATTTTTTAATGTCCAAAATTTATCAGTCAAGTATTAGTGAAGAACTTGCTTGATAAATCTTGCTATACAACGGAACAACCCTACTGTCTTCTATATACATTACCTTTTGAGAAAAGTTAGTTATGCATGATAGCATCCTACAAATTTTGAGATGAAGCAAAGCCAGAATTCTGTTCATATTATTCATGCATGACTTGTAGCGCACAGAACTGTAACAATGCAAGCCATTTCACAAAGTTTTTTAACGTTGAACTGGCAGGACCACTTTCTCACGGGCTTTTCTACGCCAGCTCAATCCTTTATCTCCTTTGTATAGAAATGCCAAGATTATCAATTTTTGTTTATGAGTTCTAATAGATATTATTTTCCATTGGAGAGCAAGTCTGAAAGGAGCGTGTCCCCTCAAATTCTTTGTCTCTTGTAGCTCTTAGCATGATACTGAAACATCAGAAGTAATTAAACAAAGTGATACTGTAAATCCCAAGATAAAAGCGTGACTAATGATGAATTCTTTGGTATTTTGTCAAAGCCCTCCTCATATTTTCAAAGCTCTAGTCGATATTCATGTAGCTAATTCTCCCTAAGTAGATTTATCTTTCCACTACTAAAAAGTTTATGTGCAGATTAATAAATAATTTCTTAACGTTCTAAGGATATGGTTTAATAGTTATTTTTCTTTGACATTTTGATCCAAGCTTTGGTTTTCAAAAGTATATATATTTTGAGATTCACACTAATGAATTAAATTTATATATATATATATGTATGTCATTCTTCTATCAAGAAGACGAATAAGACTTTCCATAAAGGTATAAAAATCCAATGCTGCATTTTATATGGCCCATAATAACACTTGAGTTAAAAAGCAGGTTTTGTTCAAAGAAAGAGCTTTCAGAACTGTGTTTATTAAACTGTATGTACCCAAATAAAACAGATACGGCAAATGCAAAATTTAAATCGGCTTTTCTAATATATGCTTACTACAGATGAAACTATTGCCTTGCTAACTTCTAAATCCTCAGCAATTCTTATATCTCATTCTGTTGCACATGATTTATCTGTTGCTCTCTATATAGCTTTGAATTCATACTACAAAAATAAGCAGTTTAATTCAACATGTTTATTTGGCTACAATACTTTCAGTAGTCCAGATAGTAACAATATCCACAGGGTATTTTTAAGGAATTCTTTTATCTATCTTGATTTTTCTTCCCTCTGTTAGTTTTAAGTGACTGGTCAAGCTCCAACACACCCTCCTTTTTTATTTTTAATATTGATTTTATTTTAATATTGATTAGAATTTTCAGTATGTATGAGAAGTCAAAGACACTGAAATTATTCAGCCTTTCAAGAACAACTACCAAAAATTAAATTTAACATCTAATTCTTTGCACTACAATGTGAGAATTTCATTGTATTCCTTTGGATATGTGAGTTTATTTAATTTGCCCCTATTTTGTTACTTTAGAAATTCACTTACTTTCTAGACATGTCAATAAAAATGTAAAACAACTCACAGTATTCAGTGACCACTGTGAAGAAGTAAATAAGATCAATTGAATCATATTATTTTGCATGTACATCAAGAAAGATGTTAAAATGTGCTATTATAGTTCTGCTGAGACTGAGGCAGAGATAAGTAAGACAACAAAAATAGGTAGATACATTAGCCTGACACAAAAGCCATTCTGTATCAGGAGGCCAGGGTTGATCCTGGCATTAACTCCTTAGGCAGGGTAGAGGTCACCAGATTTGTGCATAACTATTAGGGAGAGATTGGAACCTAGTGAAAAATTCTGCCTGCCTACGTTTAGACACCTGTCAGGAGAAGATGTTTGTACAGCTCAGCAGCAGACTCTCTCTATTTATGGACTTTATACAGAATTTCTGGAAAAAAAAATTATTCAGATAAAGATTTAGGTGCATGTTATGAAAGTATACATCCATATGCTTACATACTTCTGCTACATATCTTCTAGTGTCTACAAATACAGCTTCCATCACCTAGTGTGTAGGTTTAGGTCAAATAAAAGTGAGCTTTCTTTGTTTTGATTGAAGGGAATTTCTAAGCTATTCGTGTCTCTTCAAACCTCATGTCCATTTACTGTGACTGGCTGCCATTTATCCCATTTATCACAGTTCTCCAAAATCTCTAAGTATTTAATTATAGAGACAGATGTCTAGAGATACTTTCAGAAATGCTAGGACTTTTAGTTTCTATTTAATTCATTGAGAATTAGGTGTTTTGAAAAAACTTTCAAACATCCCCCCAAAACCTTAGTAAGGATAACAGAATCAGTTCATGATCAATGGTGTTGTTCTTTAGCTAGACAACGTCCTTCTGCAAAAAATGTGGGGTTTTCAAATTCTTCACAAATGTCCACAGGAACATGTCCCTGAGGGTGAACCTGCACCTCACACTATAGACCAATGTCTTCAGAGAAACTTTTTTTCCAAATCCAGTTCCCATCCTGAAACCTGACCCCAGGTTTCATTATGAAGTTATTTGAAATAAAACCCCAAATCCAAGTAACTCTAAGCTTTAGTAGGCCCACATCCAAACACATAGTTATATTACCTACACTTTGTGTTTTTTATCTGAAAAAATTATATAATTCAACTCCATTTTTATCCTTTCCATTAAAAATAATTAGTATATACTTATATATAATATTGTAAGACAAGACAGATTATTTTTTTTTTTTTCTGTAATACCTGTTAAACCCATACAGAAACTATGGAACTTCAGGAATTTCAGGGACAATCCTGAGGCTCTTTATCAGCTCTTCTTTCTGGTAGAAAGATCAAAAAATTGATTATGCTGTCTAGGGTACATTTATGCCTATCCTCATTTCTAATGAATGTTTCAAGTAATAAACTCCTTATGATTATCAATATTAAATATTTATGTTTAAGGTCAACACATTGTAACACACTTTCTTTTACAGAAAAACTTTCTGAAATTTCACTTTCAAACTTAGGTTTTTTTGAAAGAGTTCTGCAGTTTTTTTTCTTTTTTCACACTTTCTCTTTAAGCTTTTAAATCTGTAGCATCCTATGAAAGAAAAGCTGATGGCATTTTATGGACACCAAAATGTCTCTCGCAATGCAAAAGGCATAATCTATCCCCCAGTAATAGGAAAATATATGGTAATTATTCCATGTTTATAACCAGCTCTTGTTTTATAATCCAATTCCTCAAAAATGGGCACAGAAACATTTGAGGGATTAGTTATAAAATACATTCTGTTTCTTATGAAATCTGTTCAGTTTCATAGTTATGAAAAGAGACATCAGACATAAATAAAGTAAGGAATAGCAGTTTTGCAAATGCTGCATATAAGCTACAATAGCAATATTCTATTTGTGCCCACCTGCAACTTCTCTGTTAAATGTCAAGCTCTAGACTGCAAATCAGTATAAGGTTACCTGATAAGAAACATTGATAGTAGCAAGAGGAAACAAGCATTTGGTGGTTCATAGAAATGGCACCATCACATTTCCTTTATTTACCTCCCAATGGGGTAAATCATTTTAACATAATCAGACAGAAAACTAGAAATATGGCATCTGTCTTTAGACAGTCCTAAATTAAGAATTATACCTTAGATTAGAAAGTTAAGATCCCTGTATAGTAAATAGGGAGGCAGAGTGCTCTAGCTAATGATTAACACTATACAAAATCTCAATAATAATCTTAAAGTGCCAGACTTACAGTCATAGAATCATCCCCCAGAGTGTATTGATACGAGAGGTACCCCTGACCCGGGTGCAAGACCTTACACTTAGCCTTGATGAACCTCATGAGGTTCACACAGGCCCAATTCTCAAGACTGTCCAGGTCCCTCTGGATGGCATCCCATCCTTCAGGCATGTCAACTGCACTACTTAGCTTGGTGTCATCTGCAAAGTTGCTGAGGGTGCACTCGATCCCACTCTTTATGTCATTGTTGAAGGTATTGAACAGTACTGGTTCCAGTATGGACCCCTGAGGGACACCACTTGTCACCAGTCTCCATCTGGACATCGAGCCATTGACCACTACCTGCTGGATGCTACCATCCAACGAATTCCTCATCCACCAAACAGTCCACCCATCTGTAAGAGACAGACTGTAAATTCCCTGACGAGGGGCAGAAGGCCCCCTAAGCCTTCAATGGAATGCCTCAAACACTCGCAAGGAAATAAATAATGCAGGCCTGGGCTTCAAAGAACTGATAAGGCTAACACTTGTGGTGCCTCAAAGTGTGGGAGAAATGTCTTGTGAAGACAGGGTAGTTCTGCCACTCGTGTGGTGAGCTTGCTAGTTCTCAGTTCTCAAGCCATTGTTTCTGATAAGTGACCGTTACTTCATTGTCCGCGAAATGCATATGAAAGCGCACACCCCTGCACATGCTAATGAAGATTATAGAGATCATGCCAAACATGTATGACTATGGCACTCATCTCTCCACCCAAATCATGCTACACGTCACCTGGGAGAAGGGAGAAACCTGAGATGAGACTGTCCTCAGCAAGCAGGGTGGACCATGCTAATTCAGCAAACATAAAAGGGGAAAATAAGTGCCCCTAGGGGAAACAAAGAAGAAACAAAAGAAGGTGGTTGTGCCTGGAAAGATTCTTCCAAAGAAAGAAGACCATACCTGGGAAGATTTTTCCAAGAAAGAAGAAGATTATGCCTGGGAAGATTCCCTGAAAAGGACACTGGAACCAGTATCGGTGATCTCTTTATCTCTGTCTTTTTCTCTGTCTTTTTCTTTATCTATCCCTCAGTCTCTCTTTTCTCTTAGAATTGTTAAGTAACAGTTAGAGTTGTTAAGTAATGACCTTAAGTACAACCTTAAGTACCACTTGCCATAAGTTGTCCTATACCTGTTGTTAAGTAACACAATGCATACCTCACCAATTGCCATAGTTTGTTATATACCTAACCAATTATTGTGGACTTGTTAAGACCTATCCTAACCATTTTGGTAAGCTAATAAATGTTTCTATATGGACCTTGAGATTTATCTCACCTTAGTCGGTGCCATTGGGAATTTACGAATCTGAAGTCACTTACCCCCCTCTTTCCTGACAGTGGGACGTGACACCATCAAATCCACATCTCTCCAATTTAGAGAGCAGGATGTTGTGGGGGACCATATCAAAAGCCTTACAGAAATCCAGATAGACATTATTTGCAGCTCTTCCCTTATCTACTGATGTAGTCACTCCATCATAGAAGGCCACTAGGTTGGTCAGGCAGGATTAGTCACCACAGATGATGTTTAGGTTCCTAAAGTAGGCATGCCATTTACATTTACAGGTTGGGAGTAAAAACGTTGTTTCTTGTTAGTAGCTAAGGATGAAATCCAAAGAGATAATGTGGTTGATATATAACTCTGAAATTGAAACTGAGTAACCTAGTAATCATTCACTTAATGGCTTAGAAGTCTGAAAGTTTGTATGCCAATCTGTTGTCACCACAGAATCTACTTAGAACATTACATTTATAAACTTGCCAAAATCCTGAGAGATCTGAACAGCAAAGCATTATCTTGTGCTTGAGGACTTGCATAAGTAGAATTCTATGTACCTTATTAAATCCTAAATGAATTAGAAAAAAAAAAATGTAGCTTAGTGATGAATGCATATCTTTTCTATGCCATTTATTATTGGTTGACTTAGGTATTTTCCTGTATGATATATTCCCTGCTAGGAAAACAGCTTTTAGGGCCTCTTTATAGAAGACGGATCCAAGGGTGTGTTTTCACTACCTAATACTATAGGATACAAATCTTCTTCTGGATGCTCCAAAAGTAGCATTGCAGTCACATGACAGGGCAGTAATGTGCAGAGATGCTACTGCATTATTCAAAATTATACAGGTTCATGAACTCTAGTTGGCATGGATTATTAGCTTGAATATTTCACTGCATTCTTGATGAATAGAAGTCAGTAGACTCCAGTTCTAGAACTTTTCTGGGCAAGAGTATATTAGAACTGCTTGCCCATATTACATTGCATGATATAGAAAGGCATTGACGTGTGCAATTTGGGAATGTGGTTTCACTCTCAAAGTCCTGGAATTTAATTTTACTTTGATTTTAGGATCTGGCTTTTATTATTTAGCAAGCTGAAGAGTTATCAGCCTTCTATCTCTTAGCACAGAGACCAGAAGAAGAAATGATACATTAATGATGGGACAAGCCACGCAAGTCAGTACAAAATTCATTAGAAAGTAAAGCATAGCAGACTCAAGTATTAGTACTGTGGTGGATAGCATACAGTATGCTGTCTAGCTTAAAGATAGCACCTAGTTGAGATGGACACCAAGACGTAGGCTGAGTAATATGCCTTTTTCGTCCACCCCCATTTTGGGTAACTAAGCAAACAATATATACTACCTCTTGATTAAAAAAGCTTTGCAATTTAAGTATTAAGTAGACTTTTACATGTTAATAAAATATCACCTGGTATTAAATTGATATTTTATTAGCAGATACCAAACATTTATGTCAAGATATAATTAAAAAAAAAATCTAATACATTTCAGGCAAATGCAATGTGTTGCCAATTTTACATCCAGACTGAAACAAGTCTTCAGAGAAAAATTCCATTTGATACTCACTAGCGGACTACTTTTTTTTTTTACCAATATATGTAATGAAAAAGAAAAGCAAAATATCTCCTTGTAGATGGTCTAAGTACTATCTGTGAAGTGAGACTATTACTGAACATATATGAATGTTCCCATCGCTGTTTAAATACATTGATAAAGATGAAACTACCACTCAGAGAAACAATGTTACCAATTAACAATGAGGTTAAGTTCCTCCAGATAATTTTTGAAAAGTGCAGCATCATTTGTTTTGTACCGTGGTGTGCGTTTTTTGTTTTTAAGTATAACTATGAGAAAATAATACCTCTTCTTTTAAAAATACTCTTTTACTTGAACAAGCTCTCGAGTTGCATTTTGTAGCTGTTGTGTATCTTAGTTTGGAAAGAGAACATATCTTAGAGGATGAGTTGTGTAAATTCCTTCTTTGAAATAATGTCAAAAGAATGTTTAGTAGACTTCTAACAAATTATATATCCAATAAGCCGACTGGAATCAGCAAGATTACTGAAGTACCTTGAGGGGATAACCTGAAGACCTCTGGTAATGGTGCAGCTTTTTGCTATGACAGGATGTAAAGTCTACACTTGATCTGTGTATCTATTTATATTTGGAAATGATCCTGTGTATTTTTAAAATCAGTTTTCAGATAACAACTTAAGTAATTTAATCATTTGATTAAGGGAATTCAAGACACTGTTGAAACTGTTCTCCTGAAAAATTATTATCTGACAGCACACACAAATTCTGGTCTTCTCAGGTATTTTTTGTCCAACCTCTGTTACCTTCTAAGTGCCTACATACACTTCAGGAACTAAACTTCTGAATGCAGTGCAGCATTTTTCCTTTACCTTGTTATTTACGAAACAAGTTACCCAACAGCTTAATTGTTTAAAATAAACTCTAATTCTTTGCTTAGAAAAGAACCAGGGGCTGAATAGGTCCAGCAATACAGACTGGTTGGGGAACTTCCAACATTTTCCTTATGACCACCTGACATATTTTGCTGTAGATAAATACCACCTCACATTTTAGGAAAACAGCAAATGAGCAAGTGTTCAGATACAAGTGTAATAAAGCACCTGGATATTAGTTGCTTCTATTTTCCATCTTTACTAAAGAAGTTAAAATGACAGCCTTTTCAAAGGGACAGATCACAGGCAAACACAGATTTGATTTTGAATGGATGTCACTCCCATCTGAAAGCCTGGCACTAATGCCACATATTAAGAACTCAAATATCATGCAGTTTATAAGAAGCTAGACTCAAAGCACATGATCCATCCTAACAGAATTTAGCTGCTATTAAAAAAGGATGCTTTCAGCAGTCAGCAGTTCAATTCCTGCAGTAGTTTGCAGAGCTTCTAAAAATTCTACAAGCCAGCAATCATGGAGACTTATAGCTTTTTCTCCCACAATAAACCAATATTTTCTTCATCTGTTTGCTTCATGGCAATTTAAATGAAAATAATCTTAGTACATTTATATCATTACTTTATAAATGGTACTAGGTGTGTCTTAAAGATTTATTTGCAATGGCACATAGAACTATCTCCCCATATAATAGATCAAAAATTATTAGGCAAAGCTGTGCACACACATAATTTTTTTTTTTTATTTCTGCTTATTATATTTGAATATTTTAGTGAAAATTATACATTTTTCATATTTATTTCTAAATTAATTACTAAATGTTTTTTCTGCATTGTTTTCTGAAGTGAAGAGGTCCAAAAAATCTATAATCTATTAAAGATTTCCTTATAATAATTATTGTTTAAATCATTCTTAAATTCTCCTATAAGTTACAATTCAGCAATTTGTTTTTGTTTTTTTTTTTTAATTCTCGACTACATCACAAAAAAGCAAATTGAGGTGCATTCCTGACTGATATTGGCTAGCATCTCTTATTTGGAATGATAAGAACTTCACTGAAATCCACAAATTAAACACTTGGACATTCAGGAGCACGTTAAACTGAATGGATTTCCTGACTACCTCTTCTAGGCATAAATCTCTTTTTACTTGCAGTCAAATAGGATCTCAAAACCCAACAGAATCTTGTGAAATTGTTTGAAAGACTTGGAAAGGAAGTGTTAGCCTTGCTCTTTCATGCAGCATGAATTGGCTTCAGGTAAGTAAAGTGCTTCCCTGTGCTACAGACTCCTTGAATGTGTCATTTAAATGTGGGATGATTTTTGACAATATGGAATCAATATAATAGTTCTTGTGAAACTTCCACTTCAAGGAAGTGGACACGTATCACAGGGCTAGAGCTCCATTAAATCCAGTAGTTGTCAAGTTGCTATACTGTTTTGGAAAAGCCAATGATCGGGAAATGCATTTTACTTTCATTAAAGAGAACAGAAAACAGAAAAGAATAAGGCAGCTCAGCACTCCAGTTTTCTATTTGTGTGGTGCACCCCTCAGTGTAGTAATGCATCTTCAATGCTCTTTTTCAAAGAATGCTTGGGCTTGCTTGAAATTATTTTTTTAATAGGTATAGCAGAAATAATTGAAAATGTTAACAGAAAGACAGTTGTTAGCTGAAACATTGCTTTAATATATACTATCTCAGTTAGCTAAAGGCCTATAGGTTCGTAAAAGGATATCAAGAATTTTGAATTATTCAGATGCCTGAGTACAGTTGACTGCTTCCAGAGTCCTGATGGTAGTGAAATATTCACTATTGTAAACTATCTGTGGATGATAGAAGTTGCTCATATTCAACAGAGGTATAATCCCTTGAAAATTATGCTAGTACTTTGTATTTCTCCCATTCTGACAGAATTAACAGCCATCCAACATCCAAGAAAGAAAGTAGATATCTTTATAATTCTGCTGATATACAGAGAAATGGATCAAAAGTGAATAGGCCAGGAGGTTTTTCAGTTTTGGTTTTTTTTTTGGACTGAATTCCTTTATTCAAGTAGAAGGCAAGATAAAATTTTGAAATAAATGCTGTAGATTGGTCCATGGTGATTGAAATATTGATTTCCTTACTAGACTGCCTGTAAACTGACAAGTTAGAGTAACCTGGAGTAAACTTTTGTCAGAAATGTGTGACTTTTTTTTTTTATATATATTATCAAGTTTGTGGCTGTAAAGACATGATCAGAATAAGTTGAAAAAAAAAAAATCCATCTATTTCAAGAAAAGCAAAAAACAGAAAAAAGGTGACTTGGACCAAGTAAGGAAACAATGTAATGGGATGACAAGCAAAGGGAGGATGAGAGACCTCATAATCAACAATGCAGGGCTGAAAGTGGCCCATCCCAGAAGTATACATATAAATAAGGCAGTGCCTACAGGACAACATTATAAGGGAAACTCTTGTACCTTTTCTGGGAAGTCAGTACAACTGAGTGCCTCTCTAAAGTGCCTGTACACAGCATGGGAAACAAAAAGAAGGAATTAGAGGTCTGCATGCAGTTGAAGGACCATGATCTCAGTGGGATCCTGGAGATGTGGTGGCATAGCTAACATAAATGAGTGATGCTATGGGTGGATATAACATCTTTAGGAAGGACAGGGCAGGACAGTGAGGAGACACAGCTGCCCTTTTGTGAGAAAGCAGTGTGAGTGCATGAAGCTCTGCCTAGGAACAGGTGATGAACAAGATGAGAGGTTATGGGTCAGAATTCAAGGCCCATGTGAGTATACAGTGTACAGTATAAAGACCGATGTGAGTATACAGGCCACCTGATCCAGAAAAAGTAGATAAGGCCTTCTTCCAACTAATGGAGGAAGCATCATGTTTGCAGAATCATGTCCTCATTGTAGACTTTAACCAACCTGATATCCACTGTAAGGGAAGCACTGCAGAGCAGAAGCAATCAATCAAGGAAGTTTCTGGGAGTGCATTGATGACAGCTTCCTGACAGAGGCAATTGAAGAAGCCAAATGGATGCTTGCTGGACCTGATACTTACAAATAAGGAGGGACTGGTCAGAAGCATGAAGATCAAGGTCAGCCTTGGCTGTAGTGATCATGACATCATGGATCCTGAGAGAAGGAAACCACAAAAAGCAGCATCACAAATATGGGCCTCAGGGTAGCAGAGTTTGGTCTGTTCAGAGATCTGCTTGGAAGAGTCCCATGGGATACAGTACTGGAGAGAAGATGATTCCAGGAAATCTGTTTGATTTTCAAATAATTCCATCCTTCAAGCTCCAGAACAGGCAGTCCTGATGAGTAGGAAATCAAGTAAAGGCAGATGGAGGCATACATGGATGAACAAAGAGCTCCAGAACAAACTCATACATAAAAAGGAAGCCTACAAGCGGTGGAAGCAGCTTCATTTAGCCCAGAAGGAATTTAGCAACACCGACAATAAGGTTAGGAAAGCCAAAGCCCATCTGGAATTTAAACTTGTGAGGGATATGAAGGGCAACAAGAAAGGTTTTCTACAAGTTTATCAGCAGCAAAAGGAAGACAGGGAAAATATGGGTCTGCTACTGAGTGGAGCAGGAGACTTGGTGACACAGGAAACAGAAAAGACAGTTAACTCAATGCCAAGCTTCAGTAATCCCACACCTCTGTGACCAGCGGTAAAGTCTGAAGCAGTGAAGACTTGACTTTGGTGGAGGAGGCTCACTCTAGGGAACATTTATAGAAATCGGATATACTCAAATCCACGACATCTGTTGAAATGCACCCATGAATATAGAGGGAGCTGGCTGATGTAATCTGGTACACCAAATAGTTGTGCTGCCGTTCAGTGGGACCTGCACAGGCTGGAAAATTAGGCTGAGGGGAACTTCTTCGAGTTCCGCTAGGGGAAATACAAGTCCTGTGCCAGGGGAGGAATTCCCTCAGATAGCAGTACAGGCTGGGGGCTGACTGTCTGAAAAGCAGCTCAACAGAAATGGACTCTGGGGTCATGGTGGACAATAAGCTGACCATGAGCCAGCAATACATCTTTGAAGCAAAGAAGAGTAATAGGCTACCTTAGGAAGACAGTTGCCAATAGGTCAAGAGAAGTGATCCTTCCACTCTGCTCAGCCCTGGTGAGACACAATTGGAGTGCTAGGTCTAGTTCTGGGCTTTGAAGTGTCTCAACACTCTCACTGTAAATAATTCATTCCTATCAAGAAGGAGTAATTTCTTTCTTAGAAAAAAAGTAGAGTCTTACTACAATACTTTTTCACCTAACATATCCTTGTACGGAAAAAAAAAAAAACTTGTTTGTGTAGTCAATCCTTTTATTTTGCTCTCACAGTTTGACCCCCAGTCTAAAGAGCTTCATAAGCAGAGCCATGTAACCAGGAGCAACCACGTCGACTTCTGTTAGTGCTTATAGTTATTGAGGTTCACCTTTTTCAGAATTTTATGCAACATTACATCATTAGTATTAATTATAATAAAAAAAATTCTTTTTTAATAGCAAAATTGCTTAGAGAGAGAGCATTATAGAATTCCACTTATTTCCATTTACTAAACTATTTTTCAAAGTTCAGTGCAACATAGGTGCTTCACAGCAGTAAAAAATTGGATTTAAGAACAATTTCAAATGTATTCTTTTGAATTAATAACAGAGATCTCAATAAACATACACCACAAGCAAAACACTCTTGTAAAAATAATCAAAGCAAAATATGTAATGATCTTCATATCCATTGAAAAGTAAATATCTGATCTGTAAACCACATGAAATCCTTTTGTTGCAACATTGTTAGCAATTTCCTCATATGGCTATCAGCGTAACAGCAGAGTAAGCAATCTTGCGAACCCTTTTGCAAATATTTATGAGTTATCATGTTAGTTTTGTCCGTGGATAAATTCACCTGACTTTCTCTTTACCTTTTCACAAAGATGCCTCCTGGCTGGAAGAAAAGTAATGTCACCTTAATTATGTTCTTGCCTTGGCAGCATAAATTATTTATGCTTTAACATATTTATTTTTAGCCTTCTCAAGTTTTTATTTCTGTCCTCCAGTGTATGAGCTCTGTGTAACTATTAAAGGAAGCACAGTCTTAAGGTGTATGACCTGGCAATGTTTACTGTTTTTTTTCCCTCTGTCATATCTGCTTGTAACATAGATCATTGACTCTAAGCAGCTATGTTAGCCAGCCCAAGAAGACGTAAAGGGGAAACTGTTCTTAGTTGCTTAAAGTGAATTAAGATTTTATGCATACCAAGAAGGTCATTCCAGCTATTGCATCTACTTTACCAGAACTGTACAGCTCTGGAGATTGTCAGCAGGCAATATGTAACTTGTCATAGCTATACCATTAAACAAAAAAATTGTCATTGTGGGACTGAGTGTCTCAGGAGTACCAAAAGTCATAATGCAGCTCTTCCCATCAGCCATAGGAGCAGCCAATGAATGACAAGACTGTATTCCAAACTGGTGACCCAGTACCTAAAAAACCAATTTCTTCAACTGTGCCCTTTCCCCTGAGTCAACATTAACAGCATCAGTCTCTCAATTAACTGTAATTGTCTGTGCCAGGCATCAGAAAGTTACAGAATTCGGATGCTTCTGGAGCCATGGAAAGCACACACCACCTCCAGCAGCAGATCCAGCTTACTATCTGGACTGATACTGTTGATATTTTGGAGCCATTAGTTACTGGAATTTGTTTCCATCCAGTGCGCAGTAGCTCCTGTTGATAGCTATGCCTCCACTTCAGCTTTCTAGACAGTAGATTCAACACCAGAAACTTAAACTTGGACCCATCGCATCATTCAGAGAGAAGTGGTACCACTTCAGAGAAGAAACAGACCACATACACCACATAGACACAGATATACGCCCCCCACCAGATGCACGCACACACACAGAGGGCCCTCACCTGCTGGTGTCCAAAAGCAAAACTTTTGATTCTGAACTTCTCTCCTGCTTTTTGTGCTTGCCCTCTGAAGCGGTTACAACACTGTCAGTGGTGAGGAATAGCCATCTTCAGAAGCAAAGTCATCCTGTCTTAAATGCCCCTTTAAGATCATCAGACATAATGTCTCACCTTTATATTAGCACTCTCATGTAGGTGACCAGCTGAGACACCTAATTTGCTGAAGTCTTCACTTAGGGCAGATGAAGTCCACCCATGGCCACCTTTCTGCGAAAGGACATCTCCAGACTTCTCAGGGGAAAATTTTCAACATGAAGCACTAGCGAGTCACACTTTTGTCAGTAATGTGCCTTTATGCACAGTTTGCAAACATGGAAAAGTTATGGAACATGCAACTGAATGACTAGTTGTAGTCAACAGGAATGGGGACAGATAGCTTATGTGCGTGTTTTCAAGATGTGATTTAATAGAGAATTTTATGAAATCAGTAAAATGGTTGCATTTTTTAAAAATATTTTTTTTTTTATAAATAAAGCAGGTGCACCATTATTTTATTTATCTACTGCAAGTCTAGAATTGCCCACCGCTTCTTCCATTGTCTGTATGCTTTCAGAGTTCTCTACATTCTCAACAGAGCTCCACAGTGTACGTTGTTCTTTTTTTCCTGAATAAGAAACTATCCTAACTTATTGTATCTATCTACCTTAAAATTCATGAGTTTGTATGGAAAAGAATAAAAATCAGTGTTCTATGGCAAGTAAATAGGGGTATTATTTTATTTATATTTTATATAAAACCATGATCATACAGGTTGGATATTGATTGCAACTGCAACGATTTTGGAGGACTTACTTATGTTTTTTGTGGGTTAGTTGTTGGGGGTGGTGTTTTTCGCTTTTGAATGTAGAGAAAAAACATTTTTGTAGTAAAAACTTATGAACTGCTAAAATCTGAATTAATAAACAACATAATTGGATAGAAAAAAAAGTAAAAGAAAAAATTCCATCTATATATGTACAAATGATTTTGAGCTCAAAAGAGGAAGGAGAAAATGAACGTGTCAGCTATGTCCCGGTTCTGAAGGAGTCAATATTTTGATTGTCATTGTTTCTTATGGCAGTGAAACAACAGTTTTCCTGCACTGACTTCAGTTGGAATGTCATGCAAAATTGCACACCACAAGTCCATGCCAAGGAAATTATTTTTGTTATGACTACATGATGTTATTTCTGATTTTTCTTGAAAGCATCTTTATGAAATATACATGTAATTAGAAAAGTGAGTACAATAAATATAGCATGGCCTCATAGTTAAAATGAGAAGCATAAAAGCATGCACATATGTATAGTTACAGTAATAACACCTTCTAAACTATTAACAGGCTTTACACCTAATAACAATGCCTGAATATTTTTCATATATTACATGATTTATTTTAATAAAAAGTCTTGAGATTCAGAAACAATTCCATTTCTTTGGTTAATTGCTTTCCTAGATGTGTCCTTGATCAAACATCACAGCAAATTGTTTCTAGAGATGCATCAAATTAACAGGTATACAAGTTATCTGTGGAGGCTCTTCTGCCCTGAGGCAATGCATTTTGAGACCATAAATTAAAGAAAGGGTAGTAAACTCAGTATGCTATGCAACTAATGAGCACATTTTTATCTCTTTAAATAAACATGTTTTAAACATATCACATGACATCATTTCTCAGCTTCAAGAACTTTTCTGTATTTTCCCCTCCTCAACTCTTTTCTTAAACACTATAGCTCACAAAATTCTCCACTGCACTGATCTTATAGTGTACCTCTGTAATGACATCTGTAAGAAAACAGTCATTTATGACCTCTAATTAAATAAGAAGTTGGGATCATTTACCCTTACTCTGTTTAATCTTTAAATATAACAACTTTAAAGTTAAATGTGCGTTTTTCTGTCTTTTTTTTTTTTTTTTTTTTTAACATTGCTTTTCATTGAGCCTTTTGGAACTTGTCAAAGAATGCATAGAGGTTGTGTGTTATTAGGTATCGGTTTAGTCTAGAAAAATTGCTTAGACATTGCAAACAGAGAGTTATGTTGAACATTGAACATTCCTATGTCTAAAATTAAAATCTTGTTCTAATACCCAGTCTGCTGTCAGCTATCTCTGCAAGGACTTTTGCCTCAGACACTTTAAAAAAAAAAATAAATCTCACAATCAAACTGAAATTTGACTCTCAACACTTTTTCATAATTTCCTCAGTCTTGCTTAACTCTTCAGTATTTCAGTCATTTTTCTTTACTGGGCCAAGGTCTTCTACAAATCTCAGTCCAGTTAGGCATACTCATTTCTAACATTGACTGTATTGACTAAAAAGTAAGTGTAACTGCCACTTCCTTTTCCAAAGACAGTTGAAAGAAAGGTGTTAGGAGTTATCAGAAATTAGTCCTTGGTATGAAACAAAACACTTGTTAGGCCTCCCTAACAATTGGTATAGATACCATGCTGTATTTGTCCTCTCCTTTTACCCCAATTTTTTTTTTTTTCTTTTTTTCAGAAATTACATGAGTTTGGCATGATGTATGGACAGAAAGACTGTTAACAATGGTTGAGATGAAAGGAAGCCATACTCTGTGACTACCTGAACTGGTCATCTAATTCAGTCTTAATAACAAGGACATAAACTGTACCATGATTTTAAATTGTCATTCATCTGTGTTCTCATTAAAAAAAAAACCTAACTTTTCTTACCTCCATTGTAGGAGGTATGGGGAACAGGAGGAGACAAAACACTAGAGTAACACAATATCCTGTGCATTGAATGTCTTCTTAATAATTTGAATTTCCCTTCAAAGAAAGAACCAAGACCTAGGTGGTTAGGACACACTGTAGACATAAAAATTATATAGGCTGAAAAGTCCTTGGAAAAAGCATGACAGGTGCTGGAAACGAGTCTCATTTTCTAGGCAAAATTTCTGACAGCTGTGTAAAACCACAACATTTATAATAAAATATAACATCAGCATGAAGAACATCCACTGAATTTCCTCTTCTGGATATGTTTTCAAAAATAATAACTTCATTTACTCTGAAAGAATGATTGAAAATGTTTTTGGATTTGCATAAATGGAAGAGTTTTTTAGCAGTCTGGAGTAAAGATACTTCAGTAAAAGACTTTAAAATCAAACCAAACCAAATTATTTCTCCTCAGTTGTTGCCATGGTCTTTTTCTAATCAACTACAGTGTGGAAAATCTCATTTTAGGTTTGTCCCTTTTCCCTATGCTTCTGTTCTTATTCCAGGATGTTAATTAGCCACACACAGGAAGAATTCAGCCTTACCACCTAAGTCTTTCCCTGAATCTGGCTTACAGGTATTGAACTAATAATAGTAATGAGGACAGTAGTGCTGTGTTCTTAGATATAATGACAACCAACAGCTTAATTAGATTGAAAAATGTATTTAAATTTTTTGGATAGAAATGTTTGATCACATTGATTATTATTTTTTTTTTCATTAAGATTAGACATGGACGTTAGGTAGTTTCTCTTAATATATTTTATTAATTGACTGTGGGATATTTTAGTATTAAAATGTGATACAACTAAATTTCATAAATGCAGCAGGTTCTGCTCACAAATTTATTCCACTGAAATTATTTAAGCTTGTTGAACTATTTGTCAGAGGGGACAAGATGAACAGACATGATTGAAGTGCCATTTCAACCCTTCCTCAGTGAAAACCTTCCTATAGTGAAACTCGTGTTTAACTTCGGCTTGCTGCAGATTTTGAACCTTCTGTTGATCTTTGATCAAGGTCTGATTTATGTGCTCAGATGTCCATCTGAAGCTTAGCTGTTTTACATATTTACTCCTGTTCAAATAAAACTTGGCAGTCCTCCTCAAATTTCCTTCTTGCGGTGGGAATTATCATTACAAAAGGATTCATTCTTAAAAACCTGACTAAACTTTTCTGGGTGAACTTATTCGTTCCCCTTCCCTTTCCCCTTCCCTTTCCCCTTCCCTTTCCCCTTCCCTTTCCCTTTCCTTTTCCCTTTCCCTTTCCCTTTCCCTTTCCCTTTCCCTTTCCCTTTCCCTTTCCCTTTCCCTTTCCCTTTCCCTTTCCCTTTCCCATTTCCCTTCCCTTCCCAAAGATGTTTTTACTTCAATCTGGAATAACTCAGCCCCACAGCTTTAAGACCTCTGACTCGGAAGGCAACTGTCCAGAAGTCCTTAATTCCTCAGCTGGCATGAAAACAAATGGATTTTCAGTTTGGAAATCTTGATAGCAGCTTATGAGGAAAGCTAAGGAACATGACAAATGTGCCCAGGATAACTCTTAGAGACTGAGGTCCATCGGCATGGAATAGCCACCTCTGTACAATAAACTTCCACAGGATTCCCCCAAGAATGTCTATTGGGAACAGTCTCCAGGTAGTGCCAACTCCCAAACGGCGACTGGCAATTTTCTAAGGAGTACTAGTAAGCACATCCTAAACTCTAACAGAGACTGTTCTAGCAATTTAATAGTACAGACAACAAAATTCCTGAAAAATTCTACAGATTGTTTTGACTGTCACATCTAATCAGGACTACAGAAAAAAAATGAATTTGCCGCACAATCTACAGTTCAGAAAATTAGGATAAATCAGGCTATGATTTCTGTGTGGATATCCAGGGCATAAGCAGCTGTTCTGAAGTATTTGAAAGGAACAGAAAAACAAAATATAATTTAAATATTTTTTGAGGAACTGTGTTGTTATATGCGCTGTCAACAGTTTCTCAGTCATTTGACTCCTGTTTTGTTAATAAACAGTTACGTTCACCTTTAACTGTAAACTTGTCAAACACTTCAGCAAAATTTTTATTTGACCTTTGTAGGTTTTAATTAATGCCTGAGTTGGTATTAATACCCTGCTTGAGTGTCAATGTTCTCCAAAATACATTGAGTGATTTGTTTAGAGCACATATAAAGTAATTTTGACCAATATGGTAAAGCATACATAACAAGCTATTGAATTGTATGTATAGATTTCTTTATATACAATTATTCAGTTATTGTATATTGTTTCTTCTGAAAATGAACCTGAGAGGCAAGAACAACTGTCTAAAAAATATCCCAAACATTCTTATTCTCATTTTCTGTCTTTGCAATGCATGTTGTGTTTAATAGCAGTAAAGATACCGACAGTGGCAATTACTACGCCACCCATATTCTGATTCCTAACACAAGCTGGGAAATCAGTGATTCCAACAGTTTTTCAGGGCAATGGATTAAATTAGTGAACTAGACTTAGGCTTATCATTATTCATGATAATTTCATCCCCATGTTATGCACAGTTCATAAACAATGCCTGCAGAAGTTCAGGAAAGCTACCCCCGCTAGTCAATAAGAATTCTACAGATTGTTTTGACTATCACATCTAATCAGGACCTTCCTGGAAGCAGTTACAGCTTCCAACATTTTTTATATTCCAATATAAAATGATTATAAAATACAAAGAAATTTTATTGTATAATCTATTTTAAAATTTTAAGAGAGACATCATCTGTATTAACCTATAAGAATATTCTGTCATCCATTCATCAAAGGAGAAATGAAGAATAGCTGAGAAGGAAGTAGCTGAGAAGCTGTGTGTGTATATAGCATTTGCCCTGAGATGGTGCCTGGATAGGACATAGTAACATGACATTTAGCTTGAACATTTTGAAGAATCAAGCAATCTTCTTAGCTTGAACACTAAGAGGAGTCTATAGATTCTGTAATACAGATGTAGACGTGGTTTTCTCTTTTTTTTGTCACTGTAGCTTTGCCTTCACCATAAAAAAAGCAAACAAATTAAAAATAAAACTACCTATAACATCATGATCCAAAGCTATAATGAAGAATTCTGGACTTAAGCCTGATGACAGTAATGGCTGAAGATATTCCATTACAGGAGTAAGATTCACGGCTATGGACCATTTCCTCAGATGATGCCACCCACGCTTCTGAGTCACACTGTTGCAGTTGACATTTGAATTATTTCTCTAAGAATAATTTTATGGCAGAAACAAGACATAAGCAGAGCTATTTCTGCTGATTAGAACAAGTTTAAGTAAGGGCCAAAAGTGAAATTCTGCAAAACTTGAAGATTACAGTTGTGGGACTCATTCACAAACAATTTATAAGTTTTTTTGTGGATGCATCCTAATTTTTCTATACACAGAATGTTAAAGACAAGCTATTTTTTCATCATAGACTTAGTAGCGTGTCAGACGTTATATTTGGAATTTGAGCAGTAAAACGATTTTCCTGATCATGTGATTATCTTTCTGATTACTGACTGATAGCTGAAACTTAAAAAGAAGAAGACGACTTCTAAGAACAAGAATAAAAAGATATTCTAACTAGGAATGAGAATCCATGTATCAAGAGCCATGGATAATTCCATTCTGGTATAATTTCTTCAGACTTTCAGTGTTTGTAGAGAGTTCATGAATATACTAGTCATTGCTCAATTATTCATAAATAGTCACCAATTGTAGAGAATAAAATTCAAGTTCATTAGTGTCTAGAAATGTCCCACTGTCTGACAAATTCTTCTGAAGGTTTAGTCTGGGCTCTGGTTTAACCCATTGCATGGTGGCAGTCACTGAAATCACTTAAAGTTTGATCCTTGAATATTAACCAGATTTCTTGGGACCCTCTTCCCTCCAGGGTTTTATCCTATGGTACTCGACCGAGCAGATCCCTGAAGAGGCCACCCTCTGCTCTCCTGAAATCCAGGGTAGTGAGCTTATTGTTGCACCCTCCTCACTGCCTTGAGGATCTTGAACTCCATCATTTCATGGTCACTGCAGCGAAGGCTGCCCTTGACCTTCATATTCCCCACTAGGCCCTGTTTGTGGGTTAGAACAAGACCTACCATAGCACGTTTCCTTGTTGGCATCAGCTTCTTAGGTCTCTGTGCAGAAGTGTAACAGCAATTAACCACTTCAACATGACAACAGTTCAGAAGTGACTGACCTTGACACTTGTTCTTACATGTGTAGCCTAACTGCAAAAGGCTTAGCAGAACAGCTATGAGTATGCATAACATTGGATATATTCTCAACCTGCTTCAAAGTGAGACAGAAAAATAAGATTCATCCTACCAGCTCTGTCCTGGAGGAGAAGGATATACAAGTGCATGAATGTTTACTTCAAAATCATTGACCTTATTGGTCATTAGTAGCATGTTGGTTATACGGTGGATATGCAGCAGTGCTGATACACACAGAAACCTGTAGGCTATAACCATGCGGTGCTCCAGTGTACTCTAGCTCTATACCCAAGTTTGCTCTCAGTGAGAGGTTTTCCTGGAATCAACTGTACCTATTCAAGACGGTCAGCAATTTAGTGCTAACCAACAGTGGCTATAACAGCCAGCTCCTGAGAGAAGGTCAGTATTTTCCTGCCAAGATAAATTGTGAATTTTACCTACTAACCTGAGGAAAGTGCTAAAGCCATTTGCATTATAATATATTGTAATAAAACATGGTGCTGCAAAAACAGATGGTGCTACCCTTATAAGCCTCTTAACCCTTATAAAATAAACTGTCTTAGAAGGTATACTGCTGAGGTGTCTTCCCCTGAGCAAGGTAGTGTGGGAACAGAGCTATATGAATAAGAGCTAGGAAGCAGGAACACAGCCAGCAATGTGTGCACAACTGACTCATTTCCATGATGAAAAATCTAATAATCTGGCATCTCTTAAAAAAAAGTCCCTGGGTCTACTGCTCGTCTGTTTTACTTATGTACACTTAATGATGAGGGAATTGTCCCATTCGGTCTTACAACTGCTGTTGGTGTGACATTTGGACTCTTTTGAAACCCATCGTGTTAGTAAGGGCACAATTTCAACAGCAATTTGAGTCTGCTGCAATGGGAGCCCACTAGCGATCAAAGCCTTACTACCCAGTGTCCCAAAGACCACTGAAAGCAAGAGGACTATTAGGGTCCAGATGTCCAGGTTGAAAATAACAGCCAGTCACCAATGTGCAGCAAATCTGATGAATCAGCCTTATCACACGTGCACAGGGAATTCTGAAACCTTACTTGCTTCCCAGGGAAAGTCAGTACTGCAGGCAGAGTGATTTGCTGTCTTTATAGTGCTTTATAGCCCTGTAATATCATATTGCCATTGCTAGTAACAGGCCATAAGGTCTGTACTGAGTTTGCACGGCCTCAAGGCTGACTCTTGTCAGGTCTGCTCTGCCTGAACTTGCCTTGACCTGCCTGCAGCTTTTTTTTCACTTGGTTTATCTGTAAGACCAATTTTTCTCATAGACCAGATATCTGTGGCTAATTTATTTTACTTTTGTTGTCTTTGTAGGGTAAAAACATAATTTTATATATATAGCAGTGATTAGTTATTCTGTGTATGATGAGAGGTTTATGGTTCTAACATAATAATGTAGAGCAGAGGAATAAAGGCCTGGTACAATAATGTCCTTGAGAGGTGGGAACTCAGGATGCATCGGAGAGGAGTACAGGAATGGGACCATAAGAGGTGGGGGTTAAAGTCTGGCATTGGAGATTCCACAACTACAAACAACTCAGTAATGGACAGTTACAGAAAAATAGATCTGTGGTAATACAGATTTGGGCAGTAAAAAGAGAATAAAGATTTATTATTTTTTTTATGACATGCGTAAAGGACACCATGTATAGTAATTTTTGATACAACATGGACCTGTAAATCATTGAAGAAACAGAAAAAGTGTAAAAGTGTGATAACAAACACACAAAAAGGACTACAAGTAGAACTTAGAGTGAGAAAGAAGAAACCATGAACACAAGCACCACTTTCCTCACAGAAAATGACTCCACCTGCTGAAGGCTCACCATGGCATCCCCACCATCACTACAGTTATGAAACCACCAAGGAGCAGGGAGAAGGTGAGCATGATACCAGGAAAAGGAGTAGAAAGTAAGGAGCTTGTGAGCAACAATTTTAGCAGCCTTACTATTCACTTTTTCTTTTTCTGTAACAATCAGATGTAGATTAATAATGAGTTTTGAATTATACTGTTAAGATTTCAATGACATCGACAATAAATTCCTGGCTTTAGTAATAGGATGTGTTTTCTTTTTGCCCATTCACAAGATTTTGAGCATAACAAGAGGACATAAGAAAAGAGTCCATTCAGATTGACTAGGATCAACCTCAGAGGGATCAAAGTATTCAATAAAATCTAGTGAATTAAATAATAATAATGTTATTAACCTGTAAGAGAGATTAAATTACTGTTTGAATAATAGAAAGATAGATAAAACTGTGTTAGTAATTACCATAGTATATTTCCCATGAAATAAAATTTAGTAAAACATGGACACCAACCCTATTCATAGTGTTTTGTAATAATTAAGTCACCACCATGCTTACTGGTCTTAATGATATTTTATGAACTTTAATATCTATCTCGAAATTGAATATTTTCTTCTCTCAAGGAATAAAAGTAAAATTACTTGTTTTTCTGTTTTAAGCCTTATAGTGTACTTAATGAAGGTCAGAAACCAAGAGATTTGCTAAAAATGAATTGCCTAAATAAAAAAAAAATACACATTGTACTGTATGTAGAATCTTGTGCACTTTAAAATATTTCTTTTCTACATAATGAAGTACATGTACAGAATGTGGAAACCTTGTGCTGAAACAAATATTACAGATGCCCATAAATTAACGTGTCCCCTTAGGAAAATGAAATTTCACAATGTAATTACCCCATTTCTTCACTGAAGACATAAAGGAATTTATGGAACTAATTACCCTGATAATGGAGAGGGATTTTTTTTTTTTTCTCTTTCATTGCAATCCCACCTAGAAGCACAGTATAGGAAGATGTAATTCATTGAAATCCACAGTGGCTCTGCTGTTATATATTTATTAGAAGAAACTGAACAATTTTAATAGTTTTGTGTCAACCTTAAACATAAACTTCCCACATAGAAATAATTATAACCTTCCAATATAATACTGGAGTTGCTGGAATGGCATTATCTTACTGCTTCAAGTTTTCTTCTGCTACTTTTCTAGGTTAAAGTACTATTAAATAATAATAAAAAAAAGGTGCTTAAATGACTATTTTTCTGAGTCTTCTATTCCACAACTGTTTATAACACAGTGTATGAAGTACCACATTTAATCATATTTTTCAGCATAAGGAAGCTTTCATTGAAAGTTTTTATGGTTACCCTTAGGACTATGCTTAAACGCAGAAGCTTTTACATGTAAACATTGAAATATGGATTTTTTTCATAATAATAGTTATTGAGTATCTTTTCTTTTGTGATTTCAAAATTTAGAGTACATATCATATGGTTAACTAGATGGAGAGACAATTGCAAATTTAAGGAATGCCATGACCAAGAAAACTTGTCGGCTAAAATTAACAAAAAAACCAACCAAACAAAAAAGAATAATAAAAGATTAAAGAAAGGCCTTAAAGTTCAGAAGGTTATCCTTACCCTGAAAAGATACCAAGCTAATATTTGGGGTGGGGTGGGGTGTCTCATTTTTATGTGTGTGTGATTTTGGTTTTGTTTTTAATAAAAGCAATTTGCAAACCACAGCAAGAATAGAAAAGTTAATGAAGTGCCCCACATCAATCGGAAAAAATAAAATAAAATATTTTTTCCCCTGAAGTGAAGCCTTAAAATTACTAACAACCAGCAAACGTAAGAAATTCAATTCTGATGATATTTCCTAACAATTCAGTCACTGTTTGAAACATCAGTAGGTAAATAATCATAACCTTCAAGAGCATCCATAAGCCACTGGATGCTAAGTTCTTGTGGACACCCAAGATCTTACTGCAAACTGTAGTGTTTACTGTGCAAACTGTTGTGTTGTCTTTGATATCAGTCTTGACCAAGACTATTGTGTTATTGTGTCACTCTCAGATTTACAGTCCCCTTTGTATCAACAACAAAATAGTTGGCACCAGGTTTACAACTAAACTATAATACATGTAAACACGGCATGTTTCCCTCACAGCTATACTAAATGATATAGCTCTGTCCAAATGTGAACATAGGGTCTATGAAAGTGTTTCACAACTCCTTAATCCCTTATATAGACCAGTAAGAGGACAACATCCTGGCACCTTAAGAAAATTAATTAAAACAAAAAAGAATTTTCTGTCTATACAATAATGCCAACATTACGCTCATCACCCATACCCTACCCCTTGCAGAACTCCCAGCACTATTAGCAATAAATAAATAGAATTAAAATTTCTACCTCATTGAATGCTATTTGTCAAAGTTAACAACAAAAAAAAATGCATTCACTCATTTGTGACACCATGATTCACTTACCATACCTCTCTTCAGTCTACTTACACTGTAGCCCATGAAAACTGAAAATACAGGAAGCTTTACAATGATTTCAGCTTGTGGGATAAAGGTCACACAAATGCTATTTCACATGCAAAGCTAATTAAATTAATAGAACACATCTGGAGGAAAACTAGTAAGGTAGATTCTGTCAATTATTTCAATATTTTTAAAAGTTTAATCTTATCTCAATACTCTTCCTTCCTCTAACAGTCAGGTTCTCTGAGATGTGAACGCAGAAGTCCAAATTTATGAGATTTTTCTTTTTCAATATATGCCTTCAGGTATTATCAGTGTGCATATGCCATTAGGAACAATTCTGATTTACTTCTATAAATGGACAGGTTTTCACAGCCTTTATATGTTTGGGGTTTTTTTCAAACTTTAGTACTCTGTTCTTCAGGCAAGACACCAAGGACTTTCACAGGAGTTTGGCTTCAGTAAGAGTTGCGTGGTTTCGTCTTGAAGGCCAGTTTGTGCAGTCTATGCTTTTGAGGTCCAGTATAACCCATTCACACCAGCTGTTACTCCAGGTGCAATATCCCTTTTAATGCATATACCTCTGTAAGATATGTACAGTGAAAATACATTTCAGTAGGATAAATATGAGTGTGACAGGTCGCTTCATGATTATATTTGGTCACAATTCATGAAGATTGCCTTAGTGAAGAATGGACTGATTTGTACAAGTACAAGCTGCTAAAGAGGCAATTAGCATAACGTGCTATGCAGACATTTAAAATGTTGAAAAGGTATATTAGTTTCTTTGTTAAGGGCTGCCCTGAAGATGTTTGAGAGCACATGGAAGTGTATGTGTATTATTGGTCCACCTGAATGCCCAGCTACGTCCCAGCTACTCACTAGGGTGTGTCTCAGCTATAATGCAGTTGCATTCATGTTTCTGTGTTATTTTCCTGGTTTCCAGAGAAAGAAAATTTAGTCATAGATGAGGCAAAGGTCATGGTACCTTTGAAAAGTGGCAAAACTGCATGATTATTAAGTAAGGATCCTGTCAAACTTCAGAGGGAAAGCACAAAAATAACAGCAATGAACACAGAAGAAAAGGGCTATGGACAGGGCTTTTCACCAATTATACATATTAAAAAAAAATATATCTGTGCATCTTCTTTCTTTTACTTTTGTGTTACTCCTTTTTTATTCTAGACCTTTTCTTCTAAATTCTAAATTCTTGCCTGTCGTTCTTGTTTCTTGTTTCCTTTACTAGATGACCTTCTACTCATCTTGATTTTTGCCTGTATGTCTCTCCTATGATTATTTTCTATCATTTTAAATGTTCCATTTAACTTTGTGTTTTGATTGCATGCTGAAATGCAGTTGGACACCTTTGCCTGATCTATGCTGACAGACCCTGACATTATTAATCTGAAAATAAAAAAAAAGTTAGATTTATGTCTCTAATCTTTCCACTAAGACTATTTCTTAGCACTTTCAAGCAGTAGTAACACACTTAGAACATATCCTCTTTAGGTCAAAGGTACATAAATGAGTATATATGCAAGTAAAAAAGATTAGTAGAGATATGGCAATTATTATTTTTCTTAAAATGGGAAATCTTTAAGTTTACTTTAATTTAAATATGATATTTACCTTTTATCTAAAGACCAGACTTCAAGGGATTAAAATCTAGGCAGGTCTCAATTTTCCCTCATTTTCTGGAGACATACAAATAGATTCATTCTTATGAATTTTAAAGATAACATCTACTGCATTTATTATTTGCTGTGAATTAAATTTTTCTCATCTCTGTTAAAGAGTGTTTTCAACTCTCTGTTTAATTATCTGCACAAGAGAAAGTCTTCTGCTTCCTGTATAAAGACTGCCAAAGCAAGAAGGCCTCATAGATGCGCCTATTTTTTTGCCATGTGGCCCTGAACTGAAAACAATTATATAAGACTATACAGTAGGAAAAATTATCAAAATCAAGAAAAGATGTAAATACAGTTACTTTGCATAGCACATTTAGAAAAGTGGAAAGAGAAAATGTGAGAAGGAGATCCAATAGAAACAGTAAGAGTAAAGATATGCTTTGACTCATTCTTCAAGGCAAGCTATTGTATAGATTCAACATTGCAGTGGATGAGATGCACCAGGATAAGTGGCATTCATCTGTATTTTAAAGTCTGCTTGAGCTGCTGCACGGCTCCTGCAAGCATCAAAAATCATCAGTCATGGTATGATGCTGTTCTGCTTTCAGGTTTAGAAAGGATTTAAGAGAAAAACATTTAAATAGTTTTGTTCTTCCCCTTGTCCTAACCAGAGGTGTCAACCTCTGTTCTTTTTTTTTTTTCCTGTTTGTGTGTGTTATTTGCCACTCCTTATCCCAAATCCCTGCAGTTCATTGTTTACTGTGTATATGAATTAATCTCTGCATTATTCAGATACCAATACTCACAATTGTCTTTCATCTCAACCACTGGAAGATAAATGGTCTAATTAGTGCTTGTAGTAATCTGACTTAAACATCTTACCTTTTTGGATACTTTCTTAGGTCATATGGAGAACTGAAAATACCGGAACAGAAAGACAAATGAAAAAGTCTCCTCTGATAAAATCAGTTTAACGGATGTGCAGCCCACACATGCTGTTTAACAATGCAGTAAAATGTAACATCTGACTTCAGTAGAGAGGAAAACCAGAAAGCCTATGTTGGCCTGTGTTTTAAAATAGAAAATGGAAAGCCTGCAAGCTTTCTACCTAATAGCTCATGTATTATTTTCTATTTTTGTAGCTATAGTGTGCCTGTGTATTGATTCTATTTGAATAGCCATTTATGTGACGTTTATACTCCTACTGAGTTTTGAATAAAACTCTGAACCTACAATTTATAGGCAATATTTTGAGTCCTCTGTGATAAACTGAGTACTTTAATAATCACCTTTTGGTGCCTCAAATGAACATAACATATGCAGGTTACACGTTTAAAAAGAGTTGGTGTACAAGAAAAATCACATTTTGAAAACAAATGCATGAACTGGAAATGACAGATGCGCAGAGCATCTAGTGTTTCATTTTGAACAGGAGAGACATCTTGTACTTCTGGGATCTAGTCTCCAGGCAACTAGAGATCAGAATAAAACATTCATTTACTTCCTGTTCTACAACAATAGTCTCTGAATAATGAGTGAAGAGCAAGAAAAGAGGAGAATGTGGCAGGCAGGACAAAGTTTTGTTATAAAATATGTGGAAGGTGAAGTCTACTTCAAATGTGACTTTGTTTCTGTAACTTGCCCGACGGTGATAATTCCATGTATATCATAAAAACCAGGACAGTTCTATGCAGTTACGGAAGTCATCTTTACGTTTCAGCTTTTCAAGAGTGGTTGCCAGTTCCCACAGAATCATTACCGTATAAAATATTAATGGAAGGTGGTATTTTCACAGGTAAAAAAATCTACAATCATAATGTACAAGACTCAGGAACACCCATACTAAACTAACTTGTCAATATATTTGATATTCACTGTAATGTACCTACAAACATTACACAATACAGTGAGCTATATGTTGAAATCCCGATCTCTCCTCTGTGACTATGCATTCATTACATTGAGGACTAAATATATTTGTAAAATTGTCCCATTTTAATATATGATTTATTGTTAGACTACAATCTGATGCAGTGTGAAGGAGTCTAAGAAACACCATAATAAATTGTGAAAGGTATCTTTGTAATACTTTAAAATACTTTCATTGATTTTCCGGACAGTCTTATTTACATGTATGTGTGCGGGAAAACCCCAAGTTCTCTATATTCATACAGGTATTTATATATAAATACATATATTCATACATACTTCTGTATAGTTATAAATAACTTTTTATATTTGTTCCAGGACAAAATGGGAACATAGCCACTACTGAATAAAAGATTATGCTTATATCGAATGGTAAAACCTTATTTTTTAAAAACTTCATTAAGTCATGAAGAAAAAAACCCACCCTGCTCTCCTCCTGAATATCTCCGTGGTGTTTTCTGCATACAAAAGATTAAATACCTACCTTCCAGAAGCCTTGATTCCCTCATTGGCTGTTGGATGACATATGTAATAACTAGTGGCAAATTCAAGATGGTATTGATTCAAAACTTTGACATCTCGGTGAAGAATGAATTTTCTATTATGCAAGATGTTATTTTTTATAAAGAAAATTACATACAAGTGAAGCCAAGTTTTATGTGCTTTACAAGCCTCATTAACCTATCTTTATGTCTTTTTTACAAAGGTATGCATTTTCATATACACACACACACAAAAACTTTATTTCTACAGGTAAGTTACACGAGGCATGTCATTGACATTTAGATACTTAACTAAGAAACTTCATGTGCGGGCTTTAGTTACCTTCAATCTCTCTGCATTGCCCATTAATAGATGCAGCTACTCTGTAGAGCACTTGATTTACAAAGAGTCTAAAGCTAGATGAAATGAATCAGTGGAAGTCTCTGGAGGGAGAGTTCTTTATACAAACTAATTTAAACTCTCTACTTACACAGTTTACCAAATGCTTGGTTTACCTTACCAGGCTCATATTCCATACAGAAATTTTAGCAAGACTTTATAGTAGGAAATTTGATTTTACATACCTGGTTATTGGTCACACAGAATTCATTGTGTGTATGTGGAGCTTGGGGAGGGGTTTTGGAGTTTTTTGGTGGTTTGGGTTTCTCCCCTTCCCTTCCCTTCCCTTCCCTTCCCTTCCCTTCCCTTCCCTTCCCTTCCCTTCCCTTCCCTTCCCTTCCCTTCCCTTCCCTTCCCTTCCCTTCCCTTCCCTTCCCTTCCCTTCCCTTCCCTTCCCTTCCCTTCCCTTCCCTTCCCTTCCCTTCCCTTCCCTTCCCTTCCCTTCCCTTCCCTTCCCTTCCCTTCCCTTCCCTTCCCTTCCCCTCCCCATGCAGATCAACACTCCTGCCCAAATTGGTGTCATCTGCAAACTTACTGAGCCATCCCCTCGTCCAGTTCATTGATAAAGATATTGAACAGAACAGGCCCCGATACTGAGCCGTGGGGAACACCATTTATGACCGGCTGCAAACTGGATTTAACTCCATTCACCATCACTCTTTGGGCACAGCCATCCAGACAGTTTTTTTACCCAGTGAAGAGTGTGCATGTCCAAGTCACGAGCAGCCAGTTTCTCCAGGACAATGCTGTAGGAAACAGTGTCAAAGGCTTTACTATAGTCTAGGTAGACATTGTAAGGCCTTTGACACCGTCCCCCACAACATTCTCCTGGAGAAGCTGGCGAATCATGGCATAGACAAGTGTACTCTTTGCCGGGTTAAAAACTGGCTGGATGGCCGTGCCCAGAGACTTGTGATTAATGGGGTGAAATCCTCTTGGTGGCTGGTCACTAGTGGTGTCCCTCAGGGCTCAGTTTTGGGGACAGTTTTGTTTAATATCTTTATCAATGATCTGGATGAGGGGATTGAGTGCACCCTCAGTAAATTTGCAGATGACACGAAACTAGGTGGGAGTGTTGATCTGCTTGAGGGTAGGAAGGCTCTACAGAGGGACCTGGACAGGCTGGATCGATGGGCCAAGGCCAGCTGTATGAGGTTTAATAAGGCCAAGTGCCGGGTCCTGCATTTTGGTCACAACTACCCCAAGCAACGCTACAGGCTTGGGGAAGAGTGGCTGGAAAGCTGCCCAGCAGAAAAGGACCTGGGGGTGCTGGTGGACGGCCAGCTTAACATGAGCCAGCAGTGTGCCCAGGTGGCCAAGAAGGCCAACAGCATTCTGGCTTGTACCAGGAATAGCGTGGCCAGCAGGAGCAGGGAAGTGATGGTGCCTCTGTACTCGGCACTGGTCAGGCCTCACCTCGAGTGCTGTGTTCAGTTCTGGGCCCCTCTGTACAGGAGGGACATTGAAGTGCGTGTCCAGAGGAGAGCTACCAGGCTGGTGAGGGGTCTGGAGACCAGGTCCTATGAGGAGAGGCTGAGGGAGCTGGGCATGTTTAGCTTGGAGAAGAGGAGGCTGAGGGGAGACCTCATTGCCCTCTACAACTACCTGAAAGGAGGTTGGAGTGAGGTGGGTGTTGGCCTTTTTTCCCAAGTGAATAATGACAGGACCAGAGGAAATGGTCTGAAGTTGCGGCAGGGGAGGTTTAGATTAGATATTAGGAAGAATTACTTTACTGAAAGAGTGGTCAGGCACTGGAACAGCCTGCCCAGGGAGGTGGTTGAGTCACCACCCCTAGAGGTATTTAAGAAACGTCTAGATGTGGCACTTCAGGCCATGCTGTAGTGGCAGAGATTGTAGGGTTTGGGGTTTTTTTTGTGTGTGTATGGTTGGACGTGATGATCTCAAAGGTCCTTTCCAACCATGAAGATTCTATGATACTTGGTAGAGAACATCCACAGCCTTTCCCTCATCCACTAAGTAGGTCATCTTGTCATAGAAACAGATCGGGTTAGTCAAGCAGGACCTGCCTTTCATAAACCCATGCTGACTGGGCCTGATCATCTGATTGTCCTGTATGTGCCACATACTCAAGATGGTCTGCTCCATAACCTTCCCAGGCATTGAGGTCAGACTGACAGTCCTTTAGTTCCCCAGATCCTCCTTCAAGCCCTTCTTGTAGATGGGTATCAAATTTTCTAATTTCCAGTCAACTGGGACCTCCCCGGTTACCCAGGAATGGTGATAAAGGATGGAAAGTGGCTCGGTGAGCACTTCTGCCAGCTCCTTCAGTACCCTTGGGAAGGTCCCATCGGGCCCCATAGGCTTGTGTGTGCCTAAGTGGTGTAGCAGGTTGCTAACCTTTTCCCCTTGGATTATGGGGGCTTCATTCTGCTCCCTGTCCCTGTGTTCTGGCTCAGGTTGTTGGGTACCCCAAAAACAACTGCTCTTACTGTTAAATACTCAGGCAAAGAGGGCATTAAGTACCTCAGCCTTTTCCTCATCCTTTGCCACTATGTTTCCCCCTGGACCCAATAGAGGATGGAGATTCTCCTTAGCCCTCCTTTTGTTATTAATGTATTTATAGAAACATTTTTTATTGTCTTTTATGTCAGTAGCCATGTTAAGTTCTAGTTGAGCTTTGGCTGTTCTAATTTTCTCCCTGCATCTTTTTTCTCCCTGCATCACAACATCTTTGTAGTCCTCCAGAGACACCTGCCCCTTCTTCGAAAGGTTATTTCCAGCAGACATCTGGTGAATTGAAGTCCCTCATGAGAAAAAAGGATAGCAATTGTGAGACATCTCCCAGCTGCTTATAGAATATTTTGTCTGCCTCTTCATGCTGGTTGAGTGGTCTATAACAGTCTCCCATCATGATATCTACCTTGTTGGCCTTTTCCCTGATTCTCACTCATAAACACTCAACCCTTTCATCACCATCATCAAGCTCTAGACAGTCAAAACACTCCCTAACATACCGGGCGACCCCACTGCCTCTCTTTCCTTGCCCATCCCTTGTGAAGAGTTTATAGCCATCCATTGCAGCACTCCAGTTGTGCAAGTCATGCCACCACGTTATATTTATATTCTGGTTTTTAAATTTATTTTATTTAAAGAATAGAAAATTACAACAATCAAAAAAGTGAGACTTCAAAGACATTTAACATGCCCTACTCTTACTGAATTGTAAGGACGAGTTATTATATCAAAGTGCAGACAGTCATAAAAGAAATGTCAGGTAGGACTGGTTTGCCTGAACATCAGTGTTTTAAAATTCAGCTCCTAGTGCTGTGCTAGTCATCTTGGGCTTGTGTTATCATCAATGAAAAGAGGTAGGCATCTCCAGAGAGAGATTAATCTCACCCTATGAAAGGCAACCAAATTAGATCAAAGTACTCACCCTCTGGAAGTGCATATTTATCTTCAGCAACCATAAATGAAGCCTGAGGTGAACAGCTCATAGTTAGATGTCTAACACATAAATGTTAGGTGAAATGAACCTCTAACATTTAGCACTGAAAGCTCTATACAATATTAACTCCATGTCTTTCTCATCTTCTCTTATTTAGCATACAACACAAGTCTCACGCAAGAATTTATAAACTTAAGACATTTAGAACAACAGCTGAAAAAGTTTTGCAGTCAGAGAGGAAGTCACACATTCTACTGGGCATTGACAATGTTCTGAGGCATTAATTCCCATAGCAGGGAATTTGAGTGAAAATGTCCAGATAATCTTGAGAAGTAGACTGCAGTTCCCAAAGGAAGCGGCAAAGAGTCAAAATAAAAATAAGCCATTCCTACGAATCTCACCAGAAGTAAAAAATCTTTTTTGACCTAGAATCAGGTGTTAAAATGAATGAGAAGAGCTGGAGATTAAATTTATAGTATTTACAAGGAAGGCAAAGAAACAAGCAAGCAAGCAAGAAAAAAAAGAAAGAGAGAGAGAGACAATAACAGAAAGCAAGAAAGAGAGAGAAATAGAGAGAAAGAGAGAAAAGAGAATGAGAGAGAAAAGAGAAAGAAAGAGAGCAAGAAAGTGAGAAAGCAAGAGAGAAAGAGAGAATGAGAGAAAAGAGAGAGAGAAAGAGAGAAAGAGAGAAAAAGAAAGAAAGAAAGAAAGAAAGAAAGAAAGAAAGAAAGAAAGAAAGAAAGAGAGAAAGAGAGAAAGAGAGAGAGAAAGAGAGAAAGAAGAGAGAGAGAGAGAAAGAGAGAAAGAAAGAGAGAAAGAAAGAAAGAAAGAAAGAAAGAAAGAAAGAAAGAAAGAAAGAAAGAAAGAAAGAAAGAGAGAGAAGAAAGAAAGAAAGAGAAAGAAAGAAAGAAAGAAAGGAAGGAAGGAAGGAAGGAAGGAAGGAAGGAAGGAAGGAAGGAAGGAAGGAAGGAAGGAAGGAAGGAAGGAAGGAAGGAAGGAAGGAAGGAAGGAAGGAAGGAAGGAAGGAAGGAAGGAAGGAAGAAAGGGGCAGAAGTAACTGTTTCCTTTCCTCTCCTAAAAACACATCCAGAAAAAGTGGAAATATGGTCGAGGAAAGATTGCCATCAGCATAAATTTAACTGCCTGATTCAGAGAGGGTCTTTTTTTAATAGGTATGTAATTAATAGAAAGAATTTAATACTTTTGAATTTATTAAGGTTTGTTTGTTTGGGTTTTTTTTGCTTTTGTCCAGTAATGTTAAAATGTACATTTATGTAAGTCAAAAAAGGAATGTTGTTTTAAAGTTAATACCAAATTACATCATTAAATGTGTGATTAAAAATCTTTACCAGGGTCCTATTAACAGTGTTGCAAAAGCTAACTCAAAGACAATCGACATAGCTCAAGTAATGCTCAAGCAACTGAAAATATTAAAGAAAGAAAAGAAAAAACACAAAAATCCAACAACAGAAACTAAACTAAACCAAAATGCCCCAAACTAATAAACATTTATAAAATTTTCTATGGATATTTGTGATTTTAAATAGAATAAGTTGTAACACAAATGGACAAAAGATTGAAACCAGGAAAAAGAAAACAAACCATATTTCTCAGAAAATTATACTAACTTTATTCTCATTTATACTAATTTAGTTACATATTCTTTCATTTCTGCTAATGCAAACACTCATAAGAATGCCTATATAAGAAATTATGTTTTTCTATAAATATTAAATCTCTGGCACCAATCTAAATCAATTAACATACATATCAATCAAAGATAATATTTTAATTTGTCACAATGTTTGACATCTTTCAAAGATTTGGTCTGAATTACTTAAAAGATTTCCTTGAGCATGACTTCCCTTGAAAGCTACATTTGAATAGAACAAGGAAATTTTTGAGCAATTAAAAGCCTTTGAGTTCCAGAGATGGTGTTTTCATGTAAACCACTTATCACCACACTTATTTGTGCAGGGGGAGAAATGTTAGTTTTGTAGTTTTTTTCTCTCTGCAACACTAGTAGTTTAGAAGGAGACAGAGAGGTAAAAAAATTACAAATAAAAAGTTAAAAGCCATACAGACAAATAAAAGGAGAAACAAGAGTCTGTTTCTAAACTCCAAGAGTTGAAAAGAAAGACTAAATGATTTCCCATAGTAAAAACATTTGCAAAGGAAAGGGTGAGGCCTCAAAGGGTGAAGAACAAGTATTTCTTAAACATCTAATAGATGAAGGAAAGATTAGTAAGATTAGAGACAATTCCAAAATACTGTTTATGGACAGGAACTAAATTTAGTGGTTGTAGATTACTTATCCAGAATATTTCAAAAGAAGAGAAAAAAGTGAGTAGTAGTAGTGGTGGTGGTAGCGAGCTGCTATTTTTCAACTACAGAGAAAATGAAAGCTTGCTTTAATTAAGGCTAAATAATTGGAGATTTTTAAGAAATTAGAAAACAACATTTAACTGGCTTGGGCAATTTGGAAGTTTTTATATCTTCAGACAATATTTTATTGAAGCTATGTTGATGTAAATCCAGTTCTAATCCCCTAAGACTTCCAAACAGAAAAGAAAAAAAATATTTGTTGGCCAAATTGTTGACTTTGAGTAGTTTTTCCAGATCTGTTATTTAGTAGATGTGGACTTTCTAACTATTTGCTCAAATTTTATATCTAAATTAATTTCTATGTCCTAAATTCTGCACCCCTTGGCCTTCTTTTATACAATCCCTAATATTTGGAACATTTGGGGAAAGGGTATAATTCAACCTTATCTACATTCCATCTTACACCAAATCTAATTAAAAAGAAATGCTTGTCCTCATTTCCCTCTTTTAATTTCTTCACCCTCCCACTATCGCCATTATTGACTTTGTGACTGAATGCTTTAATTTAAATTGCATTCATCATCTGTTTTTACACCAGTATATGCACAATTTATTCCATATACTGTTCTTATCTTGCATTATTTAATTCTGTTATGTGTGTTGGGAATAGATAATACTTTCTCAAAAATTAGTTGTATCATAATGGTTGCAGAAAAACATGCTGTGTATGCTGAATTAATCCATAGATCCTAAAGAGGTCTTGTCTTCCTGAAAAGAAGAATAACTTTCCAATTTTTTATGAAAACAGAGTTGATGTATACTTCTATTCACTTATTATTTCATATAATGACTATTTGTGTATTATTGTGTGATTACAACCAATCATGATCAGTGGTGTGAAAAATAACTCATAGTAAACATAGCTTAGAAATATAGTCTAATTTTTTAATGGATTTTTTTCAGAAATTCTTCTTCACCCTGGCTTGAATACTACAGTGGAAGTTTCAATGGATCAGCAGACAGATGGATTCAAACTTAGATTTTAGTTTCTGTAGTGTGGGATGGAAAGTCCCATCCAGGGAGCAGGAGCCAAACATGCTGCTATAGGAAGCAAAAGGAGAAGGCGACTAGAGGGAGAAGAATGAAATCTTAAAAGTGTTAAAGATATCTGCCTGTGGCATGCTAGGGGAAGTAAATAAATGACAGGCAACTGGGAACGAAACAGAAACTTTGTGGGAGACAAGATAGGGTGCAGTGGCCAAAAAAAAAAAAAATAAAACAGAAGAGCACATATAAAATGAGAATAAGTAAAGATAGTAGAAGGGCATGATAAAGAGCAATGAACAGTAAAATGTGAGGAATTACAGGCATACAGAGATCAGAGCAATAAACAGCAGATTATGGAAGGTAAGAAAACTGAACTGGGATTCAGATGGCACTGGCACAGGAAAAGGCAGACATGGAAGGAACTATGAGATACTGACATTATATTCTCTTCATAGTAAACAATTATATTCAAATATACAATTACAATATGGTACAGTAATCCTTTCAAGATGCTCCAAATACAGAGTCCTAAAACCAACATGCTATAAAAATTAATTGGTGTAAAGTTCCAGTGCTATTGCATCAACACTTTTCAATGCAAAAAAAAACTAACCAAAAACCAAAAAAACCCCACATCCTGCTGAAAAATGTAAATCTAGGTCTACCAACTAAATTGTGTCAAAAGAGATCACTTTTAAACTGTCCTGATTAGTTGGTAAAGCTTATTTTTTAACTATTATTATTATTTCCATCTTAGCGATGTGTCCATAGCTCTTTATTTGACTTACTTTGCACCCCCAATCTATTTGGACTGTTAATGGAAATAACATCTGTTTAGATATAATTTTTTTGCAAGAATATGGTCTCACGCAGTTACATAAATTAAAGGCAATGCCAATGCAGTTACAGAAAACAAATACAATGGGAAAAATGAAATTCCTCAATAGGAAGCCAGGCAGATTCTAGATCCTTTGTGTTACTCTACAGAGCAGCAAAGAGTCTTCTGAATGCCAAGAGTGTAACAGAGGAATGCATCTTGGATAGCACACTCCAGGGACATGTTGCCTTGGGGTAACAGTGAAATACGGGAGAAGCTGCAGAACCCGAAAGGTTGTCAGGCAGGAATAGAGATTGAAAGAAATTTTCTCATGCTCCACGTACTCAAGAAAACAATGATTCAGCAGAATACCTTCTGAAGACAGAGTTTTCTATTTGACTTTCACATTCAAGATGGTAGGTTGGAAAACAAACTTTTTGTATGTTGGCAACATTTCACTGGACTATGAGTCCAGTGAGTCTTTACTGATTAAGCTAAGCTTTCTGTGTGCTTTTAAGAACAGAACTGTTCCATCACACTTTATCTTACTCCTTAGTATTAAAGTTTTTTGTCTTAAAACTTCTGGATTAACTGAATTTTATTTTTCTTTTCCTTTCTTTTTTATTCTATTCAGTGAACTGCCAGCCAACAATGCATCCCCTTACAGGGAGGTGGAACAGCTGCCTACCTTGCTGAGGTTCTATGAGAATTAAGTAGCTAATGCTGGTAGTAAGTGCTTTGCAGATGAAAATTGCTAAGTAAGTGCTAAATATAATTACTGTTATTATTAGAGACACATTCCAACCCAAATGTTTCTTTGATTTTATAGCTGACATAGATTCCATTTGGTATAATATGCAAAAATGGCCTTTTTTAGAGTGGTCAGGTAATAAAAGTTCCTGTGATGTGTCTTGCTGAGCAGCTCATGGCAATTTGCAAGCCAAGAATCAAATGTATTTTTAAACAAACAAGTAGTCTTGCTGTTTTTAATGGAAATGCTTGCAAAGTAGTATTCTGCATGAATCAAAATGGCATGAATAGGCTTTTTGAAAAAGAAATCTCAACAGGGACCAGATCCTGACTGGTATTTTTGTGAAGACACAGCTCTTGTCCTTTGCACAATGACACGAGCATCAGAAATGTTAGCATAAAAGGATTTAGGTGTGTGCCTAAATGCCATGTCAGTTAGTAAATTTGAATGGTTGGGGCACTGCTCAGATCCACAAAATTTACCAATCTGTTCTTTTATCGTTAAGGATATTTAAATTTATACTTGAATAATCCCTAAGCAACCGTGTTTCTTCCAGCAAGCATAAAAATGGTCATCAAACCTTCACGACACCTAAATACTTGAAGATCGTATTCACTTTAGAGGCCCTGTAAATTTTAAGATTATAAAATCCTTTGTCTGTCTCAGTTGTAGCACATGGGGTGATACACGTTCTTAAAACACTCATACTAGGTTTATCAGTGCCTAAAGAACAACTGGGAATTAAACTTTGAGAGCTAGAGATGAGAAATAACCATTGAGGCAATGATGAGAGCTCCAAGCCCTACCTGACTTAGGTATTACTTACAATGCTACCAGAATACAGGTTTCTTTGCTCTCCTTTCTCTTCAGTAGATATACATGTTTATTTGCAGTACTGAAGGTCTGTACTGCAGTGTAAGCAATCCCCATCTGTATTACAGTTGCTTTACCAACAGTAAGTAAGCTTAGCTTTTCACTAACAAAATTACTTGGTCAGTTTTTTATAGGCTAGCTGTATTTGCTTGACATTAACATAACCACGTAAGTTTAGCTGGCAAAAAGAGAAGGAGGGATAGTACACGTGGAACATTTTTTATTTACTGTGTAGGAAATAAGATGTGGCTATTCACTTGTTTAGAAGTAATATAGGTATCTTAAGGTTTCTGTCACATAATACTGGAAATTTTGGTCTTTACCTGCTGCGCTGGGGATTATAGTCATCTAAAAATAAGACATTCTAATACTGAGTACTGTGACAATTAAGACCTGTTGTGGAAATAATTATGTGTGAAAATCTTGTTATGCATCCTGTGGACATGAAATATACCCTATCAAATGGGGACGACCACAAAGGTCCACAAGGCATTATCAATATGAATCTCTCACGACTGATGCCAGTCAGACTACACTTCTTTAGGTCTATTCATAAGACCCTCTGGGAAATCTAAAGAAAATGGAGTATCCAGCCAAGAAGCTCAATCTTCTGGGGAAAAAAGGCAGAAAAAAAGAGAGAGAGAAGAGAATTGAAAGTAGCTTTTTATTGTTATCTTTGTATTCAAGCAATGGTCTAGCTAAATCCAACGTAAGATAGAACTACAATAATAAAAGCAACTGTTCCCGGAGTCATTATTATTGAAATTTTTAAAATGTAAGGTAAGTAATATAATATATTTATTAGAATTAACATTACTAATAAGAATGCACTAATAGTATCACAATTATTCCCCCAAACACTAAGACTATTGCTATTCATTATAAGCATCTCTAATTCTTATACTGTAGTAGCAATCATTGATTTCTATAATTTGTTCTAATCATAAAACATGGCTCCAAAGCCTATAAAGATTGTGTGAAAGGCTTTGAAAGGACATAAAAATGATGAATCACCCTGATCTTTTGAGATGTCACTGTCTTCTATGGACACAAGGTATCCAGAGGGCACATGGAGACACTGTCACCTTTTTTGTTGCCACACAGCTTCTTACAAACTTGTGCAGTGGATGCATCAGCATGATTTGCTCAGAAGAAATCTGTTTAACAGAAAAATGATTCCTCCTGGGAATTATAGCTGTCCCTCAGCATTCATTGATGGCATCAAGGTCACAGTCTAATATGAAACCAAGCACTTTTTTGACTTTTTATTCTAACGATTCAGTGGACAATCGATATCAGCTCTTATTTCCTAGGCAGGCAACAAATGTTTAAGGAGGGTTAGTTTAAGGTGCTATTTAAAAACAGAAGTAGAAAAAAAATCCCATTTTTTGTTAGTTTTTATTATGAATATGTTTCTGTCACTGTTACAGTTACTGCTTTTTCCTCTTTTTTGTTTGTTTTTTTTTTTTCCCCCTAAAATGAGTCTAGCAGCGATCCTTGAATTTTGCATAAAAATAGCAACTTCAACATGGCCCCAGTGAAGTTATGTCAATTTCCACAGACACCAAAGGAGAATTTTAATAGCGAGTGCTACAAGATCTGAGCCAGAAACTGAAATTAACATATACCTGCAATTGTGTCTGTTTCCTTCTTTCTCATTAAATACACAATTACATTTTCATTAATGATTACTATTCATATTGTCATGATGATTTCAGATATAAACGTTCCTTTGTGTGGAAGACTATAGACAAGTTGTTTGTTAGTATCCATTTTAAGGTCATCAGCTATAAATCTATTTTTTCCCTACCCAGTTATATGTATTCTTATTCATTTCGGGGATTATTTTGTCACTAAAACTATGAATTGCAGTATCAGCTTTTAGGATAATTGAAGTAAAATTATAATGAAAAATAGAAAAAAATCCCCAAATTGAGACCTGTCTTAGAGAATTGTGTCAAATCTACACATAAAAAATGGAAATAGATACATAGTAAGGAAATATATATTTAAAAGAGTTTACTATTTTTGTATGCAAATTTGATATCAGCTTTTCAGTACTTCAGTAAATGTAATAAACTGGATATCCACATCTTCTTTATTGGAAAACCCCCAATGTTTTAATAAAATAAATCTTCTGAACAATATTATTCAAAGTCATTTCAGTCTCAGAAATATGATCTGATTGCTACAATTCGAAGTGCAACAGACTGCAGCAACTGACAATGTTGATCTTAGCTAACACCTAAAGGAGTTGTGCTTTACAGTTTGCCAAGTTACCATAATTTTACATGTGAAGTCTCAGTTGGGTCCTAATTGTGATCTTGGCTCTGGTGGGGGAAAATATCAATCATCTTCATTAACATGATGTCATGGTTTAACCCCAGCCGGCAATTAGGACCATGCAGCCATTCACTCATTCCCTCACCCCACTCCGTAGGGAGAAGTGTGAGAAAAAGGAAAAAAAAAACACAAATCATGGGTTGAGATAAAAGACAGTTTAATAGAACAATAACGGAAGAGAAAATAATACTAATAATAATGGTAAAAAGAATACACAAATTTGTTATGCAATACAATTATAAACACCCGATGACTGATTGCCCAGCCTGTCCCGAATAGCGATTGCAGATTCCTGCCACCTGGCCAACCCTCACTGAGCATGACATCTATGATATACAATATTCAGTTGGCCAACTTGTTCTGTCTGTGCCCCCTCTCAGCTTCTATGGGAAACTGAAAAAATCCATGACTTAATATAAGCATTACTTAGCCACAACTAAACAATATGTGTTATCAACATTATTCTCATACTAAATCCAAAACACTGCAGCTACTAGAAAGAAAATTAACTCTATCTCAGCTGAAACCCGGACACATGACTACAATGTATGCAAATTTAATTAAGCCCATTTCCTAATCATATACCAGATGATGGTAAAAGTTATATCTACGCTAGACAAATCAATTAAAAATTTTGCTGTCCCTATCTTTATCTTGATTATGGTGAACTCTCTCTCTCAACTAGCATTTATTCAAAGCTGAAGAGGATAAGAGGCCATTTTTATTAGCTGGGTAAACCTACTTTAGGATAGCTAAAGCTGTGTGTCCTGCCACCTGACACTTGGGAGAAGAGACCGACCCCCACCTCTCTACAACCTCCTTTCAGGTAGTTGTAAAGCATGATAAAGTCTTCCCTCAGCCTCCTTTTCTCCAGGCTAAAAAAATCCAGTTCCCTCGGGCACTCCTCATAAGACTTGGGCTCTAGATCCTTCACCAGCTTTGTTGCCCTTCTCTGAACATGCTCCAGCACCTCAATGTCTTTCTTGGGGGACCAAAACTGAACACAGTAATTGAGGTGCAGCCTCACCAGTGCTGAGTACAGGTGAACAGTCACTTCCCTAGTCCTGCTGGCCACACTATTTCTAATACAAGCCAGGATGCTATTGGCCTTCTTAGCCACCTGGGCACACTGCTGGCTCATACTCATAGATTTAATTTTGCTACTAAAACCACAGAAAGATACAACTTTAGTAATGAAATGTAACAAAAATCCCCCAAACATTTTGTTTTATCTTCTCTCACATCTGCAAGAATTCTAGCAATCTAATTTTTGTTTACCAAAGTAAATACATGTGAAATTAAGCTACTCCATGACAAGATTAAAATTTTACACCAGTCATCTCAATCAGTTGCCTACATACTCAGGTCTGCTTAAATACTCACATCTGAATCTTTGAATAAATGTTCATATTCTGCAACTTCTACCTGACTTGAAATCTAAATGAACAAAAAGTTTATTTTAGAGTAACTTAAAACACTGAAAAATATGTTCTAATCCTGCATTGTTCATAATCTCTTTATGGCTGTAGTTATTTTATTCCTACCTTGTTTTTTGTCCTTTGCCACTTGAGAAAATAGGTCTGCAGAGTTTATTATTGTTTTGCTTTTATATAACACAAACCAAGACAGTTCTCTCTAAGTTATTATAGTTTAATTGGTCTGAAAATTACTGATGGTCTGCACTACTATGGGCACTGGTTTGCAGGTCATTCGTAATTCACAGTACATTGTGATTTCAGTACAGATTTCTGTTAAATGCTTGATGATGGGACTGTGTGACAATGGTGAATTACTATAAATGTTTATTTCTGTTCTTTACGTGGCAATAAATAGTGTCTGAAATTCTACTGTGTGTGCCTCTGTGTGTGTGTATGTACAAACGTTTACTTAGCCAGGGCTTCCTGCTGCTGAATGAGTAGATGGAGAAGTTATATGAAGGCAGACCTCAGCAGTGACGCCACATAAAAGTCAGGCATACTCAGATCAGACTCCTGTTAACAGGAACAGCTTTCAAGAAGCTTCCTCCTGTCCTGTGATAAATGTCACCCTTGAAATGCTCACCTCTGCAGAAACACCACAGCTCTAAATAAAATACAGCAGTATGAATCTCATATTAATGATATTTTAGACAGTAGCTCTGTATTTCACTTAACATGTTCTTTCACTGTTGGTTAATTGGTATCATTAGCACAAATGTCACGGTTACTTAATTTAATTAGTTCTTACTCATACATAATACTAATTTTCTCTTTCAGAAAACCAAACGAAGAAATATAAGTGAAATCGGTGTTTTGGTTTGCTTTGCTTTTTATGTAGTGTAGGTATTCTACATAACTGATTTTAAGGAAATGGTTCTTAGGAAAACTGGATTTTAACAAGAAATAACTTTACTTCAATAGAAGTAGCTTCTGGAGATTTCCTACCATATTCACATCTTTTGACCTACAACCCAATTGTACCAATTTTCTGTACTCATCAGACACTGATTCACTTCAACACTGAATCATACATTTATCTTTGAACTTCTAAATCTTAAATCTAAATCCCCAATGGGACTATTTGGGAAACCTGTTGCTTTTCTGGATTTGGGTCTTACGATATTTCTGATTTTATTGTATATCCATATATAATGCAGAAATCATTACTTGAAAGTATTCGCTGTGGAATGAAAACTAGATGATAGCAGTCACATCCTCACATTTACCTAGCTATGGAAGCTTCAAAAAGCCTCCCCCATACTCTCACGCTTTTTATTTTCAAATAAATAATAAGTATAGTGTTATGTATAGGTGATTCTATGATAACAACTCCTTATAGTAAATAAAGTGTTAATTTCAGATTTTTCTATTATGGTAACTTCTTAAAGTAAAAAAATTATAATATACCTTTCAGTGGCTCCAGACCACAACTGATATTAACAGAGCTGAAGGCTGTGACTTGATTTTGGAAATTGACCTCTGCCCTAAAGATGTGCCAAACTAAACATACCAAAATACAGTGCAGAAAACAGAATTGCTTAAGGTCAATAAATGACCAGGACAAGTAAAGAACTGAGGGACTCTTCCTTATAGTTAGTGATCTTGCACTGCCCCAAACCTAAACCTCTTCTCCATTGTCAGGCATTATAACTTGCTTCCCTAAGTGCTTCAGCACTGATCTCTGTTGTGTCTTCCATTGATGTCCAAACATTCTCTAAGGCATGGCTATATGTGTCAAATCCCACACTTTAATATACAGCCCCAGAGTTATGTTGAAATAATAGGTAAAAATTACTGCAAATTTTCTTACAAAAAAAAAAAACACAAAAAAGCAAAACAAAACAAAGAAAAACAAAACAAAGGAAAAAAAATAGTGTCAACTTTCTAAAACTGCTTTATACTTGTGCTTTCTTTTGCACACTATGATCAATGGAAGCCAATAGAGCCCAATGAGAATTCATGAAGTGAAGGAATTTAAGCACTTACATCTCTCTATACAGCAACATTATTGATTTAAACAGTATTCAGTGTTTATATTATAGTAAATAAAATTAGGTACTACAGTATTCGTGACGCTACACATTAAACATGGGAAGAGATCACCCTTAATGATCACAAGAAGGAAGTTAAACAAATTTTACTCGTTATTTGAACACAAGTGTCTGTGGAGGAGGAGATGTAGTAGCCTTTCTGAATGTACAACTCTCATCTAATAGCTTACAGGTATGTTGATGATTCATACAAAATGTCAGAATTTAATTTACTGTATAAATTAAATTGAACCTTCAATTTTGGTAATTTTCATAGCAGGAAAAAGAACCAATAAAATTGAGCAAGTTTCTTATAATGTGAGACTAGAGAATTTGTATTTACCCTGCAGCCTTTTAAAAATGCAGTACATTTATTATGTGATATTCAAAGTAACGGAATTTGCTTTTTCAACTATAATAATTTTGTTTTAAAAATATAAACAAATAAACCCCCCAAATCCCTAGAAGCTGGAGCAAATTAAATCTGATTTGTTGTCAGTAGAAGTTATTTTCATACTTTAACTCCATTCAGTCACATAAAATGTATTTCAGGAAACATTAAGAAATACCTGCCATTATCACATTTACGTGGAGATTATTTTTACTGTCAAAATAAGTCTGTGATAATTTCTTATTTGTTAACCGATGGCCTGTATTATGAATCAGATCTCTCAAGTGATATATGGATTCATGTTTCAAAATTTTTTATGTTTATTTCACCATATTTAGGGACAACCTGAACACGGCTTGATTATTTTCCTGTGAATAAAATTTTAGCAATATGAACAGGTTATATTGCATGTTGGAAATTTCTGAAGAATGTGACAGATCAATCATTTCTTTCTCCCCCTCTCTTCCACCTCTCCCCATCCCACCTTTACATATTTTTGTAAAAAGAGGTGTTTGTGCATCTGCACATCTGTTCAACTGCTGCGTAGGAAAAACTTCAGAACTTCAGTAGGTTTATGTTTGAATACACAGTGAATGATCTTATATCGAGATGAAACACAAAATTCATAGACTACTTTACTTTGGAACATGATTTAAACCCTACAGATAAAAGCTTAGTCGAGCAAGATAGAAGTATTTACTTTGTACATGTTGTTCACTAGTTTACCTTTTGGGTCTTTTTCCCCTTTACATTCCTTCTCTGTGTTCTACTTCACTCTGCAAAAGAATTTTTAATACTGGAAATTAATTATTTATAGTATGATTTCCATAAGGTCATGTCATAGTTTTCACTTCAGAGTTTGTCACTGACAAGGAAAGTTAGTGACTGAAGTACTTTAAACAATACGTTACAATTATGTTAGTAAGAAATTAATTTTGGAAGTGCAGTGTGCGATGATATTAAAATTTGATCTTCTCTTGAAATAAAAAATATATCAAAAACTTGCCATTGTTATGTCTTTCTGGGATAATCTATAGAAAAGAAAACTGCATTTCAAACAACATTATGATATTTTTCTTCTTGTCTTTGTTTTATTTAACTATTTCATTGTCTTCTGACAACTACATATCTCCATGTTTTTTTGGTCTTTTTTCTGGGGAAAGGTCCAGATTTTTACTTCATAAACCTAGACCTTTATGAAGAAAGTTTTAGGAAGTAAAAGTAAACTCTAAGTTCTCTAAAGAGACAGAGGTAGATGAAAAGCCACTAAGTCCATAAAATGGATATACAGCTAATTTAACTGGGAAGCCTGGTGAAAATTTCAGCACCAATTCTGTTATAATAATTCATTTATTATAGGTTTTGCAAAGAAGAAAGGTAATAAGTTGTTCGGTAGAAAAAGACAGAGGTGACAACATAACCTGGATCCTTAGACTTCATAAATGAGTGTTTAGCACACAAAAGATAAAGTACTTGATTCTCAAAAAATTCAATATTTTATAGGTACAAAGGTTGAAGACACCATTTTTTTTGTGAGCAGCAGAGAGAATTTTGTTTTGAAATGCGTGAGTAGTAACATACCCCAGACAATGACATTTGCCACAAGTAGTCTGACACAACAGAACAACAGTTATCTAGAAAAATGCCAAACATTCATCACTCTCTCAGAGAAACTTCTTAACAAGTTTAATTTTGGACTTTGAATTTTTGAGTTACATATTCATCCCATTAAAAATGTTCATCCTCTCTACCTACTTCTGCTTATAAAAAATTATGAAAGGGTTACAGGATAATCATTTCTTCCAATTGTGCAAGTGCCACAGTGCAGGATTAGCATCACTTACCCTCATTGCACCATCCAAACTATCAGTTTGTTAAAAAACTATTTTATTGGCATATTTTGCATAGAGTAATACTCATATTGGGAAGCAAATCTTTCAAATGGGATGGTCAGCTGCTCTCTGGATGGTAATGGGAGTCTCCGTTGCACCCTCAGCTGGAGCAGGTGAGCATTCCTGAACCACTCTCCTGCCCTCTTCTCATGACTCATCTGATCTGTGGGCCTATGTTGCTGGGTCTTGTCAAATCCAGCGGTCCATCGTCAGTGAGACTGCTGCAGCTCCATGCCCTCAGGTCCAGCTAGTAGCAAGACTGAACGTGTATGCCCAGTATGCACTGAAACAAAAGTATACAATATGCATAAAAGCATATACGCATATACTTGTCGGTGGCCACACAGATCAAGACAAACAGACAAGTATACTCCACACTCACACAAACACAAAGAGCAACAATGGTCTCATTCTGTTCCTCTCCATGGCTGACCAGGATGATGCTCTGCTAGTGGGAAAGCTTTATATATATAGGTTATATTGTATATATCATAGAATCATAGAATATCTCAAGTTGGAAGGGGCCTATAAGGATCTTCGAGTCCAACTCCTTGCTCTTCACAGGACTCTCTAAAACTAAACCATATGACTAAGAGTGTTGTCCAGATGCTCCTTGAGCTCTGACAGGCTTGGTGCTGTGATCACTTCCCTGGGAAGCCTGTTCCAGTGACCAGCCCCTCTCTCAGCAAACAGCCCTCTCCCAGTGTCTAATCTGAACTTCCCGTGACACAACGTCATTCCATTTCCTCACATCCTCAGTGGTCCCCAGATATCTATCTGTCTGTAAAAACACAAAAATATATATATGCACAATCCAGATCCCTCCATCAGCTGGACTCAGACACTCAGTCTGCCCAGCAACTGTCTCTGGATCCCAATCTCGGCCATTACTGCAGGATATATGAGCCTCCAAGGGCGCAGCCTGATTCCAGCTGTTGGTACAGACTCCTTTGCACACACCAACATACACATACTGACACACATATACAGTAGATTTACTCAATAACTGGACTCAGACATGCAGTATCCAGCCGTGGTTTGTTGCTCTCCTCAGCTGCTTCTCATACACACAAATGGGTTCCAGCTGACCCCAGCCCTGGTTCCCAAGCCACCTCAGCTGCTCACCAGCCAGTGCAGTCTGATCCTCATTAGGCGATCACCACGCTCCCTTGCACACTTGCACTCTCTCCAGGTTTTGCACCACAAATACATGGGCCTGCATGATCTGAAGTCCCACTTCATCTGCTGGCTCTTAAACACCTCCCTATCCCCCCACACTCCCCACCACCTACCCTCCAGGGAGTCCCTCAGCCAGGGAAAATAGTCAGAAATGGAGTTTAATAAGAAGATAAGAGAGGCTGCACAAATCAAGCACAAGGCATGGCCAGACAGGTGTATTGACTGCCTTTTTTATCTCCTTATCCCTGTTTGCTTATGTTTGTTCCTCCACAAATCACCTAGATACCTTCCTTTCTCCGCTTTTAAGCCCTCCACTAAATGTCCCATAAATAGTCTTGCTGTCCTAGGTAATTATTCCTGATTCTGCAGGAACTGCTTCTACTCTCTAATTTTTTCTGTGAAAAGCTTTGTCAATTCTACAGCAGAATCTGACTGGGGTAGTCAATGAAATGGCCAGATCTCTCACCTAGGGTGCGAACCAGCTCAGAGACACATACAAATGGTGCTTGTCAAGTGACCTATGAACAGCAGAAGTTGCATGGCGGAATCTCTGGGACATTCTGAGAGCCCCACCTGGAGAGCTCTTGCCAGGGTTAGTCAAATGCTTTGTTAACAAAGGCAGTTATGGCACTCAGTCAACCACCTGGTCTCAAGTTTCTCCATTGTCCCATCTAGTATGAGATTAATGAAGTAGTTGCTGGACCTGATACCCCAGTGCACAATGATTATGATTACAGGACAAGCCTTAGTTTTATCCTTATAACACTATTCTAACTTCAATTCTATATATGCAGCCATAGCCCATGCCTATCTTCCAAACTCTCTTAGCAACTGCATTCTGTGACTGTGTGAGCGGGGCTGCGCTGGTCTGTGTTTCTCTGAATGGCCATACTGTTTTCCACCTCTAACAACAACGTCTGCATAGCAGATATATAACATGAGAACAGCTGGCTTAGTTTAGTTTGTGACCTAACTGTGGGCTCTGCCCCAGACAAATCAAATAGTAAGTCTTTTTTACTAAGGACAGAAGGGGTAATGCACTTCCACAGCTAATTTATTTTTTTTTTTTAAAGTATATTAAATTTTGACCTTAAAGAGGACCTGAAAGATCAACATATGGAACAATGAGCTTTTAAAGTGCTTTATGGGACAAAACGTTGGTGAACTGAAAAATCACATTGTGGGTAAAACAATACAAAATGAATAGTCATGATTAGTTTCTCATTGGCCCACCAGAACTTTAATACTTACTAATTCTTAATAATCCTTTATGAAGTTATTGTGTATTATAGGTCAAAGTGGTCAACAAAGTTAATTTATCAAAACTGATGATCACATTAAAAAATATATATTTTGTGTTTCAGAAAAAAAAAATTGAAAAAAATCAATATTTGCGAATAATTCAGCTGATTAGCCATCTCTTGTTTCACAAAATAACATTAAAACAAATATATCTTTCATGTAGTTTTGTCCTTTGTGGAAATGGACAAAAGAAAAGAATTTCAAGGACCATAGATAACTTGTGAAGTTGCTCGCTATTGGTGCTATGCGAGAGGAAATATATACTGAAAGAACATAAAAAATGTGCCATGTATATGTAGCAGCCTGAAAATCAAGTATAAAAGACAGTCACTGAAGCATTTCCATATGAGAAAAAAAAATTGCCTAGGAAGATCAATTTACAGTAGCTAAAGTATTCAGCTTCAAATAATACAGAATACAGCACCACCAGACTCAGTTATACAATTTAAGGCTGTAGCAATAGATTTTCCTTTGAGCTTACTGCAAAATCACAAGCTGCAAAAAATAAATGATGTGCAATGATAGGCTTCCAACACCGTGGAGAGTCTTTTAGGGTCAAAATCACGGGGACTATTTTCAAGTGAACTCCATGCTTGTGGATATTTTTTTTTTTGTTACCATGGATACATCAAAAAACTTAGATAACAAGCTGTTCTTATTAGTTATGTAGTACTCCTCAAAAAAGCAAGTAGTTGAGCAAGATTTTCTTGACTTTTTTTTTTTCTAATTAAGATGACAATGAAGTAAGTAAAGCAATAAGGGACATCATTAAGGAGAACTGATTGAGTCTAGAATTCATTTCATGATAGTCTTTTAATAACAAATTTCTATTTTGAGGTAGTGAAATAGTTTAACTAGAGAACACTAAAATAACTTATTTTTGTTTGAATTGCTCTAGCATCTAGATCTGAGTTGACCTAAAAAAATGGGAATTTTAAGGATGGTACATGCATACCTTCTCCTAGCTCTTGAAATTTCATATTTATAGGCTGCAACTCATACCATAATGCCAGCCATTATGTGGGGAAGTCCTGAAAACTCTCTCCCAAGTAACTGGCTTTACCTCAAGTGGCGAGTAATATTTTTAAATTCAATACAGGGCTGGATGGCTGGATGGTCTGGAGCACAATAATGCAAGACCGTATAATTTCCATATCGTTAGGGTTTTTTTGGGTTTTTTTAGTTTTTTGTTTTTTGTTTTTTGTTTTTTTTTCCTAAAAGAGGTATTGAGTTTTCATCTGAAAATTTGCAGGGACATTTATATGTGAAACTCATACAGTCAAGTACACGAATAAGGTATTGGTGTACCATATTCGTATTGATACTATCAAGTTAAAAAGCAAAGTTTCCTTGTTTCCAAGACTGCATGTCTGTTATAACCAATTGACTTTTCTGGCATTAACTTGTATTATACTTTCTGAAGATGAAGAGCAATTTATGTTGTAGTTAATACAGACCACAGTGAAGCAAGCTCTTGTTTAATACCCAAACACAGACAGGAAAGAAGCTGAATTAATAATTCACAAAAATAAGAACATTTTTCAATGTGCGATGGCTTTCTTACTATGGAGTTCAGATTAGAACCTCTCACTATGTGTTATTGTTCTCAGTCTGTACTCGGTGATTTTGTTTTGTTTCAAAACTTGTAGTATTTCAAATGTTTGCAAATATATAAAATTATGAGCTGATAGTAATTAGTCTTCCAGCAAATACGCTGAAAGGCCCTGAACTATTTTAGTCTTCTGAATGTACCATTAATTTGTCACTGTTTTAATAGACAAATATCTCTGGTGCTTTGATTCTAGCACATCAAAATGTTTTCAACTTCATACGGTGCCAAAATCTGTTGCTTCTTACTGAACTTCTAGACTTCCACATTTGTTTGTGACAATGTCTGCTTTGTACCAACCATTACAGTTGCAGACGAAATCCACGTACACTTCTTGATAAATTGGAAATGAAAGATAAGACTGTCCAAAACTGTGAGAATTCCATAAATAATAATTCTATAGTCAGCAGGAAACCTACTAAACAGGTAGTTCAAAGTTTGTTCTTTTAACTGGTAACAGCATCATGTTGCCATTTAAAGAACAGGGAACTGAGGACAAAAGCAGAAATTCAGTTGGTCAAAGCCCAAACTCAATCAGCAATCCAACAACAGAGCTGGAAACAGAAGCTACATATATGATTCTCAACCCCAGCTACAGCTAGTAGGTTAGAAATTATCTTGCACAATTTTATTTTCTTTAAGCACTGTTAAAAGGTAATCTATATTATTACTTTTCTCCATATTATTGATCTATTTGTTTGATAATGCACTGACGATGGATACAATCTCTGCAAGAGGAAATAAGCATACCCACCTACACCCTGAGAACACTGGTCTGGTAGGTACTCATCATCTACATGATTTTCCACACCTACGATTCACAAAATGCATATTGGCTAGGTATTTTAGAGCCTGAGTGGAGCTACTTTATTTTGCAATGAATCCTCATATATCTGTTTAGTCAGAGGGGAAGCAAGACTGCACAGCACTTAGCGGTTACAACATTCACTCAGATTGGAAGGACAATCAGTTTTCATTCCTGCTGTCCTATTATTTCCTAGTCTAAAATGTTTGTGAATTTAATGGATCTGTATTTTCCTTATCCTGTGGTATCTGCTATGCTACAGAATCACGTTTGCTCATTTCCTCTAGCTGATTGAATATTTATTTTATCAAAATGGAATATTCTTCAGGTAGTCCATGAGCAAGCCCTAACTCAGAAAACCTCATAGCTTGTTGTGTAGGTTATTACAGATGAACACCTAAAACTGATGAGATAGTGGAGCTTGGGTTCTTCTTCAGTGCACCAAAACACTTCCTTTTCCTGTCTAATATAAACTGTATCTTAAGTCTTTGATGCCTGCAAAAGGTGGCTGTAAATTCTAAATGCAGGAAAATATCTCTCCATAGCCCGGATACTAAAAGTACCTAGAGGGATGATATTTAGGACAAACCCTCTAATCAGTTTTTCCTATAGGTTAGATGTAAAAGTGACACGTGGAACAATGGGAATATCTCTTCCCTTCCCTAACAATTAATGCAGTCCTATTCAGGACTTGTGCCTGTGCTCTCCAGAGACCCCTTCCAACCTCAACAATTCTATGATCATACAGTTCTATGATTTAACCACACAAGTGCCAAGGAAGAGAAAAAACTGGGCAAATTGTCCTATATGAAGCTGTCCTCTGAGATACAGGATTTGAAACTATAATATAGGAAAGCCTATATTTTATAAGAGAATTGATAACCCTACACAAGTTAAGGTCTTTAGATCTGGCTAGTGTTCAAGGGATTTGAAAATCTGCTTTTTTAAAATCTAGCTGACTGCTAGATATTTCTTGACAAACAGTTCCTGACCCATAGGAAAAAAAAAGGTATTTCTCAGTGACTGGAATTACTAATCTCTTTCCTAAGGCTCTGATCTGTAATATTTCAGACTGAATTAAAACTTAAAATAAAATACTTCCAAAACAGGCTAAACTTTCTCAAGATAAGCAGTAACATATCCCAAGCAGAACTTTATGTTTTCCTTTAAGTGTTACTTGTAGCATACTGAGTAACAGCAGAAATGGCTTCAGCCTCAGCTTTACCCTAGTTTTGAAAGAGCGTTTACTTCTATCCCTTCTCTTACTCACATGTTGAAAAAATGGAGCCAGACCTCAGGATCTGGCCTGACATTTTTTAGCATAATTGGCTACATTATGATGTCCAAGTATATTTATTGTAATTCACCTCATATTTTAGGGGAATTATTATCTCCTATGCTGGAAGAAGAGTTCTTTTTCTTTCATTCATGGTCATACAGTAGGAGTTACATCAGTTATAAAACAGTGATTTCCTTCAATTTGTTGTACTTGATACAGTTCTAAAACTGTACTTCAACAGCTAGTAGCGATACTTCTTGACAATTCCTTATGTCATATTTATTTTCCTTATCTGATCTTTTTTCTTATTTTTCCTTCACCCCCCTCCCCCCGCCATTTTGTTTATATTGTAAATGAGACCCCAGAAACCATTTAACTTTCTTTATCTTTCCACAAGCATATCTTGGAATTGTAGAGACTGCTTTGAGGAGTAAGCCTCTGAGTGAAACTTTAGCTCTGCTGGGAATTTTTCAATAATATCTTGATGCCTGCTTCTGGCAATCCACATTTCATTGTTTAAGAGCAAATACTTTCTGTTTATAAATGAGATATACAGAGATTTAATTTGGTTTCCCCAAAATACATATTCCTGTTGAAGAAGCAGTCTGACAGACACAAAGTCCTGATGCCATGTATCTTTTAGTTATTCTATTCCGTCTTCTATTTTTAAATTACGTGAAATTTAGGCTTAAAAAGGTGATAGATGGGTCACTTACAGTACAATCTTGTAGTTAGCCAGACAACAATTTATCATAACTGAGAACTGATTTACTGAGAGAAGAGCAAAAGATTTACTGAGAGCAGATGAAGCAGCCTTATGAAAACCAAAGAAATTAATCAAAAATAATATTAATTTCACAGGTGCTTATTCAGTTTGATCCAAGTGATAGAAATTATTGTGAAAATACTACGCAACGAGCATTACTTTTAACTGCCAAACTAAAGCATGTTATAAAATTTGTTAGGAGTGAAACTAAATGCCAAAAGTGTATTGAAGGATTTGTGTTAGGGCAGTTTTGGAAGAATATGGAAAATGTCCTCAACTTTACAGAAAATATACCCTTTTTTCAGGCTTTCCTTTTACTGAGGAAGGAGTTCTCTCTTTACTGTTTCCAGAGAGTTCACCATGATATATTTTCACATAGACTAGCTGTTAGATTTGGTGTTTTTTTAGTCCAATCCTAGTACTCTAACCAGCTTAATCAAAGCATAAATTCAAATATAGTTGTAACTGTTAAGAGCATGCAAGCCTTGGGGGGGAAAAAAAAAGTTGCAGCATTCAAAGGACCACTCTCTTCAACTACTTGGTAGATGCAGGAAGAAATGGGAAGGCAGGGGTGGAGAAATGAGCAGGGTTTTGCTTGTAGCATTTCATTGGGAAATGAACAAGGGACCTTCATCGTACTACACAAAGTGTAATGTTAATTACAGTAACATCAGTCCTTTGCAAAACAAAGGGAGAAAGTTAGAGGTTAAATGTGGTTGAATCACAACCTGATTCTCATTCTATTCCTAGAGGGTTATGGTAGAGCCATGACTGGTAGTGAGGAGCCATGAAGTGATTTCTCACTGAATCAATCATGGAATCATAGAATACCAGGTTGGAAGGGACCTCAAGGATCATCTAGTCCAACCTTTCTTTGCAAAAACACAGTATGGACAACATGGCCCGGCACCCTGTCCAGCTGAACCTTAAAAGTCTCCAATGATGAGGAATCCGCCTCTTCCCTAGTGAGATTATTCCAATGGCTGACTGTTCTCATTGTGAAAAATTTTCCTCTTGTGTCCAATTGGAATCTCCCCAGAAGTAACTTGTACCCATTACCCCTTGCCTTTTCCACTTGTAAAAAGGGAGTCTCCATCTTCTTTGTAACCATGCTTTAATCACTAGAACATGGTGATAAAGTCTTCCCTAAGCTTTCTTTTCTCACAGCTGAACAAATGCAGTTCCCTCACCCTTTCTTCATATGGCAGGCTTCCCAGTCCTTTCATCATCTTTGTGGCCCTTCTCTGGACCCTCTCCAGCCTGTCCACATGTTTTTTGTATAGTGGATCCAAAACTGAACACAGTATTCCAGGTGTGGCCTGTCAAGCACTGAGTAGAGTAGGATAATGACTTTATCTCTGCTGGTGATTCCCTTGTTTATGCGACCCAGCATCCTGTTGGCCATTCTTTGCCACTGCAGCACACTATTCACTCATACTGAGCTTGTTCTTCACCAGGACCCCCAGGTCCCTTTCCACACAGCGGCTCCTCTGCCAGGTAGATCCCAGCCTGTGCCTCTTGGATTGTGTTTTCCCAGGTGTAAGATGTTACACTTGCCCTTGCTCAACTTCATAAGTTTCTTCTTAGCCCACTCTTCCAGCCTATCCGGGTCTTCCTGCAGCGTGGCTCTCCCTTCTGAAGTGTCCACCTCCCCACTCAGTTTGGTGTCATTGGCAAACTTCATCAGGGTACACTTGATCCCATCATCCAGATCACTTATGAAGATACTAAACAGCGTTGAGCCCAATATCCATCTCTGGGGGACCCCACTTGTGACAGGTTGCCAGTTTGAAAAGAGGCTATTTACCACCACCCCCTGGGTGTGATCTGTCAGCCAGTTCCCTGCCCACTGCACAGACCACTTGTCTAGACCATAACGCATCAGTTCCTTTAGGAGGAGTCTGTAGGGAACCATATTGAAAGCCTTGGAGAAATCTAGGTAGACAATGTCCACTGCTTGCCCCACATTAATCAAGCAGGTTACTTTGTCACAGAATACCATCAGGTTTGTCAAGTATGATTTGCCCTGAATCAATGATTATTGTATAAAAAGAGTGTATCTTACATATGTATAAATGCTGTAGTCATATGTCTCTAAATAGAATCCACCGAGATAGATCGTAATTAATTTATTTTCAAACAGTGCAAGTAACTCCTCCCTCCTACAATAGAGACAGTGAATCAAGGAATCACCAGGTAATCATATTAATTCTGAATGAACCACACATCCTGCTCCCCAAAATAAAAGTAGTATAAAAATAAAATAAAATATGATAAAATTAAATTAAATAAAGTGCAATACGATAAAATAAAACAGAACCTAACAACAAGTTAAAAGATGTTATAATTTAGTTGCTGTATTTTCTTTTTTTTTTTTTTTTTAATCTGTGTTACCTTTGGGAAAGCTATATGTGAGTAGAAAACCTATAGCATACCTTATGGACACACCTAACGTCATCACCATGTGCTGTATGAATGTTCTCAGGTCAGTTAAAAAAAACGTCAGTAGTGAAAACACTTGAAAACACTTGCTCATTTCAGAAAACACAATGTGCTTCTCCCCACCTCCCAGAGAACTGTGATATCCTAAAATCTCTTTTTGAAAGAATGACTACTGATTTTCAATACTCCACTCAGGGTGCTGAATTCCTGCAACTGAACTGAACTGAGAGAACTTAGCTTTTCATATGACCTTAGTCTCAATTAACTGGCTAGAAAAGACTTCTGAGATGACTACAGCTTTGACCTTATGCTACATATAAATAACATAATATTAGGCATACGATAGGACTCAGTTCTAGAGCCAGAAACCTAAATGCAAGTGTCTACAATATCAGTGTTAGCTGTCTACAATATTAGTGTTAATATTAGTTAGCTAACTAATTAGAATTAGTATACATTCTAATGTATACTTTCTATACTATACATTAGAAAGTATAATGGCAACTTTCTAAGCTGCCATTATAAGTGCTGAGCATGAGCATCTGGTGCCATTTAAGACACCCTAGAGTATAACAACTGGCCTCTAGAGGATGCTTGAGTAGACTATAGTTTTTCTGCAAGTCGAGTATTGTATCTACCTGATCTAAGTCCCTACCTCAGATACCCCAGGGCATCCCAAATTTTACTCTAGTCACCTACCCTTCAGAAACTAAATCCTGCCCTCCAGTGACTGCTGAGCAGGGACTCGAATCATCACTTAAATAATTGTACAAGAACTAGTGCCGTATATGATACTCTAGGAGGTCTGAGATAATTGCACAGGCTTAGGAGGTATGGTGTGATCTTCAGAGCAACTATGATATCTCGAATTGTAGGTCAGGTAGAATAATAGAGTACATGTTTGGCAAGAGAGATCTATGTTTAGGTAACTGAAATCTGCTCATAATGTTAATTATTTTACAGAAATCTGTTCTGACATAAATGTCCTTCTCTGTTTTGGGGAGGGTTTTACAGGTTGAGAAATTTTTATTAGGAAATCCTATGTCTAAGCCCCTCCAAAATTTTGCACTAAATATCTAATCAATACATATATGAGTAATAATGAAAATATGCTGCTAACTGGAGAGAATATATACTCCTCTTCTTGAACAAAAAGAAGGGGAGTCACAAACATAAATATTCCTCATAGGTGAGGAAATAGACGTGACCATAGGTATAGCAAAAATCTTCTTTGTGTAAGTAATAATGACACAACAGGATCCTCCATATGAAACATCTCTCATATAATTTAAACTTTTGCAAAATATATTATTAATGAATGTAATCTTTTTATATAAATTTAACATCCTTCAAGAATACCAAATATATTTTTATATATATAAATAAATAAATAAACCGTAAATTTAAAAAGATATTAAAATACTATTCATGTACTTTAGGGAGACCAAATAACTTTATTTCATACTTGTTTTTGATAAAGGTCTCATTCAAAATATACTTGTAACAATTTGCAGTTTTCAAAAGATTTAGAAAGAACAATCTTGAATTCTTGCCAGCATCAAATCCTTTTTTCATTACTAGTTTTAATACCATTTGTTAAATGCAACACATTAATTTATGGTACATTCAGTACAGTTAGATAAACTATAATTAACAGGCTATCTTGTTTACACTAGGTCAAAACCAGCACGTTGAGACTATTAATGGGCAATTCACTCACAGAAAATACTATTATACACCTCACAGGAAAATAAAATTCAGTTATTATCACTTGTCTATTTATAGGTCAGTTTCTAAAATTAAATTTCAATAACTGTTTTAGTGTAACTCAGTTAATACATGGATCAGCTGTATACAAGCGAGTTAAAACGTTTAGTGCAGCAACTAATGCTGAAAGAAAACTCCATCTGAATGTGTTTACCACAGCCCCAGTCATTCCAAGTGTGCTTTCAACCTGGGCTCATACAACACAAATTTTATATTGCTTCAAAATTATCACTCTATTGCCCTTTATTCCCTCCACCTTATTTATTCCTTTTCTTTTGCTCATGGACACATAATTAGCATGATCCTAACTTTTCTGAATAAAGTGTTCATCCCATAGGTTTTTACTTTCAGTAACTGTGTCTGGTGGTGCTGAAGAAGGAACTATATTATGTTCTGCTGTGAAAGTTTTAAAAATTATTTTGAAGAGGGATCTTTTCAGAGCTAAAATTGAACTTTACACAATGTTTTAGTAGTGCTACCTACAGTTAATATATCCAGAGCTCGAAGAGAACTGCATTATCGGAAAAGAAACCTTCAATGGATGTTCCACTTGAAAAGCCCAAGGGAGAGACAGTCAGAGAGACTGGATTACTAAAGCTTCAGTTGTAAGTATAGATTTAGATGGTATGATCTCTTCATCTTTCTCTGATATTATATGAGACGTATTACAGAGCGCAGGGAATTCAAAGACCTTGTTTTCTTTAGGTTTGTAGCAGACTTCTATATGCATATAAAACATATGTTATTGAAGAGCAGAAGCCTAATTCCTTCAAAATATTAAACTTTTCTTTGTGTCTTACAAGTTCTGTGTATGTGGAACATTACCATGTCTTCATGAATAGGAAAACGTTTGCTCAGAAATTTATTTGCAATTAAACTCAAGAATGCTGCCTTCTAGTCTAAATGACTGTTGGGTGGGATAAATTTCAAACTCTACCAGACAGCATACTATTAAAAATTTTTACTTTAACCCATCAACCTCTGCTAATTGCTTTTTGTTTGCTTTACGGTTGTCCAGTGATGTATAAGGTATTAAATTGTTTTCTCTTGCAGTAATGCCACATAAGCACTGGGCACTGCAATGGAGAATAAACTGCACTGAGATTAGTATAACCACTGCTTAAATAGCAGCAAGGTCAGTATTAAAGCAAGGACATACAAATATTAAACCCAGTTAGTGAAAATAGGAACATATGTATAAGCTTATGTTCAGAAAACACTGCAAGATTTAGGAAATTGTTGGCGACTTTCAGAAATCATGTTCTATCCTTAGTTCATTTAAAGAAGATTTAGAGATAGAACAACTGTTCTGATGAAGATCAGAATTTGAAACTAGTGGAGTTTTCTTAATCAACTGTGCTCAGCCAGACAACCAAGTTTCATAGTTATTCTGTAAAAACAAATTATCCAGTAGTTGACCTTAATTATAACTACAAGTCAGTACAGTTGCAGAATTAGTAGCTAGGTGAGATCAATTTAAAATGTTATCTTTTTGTTCTACAAAAATCCTATTTTTTAATATCTAAAAGAACAGGAATAATGTTTAGTAAGTACTTTTATGTTCAGAATTCAGACCTCCTATTACTGAAATCAATCTAATATTTTCCTGTTCTTGTATAACAATTGATAGTTTCTGTTATCATATAACTGATATATAATGGTCAAAACTACTGACACAAATATGTCAGTGTGTCAGTGTCAGAAATATGCTCATTTCACTTCCTAAACAAAAATTACCCTTTATATTTACGTATTCAAATACTTGTGCATAATTTTCCAATTTTATCTACCTGTAATATTTTGTTTAGTCAAAGACTTCAAAAAGGTTCCTTGAGCTTTCAGATATGTCTGTGTAAAATAATACAAAGATTTCCATAACTCTATGATTAGCAAATGCATTACATAAGTTTTTTTCTTTCACTTATTTCACATTTTAATTAATGTTAGAAAAAACAGTCTGATAAGCTAAGTGATGTTAAATAGGTGTGTGCATAAACAAATAGAATTTTTCCAGCATATGAAGACTGCTAAAATCTACTTGGAGAAAACAGAGATGTAAGAAAGGTGTAGGGATAGGATGAGGGGAAATGTCTTCAAACTGGAAGAGGGTGGATTCAGATTAGATATTCATTTTGATAAGATTCCCCTTCAGCCTTCTCCAGGTTGAATATTCTCAGCTCTCAACCTCTCCTCCTACAAGAGACGTTCCAGTCCCTTCATCATCTTTGTGTTCCTTCTTTGGACTTGCTCCTGTAAGGCTGTGCCTCTCTTATACTAGGGAGCCCAAAAATGAAAACAGGACTTCAGTCCTCAGTAGAGGGGAAGGATCATCTTCTTTCACCTGCTGGCAGTGCAGCAGATCATTATCAGAACACGGACTTTTAGCGGGAGTCAAAATTAACTGCAACTCGTATATCAATCAGGGGCAATATATCAGTTAGAGATAACTACCATTCATTGACATGTGTTGATGATTGAGAAAAAAAAATCACAACTCACCAATCAGACCATGTTTGGCCGGTTAATTAAGAGCATATCTGCTAGATATACCGAATATTTGCTAGATGTACTTCTAGGTCTTAGAATCACAGAACTATCAGGGTTGTAAGGGACCTTAATGATCACCTAGTTCCAACCCCCCTGCCATGGGCAGGGACATCTCCCACTAGATCAGGTTGCTCAGAGCCCCATCCAGCCTGGCCTTAAAAACTTCCAGGGATGGGGCTTCCACCACCTCTCTGGGCAACCTGTTCCAGTGTCTCACCACCCTCATGGTGAGGAACTTCTTCCTAACGTCCAGTCTGAATCGACCCATCTCTAGTTTTAATCCAATCCCTCTAGTCCTACCATTACCCGAGGTCCTAAAAAGTCCCTCACCAGCTTTCTTGTAGGCCCCCTTAAGATACTGATAGGCCACTATAAGGTCTCCTCGGAGCCTTCTTTTCTCCAGACTGAACAACCCCAACTCTCTCAGTCTGTTCTCATAGGAGAGGTGCTCCAGCCCTCTGATCATCCTCATGGCCCTTCTCTGGACATGTTCCACCATGTCCAAATCTCTCTTGTAGTAGGGGCTCCAGAATTGGACGCAGTACTCCAGGTGGGGTCTCACCAGAGTGGAGTACAGGAGGAGAATCACCTCCCTCGACCTGCTGGACACGCTTCTCCTGATGCAGCCCAGGATACAATTGTCTTTCTGGGCTGCTAGTGCACACTGACGGCTCACGTTGAGCCTCTTGTCTACCAGCACCCCCAAGCCCTTTTCTTCAGGGCTGCTCTCAAGCCAGTCACTGCACAGCCTATATCGGTGCTTGGGATTGCCCCGGCCAAGATGGAGAACTCTGCACTTGGTCTTGTTGAACTTCATGAGGTTGGCATGGGCCCACCTCTCCAGCCTGTCAAGGTCCCTCTGGATGGCATCCCTTCCCTCCAGAGTGTCAGCTGCCACACACAGCTTAGTGTCATCAGCAAACTTGCTCAAGGTGCGCTCTATGCCACTGTCCCTGTCGCTGACGAAGATGTTAAACAAGACCAGTCCCAGTACTGATCCTCGAGGGACTACACTTGTCACTGGCCTCCAACTTGGACACTGACCCATTGACAGAGACTCTTTGGGTGTGTCTGTCAAGCCAGTTCTTTATCCACTGAATTGTCAGTCCATCAAAGCCGTATTTTATCAGCTTGGAGACCAAGTGACTGAAAGGGAACTTGCAGTCTGTCCATATACTGGTGTGTAAAGGAGGTGGGAAAAGATATCTTCAGAGTAAGAGTGAATAGGTATTCTGGCTTACTGTGAGACTCTAAATTGCACACCAATCATGTGCCTAAAAAGTGTGGAACATTCTCACTCTGTACTAGAGAATGTAATAGATTTATTTAACATATACTGCAAATATACAGGACCATAGTTAAATGAGAGTGATCAGATTTTCCAAACTATTCCAGGGAATCCACGTCCCTCTGTCATTTCATGATATTGTCAGAACCTTCTTCATTCTTCTTTCATTTCCATTCATCTGAACTCGTTCCTTACAGACACCTACTTTTTGTGTAGAAACAATTTTCCTTGTACAAGCAGCAGTTTTAGTCATCTGCACACTGCCAGCATTTATTTCCCTCTTCTTGTCACAACACCCATTCTTATTCCTTTTATTATTATTTTATGTTTTTCAAGGAGTTCTTGGTTAGTTTTAGTTAACAGTGGGTTAGATTGGATAAAAGCCAAATATTCCTTATTAGAGTCAGCTTTTACTTCCAGTTCCTTGTCTTAAATGTTTCCAGCCAGGTTGTTTGGGGGCCTACAACTGCCATTCCCATTGTCATTACTTTTGTGGGTACAAGTAAAACAGACAGAGCAGTACATCTTTTTCACAAGGTAAAATAGCTTAAAAGGAATCAGTAAATTAAAACTAAAACTTCAGTGTCCCATCAGGGGTAAACAGAAAAATATATACCTCTGAGATGGATATTACTTGAATCGTTGCTCTGTTCTGTCAGAGGCCACAGAACATATACCTCCTGGATGTCTTAGGTGCAACAAAGAGTGCCTGAAAAGCAGTTTCTATAGACAAAGACTCTTATGACAAACAAACAAACAAACAAAAATGCATGCTTTGAGTACTTACTGTATTCTACTTGGGTTAAAAATTTTCATCCATTACTTAAAACGTCAACAGTTACACTTTTGAAATGATATGTGAACTTTTTAGTCAAGTGTAAATGATAGTATAACCGTTAATCAGTAAATATGCGGTTAGGTTATTTGTATACAGGTCTGACATTGAAAATCTCATATCTACAAGTGGAGACTATTTTAACCATATAAAAGGTTTCCAAGTTCTACTTACTTCTGATGTTATTTTAGACTTCTTATTATTCTCCTTAGTTGCTCTGTATGTCTTAAATTCATTTTCTAAGCATTCCATTCTGCACTGAATTAGAGATTTTCTGTAATTTTTTTCCTAATGCATAAGTCCCCAGTCTGTGATGTTGATTGTGCATCATTCCTTCTTACTGAGCAGCAATTCAGTTGTAACTCCTGTTTCACCTTATTCCATTATGAACCCTGTATTTCCTTTTGGAACTATAAGCAAGTACATACTAGTGACAAAGCTTCATCTCTAGAGAAAACAGCATCTTCAGTTTTTGTGACCTGAAAGGGGACACATGGTGACTGTGGCCCCTTTTTGAATAAATATTTTGGGTATAGTGTCTGTATAATTCTTGCTGTTTGCTACAGCTTTGCTTTCTTCACATTACAGTAAACTACTTTTCATCAATATGCTTAGCTCACACACAGAGCGAATCAATTGATGTCAGGAATGTGGGCTATATTCATGCATTAAATAACGTGAGTATTTTTCTTCAGAACTGTAAAATGTTATGAGCTGGCAGGGCAGAAACAGCAATTATTACCTTAAATAGACTAGAGGAAATTTTAAAACCTGAAGACAAAATTCTGAATCTTTAAGTCAAATGTTATTTACATATTAACATAAAGATGTGAAAGCCTGATTTGCCTCTCAGTGTGCAAAGACACTGGAATGACTTCTAAAGTAAATGCCTTAATAAAAATGTTAGAATTTATAACAAATTACAAAATTAATCAGATTCAACAATTTTATTCTCTCTAAATTTATCCAGAAAAGGAGATGGAAACATTTGGGACATTTGTTAAGAGACAAGCGAGACCATCTGCTATGGGAGGCATGCCATTGTGCAGATCAATGGGAGAATAGCTTTAAGGGACATTCAAAAGAATCTCTACATCGAATTGAGTAATGACTCACAAAGAAAAAACTCATGGGGTTTAAACAAGGAGGAATGTGTGCAAAGTTAGGCTTAGGAGAGAAAGGAGTGAGAGTTTTGTTCCCTGATGGTGAGCAAACCGAGAGTTTCATTACACTGGGAGGAAGGATTCTAGTTCAGATTTTTTCTCTTTCACATGTTCTCCTAAGACATTTCCCACGCTTCAGTGAATGTGTTTTTGTTTGTACCAAACCAAAATTTAAAAAAAAAGCAGTATCTCTTGAAGCCATAATTTAAACATTGCAAAGTGTACACCAGAAAGTGTTGCTGGTTTTCCATATGTGCACCTAGTTGTGCAAAATAAGTAAATTTTAAATAGTTACCTACAGGGAGATTTCCATCTCTGTGATTTATATCTGTTACCTGGTTTTACCAAGAGAAAAGGGGCTACTGCAAGAGTAGCAGTAGCCTTTTCAGTATTCTTTTGACCAGCATGTCGAGCTTCCAAACACCCATCCAAGCAGCATCACAACAAATGAAATGAACTGCGACCCACCAATAACCATTGCAAAAATAAACACATTTAATATTTCAGAATATCTCAGTGCTTTATTATGAGATAGGGATTTCAAGGCATGCCAAAATGTCTTCCAAAGAGCCATCAGGTCAGCTCAGAACCCCGATTTCTGTATTTTAGTGGCAGAATCCATCAGGAAGAAGGAGAAGTGTCACTGGCCTCTGTTGCCTTGGAAACCTGTGTTGCCAAACAACGGGCTAGGTACCTTCTAGCAGGTTTAAACTTTCAGGCTGCTAAGAGACTGACTGCAATGACAGCAGAAACAATACCTTTTGCTGGATGCTTTCCTGATAGCAAAACAAGATAATATTTTGCATATTTTTTCACCACCCTCGATGCTCTTTCCCATTTGCTTTGTGTTATGCTTGTTGGTAGCATTAGCTGTAATTAATCTGAACTCTAAACCCTGCTCTAATTCTCTTATTTTGTCTGCTTAATATTTTCTAAAATCCTCTCTTGATAGTACTTTTTTCCACACGTGGTCTTTTGTACAATGGCAAATTTTGTTGGGATGACTGAAGAGAGCAAGTGACTGACTTTTTGTTTGTTTGTTTGTTGGCTGTTTTGTTTTGTTTTGTTTTTATTTAATCTGTTTGCACTTTCTCCGCTTGTGGGCGCTACAGTTTTAAAATATTTGTAAAAATAATAAGATAACTGGGTGGGATTAGATACCTCTAGCTACAGGGAAAATTTAAGGATAAATACAGCTGTTCCTGTAATTGGCATGCCGATAAAGGCTACCTCAGGTGGGGTTGGAGCTTTAGACAAGCCTGTCTGGAGCAGATGGTGCAAAGCTTCTCTCTGATCTAAGACACACTATTATCTACAGACACCCAGGTGGGAGTCCTATGATCAAATGAGGATGCCTGAATTTAAACTAGTTGCCCTAGGTTCTTTTTATTGCCAATGAAGAGAAATAGACACTGTTAGGAAGAAATTTATTTCAACCTAATGTAGACTAATAAACTAGGAAAGATGAACTGTGCCCTGTAAGTCCGTATTTCTCTCCATTGGATATAGAAGAAGCATAGTGCCTAGCTTAGGCACGGAGGTCTACTCACTGTCTAAAATTGGGTGAGCTGAAACCAATTTTTTAAATATTTATGGAGACCCCATATCATTGCCCTGGACATTAGAGTCTAATTTTGTGATTCTCCTGGCCACACCTTTTCTGTTCTCTATTAGATTGGTAGACTCATTAGTTTCTCTCAGCCATGGGTTAAGTTAATTATAAGTCATTCAACTTTCTTTAAACTAGCAGGCATCTGGGTTTAGACCAAATTGCTATAGGGGAAGGCACTTCTATGTTAACCTTTCAAAATATCTGAACTATTTTGTTTGAATTCCTCTTAGTGCTGTGTTTAGGTTGTTTTGGGGCATCAACTCAAGATGCAAATGAACAAATTAATTTGTCTTTAAGGCAGCTGTGAGCTGGGTGTCTAAGCTCTGATTAGAATAGATGAAGATATAGGACTCAATGCAGTTGCTAGCCTGTGGGCATCCACTGCCATTTCACACTCTACAGGGCAAGAGAAACATCAGCACAGAGCTGGCAGATATGGCACAATGGAAGACCTGTACCATGTTGATCCAGCCGGAGGCCAAGCAAAATACCTACCTTAGGATACCTAAAATAGCTTTAGAGATTATGACGCTGGACACCAACTGATTTTTTTGCCTAGTAAGATGTTCAGTTGACCAGTTGTAGATCTATGCTTTAAAGTGAACAAAATAGCTCACTCTGCTTCCACAACATCGTACAACAGTTCCCAGAGAACCCATAAAAATGATAAGACAATATAATTCAGGCCAAGCTATAAAGCAAATTTTAGTGTTCAAGGACTAAAGTTTTCATTAGTTTTTGTTGTGAACAATTCTATCCAGATGGGTATGGTGACAGTGTTTAGGAAGGTAGCGAAGGAACCCTTTGCAATAAATTACAAAAGTAGAGGGTTAATTGCTTAGCTAGGGGTCTGTTTTCCAGAAGAGGGGTTGTTCTGGAAACAGTCAACTGCTGCTGAAATCAGTGAGTGTGCAAACACTATGTATAGTAGGAATTGACCCTAAAGGGCTCTCATCTCCTCATTTTCTACTCTTTTGTTTATGAATTACTTGATTTGTGTTTGGATGCAAGTCACAAATAAATGTGTACATTTGTTGAAACGGGTTCTGTTATCTTCTATTAGATGGTTAACTGTATGATTTCAATCCTACACAGAGGTACTACAGTTGCTGTAATGCCCTTTAACTTTTTATGTAGGAACCTGGTGAGGAACAAGCTTAGGTCTGTGTGTTTTCAATGTGCCCTCAAGTGAATTCCATTTTCTTTTTTTTGGTGTGTTTTCTGGGGACACCTGCATCATTTCTTTTCCCTCCAGGAATCCCGGAACCTCAGCTGATGTAAATTGGCAGAGATTTGTTGATTTCATCAGCATTGTATTAATCTACTGAAGGTTAGACTAGCTTCAGAGTTGTAGGAAGTGACTGTACAGAACCAGACACCTTCAGTATATATTCAGGACATCAAACTTCTGTTTCAAAGATATGGATGCAACTTTCTCCTCTGGGAGAAGGACTCACCAAATATGCACAGTGTATCGCACATATATTTCAAAAATGTGCTGTCAAAGGTATTGTGCCTGGTCCCTCCGGGCTCAGAGTGCTGACATTTATGCAATCCTTTCCTTTTATCAGTCAGTGATCATGCAATTTTTTAGAGCACTAGTTGTGTCTTCTTTCTCTCTTTCATTCAAAAATAATCTAGCTTGCTTCCCCCCCCCCCATCCTGATTTTACTTCTTTAATCTCACTGTTCTATCTATTTCTCCCTATAAATCAAACACCTGCTTATAAACATCTTCACTTCTTCTGACAGGAAGTGAATCCAAAATAAAAGATAAAATAAGTCATGTCTTGCGATTTCTCTCTAGAATGGCAAACAGAGAGGATTCTGGTTTATGAAAATGAAATAAATTTTTCTGCAAGCTCCAACTGTCCCATTCTGCTGCCTCAGTTACCAACAAATATGTTTTGGACAGGGAAAGTATTTCATACCTCTGTTCTTTAAGATCCTAAACAGGAAACTATAGATTTCTCCTATGCATTCAAAGGTTTTGTCTTAAAATCCTTTTACCTTTCTTGCAAAGAAATGAAAGAAAAGTGTCAAAGACTATAGATGCAGAAAATGCATGGAATCATACTCAATTTATGTCATTTTATATGCTGCTTGAGAAAGAATATAATAATGTCTCTGATTACTATTAAAGCCACCAGTAGAACATTGGTCCAAATAAACTGTAGTAAGGATATATTATTTGCCTAATGTCTAGAAGTTAATTGCAATGAAATTAATAGTAGTTATTCAAATTATTTATTAAAAACCAAAACCAAACCTCTCAGGAAACCATCAAGAAAGAATGCACAACAAAAATAATAATAATTTAAACTTAAAATTGTGTTTTCATAAAAATCTAACCAATTTGCTGGCACTTGTTGATTTTGTTTTATTTTTTAATGTGAAAAAGGTCCAAATTCTTCCTTCCTCATTCTGTACTAATAAAAGGCAGTGAGAGGAGAGGAGAAATAAGATGTCCATTTTGGATTTCCCATTTCACTGAACTTGTTTATTATTAAATTCTATCGAAATATCTTACATGATATCTGCTTAAATAGCCATAAAATGTTCACAGTTTACTGTGTGGGTACTGTATAGTTTGCAGAAAAAGAGCGACTGGGCGATGCAGACCATTTGCCTTGTTTTGGCTAGTGTAGCTGGAGGAAGCAGGATCTTATGCCAAGGACGGGAGATTGCTTTGGTGTTTCCTCTAGAGCACCTCTGCCTGCTTACTGAAGGGATGTTTTCGGGGTGCAGTATAGGGCAAAGAGAGAGAGATCCATCCAACACGAGATCCTGCAGCATGGCTTCAGACACGCAGACTCCTCAGGCTGCGATTAATCTGAACTGAGCTGAGGCTGGATGCGCTGAACGCAGCTGCCTGCAGTTACCTGGCGCCTCCGTGAGCCAGAAGTGCTCGTTGAGGGGGCTGAAAATTAACCCTGTTGCAAAAGAGCAGCTAGTAATTGTTACATCCTGGTCCGAACACGTTGGGCCCGGGAGAGGTTCGCAACGATTCCAAGTGTGAGATTAAGACACAAATGTGGTCAGATGCTGCTTACTGTAGCTTTATTATTATTGCCCAGCAACAGTCACTGCGGCAAGTGATAAAAGTAAAGGTGGAAGTGGAGGAAAGGCAGAAAGGAGAAGCAGTATTACAGAGCACAGCAAGACTATAGTCACCACCACAGGCCCCATGGTGTTCCAATCGTCCTCTAAAGTTCAGCAGCATCCCGTTTATCCATGGTTCTCACGTTGTGACAGTGGTAGGGGTCCCAGTTCCCAACTTTGGTGAGTCACCGCACCAATTATAGTCCAGCTCATTCCATAGCTTGACCAGTCAGTGTGACGGTGGCCTTTGCTCAGCTAATTGTCATTTGATATGGTCGCCATATGAGCTCTTCCTACCTTTGTTACTTGGGCAGAGCTTAGTTTAGCACAGTCATCATGAAACAGCAAGTTTGGGGTAGCAGTAGAAGTCTGGGCAAGCCCCAGGGTAGGCACGTTCTGGCCACTCTGAAATCCAAAGGCCTACACCCTTTTCAGCTGGTGGCAATCTTGGGTGGTGACTGGTAAGCAAAAGAAGGGTCTGCAGAAAGTGCTAAATAGACACAAGCAAACTTCTTATAGGCCTGCAAGCCTGCCGTTGATTTGCAGAAGCTTAAGCAAGCTTTGAGACCTTTATTTTGAGGATCCAGTCTCCACAGTACTAGACAAGCCTGTAAGGTTAGAGCAGGAGAGAACAAGACAGAGGAAGAGAAAAAGCTTTCAGCAGCACCGAAGTGACACTGCTTTTGAAAGCCTCCTGAAAACATAAGATGTAACCAGCAGGAGGACTGTCCTGAAGCATGGATCAAATGCACAGTCAAACCTGACCAGTGACAGAGATTTTTTTTTCTAGAAATCACTGGACTAGCAAGCTGTGTGGAGGAAAGAATTTCTTACAATGACATTGTTGACAGTCATCTTTAGGAATTTTTGCTTAATATGTTTCACCCAAGAGGCTAGAATTTTCTCCATTTTTATAGTCTACTTGTTCTTACGATGAAATGGAAAAGTAGCTGAAGTGACTAGATTTGTCTGTGTATTCACTTTCTGGAGGAAGATGGGTAGTTTCACCTCAAACTTTTTTTAGAGAGTGGAAAGTGCTGGAAATTTGTACACTTACTTTAAAGAGAGTGAAAGGAAGAAAGACCACTTCCTCTCCATCCTCTGCTAAAGTTGTGACTTCAGAATAATTTGATTGTTCTCACGTTGACATTAAACATTTTTTTGCTGACTGTTTAAACAGTTTACCCTTATGATATGTAACTCATGTTTCCAACTGAGGTTTTAATACAAGAGAACTTAATAGCTTATAATTATAAAGATAGAGCATTTACAGAAATCAGGGCTATTAACAAGTCTAACTGTTTAGGTGCATTTTCTCTCTGCCATGAAAACTGAGAGCTTTTGTTTTTCAACAGAAAGTCAAATCAAGAGGATTCTATATTTTTCAGTACAATATTAAAAAAATGTCATGGGTCAATGTAATATGAAAATCATTTTTACGGCACCCAGGCCTGAAAAAGGCTAGTGAACTCCAACATATTTCATTTATTACTTACAACTCACTAGGGACAGTCTAAAAAAAAAAAGGACACAGAGCCTGTGACAGAGGTGGTTGAAATATTTTCAGAAAACACTATACTAAATTAAATTAGCCAGACAACCTATTTATCTCTTTGTGAGCAGTAAATTATGATTTTAATTCATAATAAATATGAAATAGATGATTGACCATTTTGGATACACTTTTTAATTTTAGTCTGAAAAAAGAAGGAGGAAGAAAAGCTATGTTCACAGTCATTGTGAATTGGAAGAACTAGTAACTAGTAGAAATTAATGATGGGAAACAGAAGAAAAGGATGCAGAACCTCATAGGTTCATGAAGACTTAAAAATAAGAAATGATGAAAGGAGAATGGTAAATTTGATAGAATATCGGATGAGAGGAAGAAAAGAATGAAAATAAATATAAGTACTAGTATTATATAAAGCACTCTTTCCTACTACCTTAACGCAAACTTTTAAAAAAATGTCTCTGATGATGACTCTCCCTTCTGACTTCTAAATACAATAGTATTTGCAATCTTTCACAACACTTGCGAAACATTAATACTGAAAAGGAGAACAACTTTCTGAAAAATACAGCATGAATACAGGAACTATGTCATTTGAAGAATCATGGCAGTTTCAGTAAAAATAAGTATGACTCTTACCATGCGAGATTGTTAAGGAACCAATAAGACTATTCCTTTAGCATTTGCTGTTATAATATTCATGATTGTTAACATACGCTGTTCCAATCTTTTTTTGGGCATATTTAACCGTGCTTAAAGACGCTCCGCAAGCAGGGTATGTGCACTAAAGGCATAAAGCAATTATTTATTGCTTAATACAAGAAAAATGTAGCTAGTTTTAATAAGGTCCTAGGTTAAACACTAGTGTGCTCACCACCCCCGAGAAGGCACTGAAAAGTCTTTCCTGCCTAGACAGGTAATAGCGAGGAGGGGAAGGATCAGCCTTGGCTGTTTCCTTTAATGTTAACTTTTGCTTAGTTGTTGATCCCTCGCTCTCACTAAACTGCCACCTCCATGGAGACCACTGACATCAGCGACTGACTGACATTAGTGACACCAACCAACTCCTTGGGTTGTTTTGTGGTTTGTTTTTTACTTTTTTCTTTTTTAATGACATCTGAGTTGTTGGTTTTCATCTTGAATCTTTAAGCTACTAACACTCTCCATATCCATGATCATATACCTGTCTGTAATTTTCCCTTTCTTATGCTTCTCAGCTCCATTCCCTATACTTTCTCATAGCTCTTTCTTACCGCTTAGCAATTTCCTCAAAAGTCTGAACCAAGGTTATATTGCTGAGCTACGTCAGAGCTGGGCCAGGGGTCATTGTGACATAGATGACCATGCCCAGAGGAAGCAGGGGGGGTTACAGGGGAGGTCAAAGTGAAAAAAGCTTTTGCAAGGGTTGAATTTCCACAGCTGGCCTGGACACATGGAGTAGAATTGATTGCATGGCAACTCAGCTTCAGCCCACTTTACAGCAGTGCATAAGTTAGGTGCCTAATTACTGGAAGCTTCCCTCCTGTCAGGAGAGACAGAGAAGCTTCTCCAGGCAGAGAATTAGACCTTAATGGGCTAAATAAATATCTGTAGATGCCATCCTTTCCCTCCTAACTCTCTCTCCCTAGAGGGAGCTTTGTCCAACAACCCAAATTAGATAATTTAGTAAAGAAAGTATCTGTACTCCCTGGAAGGAATCCACGTCTTTACTCCCAATAATTTCTAATTGAAAAAACAAGTATTTTCCCAACATTTACTGATAAATGATTGATCCTTAAACTCTTACTCATGTGAATAATTTTTACTCCTGAGTAGTTCTGCTGAAATCACTCAGACCATTCACCTAAGTAAGAAGTGTTACATAAAAGCATCCAAACCACTTTTTAAAAGGTTACAACACACTCTGCTTGCTCTGGGCTCAGAATCCAATGCTGTTGCTGACATTTGGTAAGGCAGAGAGCTGACTCAAGGATTCTCAGATGCATAGGTATGGGAAGACGAGGGGTAAAGGGCTGTGACACAAACCTAGGACTGAAACTCTTGTTTCAGTCCAGAACTGGGGACCTTGGAAAGTCAGATTTAAAGTCTTATTACTGCTGTTGAGAAGTGAAGGATGCTGACAACTGTGGTGAACAATGTTGTTGAGAGAAGCTGTAACATGGTCTTGATAAATAGTCACAATCCACACAGCAAAGCACCACTTATGGCAGTAAGTGCTTTAGCAGCTTTTTCCCATCAGCCTGAGAGGTCTCCTTTGAAACTCTTTAAACTGCTTGTCTTCTGCCAGGAGCTCCTCATGGCTTAGAAGTGCTTGGAAGATATCAGGTCCTCCACACCAACAAAAGGAGAAATCTTTTAGCCAAACCCTGCTACCTCACCCCTGTGTGCAAGCGGTGGAGTCCCCCTCAGTGTACCAACAATAGTCACGGCAGGCAGAAGGCGCTGCCCCTGTGCTGCTTGCACAGTCCATGGGGTGGTCCATCTACTGCATTTCCCCACAATCTGCTCCAGGGAGTAAAGGCCACTTTGAATACAGGAATCCTCTCCTATTTTGTGTATGCTCTGACGGAGGATGTATTATGCTTACCCTCCCCTACTTCTTCCCACACCTCTCTCCTGTGTGTCTAGCCTCCTTGCACAGCCCTTCCACATGCCTGAAGAGGCCGCATAACATCCAACCAGACCACAAAATCACCATGGAAATGCCCTTGCAAGTTCATACTTAACTGACTTAAGATGAGATGTTAAGAACCCTATTGCTCACCTTATGTTCAGATCTGATTCCCTGATCCGCTGGATACGTCAGCTGGAAACTACATAACAAAGTGTTACGCATGTGTGTGTTCATGGCATTTTTTTTTTTTTTTTTGAGGTTCTCCAACTATTTCCCTGTGCAACAGGAGGGAAAGTCAGGCACAAAGGTCCTCCAAGTGCATCAGGATCCTGCCCCTGTCATCAAGGTGCTAGTTGCACTTTCCTCTCATCTTTTTATTCACACTCTCAGGTTCTAAGTCCTTGTTGAGTTGCAGGACCTCCTCAGCCAGTCCTCTGACCCCATCCTAGATGGTTCACCCCACTAAGAAGACGAATCTTGATGGAGGGGTATGCGTGGTGTGGGGTGCCACCATGGGGCTTTTTTTCCCTTCTGGATGCTGTCAAATTCCAGGACAGAGCACCCATGGGCAACTCCTTGGATATCTTCAGGTAAGGGTGGGTGCTTTTTGGATGCTGTGCTTGGTGTTTCTTGTTTTTATACTTTTGATCCTGTGACACAAATACCCTTCCTCCTTTTCTCCTATTTTGTCTCATAGGCAGTTTCTCCTTGTTTTCTTTTTATTCTCTCTCCTTTCCCCTCCTCAGGGAGACCCCAGGTTTTGCTGAAATCTAGTTCTGAGTACATCAGGAGCCGCCCTGTTTCAGCAGGGCTCTGGCACAAAGACAGCATATCTGAGCCTCTTTTCACAAAATCACAGAATCACAGAATGGTAGGGTTAGAAGGGACCTCTGGAGATCATCTAGTCCAACCCCCCTGCCAGAGCAGGGTCACCTAGAGCAGGTTGCACAGGAACGCGTCCAGGCGGGTTTTGAATGTCTCCAGAGACGGAGACTCCACCACCTCTCTGGGCAGCCTGTTCCAGTGCTCTGCCACCCTCAAAGTAAAGAAGTTCCTCCTCATGTTTAGGTGGAACAGCCTAAACATGATTTTACTACAGCCAGATACCTTCTGGCCCACACAACTGCTTAATTTACCCATGGCTGCCCCTGTCAAGGCACGCTGCAATTAGTTTCCTAAAGCCTTACTCAGTTATGTGTTTATGAGTTTCATTTACTGCTGAACAGGCATACATTCTGCAAATCTTACTCATGCAAAAGGTCTGAATGATTGCAATCACAAGTAAAAATTATGCGGATGAGTAAGGGTTGCAGGATCAGACCATTAATTAATAAATGTCAGTAAAGTACTTATGATGAAAGATGTTGTGGGAGTACAGCATATTCTAATTAAAACATCAGATTTATTTCCGCAAATTAGTCATGGACTTCATAAAAGATCAGTGTTTATAGAACTTAAGAAACTTGAGAAATACTTCTTTCTCACATAAACTTTGTTTATACTGAAAATTTGTATCCTATATATTAAACAAAGGTAAAGCAAAATATCAAAAAATGTTAACCGATGGCTTAAATCTGCCTGGAGGAGAAATACTTTGCAGTCTATCCTTTTATGTTGCAATTTACTGTGGACTGTGTCGAAAGACACTTATTTGTGACTCACAGAAGATTCCAAGTAGTGAGCAGTTCTCAAAAAAATAATTAAAATGAAAATCCTTCCACCCAATGCATTATTTGGTAAAGTCAGATTTTTAGGAAAGTGATATTTTAAAGATTAATTAATCACATCTTATTCCACTTAGCTATACAAGCACAAAGAAGGAAAAAGAAACATCAGAACTACTGCTTTTCTTCTGGTTCTCAGTATTGGTTATACTGGTGATTTCTGTGTATGCTGGCATAAAATCAGAAAGTAAAAGGACCGTGGTTTAAGCATTCCCCCTGGATAAAAAATAAAATGTGTCATTTTGCCACAAAATCACAGCATTTGCAAAATATTAGGCTTGGTGAAACATTCAGATTCCCAAAAGGGTATTTTAAGTGCTTTTGCAGAAAATGTTTTCTTCTTCTCTTCCAGCATTAGGAAGAAAGATTGTCAGGTTAATAGAATAGAAAGAGGAGGAATACTGGATACACTTTTCTGATGCTAATAAATAAATAGAACACCTTTTTTTTGTCACTAGAAATGACATGTACTTAAACTACAATATTTTAGAAACTTCTTTGGCACATTATAACAACTGTCTTTCTAAAGCAGTTCCCCAATGTGTACTTTTCCTCATAATTTTCCTTTTTTTTTTTTTTAAATTTTATTTTAAATAGATGATCCTATATCTGGAGCTTACACTAGGCAACACCTACTCCAAAAATAGTGACACCCCTATCAGCAGGTCTATTTTAAGAATGAAGTGATGCTTAAGGTTCTAAGTGGAAAAACATTATTTTTATTACTACTTATTTATTCTTTGTTTAAGGAGAAAAATAATAAGTGCATGCCAGGTGGGGTTTTAGAAGCTCTCAGAGCTTTATTCTACATTTGTCATTATACAAAGATAGTTCCCATGGTAACTATTACATCATTTGGCACACACACTACCTGAAGAAAACAGAACTATTCAATAAAGAAACACACATTCACCATTATGCGATGTGAATTGATTTACTTATTTTCTGTTTCATAAAAACAGGAGACTGCACCAGTTTTCAGTGTCAGCATGACCACTTGCTTGTCAGAATTAACAGTTCTGCTCCCAGTTCTTTGCGGCTCCAAACCATCCTCTACCATTCACTTCTTAGAAATCTTGACACTGCTTAACTACTGTAGAAAAAGTAAACCTCCTGCTCTAGCTCTGCTATTTCTTTCTGCCTGCTCATGCTCTTTGTTCTTCTAATGTTGAATGATATTGCAGATTTTCTTTAAAAAATAAGAATAAAATAAATGCAATTTGACTCCTAGAGATAATTGATTTTGCTGAGAATATTTGCCTAAAAATTATTTTCACAAATCTAGCTAGCTGCTTGCAAGACAAATTGGATTATAGATGACCCTTATAGGAGTATGCAAAGGACGACTACTTTTTTTGTGCATGTCCTCTACATAAGACTCACTTACAAATTCTACACATGTAGTACCAATGAGTGATACAGTAAAGATCTGTAAACAAGAGCTGATGTTATGCAATACCCAGCTTTTCGTATTGGTCAATATTTTTTTCTCCTCCTGCTTGTTTTCCACTTTCTCTGCATTTTCACTTAATTTCTGCCTCTCAAACTGGAATCTCTCCTGAGTATATGTCTCAGTTCTTTGGAATTTTAGAAACCTATTTCTTTCTTCCTTTCCTAACAATTAATTATTATCACCTATTATCTATGCCTAAGCTTGAAGTAATTCTCTTGACTCCTTCTTCTTAATTTTTTTGTTGCTGCATGAGACTCTGCTTTTTGATGAAACAAGAAAATCCTTCTGTCCTTCTGATTTGTAATTTCTCTAGTGGTTATTTGAATTCTGGCTTTCTTTTACTAAATAAATTTGGGAGTATACTAGGACATGTCTGTGCTTGTCAATCTGGAACAAATGTAGGGTGGCTATTTAACTGCATTAACCTTCATGAATCAGGCAAAAAAAAGATTTCTTTTTTCTTTTTCCAAACTTATGCCAGGGCACACATTTTCTAAAGGTTTAAACCAGTGTTGAAACACTAAAATGGACACACAATCTGCCCACAAACAATGTAACCCTGAAAAACACTGCACCAATTCCACTACTGTCTCCTTAAGATAAGTGCTATTTAAATTCATTCATTTCCTGGGAAATGATTTTCTGATCTATCAAGGTAAATAGGTACTGAGGGATGCAAAATTAATCAAGAAAAAGGAAATGAGGTCTTTTTTATGTTGCTTTCTATCAAAGAAGGCTCTCATTATTACAGCGGACTAAAGTCAAGTGGCCAAAGATAAGTGGAGGAGCAAAACTTAGAAGCAGGCAGAAAAGGGCTTGGCTGGAAAGCTCTTCTCTAAGACAGAGGAGGAGAGGATAATCTTTTGTGGGTGACTGAATTTCACAAACATAAATGGTAAGGCATTCTGTAGAAAGTTCTTTTCTCTTTGTCCTATATATAGGAACTGCAAAAGAAACAGAGAAGAAAAAAAAAAAAAAGCCTTAGAATTAAGGATGTAATTCCTTAGCTTTTCAGAGGGGATTGTGCACCTGAGATATTCAGGTGCATTGAAATTATTCCTTCTCAGCACTAGCTACATAGAGAGTTAAGACCACTCAGTTTTGCAAAACTGCCACTTTTTTTGTTCAAGCCTGTATACGGTTATGTACTCATAAATAGCTGACCAGATTCTGCTTCCTGATTCATCCAACTCCTTTACACCCCGCTTCAGTTTTAGTCAAGGTAATGCTTTATTTTCAAGGGCTTTTATTTTCCTTGACATTTTTGCATAGTTAAAAACACTTGGATATCTTTTTCAATTTCTTAAGGAGGTTTATAGGAAGCAATTTCCTCATAATACTCATCATTTTTCTGTGAGTTCCTCGTATTCCCCAGTTCTTACTCATGACCTTTCATGCCGGAGAGAGATTACACCTAAACAGACAACACTTCAGTCTTCAGAGAAGACTTTTACCTCAGAAAAGAGGCGAAATAAAAGTGAAAGTGGAGGCAACTCAGGACTTTCATTACTTTCAAAGGTCTGCAAGTCTCTAGTGTTTTCTTAACGAAAAAAAGTGTCTGCTGAAATTCCTGGTCATGCACTCATGTGACCTTGGTGGCACTCTTTCCTTTCAAATAACAAGATCCATTTGTTATTTAGGAACATAGCTTAACTCAGAAGTTATTAATCCCACTATGTATGCTGACACTTGAAAGCTTGACTCTGTTGCAGGCACTGAATAATTTTATGTTTAATTTTTCCCCTGGCTCTAGCCCCAGGAGCCTGAGGACTCCTGTATCTTATGAGAGGAGCTAAAGAGGAAATCTGTGCCAGTGAGATTCTCTCAGTCTGGCTAATATGAGACCCATAAAAGTGGGTCCCTGCAACTGCTGAGTAACTGACAAGGTAATAGGGTGCTGACTCCATGACTGCTATGTTACTCCAACCCACCACAAATCTGCCCTGTAGTTGAAAGAAGCCATCTGATTCCCATATCTGTACAGAGTAAGAGCATTCTTCCAACCAGATGGCCAAACAAACGGATCATGTCACTGCTTTTGTGCAAAACTGCTTGGTTTTTTGTTTGTTTGGTTGGTTTTTTTCTTGATTTATGTGTTGGGTAGATCAATTTGCATTGCTGAATGAATACTTGTGCTGATAAATGGGAATATGTAGCTGCGGGCAAGAAGAAAAGCATGACCATCCCTTTGGACAGCAGTGTGAATTTATGCCAATTAAAAATGGCTATATAGCTGTGATCTGACTCAGACAACTAGATCATAGCAACTTCTATACACCCCTCCTCAAAATTTCACCTGTTCTTTTCATCCTGAGAGAAGATTAAAGGATTGATTTCTGAAAGGGAACATCTCTCCTGCAGTTAGCCTTCCTGTGACCTGGGAGGGCAGGACTTTTAATTGCCATCCCATAGGCTGTATGAAACCAGATCTCTTTAACATAAGCCATTGTTTTTATTCATTCAAATGTAAGCAAAGCCAACTAAGAGAGTACTCAGTAACACTGCCTTCATTAAGCTTCTACCACCCAAGATACTGCTCTGAACACTATTCTATTCAAAGAGTTAGTAAACTGAACTCATACTTCAGTTTAAAAGAGCTAGAGAAAATCTAAAGTGAAATTCAATGTGCAAAACATTCAATCAAAAACTAAATTGCAGTCTCAATTGTGGAGCAATTCCAAGAAAATGCAAGTCAGTCTGATAACAAGAATGCAGAGTGATGCAGGCTCAACAATTTATTTTTCTTCTTAACGGATAAATGAAAATTATGTTCTCAGTGCCAGGCACGTTCTATTACAAGCATAATTAAGGCATTGATTCTGATCTAAATTAGAAACACAAGGAAAACAGAATAGGAGATTTGCCTTCGACTTCAATGTAGTCAGTAATTCACCCTTAAACTTTATCCTTTTTATTATTATTATTATTATTATTACTACTACTTGGGTACAGCACCCTTTCTCCCACAGCTTTACAATACAAGAAACACAACCCGAAGCATTTTCAGGTGAATTTTAACATTAATGGGAAGTACGGAAGAAGTGCATAAACCTCCATTGCTACTTTGGTGCTGTGGGACTCAAGACCATTTCCCCTGTCTCTGGTCTGTACACACTCTGGCTTCATTTTGAGAGCATGGTGGAATGAGACCCAGATAAACAACCACCCAGCACACGCTAAAGAGAAATCTGTGTGCAGGGGCAGAGGTGGAGCTGGAGTGTGCTCCAGCAGACCCACTTTGACTAGATGTGCACATCTTCCACACGGAGCAGGTGCCTGTGTGAGCCAAACCTTGGACTTAAGTGAAGAGCTTTAAAATCTCAGTCTGTGAATGAGTGATTATTTCCACTGAAAACCTGCTAAGGTTGCATCTTAATTCCTGTCCCTGAAACATGATGTACCAGTGCAGAATCAGAGACCTGCAGAGTATCTGATTCCATAGATTTGCAGATAGGCACAGAGATCATGCGGACTTGGTGGATATCAATGCAGGAGCTTCATTCACCTCTTGTTATATTTTTGTTGTTGTTGTTTTAAATTCTCTCTTGTTATCACAAACTTTATCACTTTTAACTGTTTTTGGAAGATTTTATCAGCATCAAGGATATTGAGGTTTTACAAAAACTCCCATTGGCCTATTTGAGACTGATTCCCTATGTTTTCTTCCGACATATCTTCTCAGCCAGGCGAATTCAAATGAACAGCTATGAATTTCTTATTTTACTTACTATGAATGCAAGCTAAAGCATCCACATAATGTAGTATTGACACTAAAGCATAGAGAATAAAAGAAAAACATAGACAAATATTTATTTGCATTATTTAATGGACTTGCTTTGGCCGTGATCTCTGTTCTTTGTTATTTGCTTTTCATGTTCATTTGAACAACCAGATTTTATTGGAACAAATGCTCACAGAAAATGAAGTTAAAAGTCATGAGTATGTGCAGAGGCCAAACATTTAATTCAGACAAAAATATTCATGACAGAAATGGTTTCTCACTTATTATGTGAGAGATCACAGGAAAATGTACAAAAGAACCCTACAAAACAAGGCAATATTTGACTGACTTGAAATCACAAGTTCCAAAGAGTAAACACATTTAAAAGAACATACATTCAAAAACATTATGATTTGTCTGATAGAATACACAAAAGAACAGAGCTGATATTCAGTGATGTATGGAATTTATAAAAGAGAACTAGGATTAGTCAAAAAGTTATGTGGAAACTAAATTTTGAAGGAAAATTGTGTTTCAACTGGGTTTTGAGTACACTTTGAAATGTTTTATTTCTGCTCATTTCACCAAAAGATGTGAATGCTCTAAGATGAGTTTTCAGCTCTAAGCTCTAAGTTTTCAGCTGTTAGCAGATATATTCCTGACAAGGACAATATATTTTGATTTTGGAATGAAAACTTTTAGTAGTCAATATTACTCTTTGTTTAATATTTTCCTCAGGGGAAAAACAAACAAACAAACAAACAAACAAAGAAACCACATCCCCATGCCCCCAAAAAACCCCAAACCAAATACTCCTAATTAAATATGAGACAAATGTCCTTTCTAACTATTATCTCACTTTCTTTCTCAGTATTTTTATAAGCAGACCAAACTTCTGTTCTTGCCAAGCTTGTCTCTTGAGTGGGAAAGCTGACGAGTATTGATTCAGTTCATAAATACAGGTTTGTGGTGCTGAAAAATTAAGCTTTATCATTTAGTACAATCCAATTCTGTGATGTATTTCTTTAAGCATTTTTCTTTTTTTTTCAGAGCAAGCAATTTGCTCTGAAGTAATCTAGACAAAATCTAAATCTTTCATCTTAGCAAGAAAGGATTAATAATAGTAACAGTAAAAGAAAACTAGTGTATTTTGCTAGTTTTATGTTACTTCTAAAACATTTTTTGTACAGCTTTTTTCAAGGCCTCCTATACTTTAAATTCTCCAAATAATTCTTATGTGGCTTTTGTTTCGTTTTCTTTTCTGTCAGCTCAGGTCCACTACAGAAAAGCTTTCACAGAACCACACACACAGAAGTCATACTCATGGATATGATGGAAACAAATTGTAATTGATTATGCTTGATCGTTGAAAGTGCCTCTTTTCTTCTTTTTAAGAGTAGCTGAAAACTCAGTCTCATGAACTGACAAGGTGACTGACTTGTATATAAAGAAGAGATGGCTAGCTAACTAAATGTCTGCATAAAACAAATATCTGTAATTAAGGCTCTGTCTTTGTTGTTGTTCCTTTTATAACTTTTTATCAAGAAACACATTTATTTAGACAGAATTTTTTAGGCATGTAACAAATCCTACTTTATGACAGTGAAAATTTTAAAGACCATACAATGTAAAGATACCGTATATATTAAGTAGCTTAGCATAGTTAAGTAGGAGGCAGTCAGATCACTTTCGAACTTACTGACTGGAGTAGAGAGGAACTGAAACACGTGGGAGTTTTAATTCTTTGTTTTCTCCTATCAGTGGTCTTAAAACAGGAGTTCAGTTTTGGGATGTGATTTTTGTTTGGTTGGGTTTTTTTATTTTATTTAATATTAGTATTTGCCAAAGTGACATAGGATTTGTTAGATGTTCCAATGATTTGATGTGTTTATTGCTCTCGTCTCTTGTTGAGCACCTCTAGGCGGTATGTAATTGGAATACACATTTTGATCTTTTAGGACTTTCTCTATATCTCAGGATTGGATTATCTGTTGATTTACTATTGATGTATTTGGCTTTTAAGGACTTTATTTTTCCTTTTGTTTTGGTCATTTGCTTTTACCTCTTGAAGACTGCCTAAGTTACATCAACAGCCAGTCTCCTGCAACTCAGACTCTGAGCATCTGAAACACATTCACATCTTTAAAAAGTGGTGTTCTAGGAGCAGCAATTAGCTGTGCATGATTACCTTCTAACCTGCTAAATGGCTGGTTCAGATCTCCTGCTGTCAGTAAACAACCAGGGGCTGATTAAATGTCTTGTTATCATTCCTAAACCCTTTGATGTATGCATGTGCTAGTTTTGACCTCTTTTTTTCAATTCTATATATGTTTCTGGAGTAAGTTACCAATTTCAATAGTGGAAAGAAAAGAGTAATTCAGTGTGCCTGACCTACAATAGAATATCCCAGCTGAATATGAAAGACCCAGTGTCTTACCTGGCATTATGTCATAAACCCTTTTTCAAACCCCCCAGTATACTTACTTTCACTGTATCTCACTGTGAATCCCTAAATGTATTTTTTTGCTTTTTCTTTAAGCAATACTTGTGTTTATAACAGAGAATAGACTGACACTACCATAAGTAGAAATAGCTGCAAAGCATCCATAACACTGCAACAGGAATAAAGTTTTTCACATTGCTTAAATAGTACCTTAGGAGCATTGCATTGCGAACAAGATATTAGTCCAGTTCTATTCCGTTTCTAGCTAGATGATTGTTATGTGATGTATACTGTTAAAGGAGAAGCAGCTGCCCGAGGATTCACACACCATTCCTGGTGTCACACACACACACTTACTCCCAGGCACGCTTCTTCCTTCTTCAGGCTTGACCCTAGGTTTCCCACAGCAGTTTCAGGCATTGGATTTTATAAAATAATTAATTTAATTAGAAGGTACAGCAACAAGAACAGCCCGGCCTTGGTGCCTCCAAAGAGAAAGACCCCGAACAAAGAAATCCTTGGGCAATTATACCCTTGTGATATACACACATGCCCCTCACATGTCCTTCACGCGCTGTCCACACGTCTTTTAGTCCAATGGTGATTTTTGGTCTGGGGTCTTCTAATGTCTAAAAGGGTTCTAGGACAAGAGTTATCGGGGCTCATTGAGAGGGCTTTAAACTAGATCTGAAGGGGGGTGGGGATGGTACTGGGCTTGCTGGTGAGGTGCCAGGGTGTAGTTGCTCAGCGCTCGTGGGCCAGTGTGCCAGTATTTCTGAAAGCCAGAAGGCACACCACATCTCAAGGGTCAAAACTACACACACAACTCCCTCTCTGAAATGCTTATACACCAATGCATGCAGCATGGGGAATAAGCAGGAAGAGCTGGAGGTCTGTGTGCGGTTGCGGGGCCATGATCTCATTGCAATTACTGAGACGTGGTGGGACAACTCGCATGACTGGAACGCTGTCATGGATGGCTATGTCCTTTTCCGGAAAGACAGACCAGCAAGGCGTGGTGGTGGAATTGCACTCTATGTGAGAGAGCATTTGGAATGCATCGAGCTCTCACTAGGGGCGGATGAAGAGCGAGTCGAGAGCTTATGGGTGAGGATTAAGGGACAGGCAAATATGAGGGACACTGTTGTGGGTGTTTATTACAGGCCACCTGATCAGGATGGGGAGACTGATGAGGCTTTCTACAGACAACTGAAGGTAGCCTCGCAAGCACAGGCCCTGGTTCTCATGGGGGACTTCAATCACCCCGATATCTGCTGGGAAGACCACACAGCCAGGCATGCACAGTCCAGGAGGCTCCTCCAGTGCATTGATGACAACTTTTTGACACAGGTGGTACAGGAGCCAACAAGGAGAGGAGCACTTCTAGACCTGGTACTGACAAACACAGAGGGATTGGTGGAGGACATTAAGGTTGGGGGCACCCTAGGTTGTAGTGATCATGAAATGATTGAGTTCAGGATCATGGGTACTACGCACAAAACAACAACAAGAAGTAAAATCGCAGCCTTGGATTTCAGGAGGGCTAACTTTGACCTCTTCAAGAAACTGCTTGGAGAGATCCCGTGGGCTAGGGCTCTGGAAGGCAAAGGGGCTCAAGAAAGCTGGTTGATATTCAAAGACCACTTCCTCCAAGCTCAGGATCAGTGCATCCCTAAGAGAAAGAAATCGGCCAAGGGACGCAGGAGACCTGCATGGTTGAGCAGGGAGCTTCAGAAAAAGCTCAAGTGGAAGAAGGAAGTTTATAATAAGTGGAAGAAGGGACTGACACCTTGGGAGGATTACAAGAATGCCACCCGAGCGTGCAGGGATGAAACAAGGAAAGCCAAGGCCGCCTTGGAATTAGACCTGGCTAGGGACATCAAGCACAACAAAAAGAGCTTCTACAAGTATATTGGAAGCAAAAGGAAGACCAGAGAAGTTGTAGGCCCACTGCTGAATGAGGCAGGAGTCATGGTGACGGAGGATGTGGAGAAGGCAGAGTTACTGAATGCCTTCTTTGCTTCGGTCTTTTCTGCTCGGCCCAGCCCTCAGGAGTCCCAGGCATTGAATAAAGTAACAGGGAAAGAAGACGACTTCCCTTGGGTTGAGGAGGAGCGAGTGAGGGACCAATTAGATCATCTAGATATTCACAAGTCCATGGGCCCTGATGGGATGCACCCGAGAGGGCTGAGGGAGCTGGCAGAAGTCATTGCTGGGCCGCTCTCCATCATCTTTGAAAAGTCCTGGAGAACAGGCGAGGTGCCTGGGGACTGGAGGAAAGCCAATGTCACTCCAGTCTTCAAGAAAGGCAAGAAGGAGGAGCCGGGGAACTACAGGCCGGTCAGCCTCACCTCCATCCCTGGAAAGATGATGGAACAGCTCGTTCTGGGTGTCATCTCAAGGCACGTGGAGGAAAGGAAAGCTATCAGAAGTACTCAGCATGGATTCACCAAGGGGAAATCATGTCTGACTAATCTGATAGCCTTCTACGATGGCATGACTAGATGGATAGATGAGGGGAGGGCGGTAGATGTGGTCTACCTTGACTTAAGCAAGGCGTTTGACACGGTCTCCCACAGCATCCTCATAGGGAAGCTTAGGAAGTGTGGGCTTGATGAATGGACGGTGGGGTGGATAGAAAACTGGTTGAAAGATAGAGCTCAGAGGGTTGTGATTAGGGGCACAGAGTCTATTTGGAGACCAGTGACGAGTGGTGTTCCCCAGGGGTCAGTACTGGGTCCAGTCCTGTTCAATATATTCATCAATGACCTGGATGAGGGGATAGAGTGCACCCTCAGCAAGTTTGCTGATGACACCAAGCTGGGTGGGGTGGCTGACACACCGGAAGGCTGTGCCACCATACAGAGAGACCTGGACAGGTTGGAGATCTGGGCAGAGAGAAACCTTATGAAGTTCAACAAGGGCAAGTGTAGGGTGCTGCACCTGGGGAGGAATAACCCCATGCACCAGTACAGGTTGGGTGCTGACCTGCTGGAGAGCAGCTCGGCTGAAAGAGACCTGGGAGTCCTGGTGGACAACAGGATGACCATGAGTCAGCAATGTGCCCTTGTGGCCAAGAAGGCCAATGGCATCCTGGGGTGCATCAAGAAGAGCGTGGCCAGCAGGTCAAGGGAGGTCATCCTCCCCCTCTACTCTGCCTTGGTGAGGCCGCACCTGGAGTACTGTGTCCAGTTCTGGGCTCCCCGGTTCAAGAGGGACAGGGAACTGCTGGAAAGGGTGCAGCAGAGGGCTACAAAGATGATTAGGGGACTGGAACACCTCTCTTATGAGGAAAGGCTGAGGGATTTGGGTCTCTTCAGTCTGGAAAAAAGACGGATGATGGGGGACCTTATCAACACTTATAAATACTTAAAGGGTGGGTGTCAGGAGGATGGGGCGAGGCTCTTTTCAGTGGTGCCCGGGGACAGGACAAGAGGCAATGGGCACAAACTTGAGCATAGGAAGTTCCACCTAAACATGAGGAGGAACTTCTTTACCCTGAGGGTGGCAGAGCACTGGAACAGGCTGCCCAGAGAGGTGGTGGAGTCTCCGTCTCTGGAGACATTCAAAACCCACCTGGACATGTTCCTGTGTAACCTGCTCTAGGTGACCCTGCTCTGGCAGGGGGGTTGGACTAGATGATCTCCAGAGGTCCCTTCCAACCCTATGATTCTATGATTCTATGATTCTATGATTCTTTTTCTGTGTCCAGGCAGGCAGGCTCTTATCTTGTTGATCTGCAGTTTCTGATGAGGGTTGGAGCCTCTGCATCTTCTGCTTTACATTCCTTGTGCACCTGCCCTTGTTGTCAGAACATGGGGAACTGAAAAGTCCTGGACTGAAGAGAAACACTACCAAAACATCAGTATGATATCCAGCACTTTCCCATGCTAAAAGACTAAACAACACTGTTCCGTCTGCTAATAAAACTACTAAGAATAGATTTCTCATGGCCTAAAGGTTTCAGCAAATCTAGCTACTCATGCTAAGTAGAGATAAGCAAGCAACACAAATCACACCCAATTATAATCCTAAATAATTTATTCTACTTAAAACTTATTATACTAAACAATTAATATCCTTCAACATATACTTTGTGCGTTATGCAGCAAATGGGAATCATCAGTTAAGTTCAAAATATCCATCAAAGAGCTTATAGGTTGCATAGTTTCTGGTTAATAATAACATGGGCTAGATTTGAACCATTGACCTACATGGATATTTTTTCTGCTTTAATATCAGTTTTCTACACCTGTTGTTCTGATAATAACCTTCAGTTTAGTGAGAACCTGATAAACATTAAGTGTTTTCTTGATGACTGTTTAGACAAGACGTTAGAAGCAGAGGTTGATAGAGATTGTTTAAGAATCTCCAGAGCAACTTGAACAAGGAAAGCAAAAGTCCATTTTCTGAAGTTCTTAAAAGATGTACATACACCTCAAGGACAGTTTATGTATAATAAACTATTGATTTTGTGTGAAAGAGAGGTATTCTGGCACATCTTCATCCCAGAAACATTACACCTTTGAAAAGATCATATCTTTACTGTCACTCTTTATTCAGAGTCCTGCTCGGTTTCATCTAATTCTTGAAGTGATCCTAAGGACATAAGAAATGCCCTGATGGGTGAGGCTAGCCCAGGTTCATCCAGCCCAGGAGATGTTATTTAGGGAAAGCATGGAAGTTCTAGCCATTTTTTTAAGTCCAGTCTCCTTGCGCTCTTCCAGCATGTAGAACAGTTCTATAAGACATGCTGGAAAGTACATAATTGCCCAGTTCTTTTAGCATCCATCAACACACCTTCTGCCTGTGAACCTTTCTAAACTCTTCCTAAACTTGCTGGTGCTGTCTGCTTCCCCAGCTTCCTGTAGCAAAATCTCCCAAAGTTCCCTACTGTCTGTGAGAAGATGTGTTTTAAACTAACATTCTGCCACCTTTAGAGAATATCCCTAGTTCTGTACTGTAAGTCTGTGGTGAAGAGACATCAAAAATGGCTAAACTCAGACATAGCTTCTGTGAATTTCTGCTTAGAAAATATATGCTGCCTTTGTCACATGCTGAGCTGCACAAGTTAAAATCTGAAGGCAGAGGAAGCATAATGGCAGCTGTAGAGCGGACTATTCATCTGCTATGAGGACAATGTGAAGAAAGAGGAAAATTACCCTCTGTGACAGCCTATCTGTGACCGTGGAAGTGACCATCCACTGAAGAGGAGAGGCAAAATTTCCTGAATGGAAAGGAAGGGGATGACACTCAGAACTCCTCAGCCTACAGCCACGGACTGCAGCTCTATCTCCACAGGAGTGCAGGTCAATGCCTCCTCATACCATTAAAACATCAGGCCTACCTCTTACTCTCTTTGCTATCAAAGGAAGTTTTAGTCAGGTTAAAACAGGTTTTTTGTCTACCAAACAAGGAAGGCAGAACCCAATTCTAAAATAAATTAAAAAAAAATAAATATGTAAAATGCTATTCAAGAACTAGAATTAAATATCTTGCTGGTGATTGTCCTTTTTCTGTCATGGTGATAATCTTCATAACTGGAGTAAAGCTCATCTGTGCAGGAGACAAAGTTCTTCAGGGCTAATCTCAATGTGCTAAGAAATCTTGTAGGAACTGAGAATCTTTATGGCTTTTAATGCAGGACACATTTCTTTGTCCTTGCTTTCTTTAATATAAACACATAGCACTACCTGGGGGAGGGGAAAAAAAAAAAGGAAAGAAAAGAAAAGAAGGAGAAAAAAAGCCCAAATGAGACAAATAACTTTCAAAACGAGACACCAAGACGCTACATTGCACATACTATTCATAAAGGACAGATGATGATAGAACAATCAGTACTTGACAGATGTTAATCAAGTGTTGGATGTTAAAGATATGATATGATGACAAGTATGGTAAAATAATACATTTATAATAATCGAATAGCTACTCCAGTCCCTGAGTATTAGACATAATGATATGTTCCTCTTTGACACTCACTAACACAAGAAAACTTGTGACAGACCCACAACTCAGAAATCCAGGAGCTGCTGTAGCACAGCTTGATAGTCAAAAGGATAATTCCTCATAGAAAATACCTCTGGGTATGCATTCAAACAATTTAGGAGTTAAGCTTTGTTTACATCTAACACAACTTTTGCAAAGCTGTTTTGCACCTCTTTCACTAATTAATTCCTCCTTATTCACACTCTGGCTTTCTGAATAATCCAGAACTTTCTCCATCTTCTCAGTAAGAAATCTAAATTGTAAACTTCACATTATAGATTAATAGTAATCATTCCTAAATTAATGTCTCGCTTCCAGTGACTTAAATTGTCCCCTCCAGCCATTAGAGAATCTGTGAATAATCTTTCTAATGTGGTCTTTCTACCTGTTATTCACTCTTCATCTCACACTGACACCTTTTTCTTCAGAACTCCTGCCCTTTGACTTGGAACAGGAAATTACTTTCTGGTGAATTGAAGTTTTTGTTGCTCTATGTGTAGAAAAAAAAAAGTAATTGTGTTTCAGAGGATGTTGTAGTGTGGTTTGAGATCCAAAGCACAAAATGGTGACCATTGAATGATGACCCAATAATTTCTCAGACCAGGAAGAACACAAACAGCTATTAGAATATACTGATGAAATATCAGTTTTAGTAGATTAATGTATTCTCTGCTGTAGATAAGATGCCAAAAAAAGTCTTTGTAGCTACATTGTCATAACAAAACCCAGGAATCCTTCTTAGTCACTTCTGATAACTTTACACGTATTTCAGCATGATCCTTATTTAATTTAAATATTAAAAATTAACCTTTGAAACTGAACTTTGTGTGAATACTAGTTTTTCACACTAAGTGGAAGTTTCCTTTAAAACCACATACAGTAAGAAATAAACAGTACTCAAGAGCAACTTGGAACTCTGATTCGACAGAAACCATAGACGCCATCAGCTTTTCTGTGCTTATCGCACCTGAAGTATATTGATGGGATGGTCTACTGAAAAAAGTAGGTCATCAATACACAGCTTTAGTTAGAAAATTAAGGTTCAGGGATAGATATTGACAGCCTGAGAAGGAACAGTGGAGGTTAGAAAGAAAAATTAGTGTTTGCAGAAAAATGAGCAGAGTTGAATCCTAAGGAAGACACTATGGGTTTAAAAAATTAGACTAAGAAAGAAGGGCCTTGTTTCCAAATGAAAACAAAACCCCAAGTGTAGATGCTGCTATGGAAGCAGGTTGGGATTGTGCAGATGAAGGAGTGGTAAATTCTGCAAGAATTACTTCACTTACATTCTGACATAAACCTGAACCGGAAATATATGTGGTAGTCTTACCATGGCAGTATATTTTTTCTCCCATAAAACCCAAATGAAACAAAGCATACTTACGTTATAGCAGCCTTTTCCTACTGGGAGATGTTATGTGCTTTATGTTTTCCAAAGCCTCTCTGGTCCTTCTGCATGTAATAGAGAAAGGCTGGCAAATTCTGATCAACCTATTGTCAGTGCCTAAGCCATGTACAATTTATCTTTATGGTAAAAGAAGGTGTTGGAAAAATAAAAGGTAATTTTCTGGCCTCTAGCAATGAGAGAAACAACAAGGAAACAGGAAGGAAGAAAATTAAAAGAAAGAAGAAATTAAGAGCATCAGAAGAAAAGAGGGCAGAATGTGAATGACACAGTCCAGCATTTCTGGAGTTAATAACTCAGGACTTTCTTTTAATGTGTGTACCTCTGTGTTCTGCAGCTAAAGGCACTGCATTCTGTCTCCTGATGCTGCATGTATGCAGCTGAGCTAAGAACTCCCATGACACTACAATTATTTTGATATTCAGGTAAAAGGTGGATTCTCCATTCTTTCCATTGCAGCTGATGACTTTTACTGAGTTTTGGCCAGAAACAGCCCATGTAATGGCCCATTACTGTCCAAAATGGTCATTGACAGATTAGTCATATTGCTAAACTTGCATTTAATTTCTATGAATACTTGGGAGTGGACAATTCTTCTAGGCCATTATCAGGTCATGTCTTGATGCTTTTATTATTTAACAATAAGCTGTGTAACTTAATTGATAACTGAGGACATGATTATGCCAATATACCCACACTAAATTTCTTAATACAATTAACCTGAAAGTATGGCAGAAACTGGCTTGCCTTGCTGTTGACTACAATTTTGAAAACAGAACTTCACTGGCATGATTTTCAGAAGCGACCTCTATGTTTTATGTATCTCTGCATGTTCAACTGGGAACAAAGTGTTAGATTTATTTTTCACTTTCTCAATATTCTGTTCTTTCTGAACTTTAAGTCCTTTAAGGTTTCTCAAGTTGAATACTCAGAATTGCCAGGTGCTTTTGTAAGCGCTGCTCTCAGTAGATATTTGCTAAGCTCAAGTTGCCATTACTCTTTCTAGCTTTGTGTTCACAAATTAAAATTGGTATGACCCAGTTCTTACAAATGTGGCACTTGTGATTTACACCCCTCTGCAGAGCTGTCTTTATACAGAAGAACAGTAGATCCAAGACACACGGTATTTCTGCCAGGAAACTTTTATGACTGGCAACAATTTGGGGAGGGTTATTCCTTTTCACTATTTTGTATTATTTTTTATATATTTCTATTGCTTTTTATGATTTTATTATCTATTACTATTATTTAGAAAGATGAAGTCAGAATGATCACAAGTTAAAGTGCTGCTTGACTCATCCTCTGCGGTAATGTCATTAGGGACCAAAATGCCTGCTTTAACAGAGAAATCTTTGTTGCCTCCTGACACTGAGACACGCTACACCTGCCAGTCTCCCAATTGTCATTTTTCTAGATTCTTTTTTTAAAACTAACCAGAAGCATCTAATTAAGTTTAAAATAGAATAGCCCTGGGAAGAACTATTCTGAAAGCTGCAGTAGAGATAGCAGCTAGAGGAGCAGATAGAGGCTAAGACTTGCAATACCGCGTTCTTTCATGAAATCACGAGAGCTTTATGCAAAAAAAAAAAAGTGAGACTTTTGCAAAGTCAGCCAGCATAAAGCAGCCGTGTAACTAAAGAAAGAGAGCAAATCAACACACAGAGGAGAAATTAAATTTGGGGAAGAATAAGTGCCAGATTAAATGCAAATGGATAGATAAGTAGATGAGATGCCATTGTGCTGGCATGGAATTCACTAGCCTGGTTTGGCATCAGCATGGTTAAAGGGAGAAGAAGAATGGTTAAAGAGTTCAGCAAGATGTTCTGAAAAATTCAGCTTGGCTTAATGGCAAAATCTCCGCTGTAGTTATCACAGTCAATGTAAAACCCTAGGCCCTTGTTTCAAGGAAGCCTTCTGCATCAGAAACTGTTAGGTGCCTGAGGGATAAACTGAGACAAGGAACTGTGGTTGAATTTTTGTGCGTGTATGAACTACCAAAACCAGTTTCAGCCGCATCTAGAAGGCCTGATTCTGAATGCCTGCAGTATCAGTTGAATTAATTAAATTCAGTCAGCAGCTCACTGAGAGTCAAATACTGATTTTGAGGTGCAGACCAAAACAATGAGCAGTATGAAAATTGCAGTAGCTGAGAAAACCCAAGCATCGTAAATCCCTTTCCCTCAGTTCTTTCTTATACCCAGTGAAAGAAAAGAGAAATTTACTGGTGCTATATATTGTTGCCTTCACACTTTCTCAGCTGTACTAGCTAGATAGAGACGTGAAGGAGAGAGGCCTAAAGTTGAGACCCTTTCTATCCCCTAAGTCAGCTGTAAGAAGCGCAAAGATGTATTCTGTTCATATACACCTACATGAAAATCCTGCATTATTTTTGACACAGTTTACAGGAACATTTCTCCTCTTTATGGTCTTCATCATATGAAATCCAGCTAACAACCTAGCCCCGAATTGCCATTGTTTCAAAAGGTACAGTCACAATGCATAAAAATCAAATCAGTCCGCAAAACTTCATTTAAAATGAACAGTGTCTGTTGACCTTCTACTCCAAAAATTATAACTTTTGTATTATTTTAGAAAGCACACATTATACTTTAACAGATTACTGTGCACTTTGCTATTCATTGAAAAGTATAAAGAATCTTCACTTTGACTTCTGAAAGTCTAGTATTTAATTTTCATAAAGCAAAGTTGTAACAGAAAGAGTACTTTCTTAACTGCCTTCAAAAACAGAATCCTTGATTCCTCACCCAAAAGACTTATGTACTGAAATGCTGATTTTGTTGAAACTACCAAGGTTATACTTCCTGGGTTTTTTTATTTACAATATTATTATTATTTTTTTCGTGGCCAGAGATATTGAACTAAATCAATACGTGTTCACAGAAATCCTTCAGAGTTAAACCCAATTCACTTCTTTTAACAATATTAATATAAAAGAAATACTTTTTTTTTCCCTGAAAATTTATTTAGTAGTAAGAAGAGGAAGCATAATCGAATACCTACAATGATAGTTGACAAGTTTCTCCCTTTAATTTTGAGAGGTTGTATTAATATGATAAGATATATGTGTTGTTTGATATTCCTTCACAAAGACAGCATCTCTAAATGCATGGAAATATTTCCTAGCAGTTAAATGGTCTGTTGGATGTATAAGAACTGCTCATTGGCCGCTGCAATCTCTTGCTTTGGCTCCTCAGGTTCCTCCATTAAAAGCTAAAGTATCCCCCTTTTCTATCCCATTACTATGTTAATGATCAAGGAGTGTTCAGAGAATGTAAAGGAGAAATAAGTAAATACTTTGGAGCAAACCTCAATAAATGATCTTGTTAAATCATAGTTTTGCTGGATGGTGCCAACAGTAAAGGGAAAAAAGATGGGATTTGCAACATTTGGAAAGAGACTATCAAGGTAAAATCTACCTCGACAATAACAGGCCTACTTATTTGCTTTCCAGAGCTATAATTGTAAAAGACAGAAGAGGTACCATTTTAAATTATGTTCCCAAGATAAGCATATCCAAGAAAATTTACAGGAAGATGACCTACCAACACCTGATAACCTGCAAGCATCTGCAAAATCTCTATTAAAAAGACAGTTGTCTTGGCTATGGAATATAAATATCACCTTGGCAGAAAAGAATAGTTTATTTTTTAAGTGTCATCTTGACAAACATTGAAGTTTCAAAGCATGGAATATGAGAACACTAAAGTGAAAAGCCCCCAGTGCAATAACTACTATGTTTTTAGCAACTAATCCAGAGACAGGTACTGAAGTACAGCTAGATGCAGTTGTCCAATATAATTTCAGATTGTATGGCTTTGAGTCATATTTCAAAAGGTTTAAAACTGAGACATTATTACCCATATATAGAAAATAATTTGCTATATATCTTTCCTAAATACTCTCTCCTTACAAATCTTTCTCCCTGCTGGCTGGATATTTGTGATTAGTTGTTTGTGTTGGCTGTTGACAGTGGTGACAGCAATGTTTCCAGTGAGAATATCTCCTTCTTTCACTTTTCTCACTTCCTTTTTTTGTAAGGGAGAATTGGGAAATGGGTGGAGGAGAGAATAACATCTATAGCATAACAACCGCATGTTCTATTTTTCTTACGTCTACTCGTGACTTACAACAACATCACATTCTTCTGTTTTTATAAGAGGATTTCTTTTTTTTGTAATTCCACTCCCCAGAGAGAATTATTATGAGGGGTCTTTTCCCATGTTTCTGCCTAGACATAAAAGGAAATTCTAGGGGTATATTTACCAAATATACTCCCAGAACACTATTAATAACCCATGTTGGGTGTTTTGAGAGAAAAAAAAAGACATGGTAATCACTCCTGGAGGCTGCCATTAAGAAGTTCTTTAACAAAACATCTCACCTTGAGAGCTTTCAAATGAATCCTTAAAGCTAGTAATCCTTCCTTAGCAGTCTCTCTTATAGGAAATACAAACATTATATAACACTAGAATGCAATTTTTATTTTTATTTTTTTTTAATTTTTATTCTCTGTTCTCTTCCGCTTTTAGTTTCTACAGCTTTTCTATAAATTACTTCCTCTGTAGAAGATCCCCCTCACATCAGCGTGCTATCAGTGTTTATACCCCTGGAGCACCCCGCTCCATGATGATCTGGCCAGGTGCTGCCCTAGATAGCAGTCTTTCCCTGTGGGCACACCCGTGTTTGTAATGTAGGCATGCAACCTACTTTAAAAATTCCCACCCACGTGCACAGGCAGACTCATACGGAGTTAGCCTTTTCCTTGCTGAAAGCAAGACTGTAAGGAAATACCCTCACTGAAGTATTCACATTTCTGCTTGATAAGTAAACCAGTAGCAGGGGAGCCTGTAATTTGGCTTAGTGTGACCTAGCTCTCAGATATGCAGCCAGTAATGTTTTTGTTGTGTTTGTTTTTGTTTTTTTTTAACTAAACAAAAAGCATTCTGTGATTTTTATTTAATAAGCAAACCTCTGCCTCATTGAAATATTCCTTTTTCCAAACTTTCCAAGATGCAACATAGTTCAGCTGATGTGTGAATTTGCAGCCCTTTATGGGACATTTATAAAGAACTGGTATGACTAGGAAAATATATAAAAAAATCACCCTGCAGCCCATAGTATTCTGCTATATTGGGACTTCTAGAAAGAAGACTACAGAAAAAGAAAAAAAAAACAAACCCAAACACACCTATGGAAGTCTAAAGTGGACTTTGACCCCAGATTGAGAAGATCATGTAGTCAGTCATAATTTAATACTAATGTGAGTCTGGTCCTGCATGTTACTAAATGTTTTAAAACTCCTTACAGAAATCAGTGGGAATTATGGAAGCTCAGTATCCTAACATTAGGTTTCAGAACAAAAGTCACACTTAAGCCGTGTTGCCAGTCAGCGAAGGGCCTGAAAAAAGGCAGTGGCTTAAGTAGAATATAGGTAGTGTACAGGCCTTCAATGCTTCTGACCTCCCCACAAAGCAGTACATTTCCTTGTACGTCCTTAATCCTATACAATACAAATCTCTGAAACAATGCCAATTTTATTGTTTTGATCATTTTCTTGGCAGCAATGTTAGAGCTGGTTAGCTGCAAATTACTCTGTCTGAGCCTCCAAACATGAATACGTTTATGAACTATAAATTACGTTCAAATACATGTCACTCCTGCCTTCCCGGCACTATACAAAGTCCATTAAACTGTATATAATATGGGTTTAATGCTATTTACTTTGATGTCAACAGAGAGAAACGCTGACCATGTGCTCATTGCAGTGGTTCGGATTTTGAGGGGCTGGGTGCACAGGCTGACTGCTAGAGTTGCTTACCATGCAATCCAGGGAAAGTCAGTAAGAAAAATATCATGCAGCCATACAAGTTCTGAATCAAAAAATAGGCATGTTTGGTGGAGTTACGTTAAACTGCTAAGTTTTTCGTGGCTGGGGTTTTGAGTCTCCTTCTCCCATGAGTTTTATTTCAAGGGAATAGCAGTATTACCACCTTTAGCTGTGCATAAAAGGAAAGTTGCAACTCCCCTTTATTAATCATTTAAGTCTTCAAAACTTTATTATAAGTCTCTGCTTCCCAGTAGCTCTGAAAGAGGTGTCTCAACCCTGGAGAAAAATGAGAGACAGAGTGGGACCAGTGGGGGGAACTTACCTTGTCTAGCTTAGCCTGATTTATTCATTATTGCTTTTATAGGCTATGGAGGAAAAAAACCAAAACATTTTAGTATATGATCCATCTAATCGATTTTGGATGTTTTCTTTAGGATGCTAGGATGTTTATCATAGATAAGCACATTTCTTTCCATAGGAGCCTAGCTTATATGTAGTTGTCTGCAGATGTCGCCCCCCGGTCTCATGGGCCTTGTCCAGTGTGATTCCCATGCTCCTGTTGCCAAAGGTAGATAAACTTCCATTAAGCTAACCGGTGTTGCAGATTCCTACGCCTAACTCTCAGCCCATGAGGTGACAACCTGTGGGCCACAGGGCTCTGAGCTCTGCTGGAGGAGCCAGGAACTGAGCAGCTACTTGTGGTGGTCGTGGCTCTTCCATCGCTGCAGCCTCTGAAGCTGTGTATATATTGCTGACTAAAATAATGATTTAAGATTGTACTTAATCTGCTACTCTTATCATCAACACTGCCTGAAGACTAGATCAAGCCAATCGGATCTTTTAGCTAGAAAATATAGGTAGAAGGGCCAAGACACTTTTGCTTGAAAAGAAAGCATTGTCAGAAAAACAGTTCCCATTCACAAAAATAGGTTGTATAGATGTAGTTTTTCTCTATCATCACTATGACAATTCATAAAACTTTTTTATTTTTCAAATACCCATCTATAAAGCAGAGAAATTAATACATCCTTTCTCTCATTTTTTTGCCTACTCTTAAGACAGAAAAATGTCTATTGAAATATGCCGTTTCTGGACTTACTCTTGTATACTGGATTCCTGATCTTGTTTAGGAAAAGAAGGTGATTTAGGAGTTCATGATACTAATTGTCTTTATAGTCACTAATTGCATTGGTAACAGAAGTTCTCTGTCTTTTCCAAAGTATTAACATTTTAAAAGTTGGTATTTATCAGGAAAAAAAAATACCAGACACTATTTATAACTGTCATATGACGATTAATAGGAATACAAGATGGTTCCCCCCATTACACAAAGCAGACATACTCAGAAATTGTAGTAACTGCAGGTCTTTGAGACTTCCCCCTCCCCTTTGAGGTGAGAAGTCTTTATCCCCATCTGCAAACTCCAGCCCCAGTGACTCTTTCCTTGATATTTATTTCATATAAGTCAGTCACCATGAAAGCTGTTTTCAAACTAAATTAGGTGACATCTCTGAGCTTTTCAACACAGGCCTCGGAGTGCTGAAGCCCCAGAAATTCCATTTCCACCTTTGCATTCCACCTGTCTAGAAGACTGCTAGAAGCATTTCATTATATTTTTAACACTGTTCTCTACTTTACATGGATGTTCTATTCTTAGCATTTTGGAAAGGATTTCTGAAATCTAAAAATTCTTCTATGATGGCAAAATATGCTATTTATCTGATGTCTTTGTATGTCCTTCTAGCTACCATCTGCCTGTGTATTGTTTTATTTCCAAAACAAAGGATAAACAGATGATATTGTTTCTTCTACAATGTTTGTTTACATAGGTGGGGCTTGCATTATAAAACTGAATGCTGCAAGCATCCTGTAATGCACACACAGCTTGGTGCTTACTGCCAAATCCGACTATGACTCTTCCTAAGAAATTTAAGTCACGATAAAATATTTAGCAGACGATTTTAAATACCAGATTTCCTGAATGTTTTAATGTTTCACAGCAGGTCTCAGTACCATAAAAGAGTGTGCAAACTGGTTATTTGCACACACAAATATGCATCGTCAGCTGTTGATGTTCTCAGCTGCAGGACCACAAAGGCACATTTAATGCGTATTTATGGTATGGTGTCTGAAATTATACTGATGTATAAGTACTTCATATTTTGATTCCAACCTAGCTATACAGAAACATAACGTCTGCTTGAGCGAGTTCTCTAGATCTTGGCTTTGGATATACATGGACATGGCCTTATTTATCTGACTTCTAGAACAGGTTAATAAAGGGTAAACAGGTCCAAAACAGGAGGTGGAACTTTGTGTCTATTACTTCAGCCCCATGAATTAAATACAGGGAAAGGGAAACAGGTAGGCATTAATATTGAGTTTTCTATCTTTTTTCTGTCCCTGGAATTCATAGAGCTAGGAAATGCTGTATACAAATTCGTTGTATAATTCTAGATACCATTTGGGACACCTCCTACAGATCTGCAAAAGGTATTTTAAAGCAGCAAGTGTATCATGTTATATAGCGATGTATGTATGCAAAATTTCTAAAGCCAGGTGCCCTTACACTAGGAAGTTTGTACAGAATACAAGTAAAAAAATGAAAACCATTATTCTGATAGGTAGCATAAACAAGAAACCTTTCTGGAGGGAAACTCATATTCAGTCAAGAAGGGATCACAGATACCAGATGGGGGATTTTGGTGCTACTGGAAGATTAATGGTTGGTTGTTGTTTGTTTTTTTTTTTTAGTACACTATGTGATATAGAGGTACACTGCAATTAAAACTCTGCAATATGACTACAAAATTTGACATACAGGTTGAATGCATGTATTATTTTTGTTATATTTAAGATATAGAACACTTTTTATTATTGCTATTGTTTGTTTCCAAATTTTTAAACACTGCTTACATGGAGGCATTGCAAGAATACCAGTATCAACTCCAGCTCCCTGACAGCTTTTATGATTCCCTGCTCTTAATTTTGATACTGCAAGGCATTTCACAGATGTTTACCTTTGACTTTCAAATAATCACAATGTACCTTTTTCCCATTTCTTCAAATAAACAATCCTCAGTTTTCGTATGTTTATTTACAGCCTGCCCATAATACTGCAAATTGTGGGTTTACAGATTGTGCAATTTCAGCTCCATCATCATAGATGTTCAGCCTCAAATTACTAATTCATTATATTTCACTATCAATGAATAGTCAAAAAACAATCAGTCTAATTTCATAAGCAATATAACCTCCTCTATGCTTCCTCTACATTTACACACATGCAAACACACATCCATTGCATATGCTAATGGCTTTTGCTCTGTTTCCTTCTGGAAGCTAATAAGAAAGCTTTCTATAAAAATGGTCCTCATTGTCACAGACCACCAAATCTCGTGATAGATTAGCCACCATTTTTGACCCTTAAGATCTTCTAGAGTCATGGGGCACTTTGGTACTCATCTATTTTCTCAACTATACTATAAAGTACTGTGGCTGTTGACTGTATGATCTTTGGTATTCCATTCTGAAGACATTCTCTAATAACATTTTGCTAAATAGTTATGTGATACCTAGCTAAATAATTTCTTTCTTGTGCTCCACAGCTGCTATCTAACCATAATACACAGGACTGCCAACCCACAACCAACAAAATCAATAAAGTAGAAACAGTAGTCATCCTTATCTTTTTAATACCAGATTGCATATTCACCCTTATCTTAAAACAGAAATGCCAGAGAGGGTTTGAAGCAAGTTGCTTTTTTTATTATTTTTTCCTGAAATATTAATGGACAGTGTGTTCTTTACCCCTTCATGTGAAGTAAACCAACACACTGTTAAGAAATCTGAGGTGGCCTATTTTCAGCAGCAAATTAGGTGAATATAGCTTATGGCTTCTATTAAAGCTTGTTAATAGTTAAAACTTAAAAGTTTCAACTCATCAAAATGAAAGACATTTGTGAAATCCTGGTCACAGTGAAATCAATAGCAATAACCTCATTGACATAAGTGATGTCAGGTTTTCAACCACTATGACATGCAAAATGGCTTTCATTAAAACTACAATAATTATAAGGCTGTTGATGATACCAAGTCCTAAATTCTTTATTCAGTTGGGTTGAAATCTAAAGTAATGACCTAATAAGACCAAGTACTTCAGAATCCAGACTAACAATAAAAATAAAATATAGTAACAAATAATGTATTGCATTTACATCTATACTTTCAGACTTTAGGCACAAGCTACTGTAAGAGTAACAAGAGCCACAAGTAGCAGTTTAATATCCCCGTTTCTTGTTAGAATGGTGAAGAGACAGACAGATAAACACACATCCACAGACAGTTCAGCTGATCAATTTTCCAACCAGCAGAAATTCATGAAGGAGGTGTCCTCATTCCAGTGTGCAGAGTCTGGGAGCAGACCCCTGGAGGACATTTCAAAAGTCAAACAGGCCTGGTGGAATGGCTGATAGAACTGTACAGAAACCAACAAGCAATCCATATCCTGGAATAGCTCCAAGATTTCTTCTCCATGGGACAATGGAACTTAGGAACATGGCAATTAATAATTTCTACCTGGAGGGATATCTGAAATGGATGAAAACAATGCATTATTTTCTTCTTTTTTTTTTTTTTTTTTTTTTTTGATCGTGACTCTGGGGTTATTTACCAGCACAATAGATTTTTCTTTAGTTTTGATTTCAATTCTGTCCTACCACAAGCAGACAACAGCACATTCCTTCTTTCTGATATGAGTTATGACTGTTCATATTCAGGAATGTGAAGCTCTAGCTATGTTTACCTGAAGTTGCTGATATTCCCACTTCTTCCTTAAGGACCTGGCTCTGCAGTCCGCAATGGCATTGTGTCCAGCATACATACCTGTTCCTGACTATACTGCACACTGCGTACATATGGTACTGAAGAGTGATCAAAATGCCTTTTTTTCTGGACAGATGCCTTTTTCTCTGGACCTTCAAATTCCTCCTTAAAAGTCACCTCTGTAGGAATGCATAAAACCCTCCTGCATTCTGATAATGGCTAAGCAGGTGGTGACTTTTAATTACTGTGATTACTGCTATTGACTAGCTACAAATTGTGCACACAGTGTGTCTGTGCTAAAACATCCTATTATACTTGTTATCCCTTCCTCTTGATATCCCACACTTGTTCTTTTTTTAATCCACCTATAATGTCACATCTTTTAAGTTTTTAAGGTCTATAGAGCAAGACGGTTTTAGGCATGGGTCAGCAAGTACATTACCATACTGGCACCAAGTAATACACTCTTATCACAAGAACGGAGTCAGCAGGGCACTTGTGAAACAACGGGTACTCGGCAAAATTTAAGATAACCCTTTCTGTCACATATGTGCCTCTTAAATATACGTAATAGTGTATGCGTGCGTGTCAGTTTGTGTGGGTGCAATTTTATACACACACACACACACACACATTAGTCTCAACAAAGCTGGTTCTTCTAAATCCCTTTGGAACAAAAGTGGTAAAAGATGGTAATATTAATCTCATAGGAAGTCAAAACTGTTGTCAGTCCTAAAACTCTTTGAAAATCTTCACTGACAGACTGAATTCCCAGAGTTCATTCTGGCGTTTCCTAACCAGAACACCTGACTAATTTCAAATGAGTTTATATATATTTTTTGATACAGACCTCTCAGTTGAAGACCCTTTATTCCCATTGTCAAGGAGTTGTGAATATGAATATTTCCAGTACAATCAATAGGAGTAAGGAGCTCATGATTTGGCTCAAATAACAGTCTTTTTCTTTTTTTTTTTTTATTTTTATTTTCTCACGTCTCCACTCTGTGATATTCCATCACACTTTTCTGTCCAGTGGCAATAAAGCATTGCATGAGACACCTAATTAGTCATGACTTAATGCAAACTGCATTAAAAACAATAAAGTAGAATGCAACATACCAGAAATAATTCCATCCCTTAAACTATAGCTATTGTTTAATGTAGCATATGGCTAACAGAATTGGAGTAAAAATGCTAATTTTTGTTCTGTTGACTTTTTGCAGAATAACAGAGACTGCAATAATCTAGATTCAGAGTACACAAGGGGCCAAAGTCTTTGGTGGTGTATCTCTGCTTGTCTGAGTCAACATGAAGTCAGAGCTGCAAGTGATGTGGGAAGGTAGGTGAAGGAAGAAGTAGTGGTTTTCACATCTTCAAATATTCCTTCTTAGAAACTAACTTTATGATCATTATATCATAAATGTCATCTGTCTGTCTAGGTTGTGTATTCTCTTTTTTTCTTTTCTTTTTTTTTTTTTTAAAAAAAAAAGACAGTGATAGGCAAAATGAGGTAGTTCTGTTCTGAAGTGCACTATAAAGACATTGGTTCTATTGCCCTGCTGTTCTTCCCGATTTGACTTCAGGTTTTTCAATTAAAGTAGTACATTGATTCTGAGTTAAATTTACTTTAAGGTGATGCCTTTCATCTGATTTTATGATAAGTATTGATTTTTATTTAGCATCTACTGTGTGGTTTCAGTAAAACTAATAATGAATGTTGTTGATGCATGTTATTTACTGTTTGATCTGAGTTTTATAGCTTGGGGACTTTCTTGAAGGCATGTGCTATGTTAATAAAAATAGTGATTTTCTCATCCAGTTCAGTTGTCAGGTATGGAAATGTTCTTGTTATTGCCAGAGTAACTTTAAGATTACATGTTTACACTGGAGAGTGCAGGTTCTTTAAAACAAAACGTGTTTATTTATCTGCTGTTATCTGTTGACTCTTACAAGTGTCATATTCATATTCTGCATTTATTTATCTTGCTTTTACTTTAGCATATGATTGTACAGTTGTATGCACCCTACTGAGCAGGTAGATCATGTCGATATATGCAACACCCTTCAGGCGTGTTCTCACTTTGCAAGCCTCACTTCTCCATATCTACGTTATTGTGCCATAGTCACAGAATCATAGAATCATAGAATCATAGAATCATAGAATGGTTTGGGTTAGAAGGGACTTTAAAGATCATCTAGTTCCAACCCCTCTGCCATGGACAGGGACACCTCCCACTAGACCAGGTTGCACAAAGCCCCATCCAGCCTGGCCTTGAACACTTCCAGGGATGGGGCGTTGACAACTTCTCTGGGCAACCTGTTCCAGTGTCTCACCACCCTCACAGTAAAGAATTTCTTCCTCAAATCTAATCTAAATCTACCCTTTTTCAGTTTACTGTTACCCCGTGTCCTATTGCTCCACTCGCTGATAAAGAGTCCCTCCCCATCTTTCCTATAGGCCCCCTTTAGGTACTGGAAGGCTGCTATAATGTCTCCATGGAGCCTTCTCTTCTCCAGACTGAACAACCCCAACTCTCTCAGCCTGTCTTCATAGCTCCAGCCCTCTGATCATCTTTGTGGCCCTCTGCTGGACTCATTCTAACAGGTCCATGTCCTTCTTGTGCTGACGACTCCAGAGCTGCATGCGGTACTCCAGGTGGGGATCTCACCAGAGTGGAGTAGAGCAGCAGAATCACCTCCCTCAACCTGCTGGCCATACTTCTTTTGATGCAGCCCAAGATACGGTTGGCTTTCTGGGCTGCAAGTGCACATTGCTGGCTCATGTTGAGCTTCTCGTCCACCAGCACCCCCAAGTCCCTCTCCTCAGGACTTCAGACCAAGTCTGAAGGGAGTTGCACATATCCATATGGCCTACCTGGTCAATACCCTTCAGCGTGAATCTCTGGCCATCCAGCTCCTAGGAGGAAGATCAGAGATATGCAATACCTTCTGTAGTTTTCTCCTGAATACACACAGCTGGAAAACTTCCACTCTGTTTTCCCTTACAATGGCATCTCATGCCTGACACCAAGCACAGCAAAGGACCAGGGATCTTTCCTGGAAGGTTCTGGCATTATCTCAAGGACAGAGAGGTAACCTTTTTAAATCAGGATGATCACAAAGGAAATGTCAGGAATAATGTCTCAAGAGGTCCCTCGCTTTTTTGATTCTCCTGAAACCTTCAGATGAGATGCCATTATGAGATGATTTGACCAAACAGGATAAAAACATGCTGTATCACTGCTCTCAGGCCCATACATCTGTCTCACATGAGTCTAAATTCTGCTGTCAGCATTTTAACATAAATCACAAACAATTTCCCGGAAATGTTGGTCCGATTGCAATTAAGTAATATTGTAAAAACAAGAAAGGTTCATAAACTGAATTTTGCAAAAAATCTTAAGCCTTTTTGATATGTTGTGAACAAATATCATGTAAGAGATCCTGGTTCTGTGTTCACATCAATTATTCACAAATTGTTATTAGTGTTTTCTTTGAATGATAATTAGTCACTGTTTATAAATCACAAGGTACTATTTCTCTCTCTTGATATAGAAATTACATTTGTTAGACCATATACTAGAGAATGTCAGTGACTGAACATATGAATTTTCAGGAAAAAATCATTAATGAATAAATATTGAAATTTTGGGATTTTGCAGAAACTGCCATTTTTACATTACATCCTTGGAATAATATGACCCAAGAATAAGAATCAAAGTGATTTTTTGAAAATTCATAATAAGCTACTTCAAAATATTTGATATATTTTATATATTTATTAAATTGTTCCATTAATCTATGGCTAAATGTACAAATCTGTAAGTGGTGTAAAACTGTATTGCTAAAAAACTGGAAATTATATTAGAAGAATTAAGACTCAAATTAAACCCTATTCATTGATGTAATCAATTTATTTGAAAGGCAAAGCTAAGATTAACCTGTTCAGACTATACTTAAATAAAACAAATGGCAAAAAGAAAAGAGAGCTTTTTTTTTTATTATTCTTTGTTTTGTTTTGTTTTGGTTTTTTTACCTAATTGACCTAATGGACACTATTTTCATTACTTTTTTTGGCTTAGAGGACCATTCTTTATTTTGAAGTCTTTCCCTGCTTAGAATCCAGAGCTCTAGAGGTTACTTATGATGAAAGAATCTTTGAACATCCATTATCTGCAGGCACTGAAAGATTGGAGCTGTCATTTCCAGAAGTACACATTGACAGAAAACTGCTATTTTTTAGTCTAATTTTGTTTTGAGAAACTGTTTAATACAGCACTGTCCATCAAGTAGGTATCGAAGGCCTAAATATGAAAGATAATTTGAAAGCACTCAGTGTCAGTGTTATGTCACCTACCAATCACAGTACATTGAAAGTATTCTGAATGACATATGTTCATATTTTATCAACAAAGGTACTATATACAGTGATATGTATATGATGAACAGTTTTTACCCTCATTTTCTGAGAAAATAAGTTAATGATCTGTCTTGGTATGTTTACATATGTCTGTCTGTCTCTCTCTCCTCTCTATGTCATCTGTGAAAAACATTTTTGAACACTCTGGCAGATTGGAACCGATAAAGAGAAAAGGGCATAAAGATAATGAAGTTTCCTGAAGTTTTGTGAAAATATGCAGTGGGGTAAAGAAATTCCATGATTTCTTCAGCTTTATATTAAAGAACAAAGAGCCTATTTTATAAATGCCTCAGCCACTGAATAGAAGAGCATCACTCAATGCTTGCAGTTAACTGGAGGACACAAATCTGAAAAAATAACTCAGACCTCATTAGTTCCATGCCCATAGAACAATTTTGTTTTAGCTTTTATGAATACTGTTGTAGGAGGAATACTGCATTTGCATTGCTGTTGTGAGTGTAGTCTGTTAAATGTCTTGTTCTTAATTTTCTAACAAAAGAAATATATGTAAAACAAGAGGGTGCATATACGAGAATAATGTAATATGGGCATACAGTTGCATGCATGTACATGTCAATGCAAAACTTGGAGTTGTACTCTTTTTGGCTTCCAATTTGAATTCCAACATTTCTCTATGTTTTTAATGTCGCATGTAAATCTTGTTCTGTAATTTCTGTTTTTACTATCATAATACTCATGGAAGCAAATTATTCCAGAAAAAAGAAACTTCCCCAAATATTGATCTGCACAATTCCATTCTTTTTTTCCTTCTTCTTTTCCTTTTCTCTTATTTATTTTTTCTCCCATTACAAGGTAATGATTTGATTGTATGATGTGCATTATTTTTGTTCTTTGTGAGCACAAAAACAAAAAGTGAAACAATCTGAAACAGAACAGCCAATGCAATAGTCTTATGTCAGACTGAAAAAAAAAAAAGTTTGAATTAAACAAATTAGCCATTTATAACTATTTCAATAGAATCCTGACTTGGCCTTGAAGTACAGTTCAGCATAATAAAAGGGGTATGATGTCTCAAGGGAATTTACTGAAACTATTCTGGAAAATTTTAACTGAGGTTGTAGAAGTTTCATTTCAGATCAAACCAAGGAAAGTCCTAAATCTCCTTTTCTCCAGTAAAGGGACAATGCATAAGAAAGGTTTCCAAGACATTAAATCCTATATAAATAGATAAAAGGACATGTACATTTATATACACACATACACAAAAATTTAAAATACATTGTCAGACTAGTAACTGAATGATTATTCAATATTGTGTGCAAATTACCATTATTCTAGGTCAAGTCTTACAAAATACTCTGTAACCATTGTTCTCAAGTGAGATGTTCACAATTTAACACTTCTACAAATGCAGTCACTGTGCTAGATGAGCTTTTTTTCTGAAAAAATAGCTAATTATTTAAATCCCTCAGTGGAGGTGAGAACTTTCGAGAATCTGACAGTATTATTCAGAAACATATTTTTAAAGTTATTTAGCAGCAGGATCTTCAAACGTATTTAGGGCTTAACTTTTTTTCAAGGCCCAATACATTGTGTCAGGTTCAGTTAAAGGCCACAGGAACATTTAAATACCTATACAGAGTTTGGTGCCTGAACTTTATAATAATCAACAAATACCTGATCAATGAGGCTTAATTCACTTGCCTCACAAAAATGTCTAATGCTGTTTGAGATGCCATAGGGTCTCAATGTCTGCCTGTCTGCCACTCCAGAAGAGTGATATAATTGGATATCTCAGTTACTTGAATAAATAAGAGTTTGACACCTAATTCTAGGTTTCTAAGAATTAAGAGATGTCTGATGGATCTTCCATACAGCAATTTTTTACTCTTCAGTGATTTATAGGTATGTCTCAGTCCTAACCTTTTTATGCTCAAAAAAGGTAGATGCCTATGTCAGCTGTGGGTCTGAATGTCCAGTTCACCAAAAATTATGTTTTAACAGGAATCAGAGCCTTAATTTGAAATTACTTGGAGTTAGCTGACTATGCCTTTAAACATTGACTACTAAAAACTCTGTTATCCACAGAACCTGGAAGGCAAGCAGAAAATAAGGAATCTTTGGCTATGTCTGCTCAGTCAACCAGAGGCAGAATTGATGGTGTCTGAAACTGCTAAATAAAAGAGAACTGGGGACTATCTATCTCTGCTCCTCATGCCAGGTGTCACCAAGTGACTTAAGAAGCTGTACTGCTTAGGGATATACCTCTGCAGAACTGACAGGAGAAAACTGGGGAGAAAACTCAAACACTTGACATCTCACCATATACACTGCTTTTTGTTATCTCATTTCATAGCAACATTGTGAATTTTTTGCAGCATTCTCCTCTCTCTCTGAAGGTCTAGCAACTAGCTAGACAAGTATGGATATAAACTAGTTGATAACTACTTGGCCTCAAGGAGAGAGGTTGGTCTTCGACTCTTTTTTATTAAGCAGTGTTGGCAAAAAGCCATTTAGGTCTTTAATCCATTGCTTTTTAATATAGACTAGGACATTAGTAAGACAGTGGCTCCTACCAATCTTCTCTATGAACAAAATGTCTCCAGGGAAAAAGACTGAAAACAATCTTTTACATTTTTAACAGTTACAGGAGGTTATACTTACAAAATGTTCATGTAATTGCACAAAACATGAGATTCTAATTCTTCTTTCTCTTTTACTGATGACTTTACTTGACAACTTTGCTAGCTTCCAGGGAAATTTTCTCAGCAAATTTCACCAGCTTATTTGTGAGGAGAATCAAAAGGCTGAACAGCATAATATTTGAATATAAATTACAAGAAACAATCTATTATTTTTTCAGATCTTCTGCTTAAAATTTGAAATTCAGTACTTACACCATAATTGTGCAGATGTATTGCAGAGTTGCTTTCTCATCATTGTGAGTTTTTAACTAGCAATTGTGCTATAACAATTCAAAGCCACTTCTTTAATCAAATCTTGCTGATTCTTACTACCTTTTGTTTTCTGATGCCATAGTTATGGTCATATTTGTGATCTATATTCTCCACATCAATGACCTCATGATCACCAAACTTGTTTAATTTATTAATACAACTATAAGGGGTATCATCTCAGTACTTGCAAAATAGAGTGGGGTCAGTTTCCTGCCATTTATTAGACCTTCCTTTTGCTATACTTGATTTCTGCTTTTGCTTAAAGCTGCTTTTCTATCTGTTCCTACACAAAAACTGTAATTTCAGGTATTAAACATCACATATTTTATTAGCTGATACTATATGACAAGTGCTCAGCTTGGCACATTCTTTAAAAAATGAGCAAATGCATTTTGTAGAAAAGGACTGAGTACTTACATAGTAGAAGTAGTAGCTATGGTATTACGTACTGAATTAATTCAGTAGCCAATAAAAATAAAAGCACATTCTTTGCTGTTTTGCATTCTGAAGAGCATCTAGTCTGAACACAGAGAGAGAGAAGAAAATATAACTTAGGAAAAATAAAGAATGTGACAATGGCAAAAATACAGTGTTGGTTGGGTTTTGTTTTTTTTTGTTTTCCTAGTATGGAATGAATACATGGATTAAAAAAAAACAAAACAAAACAAAACAAAAAACCCAAACACTGGAGGGAAGTAGAAGATAGGGACTTTGTGGAAAAGAAGAAAGATCATTTAATAAAGTTGATGTGAAGAGACTGAGAGAAGGGTGAAGCAAAAAATACCACATCACTACAGAAGTAGGAGTCTGTGTCCACACAAAACAGTGGCTTCTCACTGTTGGCCTTTCATGAAACACTGGGACTGACTCAAGGGGTAATGCTACATTTTCTGTCTTAGATTATACTTGGGATGTACCAAACTAACAAGTAAACAGTTCCAGTCACTCTTCCACAGGTTACTGATGTGTGGCACAGGGAAAGTCCAGAGCCATTCCCCCTTAAGCGAATCACCACACCACCCAATTGCAGAAGTAGATGGCCTCTGAGGGAAACTTGGTCACAAAGTAAGTTCAGAAGGGAAGCGTGAATGGAAGGAAGTGTGAAGTTCCTCAGAAATTATGTAGTTAGGGATACTCATTTTTGTAGATACAGTGTTGGGTAAGGGGGTTACCTCTCAAGGTGCTTAATTTCTTTCTAATTTCTGAAGTAAAACCTCCCTGGTATGCAAATAGCTTCTATCCTACGCTACCTATGGCCTGAGTATGCTGTCCTCCAGCGCCCATTGTTTCAAAATTATGTGAGAGCTAAAGTCTGAGTTCATCAATATTTGGTTCTTTCAAAACTTTTGTAAACTCAGTTCCAGATGGCCATCTCATGCTTATTGCATAAAGACTCACAAATTACTTGTTTTAGTACTTGCCCATGACCTGATCCAGGTACAAACTTTCACAATAGGGTTTATGTAAACTGTAACTAGGACAAGTAGCATTATTTTCCTTTTGCAGTGTCCACAACACTCATTTAGGTCAAGAAAGACAAAATAGAAGTTTTTCCTCTATTTATTTGGTTTTTAAAACATATTTTCTATAAGGTCCATAAAGAAAATGCTCTTAATACTGGACTGTAGAACAGTTTTTTGTTTTTTTTTTTCACCATACCGTTTGTCTGTTCAAAGTAGAACAGTTTTAACTAAAGAAAGAATGAGTTCACATTCCTCTCTAAATATTATATCTATTATGATTTTCTTTTGGAGATATGGCTTAAGTATCTTCAAACAAAGGAAGAACTGCAATATGAATATCCAATATAATTGCTGAAACTTCTATCTACTAGGCTATGAGAGCAGAGGGAGGTACTACTTCCTTTTTCTGTCACTGTCTAGAAGATAAACTGTTTTAAGTGCCTAATCTTAGGGTGATATTCAAGGCTATGAACCCAGTAGAACCCCTAATAGCTTTATAGAGTCATAGGCTAAACTGCATTTTTATCAGCACTCCATCTTTCTGACATTAGGTGGTTTGTACTTCTTTATGTTGCATTTTGTATGTCTCATTCTAAGGTACTCAAATTTTGTAGAGAGCCTGAGTTTGCTGTAAAGAAATCCACAGACAGAAAGATATAGAAAGTTTGGCTCATTGTTCAAATACCAAATCCACTTAACCTCTAATTCTTGGAAACTGGGTATGCAGAAGGCACAGGTAAAAGCACGCAACAATAATATGACTAATAAAATAATTCATAAAGGTTTCTTCATACATGCTAAGGAATATCACATGTTTCAGCCTCACTTAATTAATATGTAGTGCAAATTCATTTTCATGAGCTTTCTTTTCCATTCATCACTGATTTAGCAATGTGCAAGTGTGTGGTGCCTCTGCATAATTACAGGTGCCTGTTTCATTTTTACTAGACAAGGTATAATTAATACATAAATTCTTTTCTTTTTCTGTTGGAGAGAGGCATGTTGATATTTTAGAGAGCAATGTGTGAGCTATGGGACAGTGACAGGATAAATATAAGGAGAGTTCATTTGTGTACGTGCTGAGGGAAGTAAATTGCAAGCTTCTCTGTCCCTTACTACTAACAAAATTGTGCGAAGTTATGCATCAGGAGGCAGCATCAGAAACAGCAGAAACTGAGGTGCAAATAGAAACAGAAGATGGAAGAAAGTCACAAATGGCTGCCTTCTAGGCAGGCACAGTAGGAAAGTCGTACAGAAGGCGGGGGGGGGAAATATCTGTGGAAAAATTTCAGAGAGTTAACAGAGGAAATGACAATGGAGTTTGTTCTGAACTTCACTTATATAGATGTACATCTGGAGTAAAAACAGTGTAACTATTTTGGGTGTAAAAGAGCATGAATGGGCGGTGAGTTTGAACAATTATGTGGGAAATTTCTCATGTCCACCATTATGAGATACTTTCAGCAGTTTTGCCTTTTCTGAATTTTTTTTTTACTCATTCACAACTTCAATAAAGCTTCTTTTGAGAATCTACAGAACAGTACAGATTAGGACCTAAAAAATATTACTCTTATTTTTTCCCAACTTGGAGAGCTCAGTTTAGCTTTGGTCCAAGACCTAACCAGACATTGTCAGCATAGCCTGTAAATTATATTCTTATGTGATTTAACCACAATATACAACCTCTGTCTCACTGCTGAAGGAATCTGAGAGTTGACAGCTGCTGCCTTTCACTTTTTCATTTTCATTCACGTTTCTGTACCCATGAGATATGATGTTTAATGATCTAGCCTTACATGGTCTTGCTGGACAGTGTGAAACTCCAGTGGCTTCAGGTTTATGTGTCCACCAAACTCAGCAATGAAGATTGTCAGTAGATTTAATGCTCTGTTAGTGCAAGCAGTCATGCCAAATGATATCTTTCAGACTCCATTTTAAAATCATTTGGATGTTTTACCTGTTACTCCTACTGAAAGGCTATTCCAGGATTTTTTTTTCTAGTTTTCAGATAGTTTGTAGACATAGGCTTTTGTGATAACATTGGCCTTTAGATCAAATAGTTCTCTTTCTTTCTGCTGTTTACCTCTGGTGGGTTTAATATCGACTGTCCTCTCAGACTTAGGTTTTCACCTCTTCTTTGCATGAAAAGTTGTATATTCCCTAATCATCTTAACCTGCATCTGTTCCAATACATTTTCATGGTTCTTCAAGACAGGTGACCAAAACTTCAAGAGTCATACATGAAAAGTCTTGCCATAGTGCAGGGTACTTGAGCTACATAACCATCAACATCTGAATCATGTAAGAATACCTTGCCTGTTATACCAAAAGTTTTTATTTACCTTCCTGGTTTATATGGTCATATTCACTCCCCCAAACATGAGCTCGATTTGAAACTATTTCTTTAGTATGTGGACATTTCAACTGTTTATTACTTATTGCAACGTATTTTCTATATAAACTGTACATTGTGTTTAGTCTATTTGATAACTGTGTGGGTTTTTTATACAAAACTACCAAATTAATCAACTTGGTTTTTCTTCCATATCCATTCTGTTCTTTAGTATACCAAATTTTCCTCTTCTTGTATTTTAAAACCAGGAACAGAAACAAAAGGAACTACAGGTCTAACCTAAGCTTCCCATTTGTAATACTAACATTGACCTCAGAAGAAGTAAGAAAAACTTTAATGTGATAAGCAAGTACTTTCTGGTATAAAAAATAACAAATAATGCTTGATTATAGCTGTAATGTTTATGCTATTCTGATAGATTCAGACAATAGTAGAAGACATTAACGATTACAAAAATATTAAAATTTGAGCTACATCCCTGATTCAGAGTTTTGGGGCTTGGGGGTATGGGTGATGTAAATGAGCATTTGAACATTATTTTCTCTGGCACTGTATTTTGTTCTTATTCTTGCTATCTTAATGATTTGAACACAAAACTATAGACCTTTGTCTTAAGTATGCCAGTTGAACAAGTTTTTCAAAGTATATACTTCTGAGGATCATTCAGCTGTTAGCTTTTGAGTCAAATCTGCTACATGATTGCTGCACACTTCATTCTTCTATGATGTAAGTGCCGTTCTCCTGAGATAAGTGAAGTTTCATGTCTCCATTCTGCAAGAAACTCCACTTAGTTGGACTCCTGTGCCCACATAAAACCAAAGGTCTGATGAAAGTCTTGGTTAAGGAAATTGCCCTGGAGCTAGGAGGGGGAAATTGAATTGCTCATATGAAAGAATTTGGTTACGAGAGCTTTTCCTCAAGCCACTTGTGCCTGTCAGGCTTAGCTATTAGAGACATCAAGGTTTTAGGGGGTTTAATGTTATATAAACCTTGTATATGACTGAAGCTTTCAAACCTTTTGCGCAGCCACAATCCTGTTTCTACAGATATGAGCATTTTTCATAAGCAGAGAATATCTTCTAGTTGTGAAGCTTCACTACTGAGCATACAGCTGAGAGTGCATCTGGTGAAAAAACAGCTGCTTCACAGGACTGGTGATTCTGAAGCTTCGGAAGTGCTCCTGAATACCTTGCTGCACAACAATATGCCTTTCTGATTTCACTGATTACTAGAAAACATTTATTTGCTGCCTTGAGTTTCAACTCTCTACCTGGACTGTGCAGCTTCTAAGGCTTCACATGCTGTTACTCTTTGAGTACCTGAGATATGGCCTAGGGAGCTGGAAAACTGTAAGGGCTTCCACTGCCCTGTTTGTTTAGTTGTCAAACCCTTGGGTAAGGAGCACTTAGTTATTATTGGTTACCACCCAAAAAAAGACTAAAAGAGTTCCTTAGTTGGGAATGTAAAACCTACTGTCATGTCTGTGAATGTAATCAAAAGCAGATGAGTAGGTATGAGTACAGAGAATCATATCAAACAATCATATATAATACTTCCACAACATATTTTCCTGGCCTTCAAGTATTTGCACCACAAGAATTCCTTGAGCCACATAACTGATTTCATGTTTTCAGTAATCCTCAATGGATTTTCTCATGAACTCATACAGTTTCTCTCAAAATACATGAAAACTTTTAGCATCTTGCAACAGGGAATATTATACCTTGACAACATATTTTGTAAGGAACCTAGTAACTATTAACTGAGACCAGGATGAAGTAAATAAATAACTAGCATAAATAAAGGTATTTATAGACTAAATATCCCACTGTGATGTTTTGCTGCACATCACAGTATCAAAACAGAGGCATAGGTGAAGTGAAGGAAAAACACAGTCAATGTAGCAGACTAAGATGAAATAGGAAATTCTTCCTTCATCCAACTGATTTTTGGTAACCTTTTCTGAAACAAACCTTTCCTAAATATCTTTTTTATATACCTTACACTTCAGAGAGAACATCAGCCTAAGGGTGTAATTCTCCTCTTCAAAGTCCTTCCAGGTATCTGCATGCATTTAACACTTTTCTCCAAAGCAAGTTTACTTCTTACTTTTCTTAGAGACAGTCCATCTGTTTTTCTTAATTAAAATGCATACTGAATCACTTCCTCACTCTCTTAGAAAGGTGAATGTCTCTTTGTTAGACCAGGTGTTGTCTCCTTACTTGACTGACCAGTTACCTCAAGTTATAAAACTCTTCCCCTTTGTGACATGTAGTGTACTCATTCTCAAAGATAAAACCATACATTTTATTGCTGTTCTTCATCTGACATCAGACACAACGAGTATTTGTAATTAGTCCATCTTTCTTCAAGCTTGCTGTAGCAAAATTTAAAATGCATTTTGGCGGGATTTCGATACCTAGGTGTACAGACTGTTTACACTCCCTGTTACAACATGACACTGAAAGACTATAAATTCTGCCACTTGGATCAAAATTTTCCCAAGTATCATTATAAAGGGGTTATGGTACATCTTAAGATCACCCTAGTTTCTAGTTTCACAGACAAGTCTCCAGCTGCTGTACAACAACTTGGAGGCTCTTAAACTGGTGTATTATTAAGTCATTCACACTGATAGTGAGAACATCAATAGTTACATTTATAGCTCATGAATCCAAGAACAAATTGATCAAACAACATATTCTACAGCCTAAAAGAACCACTCCCTGATGTAGTTAGAAAAACATTTATCTGTTATGCTGTAATTCCATTCTACAAGAAGGGACTACATTTTCAAAAATATTTTGCAGTTACAATTGCAGGTAGTTTGGTGGGTTTTCCAAGGTCCTTTTTTTTTTTTTTTTTCCCTTTTTGTATGTATTTTTAGTATCAGCATTGAGAACAGAATTTGTAGAATTCTTTCCCAATGGCTCCTTTAATAGGTAGAGAGCTGAGCTCCTTTCCAAATCTGTCTCTATATTCATACTTTTCAATGTTGAATGCTATAATCTTTTTGAGAATCAGGATCTGAATCTTTCATGAAATATCATGCAATATTATTGTTGACAACCTATTTGGAAAAAACATCTAGCTAGTGTAACTGATGAACACAGTCTTTGGAGTCTAATATGACTCAGTTTGATGCTTACTTCAGGTAAAACATATTTTGTGGACAACATACTTATGAACATTAAATTCTCTAATTTCTAGTATTCAAAAATATGTTTGTCTCCCCATCTGAAAATTCATTTTGAAAAAATTCATTTTTTTGTCAAAAAAATGGAGAAAATAAGTTATTATTTTTTCCTTTTCTTTTTTTTTTCATTTCCCTGCTTTCCTTCTTTTCGCTATTATTAACCAAAATTGGAAGAAGAAAAAGGGAGAAGTGAAAACACATAATATGGGAATTGCATAAAAGGTTTGAGAAACATTCAAAAATCATGTTAATAGAAATTAATTAAATCTAACAAAAGTTTCTATAAAAATTTCAAAATCCTCCATACAATTTTCTCATTATTAAACAGCTCTATTAAGCTCATTGCTGGATAGAACTGAAACTAACAATATACACAGTTTAAATCTAGTTCTGAATGCACATTGATCTGTATGGGAATAAAAGAACTGTTAAAACACAGTGACATGATTTAGTTTCAGACAGTGACGATACTGACATATAAAGTGTGCAGCCATTGTAGGTATGTAAGTTCATGTGACAAAATACATCCCCTCCTCCTCCAAAGACTGATTCTGAGGAAACAGCCATCCACAATTGTTCTCCATATTTTTTTCCATCACCATAAGATTGTGCTTTCCTCTAATGCCTGATATGTGTTATAGAAGTCAATAAAGTTGAACCAGAACAAAATTAGAATAAAATATGACTAAAAGGCTCCCAGAACATGCGTCCTTGTTTGTGAAGCATATCACCTCATCTGTACGCAGAGACAACCCAGCAAAAACTAGCAGTAGTTCATTCAAAAAGAAGAATCCTTCTTTCATACTAGACATTGACCAAGTCCTTAAAAAATTTCTACTGAAATAAAACAGTACTTTCATAATTAATAAAATCTTAAATAAGGATTTATTTTGAACAATCATCGTGATATGTGATCATGAGTATACACACAGAATTCTGGAGCATTTTAACCGGATCAGTATCTGAAAATCCCCAAACTGGGGAATTATAAACTAAAACGTTAAGAAAATGAAAAGCATTTTAGTTATTTCAAGTAACATCAACAAGTACACTCGGAAAAGCTCTGAGTGAAAATTATTGTTTTAAGTGAGTATAAGAGGGAATAACTACCACTTGAATAGTGTATGGATTCTGGTTATTGTGCAGGATCAGCATTTCATTGTCCAGGGTAATTTAAACATGTGGTATAAAACATACAAAAAGCAATTGAAATTACTGTCATTTAGAGCAACCTGATGCTTTTCAAATTCAAAAGAAATATATAAAACACTAAACATGAAGAATACCACTTTTCATATCGCAGATATGATACCTTATTGAGGTATCACAGTTAAAAACCAGAAGTGATGATAGAGAAATAAGGAAACCCTTTTTAATGCAAATAACTCAAGTAACTCATATCTTGTATAAATATCTATATAATAAATCTATGTCCAAAACCTAAGATCTGCTCCTTTTGCTCCTGAGTCAGATCTCCTGTTGCTATCTCCTCATTTCATTCTGTAATTCTGATACATCTGGCTATGCAATCTCAAGAGGAAAGTTGGCATTAGTTTTGTCCAATGTGTATCTTTATTTAGTCCCACTCTCTTCAAATGTGTGTTTAACCTTTTCTATGCCTAACTTCCAATCCCCAGAAATCAGTACTCGTTCATGCAAAAAGTTTGTTAGTATGCTCCCCTTTTTGGCAGACATTAGCCAGACCAAATGCAAAGTGGATAAAGGTACCCCACATTTCTTATCAATTTACTTTATAATCAACAGAAGACTGCTGAACATGATGGTTATGACATTCACCAGATGTGCAAAGGGAGATGACCAGTCTTTGTCTCCCTGGCAAATTTAAAACTTTAAAGCAGCCTTTTCCTTCTACTGCTCATCACTCATTTCCAGAGAAGAGACACTTGATCAGCTAGTGAAATGGTCGGGGAGAATCATGCATCAAAACAGTCAGGGGAAGTGATTCAGTTGAGAAATAATGAAGCTCTCTCCATGGCTAAATAATTTTTTGTATCCTTACAACTGAAGGAGCAATGCTGGAAGGACAAACTTACAATAGAACTTCAAAATGTTGTTGAATATCAATCATTTGGTGAAAAACAATTTGGATTATTGAATTTTTCAGGAATTTATATCTGGAATCAAGTATTTTAAGCCTTTTTTAGGTATACCATCTTTTACTTCTGAAAAGGAACTCTTCTTTATTGATAGCTATATTTGGTGCTAGAAACTGTATTCCTATAAAAAAAAAAATCTAGCATGAATTATTGGTGCAGGTGCAGGTGCCCAGGTGTGCCTGCACAGGCACAGCCTGTTTCAACTGCCTCTAATGGACCCATCACAGGACACGGTTGAGCTCCTCAGTCAAGATGGTGGTGCCTTAGGTAAAATGTATTTAAGAGACGGCAAAATGCTGCTTGGCAGTGAGGAGTAAGAAAAAAAATGTGAGAGAAGCAGCCCTGTGAGCACCATGGTGAGAGAAGAAAGAGGGAGAAGATATGCTTCAAGTGCTAGAGCAGAGATTCTCCTGGAGCCTGTGGAGGAACCCATGCCAAAGTGTCTCTGTCTTGACCCATGAGCTTTCTCATCCTCTTTCATGCCTCTGTCTTGCTGAGGAGGTGGACGGAGGGAGCAGCTGGGTGGGAGTTCGGCTGTTGACAATGGCTAACCAACCATAATTCTTCATATTTTTCTTTTGACACATTGATATAAAAAAGGAATACCTGCCATCCCTTACCTTTCTTTTATGTTTTGCTATTAAGTTTTAATTCATATAGGCATATTATAGTATTTCCTTTTCTGTTATTTACATTAATTTTCAAGTTATGATCCTTCTCCAAACTTAATTCTAAATTGTATGTACATACAAATCCTTACAGTGTTAGATAAATGTAAATTGGAAACATTTAAACAGTTTGACAACAGTTCTTGAAGGATCTGGTAACCCTTATATTTATAGGAAACTGACAGCACAGAACTAATTCTAAAACAAAACAGCTTTCTGAGCTTCTCTTTTTATAACTTTATATAAATATATATTCATCTGAACTTAACAGACTAGAATTATTTTATTGCTTTCAAGTTGGTAATAATTGCACAAATTATCCCTAAGCTGAAAGCTGTACACTCACTATACAAACAACAGTATAATTCATACTTTGCTGAACAGCAATACCCTCAAAGTACATTTGTAACATTATAATACACTGAAAGATCTATCTTATATCCAATTCCTATTCTAAAATTGTACAAAAAAAAATGTTTACTAGAAGGTGAAAAATATTGCTATTTAGTTGAACTTCCTATTTAATTGAAACTTGAAGAAGTATAACGAGAGGGCTACCAGATTGATTGGGGAATGGAGAATCTTTCATGCAAAAAAATGAGGTTAAACAAGGTAGGCTGAAAGCTAATATGAACTCTTCAAGGGGACTGTTGTATAAACACTTCAAAGGAAGGGAACGGATACAGGGAAAACTTTTTTTTTTCTTTTCTTCTTTTTTTTTTTCCCACTACAAAAGACAATGTCACCATGAAATCAATCTGAGTATATGAATCTGGAAAATGATACAACTCTAACTATCAGAGTAGTGAGGCTCCAGACTAGCCTTCCGCTATAAGTAAAATTAAAAATAATATATATAAAAATAATAATTAGCATTTTATCTGGGTGGTATATAAAAGAAGATGTCTGTTCAAGATAGCAAAGCTTGGACTCAATGTTTCAAAGATTTCTTTCCTTTAAACTCATGTTGGGTTTATAAATTTTTTGCAAATCAGGAGTTCTTCATGTACACTGGAACACATTCAGTCCTAGTGTATATGACACTCAAGAGAAGGGGTTCACAATCTGCCCTTAATTAATTTTTAAAACAGATCATTCCATCCTTAACAAAGGTTGCTCTGCATTCATTCTCAGATCAGTATGCAAATTGTATTACACTTTTCTTTTCTTTTTTTTTTTTTCTTTAAACTACAATGCCTTAATTTAGCTAAACGTCAAGAAAATAGATTTATTCTTCTGGAAGGAAGATGGATAATTAAATCTTCCATGAAAATGATTAACTCTTATTGAAAAAAAAATCTAGTGAGAAACATTTAATTGTAATTGACTAAAAGAGTGCTGCATTAAGAGAATATAGATCAAAACATTTTGCATGCACAAATGAGATGGGCCAAAACAGAAAAATCTAGTACTTAGATAAGAGGTAGACACCCACACAGAATAAGTCACCTCTACTCTGTTGTGTGTCTTCAAGTACATGACAACAAATATCACTAGGAATGGCACTGCAAAATCACCATGCCCCTTTAATTCCAGTTTTCACATGATGTGTGGCTTCTATTACTGCTTCCCTTAAAACAAGTCTAAAAACAGGAGAAGAAAAAACATAAAAATTATTATTGTCATGATTTCACTTATAAATTCTATTAAAATGTCTTTCTATTTCTATGGCATAGAAATAATATACTGAGTCTCCTACACTCATTTTTATCCCCTTCTTTGCCTTTGCTGTTGGGCAGTGTCAGGCTACTGCTGCTCTGGGAATTAGCTTACAAAGGCTGCTTTATTGCTCTTTGCTGAGCGCCTTCCCACAGGGACCTTTAGTGTCACCTCGGTAATGCAACTATCTGCCTCCAGTCCAGTGCCTAGAATCCAACATTTATTTTTACCTTTGCTTGCATTTAATTTTCTCATGGTGTCAGAAAACATTTGCAAAAGCTTGGCTTAAATTCTAATTTTTGTAATGTTGCATATTCTGACTGGCATCAATTAAGGTTTTGGTGATGGGGAAGAAGCAAAGAGAGGGAGTCTCTGAAAAAAAAATATGAAAAAAAGAAATACTGATGTGTTGTCAAAAGCCCACTATGTTTGCTTTTAAATTCAACATGTATTTATTTAAAGTAATAGTGTGCAGACTGCTTCTAAATAAAGCAACAAGTTCCAACGCCTACAGCAAAAAACTTATCAGTTCCCTCATTATTGCACATTGAGAGGGAAACAGAGCTAAGTGAGAGGAGCAGAGAGGGATCCTTTTTAATTTAATTCAGAGTACAATCTGTATCAATTTTAAACCATTAAATTTAAAAAACAGACATGGGAACCCAGCACTGGATTGAAACTGGATATTTATTCTATAATACAGATAGGCATTCATATTCTTAGACAAGTTTTTGGATCAGTTGCAATTAGTCCCTTGATTATGCCAGAAGGTAGATATTGGATTGGATTTTGATCTGGAGGCTGAAATTTACACAAATCTACATTTAAATTAAAGATGACAAAATAGATCTATTTACCATGCAAGATATTACTTTAAGACTGACTAATGGAAGATGCTTCACTGTAGAGAGAAGCTAGATCAGTCTTGGCAAGGCTGAGTCAAGAGAGGTAAAGGCTTTGTTGGTTGTGGGTTTTGGCTCCCCCTCACTTTGGGTTGGTCGTTTGCTAGGTTTGGATTCATCTGATTTCAGATCGCTTTCTAATGGGAATACATTGCATCGCACAGGATAACTGGTGTCAATACACTATACAATATATTATTCACTCCCAGTGGTCCATAAAAGTTAGTGACCATTAAAAAAATACTTTCCTGCAACATTTACTTCATCCTGGCATTTCTGATATATAGAATATGTGAGGCAGCACTGCACTTTTGTGCCTGAATAGGGATCAGATTGTTTCTCCCTTTCTCAGGTTGAAGGCATCTTAATATGGCCGTAAATTCAGTAAGACTGTGGCAGCTGCAGAGTCACTTTCCCTGTTCCAGTGTCCTTTTTTTCAGAGGGGCAAATCAGCAGGTGTTTCAATAGCTTTTTTGGACCTGCTTCATTCTACTCTGAACGCTAAGATGCAGGGGGTTTCTTACCTTTTCCATAACTTTTACCCACTCAGTTTCCAGGCATGTGATACAGAGACTCATGCAATGTTCCAGTCCTCTCTCTATTCACTACAGCTAAAATGAGAATTAAGGGAGCAGGGGAATGATATTCATGCTTCCACATGTCCAAGTCAAGGTGGAGACAAATTAAGTGTCTCTCTATATTCAGAAGAACGCTCCCAGAGTAAGCTCTTACTTCTAGTATACCCGAGGGTAGAATTCATCTCACTTAAATTTAAACACCTACTGTATGGAGACTGTGTGTGATCTTGATATGTAGCCTCCTCTTACAGTTAATGAAGAGGAACAGGCACTCCTAGGGTGCAGTTCATCTCATTCAAAAGTAGTTGACTAAACTAGGGCAGATAAACCATGCCTTAGAGTAACCTATTTCTCTGTTTCTTTATTTTTGACTATAAAAAAGTTTAAATTACTATCTCAAATGAGGAATTCTACATCTAAAAAATTCCAGTGTTAGGACAGATGAAACTCACCTTCATTCTTTTGATCATACCTTGTTTCACTGAAGCCATAAGGAAATTTATCCTAATTTGTCAAATGTATAAATATTGCATCCTTTTGCTTCAGTGCGACATAGTTCACATGCCTTTCCATAATGAAATGGTACTTAGATAGTAATGGGATTTTGTTAAGCACATAGTTATCGATCATTTGGTGTTCGACAAAAAAACCCACAATGTATTTATTCTTTTTTTCTGTAGTCCTTAATGCAAACACTACAACAACATAGCTCTACTCTATAAATCTATTTTAGATTTTTTCATTCCATTTGTGGTAAGAACAGTTGACAGTCCACAGGAATGTCTGTTACTCTGTTCAAGTACAAACAAAAATGCCTGTCTTTTACATTTAGCCTGAAAAGTGTTGCTGTGGAGTTATAGCAGAATATAAAAAAAGAATAATTTACAGAGGCGTTTTGTTCCTGTGCAGTAAAGAACACGTCACTTCAGCCCCCGATATGTGCAGGTCTAAAAGGTCTCTCCTTTCCTTATACATGCAAGTTCCTCATAAAGCTAACATTTTTTCTGAATTCCATTAGCTTTTTTATCAAAGGCCTGCAGGTGTTTTGATGTACTCAACAAAAGATCTATTTAGCAGGCATAGTGGCTGCAAACATTAGGAGGGATTGAGAACAAAATTACTGAAGACGTGCTTCAATGCATCCCTTTTCTTCAATATATTCAATGCTTAACCATGTACATGTTGTTTTTTCAATCCACAGAAGTCTTAATTAACACCTAATAGAGCGTTCATGTTACATGGAAACGTCACATATGCTTGTTGTACATTTTTATTTGCATAATAATGCATGAATTCATTTTACATTAACCTCAGCAATAACCAAAATGTGATCGCTCATTTCCATTAAGTCAAACCACCCTGTTACTAAAGAAGTCTAATGCTACAGACTTATTTTATATGATTTATTAATGAGCTATTTATAGTACCAGGGGTGTACTTAGGAGCAGTTTTCCCAGCCTGTGAAGCTGGGTCAGTCTGATATTAATGTGTGTGATTTACTCGGCAAACAACCTAACTTTTCTGAGCAGCATTATCAAGTTACATAATTATGCAAAATTTCAAGACGCCTAAGCTCATAATTTTTCCCCCTGATTGCTTTCCAGAACACATCAAATAAATTCAGTATACATGAGGAGCAGATATTATCTAAGTACTCCATAAAGATCAATACCTGAAACATGCCTATTTAGAGCCATCTCTTCCTCTCAGGCTCATATAAATCGGCTTATTACAGTAGAGTTCTTTCTAATTAACTCCTGAGAAGAATCAAAACCTTAATGTACACATTAAAAAGGAATGCACTAGTAATGAATAATCTGCAATCTGTTTAAGCTCTGGCTATTAACTTCATTGCAAAATCATGGGATATACTCACTTATGTGAAGTATACACATAGACAAAATAATAGCCAATACAGATTTGCAGTGAAAAAGATGGATTCAGGGCTCTGAAGATAATGCAAAAATGACAAATTATGATTTATTAAAAAATATCATTCAGTCAAATTTAAAACAACTTTTATAAATGCAGGTAGCATTTTTAGGAGTCTGTATTGATAGTCATAGAACTGTATTAGGAGCCAGTTCTATGTTCTACCAAATTTCTCTCTGACAATATTTTTGAAACACTACATATAAGTGATAGGACTTCATATACTTAATGTCTAAAAAGACTGGGTAATAAAAGTAAGTAGTTTTTTTGTTGGAAATAAAGAATATCTGCTGGACATGGAGTTTATGCCATGTTTCCTCACAATCTGCTGTAATGAATAATTATCCAGTTTAAAAATCTACGACTGTCATAGTTCATTTTCATTTATTTAATTTCCTTCTGCTTCAGCTGCCAGCACTGGTTCTAGCCATGCTTTTTCTGCTATGTTGAAAGCCTTCTTGTATCAGATATGAACTTCCTCAAATAATACACTTAGGTCATATATTCATATGCTGTTAAAATAACATATATATCACATTTCTGTTGTTTCCAATGCCAGCATTTTAAAAAATTGCGTAGATTACCTTAAAAGTTGAACAAGGAAGTTAGAGATCACTGTGGAAACAAAAGTAACAAAGATATCATACAGAACAATAAGGGAGGTCATTTCTCTCTGAAGAAACTGTATTTGAGATTTTAAGTTGTTTGTAAAATGGATCAGACTTCTCCTCAAAGTTTTTTTTTGTTTTTGTTTTTGGTTTTTTTTTTAGATAAATTACTTCTTTTATACTACTTAGGAACAGAAGTAAGGGATTTGATTTTCAGTTTTTTTGATTTGTAAATATTTTCATGGCATTTAATAGGTGGTATGCTTCTATCTGATTCTTGACCCCTATATTATCTGTCTAATTGGATTATGTTTCCTAGAAGTACTACTAATCTTGACAGAGTTTAAGAGGAGATGATTCTAAATGTTTATGCGGCAAATGTGTGGAAACAAGTTTGGAAGACAAAGGGGCTTGATTCATGTGATCACGTTTAGATGTTTAAAGCTATTTAAGATTATGACCTTCCTCTACTACTCCAGATAGATATTAGTATTCTGTTGATTTTATGTGTAATCTTCTAATCCCACATGATATATCAGATTCATCTAAAATGAATTAGATACCTATATGTGGGTAACCAAGGTGTTGAACTTCTAGATGGCTATAGATTGATAAGATTCCAGTTACCTTTGATACACATTGCAGTATTTTGTATTTCTAGACTAGAAATCTTAGAAAGTAAGATGAGACTCTAAATGTGAATCTGACAGCATTCTAATTTGAAGAAAAACATTGCTTAGAGTAGTTATTAATATGCTAGATCCTCTCAAATTTTGACGTTAATCACTGGGAAAACTACTGTGAATTACTGTGCTTTGAAAGTGAGTCAACAGACTAGTAGCAATAAAAAATACATCAGAAACTTACCTTTGTACATTGTCATTTGGTCTTTAGTGTTTATGATAATAGCTTTTAATTATGCTTCAAGATATTTCACATGAAGAGTCAAGCACTAGTAATAAGAAGCCTTGCTTGCTGTGTTTGTTATTAATTCTTTGCTGATTTGAATGGTGGCATTATGCAAGTTTGTCAGATTTTAAAAGACATGGATTATTATTGCCTTCATGAAGAAAATAGGTTTGTTTGTTTTCAACAAGATAATGGAATGATCCATTACGTAGAGAATTTCAGAAAACTAAATGATTCTTCTGAGGAGAAATAGCAATCCAATCCATAGGCACAGGACAGTGGAAAAAACCTCTGATTTTCCCATTCCTTATTATGAGTGTGCATAAAGGGCGGAAAAGAGTAGGAATTAAGATCTGTATAATTTTGAGTGTTTTGGAAAACAGGCTTCATTCTAATCCATCACTCTTTTACCAAGTGTAGATCTTGACAGTAGTTTAATGCAATTGTTGGGAATGTTACTAGTGTTCATTGTATATACTAAGAATGAGGAAGCTATTGTAATTTTATGATTGGCTTACATCAACAACTATATTTGTGCATATGCATATATATGTATATGGGAGGGGAAGTAAGATGAAGCTTATACTGTTTCTGATGCTCTCTGTCTGTGTAAACTCAGAGTAAAAATACAGATCATTATTGCCATGAATGTTGGATCAGGGTTCTGGCTTACCTATCTTTCATGGCTATAGGGAAAGCCTATATACTAATAAGGAAATTTGTATCTTCTTAAACTGAATATTGCTTATGTTGTTCAATGCTGCAATTTAGAAAAAGGATGACAGAAATCAAATTCAGGTTAGAATTCCATTGAGGCAAAAAATGAATTTTGGTTTAGAAACTAAAATAAAATGTTAGGTTTCTGCTTTTTCATGTTTCTGTAAAAATATAAATATAAAAGATATTTCTACTTAAGGTCATAGGGTAAAAACTTGGACTTTTTTCCTTTGGTTCATGCTATACAGAAAAAATGAGGAAGTTACACAGTCACACTGAGAATTACTGTTAAAAAAACAACACTGAACAGGTTTCTAAAATTTTTCTTGTGGCCGCTACAAAGTTTTAATTTAACAGAGATCTTTTAGTCTGACAAATAAACCCCCAAAACCCCACAAACCCAGGAAAAATATGAAGGTGTTAAAAAGAAAAAGAAAAACATTGTTCAAAGGAGATGAGAACTACCAGCTGTAGGTCATGTAAAACAACAGAGTTCATGACATCTTATTAAGCAGAAAAACTCATAAGAAATAAGGCATTTTGTACTCTACCTCCTAGCTTCCTAAGCAGTAAAAGGTTTGACTGGGTGAAGCCCAGTGTTTCAAAAGCTGTTACTTTACTTTTTCTCACGGCTAATTAGTTTTTCCAAAACTAACTTTATTCTGCTTTTAAGTTCAACTGTCTTGAAAGAATATTGAACACAACATCCAAGAACCCAACTGTCTCTTCAACAAAACGTGATGTTTCTCAAGTCCAAGTAGTGTAATTCAACACTATAAAAGGACTTTGCCATACTATATTGATCTCATTTTCAATTGCAATAATTAAAACTCTAAAATCACATCTAGACATTCTAAAGAAGGTTCAAGCAGATATAGCAAAAAGGTCTTTCACAGTTTTTCAACAGTCTTGGGCAAGGAATTTCTTGAAGAAATGACACTCAAGTAAAGAAAAAAAAAACAGAAGGATTATTCAGTATTTCATCATGAATAACAGTATTTCATCATGAATATGTATGTACTTTAGACTAAACAATTTTAAGTTCCACAGAGTCGTGAGTCTGTAATGGGAAAAAAGATTAAAGTTTATTTGTTTGGTTGTTCTTTTTTCAAATTTCTAGTGGTTTCTATGGTGGAAAAAAGACGCATGATGGGAAACAACAGCTATTTAAAAAAAAATAAATCTTATTTTCCAAAAAAAACCCAGAAAAAAATCCCAAAGAACTGCTATGCACAGTAGATGAAGTTCCAGGGAGGATAGGGTTGTTTACTACTGCTAATAACAAGTACATTGTTTGTTTCACAGTAGTACGACAGTTCATTTTCAAAGAAACTGCAGACATTGGACCTTTTTTTTTTTTTCCAATGAACATTTGAGTTTCAAAAAAAACATTTTGAAAAGAGTTGGAAAGTATCATCACCAAGAGCACATATTTCCTCACTGAGAAAAGTGATTTAAAATGTGTCTAATTAAAAGCATTTATCATCTTTCTGCTCTCTCCTTTTTTTGTCCTTAACTACAATGCAATCATTTTAGTGATTGATGTCTTCAAATTCGTGTGTTTAACTTAGTCATATGACTAAAAATGAGTTAAGTTCTTTGTGGATAAAAACACTTCACTGAATGTTAGAATATTATCATGTGATATATTATGTGCATTTTTTTAACTCTTATAATGTTTGTCGAAAGATATGTTAAATTTTCTCTTGAAATACATCTGTTAAATAAGTACAGATATACTAACCAGTACAAAATATCTGCAAGTAGTGTATGTAACATAGTATTTCAGTATCATCCTAAGTAAAGGGTTCAAGGATTTAGGGTTTTAAAATATCAATTCATTGGTAATGTCCAAATGACTCCGTGAGCTTCTATTAGAAATGAATGGGATAGGCAACTTCCAGAGAACATCTTTGTCTCCTGGATAGATTTTTCCTTTTTTTTTTTTCTTTTTTTTTTTCTTCCTTAATATGAATCACTTTATAGTCATGGCACATTCAGTATCCAGGAAAAATCTTAGCTTTCCCTTATTTGGTCATTGTTGAAAAAAAAATAGGACTAGAAGTTCTCTTAAGAAATCAGAAATTTCAGTCAAAAATCTTATCAACATGTGAGTATAACAGGATGTGGACGATAAAGAGTTGTCTTGCTAAATGTCACAGAAAATAAGTTGAAATTTGCAATTTGGTCTAAAACCAAAACAGATATTTGATCTTTACTGAATCTATTTCTAGGGGCTATACCTTCACTGAGAAGTGGAAGTTAGGTATGTATTTTAAGAGGATCTATTTAGAATGTGAAAAAAAAAATGAGAAGCAATTTGTATGGACTGGGTGCCAGATTTAATTAGTATTATTTTGCAGAAGATACCAGAATTCAAATTTGATGTAACAGGAGACAGAAATTAATACACAGATGTGAAAGCATTTTTTTAAAGGACTGAATAAATAGCACAAAAAGTTTCCCAGGGAAAGAGGTGACTGAAGGATGTGTGGTACAATTACCAACTCTCTTTACAAAAACTATGGTCTTTCAAATGAACCTATCTAATTGCAGATTAAAACAGATAAAGAGAATTAATCCCTTTCGAATGGGTAGCTCTTCCTGCATGAAATTTAAAATGAAAAAAGTTTATGTTTTCAAAAAGGAACTGGAAAAGTTCATAGAACAATTATTCAAGGAAGATTATTAATTACATAGAAACTATATTAAGAAGCCCTTGAGACAAGACCTGTTTGGCTTTGGAGACCATTCTGAGCATCATCACTGCATATTTGTCTGATTCTCACATATGTGTAGATACGGCACTTAGGGACATGTTTTAGTGGTGGACTTGGCGATAGGTTTACAGTTGGACTCAATGATCTTAAAGGTATTTTCCAACCTAAATGATTCTATGATTCTTCCCCAAACATCCACTTTTGGCCACTATAAGAAACAGGATATAAACCTACATGGACCTGGTGTTTAATGTGCTTTAGCTATAGCGTTAGTAGCGGCAAAGCAAAGTTTTATTATTTTATTATTTTATTACTTGTGTTCCAGCTCATACTAGATTAATCCAGTTATTTAGTTCTGGGAATATGTAATCAAGGTCTTTGTTCCGGAGAGCGTTCTACTGCAGGCTTCGGCCATGACAGTACGTTATCCTGAATTCATTTATACTTTCAAAATGATCATACAAGTTAAAGCAAAATAACTGGTATGATTTTATGTCAGAGTTTAGTCAATGTATGAAGAAGTTTGTAAAGTTCACCACATTTGTTGGTTCAGGGTGTTCTTTATAGCCATACATTCCTGGCATTTCCATTTTTAAAAATAGAATTTTAAATTATATCTTTTAGTTATATTGCTTTTATTATGTTATAAAGCAAATATATTGAGGAATGGATTACTGGGAGCTATGGAACTTGTAGTATAGCATAGTGTGGTCAATACTATAATTTCATCATTCAGACATACATATTAAAGACAGCTCTATTACACAGAAATATTTCTTTTAACATGTATGGATTTACCACCAGGAACTAAAGAGGCTTTAACCTTCAAAAAATACAGTGATGACACTCTGAATTCTGTGATGTAGTCTACACTCTAGAGTGTCCTCTTTTTGGTCTGCCTTTACTTCGTAGTATCCCAGTGTCAGGATTTAATCTCATAACAACCATACCCAGTCAATCATCAGCTGAATTAATTTTTTATCTTCTTAAGAAGCATAAGAAATCTCCAGTGCAAAATTCCCAGCAGAGGCATATAAAGTACATCCATGTAGCACTGTGTGATCATAGTTCTGCCAAATTTAACATAATATATTTGTGTATATTATGCTAATTATCATTAACTCCATAATTCCAACTGTCTAATTTTGATTGTTTAGTAGACCAGAAAATTATTTCATCAAGTAATTAATGTCTCCTTAACCAAGTTTTATTATTAGGTTAAAGCCTTAATCTGATTTGAATTATTATCAGGGCCTCTGGCAGTTTATTTATTTGTATAAGGGCAAGAGTGCCTAAACCACCAAGCACTAAGTAATAACCATAGCGTGGCTGTACTGTGCGTCCAAGTATCCCAATAAGCTTTTCAAGGTATTCACACAGGTTTGCTTTTGGAGTTGCCTGTTTGTCTGGTTTTGATCAAGTACTCAGTACTTCAGAAATACATTCCCTCCAGTGTTTATGTCTGTTACCTCTGTTCTGCTCTCACAGAGTAACAGATTTCCATGACTTCTACCGTAAGATTACCACTTCTAATGGTGGCATGCTGAAAAGATAGACATAAAAATCGCTTCTCATACAGTTCAACTGTTTCTCTCCACTGGATTGCCCATGTCCATTTTGCCCATGACTCTGTTCAAGCAAGTTCTCAAATTACCCTCTGTTAGTAACTGTTGATAATATTGATATAATCAAACCAGGAACTTTTCACCTGGCATTTTTTCATAACTGTAGGGAAGTAATTCTGGAAGGTTTATTAACACTGAAAAAGAGGAATCTCTTATGAGAGACAAATGCATCTATATTAATTTTCTTCATAAAGTGGACTAGCTCTTCCTAGTCCTATTCATGCCCAGATATTGATTATGTTGAACTAAATGACACTGGAAGCATTCAAAGAAATGTAATGGTAAAAGGTATTTAAAGCCATAACTGAACAAAGGTAGATGGCTTTGGTTTTGGTTTGTTTGTTTTTGGTTTTTTTTTGATTGGTAAAAAATTCAGTATATATTTGATTCAGTAAAAAATGTAGCTTTTTCCTCTGGAGATGGAAGTTGACAATACTAAGGCTATCAGCAAATAATTAAAAATATACAATAAAAATTCCAATTCATATAATAACTGGTATATTAAATAGACCAATGCATCAAGTATTTTTATTTTGAGTGTAAATAAAATGTAAAGCTTTTTCCATTAATTTCTAGAAATCAGTGAAAAATACATGGAAACTACATATATGCAAAATGATGTAACTTCTGTTTATTACACAAATCAAGAAAGTGTCATTTTATATACTGAATGTCCTCTAAAAGATAGACAACTTAACTCAGGTGGAAAAAGAACTATTAAGCTTTTCTTGTTCTTGTTTACATCATATGTATAGGTATACTTACTGCATTTCATTGAGGGCATAAAATTTAAAATAACACCATAAGTCTAACTTCTTTCTACTTTATTAATGTTACAAATGTATACATAATATACCTGTTTCTCTCACCCCTAAGGAATCACCCAGTCACTCAATTTTGTTTTATATGTAGCTCTTATATGTAGCTCATACGTATATGTATGTATACAGCCTGTGTCTTTACACAAATATGTGTATTTATATAAATGACAAATTTTTATCACTTTATTGCACATAGATTGTGCATAATATATAAATATATGAAATATAAATATGTAATATTTGATTTTAAATAAAATTTAAACTAACACTTCTTCTAATTTTTTTAAATACCCACTGTGCATGCAAGAGGAATAATTGTGTAAGCATCCAATATGCAGTTGAACTGTGAAAGTAATTTTGCAAAAGAGAATGTTAACTTTTAAAAATCTAGCTCATGTTTTAGAGGGATCAACCCGATGAGAATTTTGTTATACATATGTATAAATCATGGAAAATAAGGATAGACAGTGAAAACACAGGAAGACCTTTAACACCCAAGTGAAGTTTTATTTTAGCTAACATTTACTTCCAAAATAGGAAATAGCTTGACTCCATTCCAGAGTAGGTGACATGTTTATCTTACCTTGTGCCCTCCTGTTCCCCAGTAGTCTTTGACTTACCATATTGTGACCTTTATAATAGCTTTATAGAGGATCAATCAGGCCAGGACAGAACTGTAATACAAAGAAGTATTCATTATTTTATATTGGTTTAAACTAATAGGCATGACAAGTAAAACACGGGTGATTGATTTCCTGACCTTTAAAGTGTTTTATATGTAAAGTGCATAAGTTACAAAATATTTAATGTTAAAAATGAATTTTAATGTTTAACTATATTTGTTATATGCTGCCAGTGAAACTCATGTTTCGTGACAGCAAAATCTACTATTTCATCTCTTTGCAATGACTCTTTTAATGAACTTCTCTGATACCTTTCCAGTTTTTTAAAGAGTAGTATGAATATCCAAAATAAGATCTCTTTTAATAACTATTCATTTTATGTGACTATGTACAGAATTGGAATCAAGCTAAAATCAAATTCAGGAATTTTTCAGAGGCTAACTTTCCAAATAGCTACATAAAGTACTAATGTGGGTGATAATATAATATAAATATTATAAATAACATAATATAATAATAATATAATTTATATGTAACTATATATAAAAATAGAAATTATAATATAATATTCAGTGGGACTGAATATAAAATGACAGCACTAGAAGTTGTGTGGAAGTGGGAAAAATGGTGGAAAATGTTTTCCTGTTTGGACAAAAATCAGAACCTGTTTCAGAAAGAAATTTGTGATCTAACATAAAGAATTCCTTGAATCTTTATGCATTTGTTCACTGCAGAAAGTAAATTTTGAGGACCCACCCATAACATGTTCATAGGAGACTTAGCTAAGTTTTTCTAGAGCCCACTATAGGTTGGAGTATGTAAAAAACTGAAGATCAATTTTGAGATGTGAATCAAAGGATCTAACTTTCATTTACAATAGAAAGGTACTGACCTTCTTAAAATCAAATATATTTATAGGGTCTCTTGGCAGATACTCTCACATTCAGGTGCCTCTTCTACAAGTATTTCTGTTTAAAGATGTAAGTTCTAAGAATGGCATCAACCTAAAATCAGCGAAGGAAGCAACTGTTATATCATTTAAGTCTATATTTCAGAGTCCTTTGCATGTACTTCTTTTACTCACTTCTATATCCCATGAATCTTAACTTTCATGTTGTTTAGTGCTTGGAAAATCTGTAATTGGCCCGACAAGTAGCTACCTTGATTCTGCCTGGACACCAAAATATAGATATCATTATCAAGCAAATAGAAAATAATTACCCTCATTTGCTCCCTAGGGTCTCCATAGTTGGAGAACTGATTTTAAATTTTTTCTACTACTTCTGTGAATCTGAATTGAATCACATTTATACATATATTACTTTTTTAATGCATACATTCCAATGTTTGTTGATTTGTGTGTTTTTCACTAGCTAGTGTCATCAACTATTTCTCCTTTTGATATTTCCATTAAACCAGAGGAGTCTTTCTTTTGCTGAAACACAGCAGGTCTTAAGAACACCTTTGGTGGGTCATTTCAACACATATCTTATCAAACACCAAAAAAGTTACTTAGCCACTAAGGCAAGCTGTGGATGTAGACTGAGATTGTTTTTATCCTTAAAAATAAAAACATTAATGCAAAAAGAAAAAAACAGTGATCACCACAAATATCTTGGAGACTGGTTTTAAGTTAATTTCCTGAACTTTGTTGCCATTACTTTGTGCCAATGTTCTCATTTATAAGAAAGATATATTACAATGTCAAGCAATAAGGGGTAACCATATTGCATAATTACACAAAATAAACATACAGTTAGCAGTTCTTATATTTAGTTGGTGACTAATTCTTAAATCACGAAAGCTAGAAATTATGTTAAATTTGTTGGTTAAGTGCCCCTTCCTACAAGTAATTGACATGTCCCCCTCCCACACAGTGGTGAAAGAATATACAAATAGCACTTGAAGCCTAGGAGTTCCTGTGCTCATCCTGCTGGATAACTAGATACAGAAAAACAAGGCACTGCAGGAAATAGGGTGAAATTAGCATGATTTTCTTCTTTCTGCATCTGCTGCAACTTTCTTTCTTCTTTGCTTTCCCTATTTTCCCTAGTTTTCCTTATTTGAAGCAGGTTTTAGTAAAAACAAACAAACAAACAAACAAACAAAATTGTTAACTCCTTTCTTGAAGTCTGCCACATTTTCAAAGACGACTGTGTAGTTGATATACTTGTGCTTTGCCAGATCTTCTAACAGGATGCTGAGTTAACTGAGTATCCCTGATCATCATTAACTGAGTATTATTGCCATCTATAACTTTCACATTCTACAAATAAGAGGAATGGCTGAGATTTTATTGCTAGAAGAGTTAATTTGGAAGACGGTACTTCTGGACATTATGTAGTTGGAGATAGTTTTAATTCCAGATTAATACAATATCAGAATACCTAACTGTAAGCATCTGAACAATGCAAGTCTTACAGTTATTGACTTTTTTTAAACATCTCAATCTCTGTTAAATTAATTTAGTCAATTCACACTTGAGTGTAGGCTACAGGGTAGGATTCTTTGATTTTTATCTTCTTTAAAGAAATATCATGAAAAGCACTTTAAAAATTACTATCATTAGACCACACAATGTATGACTGGGCAGGGCATCTCTTTAGTGCCTCTAACAGCAGGTGATAGTAAAAAATGCATAAGAGGACTGATGTGTGAGGAAAAGCTTAAAAAAAAAAAAAGAGAAAAAATTATAAGGGATCATATCTGCTGTCAAAAGATCTAAGCCTTAGAAGTATATGAAATCTTGTTCATATTCAGACGTTGAAGATTGCTATCATGTAATTGATACTTCTCCACATATGATGTGGTTTCATCAAAGAGCAAAGAAAATAGTCATGGAAGGATGATTAAGTGTTTCCTTCACTGCCATCAAGATTCAAAAACCAAGATCAACCTGACACTGGAGATCATTATCAAATATAACATTCAAATTATACTAATAATAAATCTTTAGTTTTACATTAATATGTATATATTTATAAAGATGTAACATGTACTTCTGCGTTGCCCATAATATGAGATTTTGGGCATAACAACTCCAAGGAATTATTTTTATTGTAGCTTTCTTTGCTTTAACTGAAATACTTCCAAAAGAAGCTCTGTTTGAAGAAACTATATGGTAGTACTTACTTTATTAGTCCTGTTCAACACAATGTTTTCTGAAAAATGAGAACTGATTCAGACATTTGTTTGCCACCTCATCAGTACAAATCTAGAATATGCTGTCATGGGTTTTAAAAATAAAGTTGAATATTTATGACGTATAGACATGTGTCGTGTGTAATACATGATGTGAAGATGTGGTGTACCTTAACGTTTTTTTTCATCCATGTATACTTACATATCCAGATACATATACATATGTATGTATATAGACTTTTATATATATGTGTGTGTGTGTATATACAAGTATATACATATATATGCACGTCTATATACATGTGTGTGTATACATTCTACCATTGGATTTCTATTATTATTTTAATTTTTGCTTGAATACATTTTAAATCATGCAAACTGAATTTTACAAACCTGTAAAAATTCACTCATAATTGATTATGAATATTACTACAAGGCACTTTTGGAGAATAATAATTTTGAGGAAAAGTTGGAGAACAACCTCAGGCAGTGAATTTTTAAAATAGTTTTCTTAAACATGTAGTGCGAGAAATATTAACTATATCTGAAATATAACATACAGTTTTCTGTAACAAGACTGAGAACACCCTCCTGAATTTCAGGGTGAAAGGTTAAGATAGAATTTTCAGAAAAAAAATAATAATATTTGAAATACAGCTTGTTTCATAACTTTAAAAGTCAACACGCACCAATTGTGTAGTTTATGGCTATCAAACCATTGGAAATAAATACTGAATTTCTTGAAGGTCTTTCCCTAAAATATTAACCACAATAAATAATTAAATAAAGTAACTATATCTAAACAATCACAGATAAAGCTAAAATCAAAGTTCATCTTTGTGCTAACAGTATTTTAGTAGAGAAGAGCATTTAAGTAAGATAAATTAGTTATTCAACAAAGAAATAAGTACAGAATAATGCAGTATTGGTACAGAATGATTGAATAATGTAAAAGGGTGATGTTGATCTGATTAAAAGGAAAAAAAAAAAGGAGTTTTAGTTGTTGGCTATGCCTGAGCTAATGATAGGCTCCATTCACAGTCAATGGAGAGAAATAGACACTTCCACGTATGACTCATTTCACCACAAATGAAATGTCTAAAATTGGCCAAATTAGCTGTGCCCTAAAAAAGCCTTTTCTCTCCACTAATCAGAAAGGGCACACACACAGCTGTCAATGTCTACAATGTGGATGGTCAAACATAACTAAAACGTAACTCATCAAATTTCTGTAATACATTTGCACTGTTTTCTGTATATCTAGGAGATTCTTTTTTCAAGAATGTTGTAGTAACAAGATGGAACATATTAAATGGACTTGAACAGACCTAGATAAACAAATCCTAATGAAGTTCACAGAGCTTTAAGCCTGTCTCCTTAGAAAATCTCAACGTAAAAAGTAAAAGAAATTGTCCAGGCACAGTAATTTTGAGTATTTGAATCTAACTCTCAGCCCTTGTAAAAAGGTGAACAGAGAAATAAGAGATTTAAGCAACTGAATACTAGTTTAACACTGTTTAAATCTCTCAGGCTGAATAAAATGGCATTTTAAATTTACGAAGTTGTGCCCAAGACACTGTCTTAAGACTATGCCATATGCTTAGTCACATAATGTAACTGACATTTACAATAAACAAAGTTATACTGATTTCAGCAGATATTCTTGTAAACTACACCCTCAGTGTGCCACAGCCTGCTAGAGAATTGAGTTCTTCCATTAACTGTTTGGGGGGGTGGTGTTTGCTTTTTTCTTTTTTTCTGCTGTTAGCAAGATATTCTCTTTCTCAGTGTCTGTGTCTATCTAGAAGTCATCACCAAGATATAGGAGTGTACTAGAATAATAAGGAGCCACTGATTTATAGCACAGTATGGATATCAAAAACTTCAAAAATTCATTTTCAAAACTGAGTTTATTCTCAACATACCTGAAATTTGCAGTCTATGAAACTGGATGTATACATAAGTTGTCCTTCAAAGATTCGGGGCACAAAGGAAAATTAGACTAGCTGTAGAAAATGTTACGTTAATTTAAAGTCTGGTTTAACTCCAGGTAGTTGAGAACTTTATTACATTAGAAAATGCTGGGGGGTGGGAGGGGAAGCCTTTTCAGGTACTAACTAGGTGCTGCATTGTTTGTCTTTAAACTTTACCAAAGTTTTTTAACCTCATTATCACAGTGAATAGCAGGTGGGTTGGTTTCAGTCATGTAAACATAAGTTTATAGGGCCATTAATGACTGCCTAGAAATTCTTGTGGCTTCCAGCTGCTGCTGCTGAAATCTGTGGGCTTGCTTAATTCACACTTGTCACGTTTGCCAGCCCCATGTCTAAGATCATTGTAAATGTCTGTGAGTCAAGCTGCATAGGAAAATATATGTTTTACCTAAAGGTTACCATCTGAAGTCAGGCATCTCATCTTGGTTTGTTAACATGAAGAGAATTTAACTGTGCAAACTGTTAACGATCAAAATATTGTTTATGGGCAAGGAGGAATCACCTTATATATACAATCAATAATTTTTTGTTAGTATAATTGAAATCTCAACAGTGAAATCCAAGAATCGTTATTAGTTCAAATCCAACTGTTACAGAGAAAAAAGGAGTAGTTCTGTAGAGAAAAGGCCTCAATAAATCTCCGTGGTTTACAGTTGTGGGGTCTCCCGTGTTAGCCTATACCCCATCCCTTATCATCCCATAGCTGTGCTCCTCTATGACACATCCTGAGTCCCCACTTCTCAAGACCTCTGCTGTAGTACCAGGCCTCTATTTCTTTATGCTGTCATTAGGTCAGCATCATAAAAAGTTAGTGTCACTGTTTATAAGAGATGCAAAAGCAAACCAAATTGTCTGGTAAATTAGAAATCTCTTTTTAAATCTAAAAAAAACCTTCACTTGATTACATTTTTCTTTCAAACATAACCAAAAAGTGTGAAATATAGACTTTAACTGTCACACCTCTTAATTAATTTTCCTTTTTCGTGCTTTGTGAAACAACTGTTTCAGTATTAACTCCCTCCTGTTCCTCGCTTCAAAGAGCTTCTCTTCTTAGAAAATAAAACAAGTTCTTAGATATGTGGGGTAGTTAAACTAAAGCATACTATGTGGGTTGCAGATAATAACATTCAAAGAATTTCCTCTATAATCATGCCTAAATGGCTGATCAGGGAGTATATATGGAGGGGAACTGATTAAATAATGAAAGCTATCCTTCAGCTAGTATAGTTAACTGAACTGAATTAATCATAAGTATTCTTTCTGAGTTCAGCAAAGGTACTGGTCTAGAGAGCTTGCATCAAAGATCAGCATGCTCTTTGGGCTCTCTGAAGTCCATTTATTGTGTTACGCTTCTGAATTGTGTGCTAACTCTTTTTTAACTGCAATGAGGATGAATTTTGGTTGCTCTAAAGTAGGTTTTGGGCAGGTCCTTAAACTGTTGTTATGAGATTGCGAATTCCCGTTGCCAAGGACACATAGAAGCTTAAAAAAACCCACCCAGACATCTGGGGACTGCAAGACATATTTTGAGTGCCTTGAAGATTCTCACTGCAATAATGAGTTGTATTTGATATAGTGAGCCAATTGGCTAGTTGCTGTCCTTTTTGAAATTTCCTTTCCTTCATTTCCTTTCCTTTCATCTTACACATCTTCCTCTTTCACTGTGAATTTACAACACTACTTCCTGTCATATTTCAGAATAGGATAAAGATATTCCAAATTGTAAAAGTCACAAAATCAAACATAAAAATTTCTTCTGAAATAAATATATTGTACTATTGATTTAATTTCTTTAGATTATGCTGCTTTCTGAAGCTATTTTTGTCTAAATTGTCTACAGTAAAAGAGGACACCAGGATCCCTGGAAAACAAATAATGTTGAGACTGTTGCAAATTATGTTCTTCGATATCACAAAACAGTGAGATGAGCCTGATTCTGATAAGAATGAACTTTCTGAAGTAAATCTTTTCGAGTCAATATTTTTTTTCATGTTTTCCAGCTTCTAGGACAAAACAGGATCCATGGTTACCGGAATATGCAATAACAATGTCTACTGAGTTCATACAACTTAAAAATGTTTTACAAAACTGTATTTTGTTGAAAAAAATGGACTTTCAGAGATTTTCGTCAGTTCAGACAGGGACATGACTCAAATACTTTAATAGTAAAAAATATTTTTTACATGAAAAACTATTCTCAAAAATAGTATATATCCTATTTCAAAAACAAAGGTTAAACTCACAAAGAAAATCAAACATCAAGAGGTCAAAATGTTAGAGACAGCTGATCATGTCTTGTGGTGATCTCTGTGGGAGGTAGGGAGAAAGAAATCCTTCTCCTCCAGGACTTTAACAGCTCTGGAGTTTCTTTCGGGCCATTACTTCAGCTTTGAGAGTGAATCTTTGCTCTTACCTTCAAGTTCCTGGCTTTATCATATGTGGAACATTTCTTCTGCTTGCCTTCATTAGACTTTAGCAAATTCCTTTGCACATTCTGCTGTGTATAAGGAACTGTTGGCCTCTAAATTTTCCTCCTTGATTGAGATGTTTTACAGTGCTCAAAGGTACATCATGACCTCTCTAAGCTGGTGGGAAGGCAAGTCTTTCTCTTGTAATGCAAGTATTAAATAATTTTGAATGGGAAAATATGGACTGAATTTTTGGATACATAAAGATATTGCTAAGAAGTGTTTTTTATTAGGCAACAGTTGTCACAATAGAATACAAGCACAGTATATAAAAGGAAAGAAAAGAAAACAGAATCATAGAATCTTCATTGTTGGAAAGGACCTTTGAGATCATCGAGTCCAATCATAAACAAAAAAACCCCTACAATCTCTGCCACTAAAGTATGCCCTGAAGTGCCAAATCTAGATGTTTCTTAAATACCTCTAGGGGTGGTGACTCAACCACCTCCCTGGGCAGACTGTTCCAGCGCCTGACCACTCTTGCAGTAAAGTAATTCCTCCTTGTATCTAATCTAAACCCCCCCTGCCGCAACTTCAGACCATTTCCTCTGGTCCTGTCATTATTCACCTGGGAGAAGAGGCCAACACCCACCTCTCTCCAGCCTCCTTTCAGGTAGTTGTAGAGGGCAATGAGGTCTTGCCTCAGCCCCTCCCCTCAGAAAATGCAGCATAATGAGTGGAGAGTGACTTAAATTCTATAAAACCAGTTTGAGTTTCTTAACGAAATGAAGAGGTTTCCTTTCAGCATGAGAGCACATATATACCACCAAAACTGATCTTCAGCTTAATGGTGTCCAACTGACTGGCAGTGGCAGTATGTTATCATTTGGAACATAAGAAAGAAGTGTGAATTTCCTTTCCTGTATTTCATCTTTAAATGTTACCCCAGAAGCAAAAAAGAAAAGATGAGGTTTGTGACATACCTAAATGACCAGAAAATAGTCGCTGTCATGACATGTTTAACTCTGGGCTAATCAAGAAAAGGAAGCATTGTTGCAAAATACTGTATTGCACTTGGTGAATTAAACAGCTTTCTTAATTTTTCTGCTTCTACTTTTTCCTCTTTATATCCTTAGAGACAAAGTTTGGCATGATCCCACAGAACTCATTATGTCTCCATAAGTATGCATAGGAGTACTGTGACAACAAAAATAAATTCATTTAATCTAGAAATATGGTTAAAAAAATCCACTCATCTGGGTCTGATTTAAATTAAATAAACTTGTTTGTCAATTTTAATTTTGAGATATAGTACACACAATGCTACAGGGACTTGATTCTCTCTTATGACTCTCTTAAAAGTCACAGGTTTCAACACCTGTTGACTTCAGCTTGACTTCCATCATACATTTGAACCGGATGCATAGCTTTCTTTTTAAGCTTCTTTGTAAGCTAAGACCATTATATAAACAAGTGTATGTCACTGTCTACTAGCAGAATATATAATATCAGTGAGTTTAAGAGTCTTCTCTTGAGCTAGCTTTGAAAATATTTATCGTATAACTGAGTCATGATTTTCCATACCCACATAATGTTTAAAAGCCTGAAAACATTTTTAGAAAATAGGACATGAATTCTGGGCTTAAAACTATAAAATATTCACATTTTAGACACTATGATCTACTTCCTCAAATGCAAATGCTAATAGTGCTGTAAGCAAGAGAGTTGAAGGATGTGAGACAAGATTTGTACAGCAAGGTAATATCCTTTATTAGAAAAAATGTTATGAGTGGAAAAAAGTTTTTTCATATACTATTTCTTACTCATGCTTAGTACTTGCCTTTCCAGCATGTTGTTCTTGTCTCAGTCCAGAGAAAGCTTGTTTGTTTCTCTTTTTCCTAAAGGCGCTATCTCCTCTCACAAGCCATGTCTCATGAAATATGTGAGAGATGGTGGTGGAGCTGTCTCTGTTATAGCATGAAAAGTTATAATACGTTGAGGGTGTAATATATAATAAAGTTGCAAGATGAAGGTTTCAACATATTGCTTTTTGGTTGCAGAAATCAGTCAGATTTCATGTCTAGGGATTTAATTGTAGCGTACAATAAGCCTGTTCGGGGTCTACCCATCTCCCTTCTTTGAAGGACAGAGTTATTGGCGAAGTCCTAGAAACATCAACCACAATGATTTTCATATACTTCCTGACCACTAAGGAGAGATTGAAAATAACTTAAACACATCATCTATCTGTTACCTTCATTGTGCAACCACATGAATTATGAATATGCAGGTGAAACAGACAGACAGCAGGCTTGCCAAGCTCTCCATCTCAAGGGCCATCTTTTAATTCTGTGTTTAGTTGTACCAGTTGTGTCTTTATCATAAACTCATGTTTCCATCTTTTAATATTCTACTTCCTCTGTTGTAAAATATCTTTGGAAAGTAAAAAGAACCAAGAGGGGACCATCTAAGAAATCATAGACTTCAATACTATGAAATTTAACTGTTCCAAATAATAGCCTTAATCTCTTATGCATCTGAAGATCTATTTGCCCTTATATTGCTTCCTGTCCAGTTACCACACATGCACAATTTTATTTTATGCACAATTTTCCCTTGATCACTTAGTCTTATTAACTTTTTAAAGTTAATGGGAGCCTTTTTATTCACTTCAACAAACTGTCCACAGATTAGATTGAACACAGGCACATAAAGGACAAGAAAGTCATCAGTAGTAAGCATGGATTCACCAAGGGGAAGTCATGCTTGACCGACTTGATAAACTTCTATGATGAAATGACTGGCCTGGTAGATGAGAAGAGAGCAGTGGATATTGTCTACCTGGACTTCAGAAAGACCTTTACTCGTAAGATCCTCATAGATAAGTATGTTAATGCATGATCAGTGACAAGAAGTCTAGTTGGAATCTGGTAACTAGCAGTATATCCCATGGGTCACTACTGGGTCCAGTACTGTTTAATATCTTCATTAACAGTCTGGATGATGGGGCAGAGAGTAACTCAACAAGTTAACTGATGATAAAAAACTGGGAGGAGTGGATGATAAGCCAGAAGGTTGTGCTGCTGTCCAGAGGGTCCTCAACAGGCTGGAGAAATTAATCAACAGGAAGATCATGGAGTTGAACAAGGGGAAGTGCAAAGTCCAGTACTTGGGACGGAACAATCCCATGTACTAATATATACTGGGGGCTGCCCGGCTGGAAAACAGTTTGGCAGAAAAGGCCTCAGCGGTCCTGATGGACACCAGCTTGAACAGGAACCAGACACATGCCCTTGCTGCAAAGAATGCAAATGGTATTCTGGGCTGCATTAGGCAAAGTATTGCCAGCAGGTCAAGGGAGGTGATGTTTTTCTTTTATTCAGCACTGGTGAGGCCACACATGGAGTCCTGTGTCCAGTTCTGGGATCCTCACTTCCTGAAAGGAGGTTGTAGAGAGGTGGGGGGTGGTGTCTTCTCCCAAGTAACAGGTGATAGGACAAGAGGAAATGGCCTGAAGTTACATCAAGGGAGGTTTAGATTGGATATTAGGAAAAATTTCTTCACTGAAAGGGTTGTCAAGCATTGGAACAGGCTACCCAGGGAAGTGGTGGAATCACCATCTCTGGAGATATTTAAAAGATGGATAGACATGGTGTTTAGGGACGTGGTTTAGTGGTGGTTTTGGCAGTGTTAGGTTGATGGTTGGACTCGATGCTCTTAAAGGTCCTTTCCAACCTAGATGATTCTGTGATTCTAAGAGACACATGGGCATATTGGAGAGAGTCCAACAAAGGGCACATGGATGATGAGTAGAAAAGAGCAGCTCACATATGAGGAAAGGGTGAGAGGGCTGTGACAGTTCAGTGTGAAGAACATAAAGCTCAGGGAGGATCTCATCTATGTTTATGAACATAGAAGCTCTAAAGAAGATGGAGCCAGGCTCTTTTCAGCAGTGTCCAGTGATGGGAACAAAGGCAATGGGCACAAAGTGAACACAGGAGGTTTTGTTTAAAAAACAGGAAACACTTTTTTCATGTGAAGGTGACTGATCACTGGCACAGATTGGCCAGAGAAGTTATGAATTCTCTCACCTTGGAGATATTCAGAAGCTGTTTAGACACGGTCCTGGGCACTCAGCTCTAGGTGGCCCTGCTTGAGCAGGGGGCTTGGACAAGATGACCTGCAGAGGTCCATTCCAACCTCAACTATTCTGTGATTCTGTGGTCTAAAATCAGAATTAATACAGAATATTGCCATCCACTTCTTGTCAGCATGAAAGAAATTATGTAAATTTACTGTAAAATATTGTTATGAGCAGTACAAAATGAATTTAAGGTTTGAATGTAGACATAAAGAAATACAAGTGTCATTTTATTATTGAAATTTCACCCTTGAAATATATCTGTTCATCACCTCATCTCAAAATTCTGTCATCTGTGTTTATTGAAATGGACAGTAATTAAATTCATGGTACTGTCTTTTCTTTGTGTGTGGAATATTTTTTCTCATTTAAAGTTCAGGAAAACAAAGTACTAATATTGCTTATATAGTTCCAGAATAAGACCATAATGATATTGCTAGATTTTAATTAATCCTCGTTATTTCAGAGTTTTGCATAAGAAGAAAATAACTGTGTACTGCTACCTATTCTCATTAGAAGCCTTTCATATGAAATAGATATCATGATTTCCACTTTTGTATAATACGTAAATTAAATTAATGTGACCCACAACTATAGACTGTTCCTCATAGCTGTCTGTGTTTTGATCAGCTGGACGTTTCCTGTTCATACCTTGGTAACCTGTTGGGAAAAAAATGGAATTGTCTAAGCAATTAAAATTCAAAATAGGTCATAGTAGCACAATACATGAACATAGAACCTGACTTCACATAATGGAGAAAGCACTGAAAAACTCCAGTACCTCATTTTTGGACACAGATTTTAATGAGAACAGAAACTGGCATAATATAAATCAGTATGATGTGATTTCTTGAACATAGAGGGGATAGGAAAGGTGAAATATTAAAATCTCAGGACGTTCTCATTAGTCTGAAGACTGAAAAACTATGATTGTATTGGGTCACTACATTCCAATCCAAGAGGAAAGAAACCTGACAATTTTTCAAGCAGTTAAAATAATAAAGTAAAATACTCATTTGCAGAGAAACGCAGAGAGATTATTTTACGTTACTTAAGTGAGATGCAAACATTCCATCTTACCAGTTTTCATTTCCAGTGGCTTGACCAGGAATGGGATCTGTCTCCTTGAGCAACAGATCTGGATTCTCTGAGCAATACATAAGGCAAGGTAACTTATTAATGTTCCTATGTTAGTAGTAAATATTTTGTTTATTTGAATCTTCTCTACCAAATAGAATAAAAAGATGAGGATATTGTTAGTAAACATTACCACTGATGAAGAATAAGAGACATGTAACACACTTCATCCTTCTTGATGAGAGAGTTGTCTTCTCTTGTGATTTTACCAAACAATTTATTCTAAAGTATTTTATTACAGCACATTAAAATTCTTTACTCTAACATTACATTATGCTTATTAAAAGCTTATGTCTAGTTTGGATATTTATAGTAATATTCATTAATTGGCATGAATTGTTGTATTAGTATTGTTTTGCCAGTGATCTTTTTCTCTTTAATACCTTAATGGAGTAAAATGTAATGGAAATTAACAGACAGAGATCATGTAATGATATCTGAAATTTGTTGTATTAATGTTGAGATTCATGTTGCATTGCTAAAGTGGTAACAAACTCTCACTAACATTACCCAGTGTTTCTGGGCATTATTATTTATCCTTTTTTCAGCTCCTCTTAATATCTTTTGGTTCTGTGCAGTAAGAGATTGTAGTAAATCTCTTTTTAGTAGCTTAAAATTGTTTGGTATTCCCTAAATCAGATTACTTTATGCTGAGTTTTTTTGTCTGTTTGTTTTATGCAAATGTGAAGTCAAGTAAAATGTTATGGTCTTTGTAGGAAGTATATTTTGTCTAATCCAAATCACCTATAAAAGACGTGTATCTCCATTGACAATAGGGAAAGCCTAACATGGTAACATTGCTCAATTTAGGTGCAACATTTAAATTTTTAAAGTTAGAGGGGATGAAGCCCAAGCCAAAAGATTCAGAAAGACTGTAAAGTTGTTATGTTTTAGGTAGTTGTTGGGTATTAGCTGAACAATGAAAATAATTTTATTTCCTTGGCACCGCAACAAAATAGTGTTAAACTGAATCCTGCCAGTTAGAATTTGAATTGACTAAGAGCAGACAAATAATTATTATAGTTCAGTCCTTATTTGAGACTGACAAACTATTTGAAGACACAATGTGGATTGTCTCTGCACTATTTGAGAGGGTAAAGAAGCCTTTCTTTAAATTGTGGTTTCCAACCACAAGTGACTAATGGAAGCTGAAATCTTCTATGCTCTCAATAATGATCTTCCAGCTGGTACTTAGGAGAACCAAGAAGAAAGGGAAAGGTGAGAAGATTAAATAGCTGAGGACAGCCCTTAAAGTACCACTTAAATAATCTTTAAACATAACGTAAAGTAACAACAAAATAAATGTGTGCCATTGCCAAAATATCCTGTTGTTTAATTTAGTATTTTAAAACCCCTAAATTACTAGATTAGCCATAATAGATCACTGTATTTTCTTAATTTAAAATTTAATTTATTTTTTTAAGATTAATTATATAACACATTACATTATAATTAATAATTAATAATACAGTAGGAACAGTTTGAAACAAATTAAAACAGCCACTAACAATGAAAATAAATATTTAACATTAACTTTAAAATTTGACTAATTATCATCTTAAAAATGTGTAGTTGTGCAATCTGACATGAGCAAAATTAGAGGTATTTGCATAAGTCCCTATGAACTTTTTTATACTTCTGTATGTTGAACAAGAAAATCTGCCTTGAAGAAAAAGGACCCTCGAGTGTCACTATAATCCATTTTATTTATCTTTTTCAGCTCTTCTTAAGATCTTTCTGTTCAGTGCAATAATTTTTTGGTATCAACTTTCTGACTTTTTTTTCCATTTTCAGTCGTATAGTTCAAACCTCTATAAAGAAGCACAGAAATTTCTATACTGTCAAAAGAGAGGTTGCAGCAGTTGGTCTTCTTTAGGCTTGTGAAGAGAAGAAATTTGATAGCCTCTTACAACGACAACAAGAAAAGTTAAAATGATGAGTGAGCGCTTTTTTTTTCCGCAGTGGCAGACAACCATGGCCGCTGATTGTGGCTTAGGAGTTTCAGCCTGGACAGACAAGGGACAAAAAGAGTGTAGCAATAGGACGAGGGGTGGTGGTTTTAAACTGAAGAAGGGGAAATTTAGATTAAATATGAGGAAGAAATTCTTTACTGTGAAGGTGGTGAGATGCTGGAACAGGTTGCCCAGAGAAGTTGTGGATGCCCCATCCCTGGCAGTGTTCAAGGCCAGGTTGGATAGGACTTTGAGCAACCTCGTCTAGTGTGAGGTGTCCCTGCCCATGGCAGGGGGGATGGAACTAGATGATCTTTAAGTCCCTTTCAACCCAAACCATTCTACGATTCAATGATTTAAAAAAAAAAAAAAAAAAAAAAAAGTAGCAAACTAGTGCAGAACTGGCAGAACTGGAGCAGCTTGCCTGGAGGTTTATAGAACTGCACCCCTGAGGGTTTTCAAGGCTTAGTAGCCAATGCCACAGCCTGATGTAGTGGCAGTGGTAAGGGGGATGTAGTTGAGACCCAGGTTCCTTCTATGATTTTAAACAGGGCCTGTTATCCGGACCAAGCTGCATACTGTTGGGAGACAATTCACAATGCATATACCTTATTATTTAGCTATGATTTTCTAACAAACCAGCTTATTCCAAAATGAAACTAGAGGTTAGTAACCATGACAGTATGATGTTATGAATGCTGGGAATGACATTGCGTAATTTCTAACCCCTTTTATTCCATAACTCTCTCAAACTATCTTGTTAGGTTTTGAACCCTCAAGATGCTTTACCCGCAACATCGTAATGCATCTCTTCAAGATGAATAAATCATAGTCTTTGTCATCTTGTAACACAGACAGCATACTTGTACCTGCTACACCTCCCACATATTATTTCTGGAGCTTTAACTGAAAATCAGAGTCGTTGTCATCATGCCCTAGCTCTATAAGAAGGCTAAATGTGGCCCACTAGAGTCTTAGTTCAAGGGATTCAAAGTGCCTATAACTGAGTTACTTTACAGGGATTAGTATTAAGTTGAGTAGGTGGAAGTCATTCCAAATCAGTTGGTTTAGAAGCTAAGAATTACTTGTCTGAAAGGATGCTGTTAACAGGATAGGTACAGAGTACACCTTAAATTGTATAAATATTATCTTGACTAAGTTTATGGCCATAAAGCAATCAGAAGTTTCCAGCATCCTTCTGCTTAACAGATAGTTTATATGCTTGCATATTCACATTTTAACTAAAATAAATGGGCAAGCAATGCTATCACTAGATGCTTCAAATGGTCAAAAAGGGACTTATCTCAGCTAGTCAACTAAGGCATATATTATCTGACATATATTTAGAAAACAACACTAGGAAGAACTTTGCTTATTATTCAATTCTCTCTGATATCCATAAAAGGAACTTGGGATGTTTACCCTAGATGAGTACCTAGAGGTAACCATTAAGGTTTTAGTTGCTCCATCTTTGGCTTCTAATGTTGAGATACTCCAGAGAACTGTAAAAAGCTGGCTGATACCAAACAGACCCTTTGGGACAAATAGATGATTCCTTGCTTAGGATTAGCTGAATGCTAGGTGTGATACTTAGGGTATGTCAAATGTCACTAGATGCTGGCCAGCTGGGCTGAGTCCCTAGGAAAGGAATTGAATTAATCCCGCTTATTGTAGATCACTACAATATAGATGTTCAAATTCTCACTATAATAAACTAAAATCCAGCCAATATAGTTGATGGAACCTGGAAAGCAATTGATCTCATCCTAAAGTAGACAATCATGTTTGGTCAGATAAATCAGTTGCCTTAGGTGAGATATGAATCACTCTCTAGACTCCATTGAGTCCATTGACTAGTTTTCCATTACCTATAAAGAAAGATTAGACACCTTTCTCAGAGCAGATGTCTATACCTAAAGTTACATGTGATGAATCCCACCCTAAATTTAGGTGAGATAAATCCATCATCAATAACTGAAAGTAAAATTCCTCTTGATAAACATTTGAAACTTAGGTATTATCCTTCCTGATTCAAAATATGATTAACAAAAAAAAAAAACAACCTTTGCTTCTGATGACACACCTTTTTATACTATTGCTATTGACTACACCAAGTTTCATGAGAGTATTTCCAAATTGTGACAGATATCTCCTGAAAAATCCAGAAATGAAAATGTAAGCTGTTATCAGTCTTTGCATGTGATAGTTTAGAATATGAACTGTGATATTCTGGAATATGAACTAACCTGTAGAGACATATTTTCACTGAGAGAAAAGAACAGAAATAAATGAAGTACAAGTATATGTCCTATTCTGCCAACTGTTCTAAAAGGATTGTAATGTCTGAGAGATCAATAGGTGCGATGGGAAAAAGTAATAACGTCTTGAAATACTATAGCTAGATTTATCGGATGATTTCTGTAAAAGCTTTGAGAGTATAATGTTTGCACTGTTTTCTCACAACAGAGGTTGCTGTTACTAACAACTGAACAACTCATAGTCTTCTGCCTATGTCTACTGTCATGGTTTAACCCCAGCTGGCAACTAAGCCCCACACAGCCACTCGCTCACTCTGCCCTGGTGGGATGGGGGAAAGAATCAGAACAGTAAAAGTGAGAAAACTCATGGGTTGAGGTAAAGACAGTTTAATAGGTAAAGCAAAAGCCACGCACACAAGCAAAGCAAAACAAGGAATTCATTCACCACTTCCCATTGGCAGGCAGGTGCTCAGCCATCTCCAGGAAAGCACGGCTCCATCACACATAATGTTTACTTGGGAAGACAAAACGCCATCACTCCAAAGGTCCTCTCCTTCCTTCTTCTTCCTCCAACTTTTTATTGCTGAGCGTGATGTCATATGCTATGGAATATTTCTTTGGTCAGTTGGGGTCAGGTGTGTCCCCTTCCAGCTTCTTGTGCACCCCCAGCCTACTCGCTGGTGAAGCAGTGTGAGAAGCAGAAAAGTCCTTGATTCTATGTAAGCACCACTTAGCAATAACTGAAACATCCTTGTATTATCAACACTGTTTTCAACAAAAATCCAAAGCATAGCCCCATACTAGCTACTATGAAGAAAATCAACGCTACTCCAGCCAAAACCAACACATTCTCCAACCCTGTTCCCTTACCATCTACATCATGTCCAGGTCCCATACTATCCAATACATCCTCATTAACCACCACCCCCTTTCCCATCCTTTGATATAATACACAGATATCATTCCTTTAGTCTATGGACCATCCCTGTAAAATGTCTGTAAAATGTCCACAAATGTCCACAAAACGTCCATTGAGTTCTTTTAGTCCATGACTTTGGACTCCATCTGTTATGGTAGTCACTCAGGACAGGAGAGGTGGTGTGTTACATGGAGTTATTGGGCACCAAAGCCAGTTCAGGTCATGTCACTGCTGCACTTGCACTGCTTCACTTGCACTGCTTCTTGTAAGGCTTGCCTTCCATTGGTTCAGGTGGTTCCTGCTACAGTAATTCCTATAACACAACTCAAATCATGGGTTACAATAAATTAAAGGTATTTCCATTAAAATCTGCATGCCTGGATCCTTTGGGCCAGTTTATAGAGTTTAATATTGCAATGAACTTCTCCCCTTGTCCCTGCTCCAGCTTGGACTTATCTGCAGAATGTAGTCCCTTAGCACCTGCTCCAAGTGGAACCTTATCTATGGGACACAGTCTCTTCAGCGGTATAGCTGCTGTGGCATAGACTTATCCACAGCCACAGTTGCTTTGAGGTGCACCTGTTCCAGCGTGCCTTATCAATGGGCCACAATGCCTTCAGAGAAATACCTGTTCCAGTGTGGCCTTACCCACAGCCACAGTCCCTTCAGGAATGAACCTGCTCCAGAATGGCCTTACGCATGGCTGCAGTCTCTTCAGGGGAGCACTTGCACTGTTGTGGGCTTATCCATGGCCACAGGTTTTGAGGTACTCCAGCATGACTTTGTGCACAGCCACTGATGCAGGTGTACCTGCTGCAGCATGGACCTGTCCACAGTCACAGATGCTTCAAGGTTGTTCACCCCCTGGCCCTGCCCTCGTAGTGTAGGGAGAAGAGGGAGAAAAGGAAAAAAAAAAAACAAACTCGTGAGCTGAGATAAAGACAGGTTAATAGAAGATTAACAGGAGATAGGAAATAAATAAATAAATAAAAATAATGGTAAAAGAATATACAAAATTATGATGCAACACAAGTGTCTCTCACCACCTGATGATCAGTTGCCCAGCCTGTCCCAAGCAGCAATTGCAGATTCTGGCCCGTGGGCAACCCCCATTTATGTACTGACCATGACGTCTGTGGTTGGAATATTCCTTTGGCTGGCGTGTCCTGTCTATACTTCCTCTCAGTTTGTATAGGGAGCTGAAAAAGTCCTTGGCTAACTTAAACATTACTTAGTAACAACCGAACCAATATGTGTTATTAACATTATTCTCATACTAAATCTAAAACACAGCAGCTACTTGAAAAAAGAAAAAAAAAAACACCTCTATTCCAGCTGAAATTGGGACAGATGTGTACCTTCTCCAGCATGCACTTAGAAGGGAGGGAGGGAGGGAGGGAGGGAGGGAGGGAGGGAGGAAGGAAGGAAGGAAGGAAGGAAGGAAGGAAGGAAGGAAGGAAGGAAGGAAGGAAGGAAGGAAGGAAGGAAGGAAGGAAGGAAGGAAGGAAGGGAGGGAGGAAGGGAGGGAGGGTTTGTCACCTGGGTTATATAGAATATTTTTTAAATTGGTATCAAAATCAAACATAAGACTAGGACAGACATTATTCCGTGCTTAGTAGACTATACTCCAGTTTAGTTTCAGGGCATTTAATAAATATATATCTACATATATGCATAGATATTCATTGACATAACATGCACACAATAAAGAAACAATTACTGTCTAGATAGTGTTCTGAATTCTGAAACTTACCTATATCTAGTACAATTGGCCTGTTCCAAAAACCAGAAAAATCTGTGGGCATCTTCCAAAGCTCTTGAAAAGCAGTTTAATAAGTTTTCTTAATGCTGAAAATACAAAATATTTTTTCAGTGATCTGTCTTGGAGAAGTCTGTTGTAGCAGCATTACATGAAACTAGGTCTATTTGTACCTCAAAGTAATCTGAAAAGCAAAATTTCTTTTCCAATTATCTCAAATTGGTTTTCCTCTGTCATGAAAAAACAGGGTTTTAACAAAAGCCAAAACAATAGAAGTAACTACATTAAGTTCTAAAAGTAAAATATAACTCCAGCAAAAAGGTTGATAGTATGATATAGGAAGGCCAACATAAATTAAAAAACAAAGCAACTGGAGGCTAGGCTTGATAGCCTAGGCCTTTCGAAGTGGCATTACATGTTCATGTGTCTATATCTGAATGAAAGAGCAAAAGTTCCGCAGGTACATTAAAACAGTGTCTCTGAGTTGATAGGCCTAAAAATATAATCTCATCATGTGTGTTCAATGTTTATATCTTGCAATACTGCCTAATACTTTTTTCCTGATATGAAAAAATACATCTTTATTTCCTTTATAATTTTGTGAAGTCTTGTTCACTTGAATTTATGAACACTTATGTCTCATGAACTTATAGAAATATAAAGCTTAAAGTATTATTTACAAAGGCATTTTTGGGACATCCAGGAGTTAACTTAGACAGTCAAGATAAAGTTTATTAGTGTTGGTTACTGCCTCTCCGTTTTCTAATATTAAATTTAAATGTTGCATTGCAAATTAAGCCGGATGCTTCTTGTCACCTCAGAACATGTTGAACAACCTCCTGCTTATGTTTGCTTTTAAATGGGTGAATATTGCTTTCCTGTCTTACAATCTCTAGACATCAAAAATCCAATTCTTTCAAACTGTCTTCACTCAGCCTGTTTTCTGAACCTAATCATTCTCATTACGCTCTCATGGAATTTCAACAATATTTCCACACTTTATTTAAATAAAGACCTGTCCGGAGGCCTCCCGACTGTTGAGTAGAGTGGAAAAGATGCAAAAGTTTCAACAGATTTTAGAATGGGTTGCAATAAAAACAACTTTGCAACAAAACATCTAAGACAACAAACTTAATCATCTGGGACACTGGAAATGGCCTATCATACCCAAGGTGCTTACTGAAATATGTGACACCATATGTTCTACCAGGGTAACAGCTCTAGGTCAGAAGAGAATTCCACATGTATGTCTTGCAACTAAATCCTGTCTTCACTTCAGAAGGATTAGTTCATTAAGCAACAAAAATTTAGGTGCCTTATAGAGATAAACTGAACTTCACCTAAACATTTCAATGTTTAGGTGTGTAAGCACATATCTGAATTAAGGAAGATAACCAAGGCAAAGACAGTGAAAGTGTCAGTGAAGAGCAAAGAAAACTACTTTTCTCTGCTGGGTAGAGACATGCAGAATAGGCGTGATCCCCAATACTCCAAGTAAATCCAGTATTCATCAAACAAAAAAGGAACTATGCAGTCCCTGAACCAAGAGAGTAAATCAGAGCTCAGTACCTATGGAGGAATGTCACAAAGATTTAGACGACCACAGTTAGAATACCCAGAAAAAAAAGATAGCCAGTGGCTGAATGGTCAAAGACTTTCTTTGAAAGGAAACAAAGGCATAGAGATGGCAGTTTAACTAGTTTAACTACCACTAAAAGTGGTAGTTTTGATAGATAGTAAAATATTTACGTTTGCAAACAATTATAGGGAAAGAACAGTAGAGAGTGTGTGCCTAAGTCAACAGAGACGCAAAGAAGGGACTTCCTGGGGGGAAAACCATTAGACATTTACTGTATAAGTTGGGAGAAATTTTCCTAGAAGTATTTAAGAAACAAGTAGAAACAATAGTGATAAATAAACTGTTGAGGATAGAAGAGGTCCCAGAAGAATAAAGATCAAACACAGTACCTTTCTGTGAAAAGAGTGAAAGGACTCATAAGGCTGTAAAACAATAAGCCTAAGTCTGATTTCTAGAAAGACAGAGAAATTACTAAAGAAGCAGTTGTTACAAGCATCTATATAGTGCTAAAGTGATACAAGACAATCTGCTATGGATTTGTGAATAATAGATTGTGCCAAACTAGATTTTCAGCTGTGGCAGGGTAAGTGCCTTAATGGTTAAGGGGAAGAAGTAGATGTGGCACATATTAAGTTCATTAAGAATTTTTAATAGATATTCTCCAATGACATTTTTGTGGCAAAACTAGAAAATATGTACCAGATAAAATTACAGAAATATTATTAAAAAACTAATTAGAAAGCAAACTTTGAATATCACTTAGAAGGATTATTCCTGTTCCTTGATTTCCAAAGTTATTTAGTAGCAATATAAAAGAATTCTCTACTATATACTCACTTTATTGATACTCATTGTGCCTTAGTCAACTCAGCACAGATCTGAGCACATGCTGTAAAATACAAAATGGACAACTTCAGTGATACCTCAGCCACTGTCTTATGGTTGTTTGTATTTCCTTTCTTCCTCTTCCTCTTCCTCTTCCTCTTCTTCTTCTTCTTCTTCTTCTTCTTCTTCTTCTTCTTCTTCTTCTTCTTTCTGTAACTTGCAAAACTAAAAATCATCTTTCCTTTGAGCTAAAAACCTCAAAACCCCTATCATATTTACAAAGTGATATTAACTTTTTTTGGAACTTCAATTCTTTACTATTAATTTTAAATAAAATATCTGGATTTTTTTTTAAGCAAAATAAGTGAACAATTCTATATTCAGTGACAATACATAAAGCATTGTTTCCTTGTTTTTTCCTCTTTCCCATTTAAAGGACAATCCATTTTTATTGGTGGTAAATTGTTGATTTCCCTTTACCATGCCAACTGTGTTACTAACTATTCTCATGGATGTAGACTCATATTCACTCATTTTGTAACTTCTCTGCTATTTTCCACAGTTATCTGTATTATGACAGGAATACCTGTCAGAAAATGTTTTGTTCTTTTATTTATCTTGGATCTAGTTCCTCTCCCTTGGTGTTATTTAGTTTTTTGTTGTTTTGCCTTTTTTCTTCTTCCTGACAGTCGTCAAGGCGCTCAGCTTTCCAGTTCCAGCAAGTTCCAGGTATCTTTAAAAAGTCTGATAGGGTCATAACAGGTAGATGATCTGACTCTAGCCATGGCCCACCATCTGCTTTGCCTCTCTGGGCACCTAGAAACATCAACTTCTCACTGAGTTTTTGTTTTGTTTTAGAGAAGAATTGGGGCAGGAGGAGCAACGAGATGTTTTTTTCCCCTCTGAATTTCCTTCATAGCAGTAAATTCATCTGTTGTAAGAAAATAAAAGGGATTATATTAATTGGAGCACATAGCTGATGAGGCTGGGTCGAACTCCAACAGGAATATATTTATTATTTTTTAATATTAAAAAAAAAGAGAGAGAAGGCATGGAAAAAGGAAAAGCACCATATAAATGATGAGCTAAAAAGCCAGAGCTTGGTTTATTTGATTATAAAAAAGAAACTGGTACCATCTGAGGTGTCTTTGTGACCTAAGACATCCCTAAGAAAGCTGATATGTCAGAGTACCTACAGGAGAAAACCAAGGCACTTGGTGCTCAGAGTGAGGTGGTGAGACTGAGGCCATAGGTCCCACAGAAACCAAACACAAACTCATTTTTCAGATGTCACAGACCACCAGTGCACTGTCTCTGTGTGTTCACCCTGAAGTTCAAAACACCAGTTATTTGAGCCAGTTCAACTTGCAATACATTTAGGGGAAAAGATCACATCTGAATTTTATCTCCTTTGTTCCTCCCTCATCTTTCCACTCCACTGTAAATAATGAAGAAAACAATACATACAATGGGTTAAAAATGAGGGAGTTTGAGGCTGAGTGTGAGCACCATCCTGGTTTACCATGAAGATAGGTGAAAAAGAGATATTTGGGGGGAAAAAATTGATATTTTTTTCCTTTAACCTTCACACTGGAAAATGGAAAAAGAAAACAAAGAAAATCTACCCAACTGATTACCCATTTGGACTGGATAAGTAAAATGGGGGACAGTTCAGAATCACCTACTCAACTCCTTACCCAAACTTCAAAACCTGTTAACAGAAAAGCTACTTTGTTGTTACTGTATGTGTTTTTGAGGAAATGGGAATAAAAATAAATTATTTTTCAGCTCTGTTGTCTCCTGGTTGCAATAAGTGATTTAAATTGGCTTCCTGCTATGGGAAACCTAAGCAGAAGCTAATGTGGCTTAAACATTTGTGCTACCTTAACTTTAACCTGCATGGGTGTGTATAACACTCAGCAGGAAAATGTCTTGTTTTTGCCAGCAGGCAAAGGCTGTTTATAAAATGACATTTTCAAGTCTGATTAGAAATTAAGGTTTTTAGAAGTAAGAAAAAAACAGTTAAGAGTAAACCACAGGTAATATTAATGTGGTCATTTAAGAAGTACATTTCTTGACAGAATGCTACTGTTCCTGCTCACAGCAGGCTGAGAGACTAGACGTAGAGAGAATAATAAAGTTTTTTGTCTATGTTTATGTCCACTATATAAGACAGCTAGACTGAATAGAAGGAGAAAATGATGTGCCGCTAATCCTTAAGAGAAATGCCAGTACAGATATAAGCTGTCAGGAGATTGTCCCCTTTACAATAGAGAACATAGGCTTACTCTTCTAATAATCTACCTGTGCTCTATGTAGTACTCGTCCAGGAATCTTGGCATTTCATGTCTTTTCTTTCATATCTATTTCATATAATTTCATATTATCTATTGCATTTCATAACTCCTAAAGCAGTGGACTCTCCTCTCTCCCTTAATCTCCCATCCGCCATATATATTCACACTTTAATTTCTATTTCTGTTACAAGGCTAAAAGTCTCCTATTGTGTAAGATTACAGTTTCTGAGCAGAATAAGTAGCATGCTGAGTAACCAGAGATTCAAAAAAGAGTAACATGGCAAGCATAAACTCTAGGCATCGTTTCCTCTCTGTTTACAATGATGCATGCTGGAAGCAACCTTGTCTTTGTTTCAAGTCCTGAACTGATGTTGAAATTCATGTCTTTGGATCTCTAGTTGTGAATCTATCAACTACTGAGCCATGTACCTGTTAATATCTCTATCTCTTTTTGTCTGTCTGTCTATCTATCTTTAAATATATTTCTTATATGTATAGACACACAATCATACATAATTTTTTTCTATATATTATATGTATGTATGTATATACACAGACATTAAAACATTTGACTCACAAATAATGGTATATGATATAGAATCATAGAATCATAGAATGGTTCGGGTTAGAGGGGACCTTAAAGATAGCCTAGCTCCAACCCCACTGCCATGGGCAGGGACACCTCCCACTAGACCAGGCTGCTCAAAGCCCCATCCAGCCTGGCCTTGAACACTTCCAGGGATGGGGCATCCACAGCTTCTCTGGGCAACCTGTTCCAGTGCCTCACCACCCTTACAATAAAGAATTTCATCCTGATATCCAATCTAAATCTATGCTCTAAATCTCTAAACCTACCCTCTTTCAGTTTGAAACTGTTACCTCATGTCCTATCATATGTTGTGTCTTTGTTTCCTGGGATATGTCAATTTCCACGTTGGTGCTTTCTAGCTAAGCAGGAAAACAGGCGTGATTTTCTAGGACATTCACTGGGAATATTTTTGTTTTCTTACATTAATTTACTTTAAGATTGTTCAAAGCTGTGATGTTTACAAATGTATGTCTTGCTCTAGGAAAGCATAGTATCAGTGCTGTTTCCCACTGCAGTTTCATCTAATAATGAACTATATCTCTCGCCTGCTTGCGGTACTACTGAATGGAGCTGTGTAACAGAGTAATTATTTATTATTATATCAAATTAACATGTATTTATGATATGCATATATTTTATTACAGCTGGTCTTTTGTCTTATTTAACTGGAGTGCAGATACATAGCTAGTAGACTGGTATTCATTTTTCCCAATATCATGATACATTGGTTTGGGTTCTGGGACCTTCTCATGGGGAATTTATCTGAATTTACTTCTATAATCTAATACTACATTACAATATGTGAATGAAATATTTATGCCCCCTCCATGAACTTAGCTCGTATTTATGAAATAAATAATTTCCCTGTTGTCCATAAAATTTCCCAGTGCTGTTAAGTCCTGTAATAGAAAACCATAGTGTTTATTTTCCGTAATGACAATATAGGAGGTGATAAAATTGGAAGTGCTAAGGTCTAAGTTTAGCTTAATGAGTTTAGGTCTTTCATAATGAAGCCAGGTATCTAAATTAAAAGGAGAAATTAATAGTAAAGTACTGAACCAATGACTGTACAAGTAAGAGCTGGTCTGACATCTGAATACACTTTATTAACCAGGTGTAAATCCCACTATTACGGTAGAGTGTCTGCCTCAGAGAAGAAAAGCATACTGGTGTGCTGTTAAATGCTGTTTTTTCATGAGTCACTACAGTGGTACGTAGAGCTGAATACTATTTTATAAACCTCATGAGCACTTTTTTAAATATGCAGAGGGTGTAGCCAGAATTAACTCATGGTGTTCAACCTGAAGAAGTAGTCTTTATATTCTGTCGGTTTCTATTCTGGCGGGATTAGGGTGTGTGCAATGTTTTTACAGATTATTTCCCCCTGAAGATTGCTGGTAACATTACACTAGCATTTTTGACTACTTTTTAGTGATACAGTGCTATGTTAAATGTTACATTGCATTATGTCACAGTGGTTTACATTATCCTACCAAAGGCTGGCACAATACGAAACCAAAAGGACTACTTTTACATGCTTTCTTCAAATTAAAAACTTTCAATCGAGGAGCTCAGTAAAACATGCAATAATAAGAAATATATTATAAGGATACATTTCTAATGTGAAAAATATTTTTGAAAAATAATTGTTACTTAAATGTATTTGACACGGTATAATTACAAATTTAATCTCACAGGTTTTACACTGCTGCTATAATAAAGTTACTCATTTTCAGAGCCATTAAGTTAACCACCTTCCTGATATAATGAGAAAGTCAAAGTGACCTTATATCAGGCAATAGGTGAAGTACATTGATTTATCATTTTCTACTTTAAGACATACCCTATAGCATTTCCTCAGGTTGTATAAATCAACTAAGTTTTTACTGATGGAAGCAACATCCAACTGCTGATCTGAACAGTGGGAAATACGTTGTCACATGACATTTGTGACCAAATATTTCATAAATACAGATATGCTTGATAGTATTGGATCCTTTCTTTATGTTTAGGGATACATTTCTCCTGCCTAGAACAAAATATCTAGTTCATACTGTAAGAATGTATGGAAAGCGTGAGCATCGGCTTCATTCAGGTTATCCGATAAAGGACATTTTCCATTCAAAAGGGCATAATAAGTGAAGGGGGAAGTGATAAGCAACACACAGAGACAGAAAACGAGTAGACAAGGGCTAACAGAGGCAAAAACCACAAAAGTTTCCCATCGCTAAGTAATGAGCCGTTAAGAAACTGCAGGCACATCTTTGGAGAGGGCCAGCCTGGCATTGGTAACTCATACAAAGTGGGGAAACAGAATGAACATGAGGGACTGGGATATCCCAGGGAAGGGATGTGGAACTACGCAAAATTTGTTAAGGAAGATTTAGGGGAAGAAGACTGAGGAGGAACAAATGAGAGGAATAGATAGAAAGGGATATAAAAGGGGCAGGTGAAGTGTAAACCACGGCTGGTCAGCATGCTTGTCTGGTGGAGCCCTGCACCTGATCACACCAGTCTGTCCTTTTCTTCTTGAATCTCCCCTTAATGACCTCTCTGAGTAATCTCACTCCCTATCCCATATGTGTCAGTGCTGTAAGGGCTTAGTGCAGCACTGAGGATCTGTGGGGATCTGGGAATGTGCGTGTGCTTGTGAACCTGGGGAGTGTGTGCGCTGCACCAGTGACCTTCTGCCTCTGCCAGCCCAAGGGGAGGAGGGGATGTGGCTGTCTGTGCCCATGTCTGGTGTGAGACCTGAATACGGGTGCTGCTGGAGGCAGCGCCTTGTCTGTGGCCGTCTGTGTGACCAGCCATGTCCGTGTCCTCTGTGTGCCTGTGTGATACGCATATAGCCTCACTGCTGGTTGAACCTGCAAATAGGGAAGTAGCAGCTGCCTCCATTGGACAGAGACCCCGAGGTCTCGGTGTTGGGCAGGGTGGCAGGGCAGAAGGAAACCCTGAGCTCGGAGCTGCTGGATGCAGCAGATGCTTCTAACATCCATTAACATGTACAAATTGAAATGACAACATTTGTCTCTATTACTACCTTGGACTAGATTGCTTCATACTGTCTGTCAGCACCAGTTTTTGTTGCATCTTTTATGTATTTGCTGATTACACTCAGAAGTCATAGGATAGGAAAGTCATGTTAGGTATTGAAATGTTCAGAAAACATTCTACATATGCAAAACTAGATTATAAATTTCATAAAAACCACATGCAATCATAGGTTAAAAATCAGAAGATTTTTTAATCAACTTGTACTTAATGGAGAATTCCATTTGAACTGATCATGAGATTTTCATTACACAATAATTTGATATGGAAAAGCAGCCTTATTTGCCTTGTAGAGAGTTATAAGAGAGATTACAAATCACAACTTTCACATCCTTTCTAAGCTACTGTTTACATTTTCAGTGTTAATATTCCTTTTCTGTTATTTTATGCTCATCTTATAATATGATGAGCATATGAAGAAAAATATACTCTTAGCATTCCACAGCCTCAAACAGATACAGAGCTTTTTAGTCTGTTTGGTAAACTGGAATCAATTAATTTTGTATAGAGCTAATCTGTACTAACGGAATTAATCTCCACAACCCTTTTTATTTCTCTGTGAGGCTTTACTAAGTACCAATCACCTTCTCTACCAATCTAGTTTTCAACTATTTATTTCAACAAGGCTAAAAATTTTGCAAATAAATTTGGCTACTTTACTACAGTAGGCTAATTAAGTTATATGAGGTTCAGTTTAAGAAGGTTAAAATAATTTAATTCGTTCATTCTGGTCCATGTGAGCCATTTATACAGACACTTTCATATTGACAAAGACTGATACATTGTTCTCCCGAAAATTAAATTACTTAACATGTGATAAGCAAAGTTCTTATCTGAATGTGATACTTCTAAATACATAGTGATATTATGTGTAAATAAACTTGACAATTAAATTCTAATAATGTCCCCACATTGAAATTACCTTAGCCTGTTTCAGAGGTAAATCACATATGCTCTTTGTGCTGAAAAGAGCATTTCACCTTCTGAGGTGACAAACATTTGCCAGACATTGAAGTTGAATAATCATTCACACCACATGGGAAGTAGGGTAAACGGCTAGCCCTGGCTTGTACATGAAAGCCAGCATCCTGCTGCACCTGCACTGGTTATCATGTAGTGCATTCTTCCCAAGAGGGACTCTCTTAATACATACTCATAGAATCATAGAACGGTTAGAGTTGGAAGCGACCTTAAAGATCATCTAGTTCCAACTACCCTGCCCTGGGCAGGGACACCTCCCACTAGACCAGGCTGCTCAAAGCCCCATCCAGCCTGGCCTTGAACACTTCCAGGGATGGGGCATTGACAACTTCTCTGGGCAACCTGATCCAGTGTCTCACCACCCTCACAGTCAAGAATTTATTCCTAATAGCTAATCTAAATCTCCCCTCTTTCAGTTTAAAACCACTACCCCTCGTCCTTTCACTCCAATGCCCCATAAAGAGTCCCTCCTTATAACTCCTGTAGGCCCCCTTTAGGTACTGGAAGGCTGCTATAAGGTCTCCCTGGAGCGTTCTCTTCTCCAGGCTGAACAACCCCAACCCTCTCAGCCTGTCCTCATAGCATAGATGCTCCAGCCCTCTGATCATCCTTGTGGCCCTCTGCTGGATCTGTTCCAACAGGTCGCAGTACCGACCCCTGAGGAAAGCCAGTCATCACTGGTCGCCATTTGGACATCGAGCTGTTGACCGCAATTCTTTGAGTGCGACAATCCATCCAGTATCCACTGAGTGGTCCATCAATCAAATCCTTGTCTCTCCAATCCAGAGACAAAGATGTCATGCAGGACAGTGTCAAATGCTTTGCAGAAGTTCATGCTATTAAAATGCTGTTTTCAAAGTGCATACATTTCTCTGCTAACACAGCACTTTCATCCTTCACTTTCCTAACTTCCTACCCAGCTCCTTATATGAGTCCAGATAAACTTCATCCAATACCATTGATTTTATAACACATGAACAAATGGACTTATATGAATAACTTTAAAATGAATATCATAACGAGTGAATTAGTTTTTCAGTCTTGAGTTGTTACTTCAAAAGCTGTCTATACTTACTCCAGAAGAAGTAGAGTTATATTTTGTGGTGCCTATATGATTGATTTTTTCCGGAACATAAAATGATATTTTTTGTCTTTGTTGGGTGGAATTTGTTTCTCCTTTTAGGGAAAAATTAAGCAATGTTATCTAAGAGAAGTGTTGCAATTCCCTTTATCATCAGAGGAGGGAGACAGGCACCCAGAAAGGGCAATTAATCCCACCTAGGTACATATCTTTCTTTGAGAAATAACCCACTTGGAATTACATAGTGTTTACTGTGTTGCAGTCACTGTTATGCAGGTTTTGCTCACGGAACAGGTGTTTACCTCATTGCAAATGAGGCATGGCAAAAAGTGTAGGGTGGTGTAGCCACCAGTGAAAGAGAAACTGGCTACCTCAAATTTCTCTGCTGGTGTATGCTGTCCTCCTTACTGGTAATATCAAATCCTTTACAACGTGCCAGAGTTACATATTACTCTTATGTAGTTCATTATGCACAGAAGTGTGTAAAACAAGCCAAAAAACATTCAACCCTGAAAAGCTGTGTGGATTTTAGCAACAGTGTGAGCTATGAAGAAGAAAACAAAGGAAGAAAACAAAGGAAATGTTTGGGGGGGGGTTAGCAATTTTTTTGTACCAACTCTGATATTGAAATGAATAGAGTCATGTTATAATTCTCTTGAATGTGGGTAAATACAATAAATGTTGTGAAAGGTGACTGCTCATTTTGGTGTTCAAATCAGTATCTGTCTGAAAAGATTTAATCGTATTGTAAATAATTTTCTCAAGCAGTGTAGATCACTAATTTCCTTTGGAAGCGAATCAGCCAACATGTTATTCAGGACACACCTGGAGGGCAATTTGCTTGACTCAAGTTTTGTGAAACAGAAATGACACGATGTTAATTTACTTTTAAACTGCTTGCCATGTCTAAGAATTAAATAAACAATTGGATGAGACCAAACTGAATTCATTGAGATATCAGCCATGCAGTCCACTTATTTTGCCTGATTGTGGTAGAAAAGCCTTTTATATGAGCAGTTAACATGTTCACATTTTCCACACTTGGCCCTTTCAGAAATCCCAGTGACAAATTCTTTGCTGATTTATATTTCACTCTGCATTTGAAGAAAATAAACCCATGGAGTTTAACTTATAATGTTTCAGATTTTTTTGTCTCTGTATCATTACTGTTTTTATTACTTTACAACAGGGCTTAGTCTATGTGTAGAGTTAGGGGAATATGTAGCTCTATAGAGCGATGTATTTGTAAATAAAATCTATAAGAACACTCAAGCTCAGGATCCAGTTCATTTATGTGTTTACAAACATTTATATTCCAACATTAACATGTAATTTATTACTATTAATTTATTAATTGATCAATTAATACATGGCAGCTATTTACATAAATAGGATCTCAGTCTCTATCATAGTCAGTACAGCTAGCAACAACTGTAATGATAACATTTATTATACATTTCAGTTAAACTTAAATGAATTGATTTGGGTGATTGGAGCAACCTCTGGAATAGCTTATCTTTCTCCAGTCTTTCATCATAGAGGATTTCAGTTCAAAAATTAGTAGTCTAAACTTAATTAGGATGCACCTATACCAGATTATCTTTCAAAAGCCATTATCTTAATGGTAAGGGATAAGTGGCTACCACCTCTGGCATCTCCAGACCAGGACAACTCTTGCCCATCCTGGTACCTGGAGACCCTGAGTCTCTGACCAGGCTGAGGGATGTGGCTGCTGCTGTCCCTTCAACCAGTAGTGAGGCTGACACAGACACACACAGAGGACACAGACATGGCTGATCACACATGCGGCCACAGAGGAGGCACTGCCTACAGTGGCACCCACATTCAGGACTCACACCAGACACGGGCACAGACAGCCACATCCCCTCCTCCCCTTGGGCTGGCAGAGGCGGAAGGTCATTAGTGCAGCGCACACACCGCACTGCCCAGGTTCACAAGCACACGTACATTCGTGGATCCCCTGAGCATCGGCATGGCCCCTTTCCCTGCCCAGCACCCCTGCTGATACACAAAACATCAACTGAACAGAGAGATATCAGTACAAACCACAACAGGGAAAAAGTTCCTTCTAAATTCACTGTATTTTATTGTGTAATGATCTAACATATGGCCTGACTTTGTATTTCTGGATGACAGACATATGTTGAGAAAGCTGGATGATTGAGATAGTGAAGGAAGAGTCCTGTATCTACAAGTTACATAGGAGGCAGGAACAGGCCTGGATGTGTTCATTAATCTGGCAGAGAGGGTGGATCATGATCTGATACTAATTGTCCAGGGACAAACCCAGGATCTTTCTCATGTCTCTGTTAAGATTAAGTATAGCCACTTGGATACAACGGCTGCCCCCTAATACATCAGGATCTTGGCAGGAGGCAGGATGGAGTAAGTTCATTTGCAGATTAAACAATAGCAATTGAGTTATAAGGTATTTCCTGGGGCTCATTGATCACAAGGAAGGAAATAAATGCAGCTAGTCATTATTCCCAGGAAACTGTTGCGATGATTTTATTCTTTTCTACACATTTCTAAATGCTTCGTGACAAGGTCGGATAACAAGTACATGCATATCAGGATGATAAGCATCTTAGAAATGCTCATGGTAGAGACACTGAAGGTTGTTATTACTATTATAAGGTGAGAGTGAAAAAAAAATCTCTAAGGTACGTACCTTTGTCATGGCTATTACTATTTCATTGGTATGTATAAGGCTTTTCTGGAAAATTAATGTACCGTTTACTAAGCAACCAGTTTCCGTGAACCATTTCTCTACATTCCATTCAGCATGTAATTAATATTTAAACATCTTTATTTATGATTTATTCATTGATTGAGGCATAACCCAAAATTATCAGTAGTAGCAGGTAAAAGCTTAAAGATCATTTCATGATTCTGGGATTCTGAAGACAAAAAAAGAAAATTCTTACACTCTTAGGAAGTTCTTGATCCAAACCCATTGAATGTAATAGAAAATCATTACTGTTAATAGGAAGAAGAGCAAACTTAAAATGCCAAAATGGAATCTCTTTCCATTTAAAACCTAGACATATTGTAATTCTTTAAAAATTAAATTCAGTCTGTAGTTTTGTATATCCATTTTGTATATTGGAGCTTGTGGTGTGTTGATTCCTTTTAAATTTAACTTCTGCATTACATTTAGCTGAAACACCCTTGGGAAATACACTGTTCATAAACAGGCTACAGTAAAGATCATATTTAGGCATATCTGAGCATAACATCAAAAATGTATTTGTTCACCATGTCTCTGGGAGAATGGGTTGGGATCACCATATTTAACAGCCATTGACAGAAATGTTTTCTCTTAATTTTCTTTTCAAATCTATTAATCTTAAACACTGGAATACTCTGGCAATGGGGTCCATAATTTAATTAGACATTGTTTCAAATCTTTGTCATTCAGTCATTCCTATGACTGAATATTCTCTAGTTCTTTTTTTATGACAAATATGGAATAAGCATCCCTCATTCATCGTTTGTACCATGTCAATCATGATTTTGTAGGCCTTTCTCATAGCTCCCCTTAGTCATACCTTTTTTAAACTGAAGAATTCTTAGGCTGCTTAATCTTTCTTCATATGGAGATCAATATCCAAAACTGGGGATACACAGAAAAGGATGGATATAATTCATGCTTTAAACGAAGACTGCAATTAGAACTGGTCTCAATGGGAGGAAAGACCTTATTGCAAAGAACCACACAGAAATCACAATATGCATGGATTCTGGAAGACTGCCCATCTGATTTATTTTCTCTGAGACTTTTGCAATCCAGCTAAGTACATTTGATTTGGGATGATCAGAGAGGAATACAGTATTCAAGATTTGGATTTATACTGTAGTAGAATGAAGTTTTCGACTTGTTTCAAAACCCTTTGCTAATAATTCTGATGTTCTTTTTGCTTTGTTTTATCTCTGCTGAGCACAGAGTAGAGAATTTTGGAGGATGTTCCACGGGTCATACACATCATTTTACATCTACGTGGACGTCAATAGCACTTTCCTGAAGGAATAGCAGCTAATTTACAGTATGTTTCTCAATAAGAATGCATCTACATTGTGCAAAACAAGATATGAAGATCCTCAAGTTAATGGAAATCCAACACAAGAAATAACAAAGCTGTGATATCATAGAGACTGGTTGACCAGTGTTAGCTTTAGTACATTTTCATACCCTAACTGTGGTCACAGAAGTAATACTTGAGCAGGTTGATTGTAGCAGGGCTTACAGACAGCCTTATAACCCTTGGTCCAATATTGAATGCTTTACTGGTTTTCAACTAGATTTGGAGACTCTGAACAGCACTTTCCTTGGCTGACATGAAGTTAGCCACTAAAACTTCTGTAGTCTTGACTGTGGATGTGACTCCTAATTAGACCTTTTCACATATAATCCCACAAACCCCTGTTCTAACTTATGAAAATTAACCGGGCACGCTCCTTGGCTTGGGGTTGGTTTATGTGCTGGCTTGTTTCTAAAATACATGAAGCTGAGGAAATGGAGCACACACTTGGTAGCCAGCATCGCTAAGAAGGAAGGAAGGAAAACATCTTTAAAGTTAGCAAAAGTTGATTTAATGAACTTTAACAATGTATTTGTAGTGAAGGGCTTTTAATTTGTTTTAATTTGGTTTTTTTTTCATATTATGTTATAAAATAACAAGGTTCATCAGAGCAGTGATGCCTCCTGTGCTGGCAACCGGCTCTAGAAATGACATAAAAGCATATTTCTCTGACACTCTGGGCAAATTTATGAAACCTCAGGCTTACCTAAATTTCCTGCCGATTTCTTGCCATTTGACAAAGCAGCTGTAAAATAAGCGATTCGGTCCTGCTCTGATCTTTGGCCTTATACTTTGAATGGGGAAAAGTGATCCTAGAGGCCTAGAGGAATGCTTAATTAAGAGCAGAGTATTGAAAAGCATGCAAGAATGTAAATCAAAGGAATGGATTTCAATACAGGGAAAACTTCCTATGGAATGCCTTCATTATATATTATTGTTATTATGTAAAATCTTTATTGTTATTTTTATATAATTTATAGTTATGCATATACATCATTTTATATAATTAGATAAAAATGATAATAATGTTATATATTATGTTTATATTGTATTTAATGTAATATAAATATGTTTCTATTATACAAGTCTATTTATAATTAGAATAACTATTATACTGAAATAATCATTATTATACTGAAATATTGCACCCATTATTAGAAAAAGCCAAAATATTCACAAATTCATCAACATTCTAATAACATTTTTTACTGGTCCATGATCCTGTGTACTAATCTGAGCACATTTTAAAGAACTTTTAAATTCTGAGAACTGAATAGTTGGAGGGCAATACTAGTTCTGTCACAGTATGAGCTGCAGGATTTTGTTTTTACTGAGTGTACTGTAAAAAAGATCTTCTTGGACTTTCATAGTGTATACTGCCGATGATTTTCACCCTGAGGATTTAATAGCCCTGTGTGGCATTTATGGCCTTTTTACATCAATTTCTTGATACATAGTGTTTATTCTGTGTATTGCAGGCTCAGTGGTAGAGTTTATTGCAGCCATCATTTTAGATGTCCTCAAAGTGTTTCAGCTCCTTCTTCTTAAGTATCATGAGAAAATGTATATTTAAAATATATATTCTTGACCCCTGCTGTGGGTTTGTTTGACACATCCAGCTATAAAAGATGTTTTGCAATAGGATATTTGAGCTGTGCAATTAAATTCATTTGTATCAATGATGATATCAGGACTATATTATCTATGGAGTCACGCTTTCTTACTATTGAGAATAAATTACCTGCTAAACCAGTAACCGTTGAGACAATACATTGATGTGAAACTCCTCTGATTACTAATGTATCTCAACATAAATGTTGACACATTAGTCCATAGCCACAATTGCTGCAAAGGCACATACCTTCCTGAAGCAAATCCAAATATTAAATTTCACATAGCAGTTTTGGTGGTTATAATACTCGATTCATGTCCAGTATCGTCTTTAAAATGAAATAGCTTGTTAGTTTGCTCTTTTTAATTTTTTTCCAAAATAGTCAAAGCAATTACAGTGATTGTCATCCTTACAGAATAATTACCTGTCAAATTTAGTTTGAAAAACAAGTCATTTTAACTCATGCAATTCTTACATAGTTTTAAAATCCCAACACCTCCTTTTTAAGTAGTTTGGTTTTGTTTTTTTTTAAATCAAAAATAGTGAGATTTTTCCTGATGTATATTTTTACATCTCAATGCAAGGTATTGACTTTCAGAATTAAGAGATTTGATCTTGAGAAATTAAGGTATTCAAAATATATCACTGCCTAATCCCATGTAACTTCCTGTTTTTTTCTATAGAACTGCCATTCTGTAGCCATGCTGGAAGTGTTTTTCCTAAGATTGGGAGAGACAAATACACAACAGTATAATTCATATTTATGGTATTGTCACTCTGAGACAGCTGATAGGAGATATCCAAAATCTGTATAACAGAGACCTACCCAAACACTTTCCTATTCCAGAAATAATGGGTTTATGTCGGTGGACTGCCTAAAGTACAAGGAATAGGAACACTATCAATCTGCCATATGGCTGTGTTGCAGAATGTTGCTACACCAAGATGTTTTCAATTCCCTTCATTGTTTTAAGAATCACCACCTGTTAATGTATTTTGTATGTAATTGAATGCTGTTTATGCTCTTCTCCATCTTCACTCTGGTAAGAAAAAAACGATCAAAACAGATTTACAATGATTAACGATGGTGGAATTTGCCTTCCCTGATTTCTTCTTGAGTGAGAATCTGTAGGGGTGTAGGAAAGAAAACAGCAATGCCTAGAAAAACATGGGGGCTGTGATCTGTATCTTGAAACAGGTGGCAAAATTTGTTTGCTGGGGATATGCATCTTCTCCTTAACCAAAAAATTATTTACTGTCATATTGTCTCTATTTTCACAAATATTATTCGGTGTAGCCTGTATGTTAAGACTGTTTCAATTAAGAGTAAAATGAACACCCTCCTTGCAGGTACCTCAGCAGTCTCCCTTTGAGAGTAACTTCTCACAAATTCTTTAGAACCATGCATTAGGAGCTTTATGAAATATTATTACAAATTAATTGCTCAAACAACTTCTTAATGATTTTCAATTTGTTGATGGATTGTGTCCTGAAGCATATAATTCCTGGAGCAAATAATTTCAAAAATGTTTTTATTCTCTCTCCCTAGGTATTTTCACTATCTTTGTGTGGTAGGTTGAGCCTAACCAGCAGCTAAGCACCCACCTGGTTGCTTGCTCTGTCCCCTGCCCTCCAGTGGGATTGGGGAGAGGAATGGAAGAGCAAAAACTGAGAACTCATGGGTCAAGATAAAGACAGTTTAATATGTGAAGCAAATTTTCACGGGCAAGCAAAACAAAATAAGGAATTAATTAGTTACTTCCCATCAGCAGGCGGATGTTTAGCCATTTGCTGGAAAGCATGTCCTCAGCATGCATAGCAGTTACTCGGGAAGACAAATGCCGTAACGACAAATATCCCCCCTTCCGCCTCCTTTACCTGAGCTTGTATTGCTAAGCACACCATCATATCCCTTTGGTCAGCTGGGGGCTGCTGCCCTGGTTGTGTCCCGTCATAACTTCTTGTGCACCCGCAGACTACTGGCTTGGCGGTGGGGTCAGAGTGAGAAAAAGAGAAAGTCTTGACACAAATTTAAAACGCAGCACCATAATTCTGTCCCATCCAGAGCCAGCACACTGTATTAACGGCTCACTCTTCTTGGAGTCCCACTACACTGCTGACCTAGGTTCCTGTCTGGAAGAATCTTAAAAAAAAAACCCAAAAAAACCCCCCAAAAAACCCAAACCCAACAAAAAAAAGCTATAGCCAAACCAAATGTAAATATTATAAGCTTTTCGTTTATTTTCTTTTATGCATTTTGTCTGTCATGAAGGTATCTGCACAGAAAGAAAATCTGTGTCAGCACATCTGTGCCTGTCTTAACATGAAATCCTGTTTCTGTAGAAGGATTCCCTGACAGGTTCCTGCTAAAGTATGCATTCATACACACACGCACATATATATATGTATAAATGTATATACATTTATATATATATACACACACATATATATGTGTATATATATACATATAGATGCATATTTTTATATAACAAATGTTGTTTGCTATTAGTTAGAGGTTTGAAGGGATTATTTTTTTTTTCCATCAGCTAAGGTATACTAGGAGAGGAATTGAAAGTAACTAAGGACCGATGTATTAAATGGTACCCAAAGTTCTCCATTATTTTCAATATTTTACACTTTGTAGAGGTAAGAATTTTTTTGAAGCCCACAGACTTTCCCAGCTATAACTGCTTCTCAATGTAAAGAATTTTTTTCTCCTTATTAGTGTTAACTGCACTGCAAGTGAAAGGAATTTTAACTTTTTTTAAGAGATATAAATAATCTTTGCAAAATCACCTGACCTAAAGCATCCATGGCATAATTGCTAATTGATTTTTCTGCCTCTTGCGATTGTGTGTGATATCTCTACTTTGGTATAGAAGCTATAGTCCACACATTATTTTGCAAGGAAATGCACTAAATTTCCCTCATAAACTCTGCAGAATATGATAAAATATAAATGAATAATGTAAGTTACACTTGGTTCTACATTCAGTGAAACCTGAATTAATATAATAAATATATATATTCTTCAAGCAGGTTTTAGTGATAAACTGCAACAATTTAAAACTACTGTGTAATCTGCTTAAAACTGTTTCAGTCTTTGGTTTTATAATTGGCTTTTTGTTTCTCAGCAGAGGGGCTGTAAAGCATTTGTGATCCAGAATATGTATGTACACAGACAATGCATAGGCAGAAGATTTGCACAAAGTGATCTGTACTGATTGAAAACACAAACGATCCATATTTACAGCTGCATCCTTATGCTCTTAGTCACAAAAAAACCTGACATGTTGTTTACTGTCAAACTCCCTGGTAACCTTGTAAATTCAAAAAGTTTCTGGTTTTGATGCAGAATGGGTATGATGTTGTACATTAACCAATAGTGCTCTCTTTGGGTATCATTCAACCTCATTGACAGTGAAAGAAGGATTGAATTTTTAGGCCTATTTCAAACATGGTAGGGACACTGTCTGTGGGAACTGGCTATCCTTAATGCTCACAGTTCTTAGACATTTTTTCTAGTTTTCTAAATGCTTTTCCCTGCTTTCTGTGTTTGTTTTTTTCTTGTCTTTTTTTTTTTTTTAACGAGGTTGTTGACTTGAAAGCAATTCACCATTGTTTTTAAGAGTTTGCACAATCTAAAATCACAAACCATTTGTATGTTACAAGAAAAAAATACAATGATGTTAATTGTTTAGTCAGATATTTTAAACAAATGTATGAGCAAGATTCACTAAACCATTTTACATTAATCTTTTATGCATTTTCATATGCTTAAATGCTTATGTTACTGGCTAAGAGCATTCTGTGCATCTTCTTCTCTTTACAGTAAAAATGAATAGAGTTTCTGTCACATTAGTTAAAATTAACATAAAAGTATAATAACATAGATTCGTGAGAATATGGGCATGAAATCCAAGACACTAGAGGCAAGTATTTTATATGATGACCTTTACCTCACAACTAAAGGCTTTTATCATGTTATTCTTCTGTCTATTTTTGCTATGTTCTCTCATAAGAGTTGTCTTTCTCAAAAGCTTGTCTTTTTGGACCTGTCTTATAGTAAGTAATGCTTTGGGGTCATTAATCTCTTACTTATAGTTTGAAAGCAAGGTCCATACTATTAAGTTCACTAAAATCTATAAGCTGATATACCTAAATGGAAACCGTAATCAGGCTAGGGATACAAGCAGCCACATGGTTGTGTCTATAGTAAGCTGAAATAGCTTCTTGCAATAAATTTGGTTGCACTAAATAAAATTATATAGCCATAAATAATGAAGAAACAAGTACAATTTTGCAGTAGTCACCAAATGAAGTGTGCATTTGAGCTGTGACTTTATAACTAACTGCTTAAAAAGGGTACGTGCTTAACTTTCTTTTTCAAAAAAGAAAATAATGGCCTTATTTGATTATTGGAAATGGCATTTTTTGCATCTTGCATTTGTTCATAATTAATATAATCAGAGTCAGACACTGAAAGAACTTGTGTGGCTCATAATTGATTCCCTGTTCATTCCAGTTGCATCTGTAATTTTTTAAAATTTTACCACAGACATCTGCGAGATAATAACTGTGTGTTCATTCTAAGGCAGTCTGTCCTAAAGTACAAATCCGAGCTGACTCACAAAGATCGCCATATGAACTTACAAAATTATTCTCCTGGAACATAACATTAAGAAATGTCACAGCAAACTAGCTCGCTCACATGTTAACTACGCTTACATATTAAAGATGGGGGAAGACACAGAGCTTGGATCCAAATGGGGTTTATGTTACCATTTGGGGTTCACTGATGCCAAATCTTTTGAGCTTCTCTAATGATATTTTGCCACCATATGGCAAGCATCAGTTTTATCTTGTGGTAATCTGACCTTCTTAGACCAAATCTCCAGCGAATACAAATAGAAACTGAAAAAGTGTCATCTGCTTTTGGATCCAAAATAGAACAGAGTCAGACTAATGCTGAAATTTTACCTTTTTGCTAATACGTAGTGCATGGCAATTGTTACAGTAAAACTGAGGGGGAAAAAAGGTTACTTGAATCCCAGGCTAGGAAACCTAACAGCTCACATTCCCCAGGACAGAACACAAAATGCCTTGGCCGTTGGACAATTTCTTATGAGGAAAAAGTACTAATCCACATTGATTCCTTTCCAGGGACAAAGTCTGGGCTTACATATAGGTGTGAGAGTCTCACCCAAACACCTGACAGTTTTCCTGCTGTTTTTCCATGTGGGTACTGGCAACACGCCATGTACTGCCATGGTCAGATCAGAAGACGTCGTAACACCTTGGGTAATAAGGGAAGAAATATCAGTGCCTGGCTGCTCTCACATCTCTCAGCTGAAAGTTTAGGGTCAGGCAGATAGTAATGAACAGGGAACAAATGTATTACTGCAAAAGACAGCACTAACGGTTTCGGGTTTCTTGGTCACAGCAGTGTTCTACTATAACTATTTTTTGCTTTATAAAGCAAAGGGCCTGATCAAGAATATGCTATTTTAGAATTTGTTGTAACCCATATAGAAATACTGACTGAGAATCTACAGGTATAATGTGAGTTGAATAAAAATTACTTAAAAGTGAGTAATGATGACTTTTCTAAGGAATTGATGGTAGAAGAAAAGAAGAAGAGTAAAGATAATACAATTCAGAAAAGCCAACATGGGCAACTCAGGGAACCAAAAGACAAGGTGCTTCAGAGAGAGAGAGAGTTTAAGATATAAAGGAATGTAAGACAACTGGCAGTAACAGAAAAGTTGAGATTATATTCATAATGGCAGACTATCCCATTGCACAGGAAAGACAGGAAGCATATTAAGAGAGCAATACAGGATCAGAAACTCTGTAAGGATGTGGAAATAAATATTGGAGAAATAAATGAAGAATGGAAACATAAAGTAGATGTCTAAGAATGTGCCTAAAGGAGAGAAAAACATATTGGGATAAAATCAAACTAAGGTGCAAAATGAGTTTCCATTAGCAAGGAACAGAAAAGCCCTAGAAGAAGGAAATTAGAAATAAGATAAAAAAGAAGCAACGATACATAACAAACATTGGATTACGTAAAAATTGAGATAAACGGTGCCTTTTTTACTTTAAAAAAACAAACAATAGCAGAAGCCCCCCGAAACCTTGTTTTAACTACATGTATAAAGAAATAAACTTTATGAATTGTTATGAAGTACAGAAGAGAATACAGAAAGAACACACTATGGTGTATCTTTTTATAAAGTAGGGTGGGTAAATTCAAGTTGCGCAGCTTGGCTAAATTAATATTTTTACATGCAGAATTAATTTTACTAAATGTCTAGACCCCCGGAAAGTTATTTTTAGGAAGTTATGTGATCCAGAGTTCTAACAGGAATAACCTTAACGTCTAAGCTCAAAAAAGAAATTGGAAAAAAAAAAAGAGGGAAAAAAAAAAAAGAGCTTAGAGCATTATAGCTGTGTTAGTCTACCTCCAATTTCTGGCAAGATTCTGTAAAAAATTATTAAGAAATCAATTTATAAGTACCTCAAAGATAATAAGGTGATAAAAATGGACAGCATGAGTTTGTCAAGAACTGATCATGTCAAACTAATCTAATTTCTTTCTCTGACAGGCTAACAGGCCAAGTGAATAAAGAAGAAGCAGTAGGTTTGTTACAGCTTGACTTTATTAAGTTTTTTGACACTGCCATGCATGACATTCTTATAAGCAAGCTAAGAAAATGCAGTTAAGGTATAATCACACATTTGAAACTTACACCGAAGAAGTAGTTATTAAGAGTCCACCTATATCCTAGGAGGGTGTTTCAAGTGTCACTCCTCATGGATCTGCCCTGGACCTGGTTGTCTTTGATGTTTTCATTAATGCTTGAAATGGATGAAATATGTAAACAGATGACATAACAGAAGAGGTGGCAGTCGTTTTCAAGGGCAGGTTAAGACTATAAGGTGATTTTGACAACTTATTTTGACACCAAATTCAGAGAATTTAAAATTTCAATTTAATTTTCAATATGTGCAAAGCATTGTCTAACTGTCTACTATGAGTGAATTGAAATTCAGAGAATTTCCATCAGAGATTACAGAAAAATGCAATGGTTATACCAAAACCTAAGATGCAAATTAAGAATGAGAGCTAACTGACATGGCAATATCATTTTTTTAAAAAAAGAAACCAAATAAAACAAGCAAGCATGGATCTCGACCTTATAACGGATTTGAAACCAACTATGAGTCAGCAACATGAAACAAAAAGAGGAAACCTAATTGTAGAATATATTAAGGCAGTATTTCATGTGTAAGAAAGACATTATGGTGGTAAAAATTCTGCTCTTTGCAGCACAGGGGAAACTCTGGCTGGAATCCTTCTGCTTCTTAACAACCACAAATAGTCATCCACAATCTACAAAACCAAATCTTCAAAACTGCATTCAGACAGAAGACCTTTGATCTCCTGATAATTGGTTGGGTTTTTTTTCACAGCAGTAATAAATGATGCCACTTTTACGATATGCATCATGAGTCAATTAATGGATTTAGGAGCATCAGTTCTAGTAAATTATTTTTAAAAACCTTGTCAAGAACAGTGAGGTACTTATGAATAATGTTGCTACATTTCACTAAGCTAGAAACCCTTTCTCCCAGTAAGGGAGATTCCATAAATGTGTAATAGTGAGACAATGTGCTTTGTGTATATTGAAAAGTAAAGCTGTGTACAGGACACATGCCAACTCAGAAAGACCTTCCAGCTTACAAAGCTAGAGAAAATGAAATGTATCTTCTCCCATTTCTTGGTGCTATCTTTCATGTTTTCGCTTACTAAATTGCAGGCTAAATAGAGAAGTGAGAGCATTACTGTAGAGCGTTAAGAAGCTTTAGTGCACAGACATACTTATTTCACTCCAGCTATTTAAAGGGCTGGCTGTGCATTTGCATGATGTTCTTTAAATGCTAAAATAACTATAATCAATCCATGCATTCAGTGTACTTTGTAATAGCTCGTCTGCCATGTTGCACTTATATTGCAATAATGAAGTTTATAAATTTTCAAGCAATTCTACTGCATTTTAAGCATTAGTCCATCCTGGGAATTCAACAGCCACTCAACTTCTGGAGCTCAGCTGACAAGGCAAATTCAAGGCATGTAGTCATTTGAATGGCTTATTAAACTTCAATCATAACCAATTAGTAAGGATTGTACTGTTCCCCGCCCCCATTCGTAAATACTCATTTATTTTCTTGTCTCATTTACTTTCTTGTATATCCTTATTAATAAGCTTTCTCCCCTCCATAAAGCAACATGCCCGAAAAAACCTGTGAAAGGAAGTGAAGTTCTTGCAGATTACACATGCCAACATTTAAGGTTTTGTAAAATTTTATTCACTGGGGCTTACACATGCCAACATTTAAGGTTTTGTAAAATTCTATTGCTTGGGCTCTGGGCTTGCATAGCAGAAAGAGCAAAAAGACTACACACTTTCCAGGAAGTACAGGGAGGAAGATGTAGGGTGTAGAAAAATACTATAGGGACCAAAATCATTCCTGGAAAACTTAAAGTTTTGTCCTCACATGCAGCTAGAAAAAGTAAAGGGCATGTATGCTAAGAACTGAAACAGCAAACAGTAGCTGACAGTTGAAACAAAAATAGAAAAAAAATGCAGCTTGTTGTTTAAATTGGTAGTCTGTGCTCGACTCTGCAGAAAAAAATAGTCTCTCCATTTCTTCTTTGAAGTTGTCTACTCCTGCATGTTAAGAAGTCATTGCAGTGGTGCCAAAAGCAATCCTATAAGAACGATGTGCATTAATTCCGATATCCCCTCCAAACTTGTCTTGAACCTGGAGCCCACACACAGACATTGACATCATTTGATTTGCCCTGAGGTCTGGCCTTCCAAAATTTGCTCCAAAATATGTTTCTTTAAGGCTTGACAGCCCCATATGAATAAATGTCTGAGGCACCAAGGGTGTTCGAAATGGTACTAGATGCCTATGCATATGCCTATGCCTAAGTAACCGAATCATGCCTAACTCTTTTCTAGGACTCACCTTTCTTGTAAGACAGTATGATTTCCTGGATGAGGCAAATATGAGGCACAATCATGACACCTAATCTTTGTATCACATTGGTGTGTGAAGTTTCATAGAAAATTAGGTTCTTGTGTAAAAGTTATGTAGGAATTGTTCTGCCAAGACAACTGTCTTCTGAAAATGTGGATTATTTAGAATAGGATAGAATAGAATATTTCAGGATTATTTAAGTTTGTTCATTCTCTTCATTGAGGAAATATTTTGTTTTGATAGGAAGGTATCCCATTAAAGTATTTTACAAAATCATGGTACAGATTCCAGTAAAAGCCCAGAAAACTATGGAAAGCAAACTAGGGCTGTTAAAAGGTTGTGAAAGGTTTTCAGACTCAATTCCTTAACCTTATTGACTCATAAAGGGCTCAAATTTCAATATCCTGCTTTAAAAGGAACTGTTCCAGCTCTATTGGGTATCTCTAGCCAGGACTCGCCTACTGATGTCTGTTGGAATTGTTGCACCGTGTACAAATGAACAAACATACCGAGAAACAGTTAAATGGTGGCAGTCCTACCAGAATGCCCACTCTTCTAACCACCGGCATACAAAAATAAACAGTAATTCTCATTAGCAGAATGTTGTGGGTTTTTTACATAAATAATCCAATAGGACAGCCTGATGGCTTGGGTATTGCAACATGGAACTTAACAATAGGCACACTGTTGACAAGCATAAGATATTGAAGTATAAGATAAAGGCAACTGCAATGCATTCCTTCCATGTGTACTTCTTCACCATCTAAAAACTCTGGTTTAGAATTGGAAGGTATATCAGTATTAAGAAGTTTAAAACTCTTTCATGAGCCTTTTTTCCATGCATTCCTTTGATCAGACTTTGAAAGAAAAATACTCTGACAATGAACTTGCGGTTTAATCAAGTAATGTGTTAAAAATCACATTACTTCTTTGTTTGGGATTTATCATCCTAAAAATTTTATTTTATGAACTCTGGCTCTTGTGTTTTGAGAAAAAAAAGCATTCTTTATTCACTTAACAATGTCATTTATGACTCTTCCTTCACTTTTTCTTTTATGAAGTAAAGAAACTTGGAGAAAGATTCAGTTCAGGATCAGGACACATGAATGGAAGGGTCTACATGTAGGAGTAAATAGGTAAGCTAGACATGTATGTACTTACATACATGAGTTACCACTGAACTAACTGTCTAAATGCAGTGGACGTCTATGTATGATTCAAAGTAACTGCACACACACAGGCATTGAGCACTACTTGAGTTGTTCTGGGGTTTCTCACTTGGCTTCTATCTGCTACTCTAGAAAGGCATGAGTTCCCTAGATATCCCCTCTCATGTCTCCTAACTTTATGGATGTGTCAAACACCCTGAGGAGTCTAAAATTGCACTAGATACCTACGTTAAGGCTCTAGCTATCTAGTTTAGGATGAGCTGAATTCTTCCTGAGTTGCATTGCCTAGACTGACTTGAGGATCAATTCAGTTGCTTGAACTTAGGCTTCTACTGCTATTTCAGATGCCGTAAGGTATTTCTCAGGTATTCTCAACAGGCTGGCAGATATGTCACAGGATTACAGATTTTTATAGTAAGACTTGTGCTTTATGGCAGAAGTTTACATATTTAGCTGAAAGTAGACACTTATGTGGAGAAATCCAGATATAAGTCTTACTCTTGAACTGTTTTATTCCCATAGAGTATTTAATCACTCCTAATAGGAACTACTCTCTCTTCAGTGACACATAAGTTCAGATCTTGGCATTACAGGCGGGAACATCAATATCAGACTTCATTTTCCTATATGTCAACTAAGCAACTGATTACAGAAGTATTTACTAAACAGTGGTCAGTTACTCAGGATTTTCTGGTTGGCCAACTGAGAAATAAACCCAAGAAATAAAAATCTTATAAATGCTTTCAGATAACTCAACTCTTAAATCTGGATTCGGTGTCACTGGAATGTTTTATGTATATTGCATGATTTACGGAGCTGAAAAATCAAACATTTAATTTTGGTTGAGGTGAAAATTTAAATTTTACTTCAGCAAGTTGTCAACACATTGATTACATTTTTAAGGCAACTAAAATTTGAGTTGAACATAGATTTTTTTTTTTACATATTTATTATACATTTAATGAATCACTAAATACATGCAATAAAATAAAAAATACAATTAAACCTAGATTTAGGATGCCTAAATTCATAGCTGTGAGTGTAATTATTTTAAATGCCAAACTCCTTCAGTTTAAAAAAAACTGTTCTTATGATTTTCAGTGTAATTTATTTCATTTTCTGGAATCACTTACATCACAATATTAATTCATCCTGAGTGTTATAACTAGTGTAAACCACACAGAAATGATGAAAAATGTTAACTTACTGTTTAGTTTAACTGTAGAATAAACATCCTTCAGTGCATCACTATGTATAATAGCTAATGAGATTTTTATCATATGCTGCAACTTAATTACATAAAGTTGTTCTCTTTGAAAGCTTGCTATCTAATGCACTTGCATGAAAAAAAAAGATTATGTGTCTAAACAGCTTTAAAGTTATATGTAAAAGTTATAATCATAATATTTAAAAAAACAACAAATGACCAAACAAACAAAAAAACACCAATAACAAACCAAAAAACCTAATATTTTACCATATTTTCTGTAGAGATCACTTTTTTAATTTAAAGTTTTCTTACCCATTAAAAATGTGGTGATATTTTGAGCATACAATAGCCAGAAGTTCTGGTGAATGCAACCTTGGTTTGAATTCAAATGTCTATTACCAAGTTTATGTAAGAAATTTAACATTATTGCCATTTAATTTATTTCTATTCATTTGCTTGAGTCCCAATTCTGCCCTCACATACTATCTACAAGGTACATTTAAAGATCATGAGAGTTAATATTTTACTGTTCATATGATACTAGTGGATAATAAAACAAAACAAAACAACACAAAATAAAACAGAAAAAGAAAAGATGAGTGTCAGTGTTCGATCTATTTGGGAAGAGGGAGGAAGAGGACATACCTAGCATCACCCAGAACAAAGATTAGAAACTCCATCAATAACAGTCTCAGACTGAGAAATCTGAGAAAATGCCTAATTTATCTTTATCAGTATTTTCTGTACTTTTATTTCCCTGTTTATAGTGAGTTGTGCTTTGGTGCGTGACAACCTTACAAAGATGGTTCTTGAAATACAAACAGAAAGGAGAAACAGATAATATTATTATTATTATTGTAGTGATGAAGAAAACTTCCTGAGACCTTACTCTTCTATTTCTTTTGTAAGGAATAAAAACAGAACAAAGATATAGATACATGGAAATAAAAGGACTGTTGGATGAAATCAGAGCAGAAATCCACGAGAGTTTAGTGAAAAATAGTTGGGTTTTGGGGTTTTTTTTTATATAAAATGGTTTGTTTGAATAGCACTACCCAGCTCTATATTACAGTTAGCGATATTACAGTGAGCTGGGTTAGAAGATTATACGACTACCCACACTGCAGATTGCTATGTCAAGCTAGACTAGCTGAATCATCATATCCTCTTGATTATTAAGACAGCCTAATATGTCTAAACATTAGATATCTAAGTCTTAGCTGAATAAGTTTAGTAAAATAACCCCATCATTTTTCGTAAAATGAAAAAGCCAAGTATACCTAGGGTATACTTTCTTATAAGTCAGATTTAAGGCTGCACAATTAGGTAGAATCGAATATGCAATCTTATATTTTCATTAATGTGTAATGAAAATTGTGTCTCCCAATATTGAGATTACAATTCTATGCTGCAAATCAGGATGAACTGTCAAAATTCAAACCATAACACAGATAGAAGGTGGTGGGATGAATGGCTAAGCCAACAGATCTTCAGTCAAGGATGGAAACAAGCTCCACACACTAATAACCATTGCATTTGCAATGCAATCCCCAGTATCAGGACAGGCTGGGTGGTGAATGGACTAAGAACAGCCCTGTGTAGGAGATCTTGGGGTACTCGTAGATGAAAAACTGGATATGAGCCAGTAATGTGCACTTGCATCCCAGAAAGTCAACTGCATCCTGGGCTGCATCAAAAGAAGCATGGCCAGCAGGTCAGGGGAGGTGATTCTGCCCTTCTACTCTGCTCTCGTGAGACCCCACCTAGAGTACTGCATCTGGCTTTGGAGTCCCCAACATAAGAAAGACATGGACCTGATGGAGCGAGTCCAGAGGAGCGCTGCAAAAATGGTCAGAGGGCTGGAACACCTCTCTTATGAAGAAGGGCTGAGACAGTTGGGCTTGCTCAGCCTGGGGAAGGGAAGGCTCCAGGGAGACCTTATTATCATCTTTCAATATTTAAAGGGAGCTTATAAGAAAGATGGAGTGAGACTTTTTGTCAGGGCCTGTACTGATGGGACAAGGGGTAATAGTTTTAAACTGAAAGAGGGTAGATTTAGTTTAGATATAAGGAAAAAAATATAACGAACGTCGTAAGATACTTAAACAAGTTGCCAAGAGAAGCTGTGGATCAGTGGAAGTGTTCAAGGTCAGGCTGGGTGGGGCTTTGAGCAACCTTATCTAATGAAAGATCTCACTGGCCATGGCAGGGTAGTTGGAACTAGATGAACATGAAAGGCCTCTTCCAAGCCAAACCATTCTATGATTTTATATGCTCATGACCTAAGTATTTTAAAAGGGGGTGTGTGTACGTCACTCAGTCACTGAGGTGAGCGGCTCCAGTGTCGGCACGATCTGCAATAAAGGGCTCTAGCGCGGTGCGCAGGGGGGGCTGTCCTGAGCCAGGGAAACCTCAGGGGGAGCCGAGATACCTGTCAGGAGCCTGAATTTCATGCAACAGCAGCTGATGAGACCTGGGTGGGCCCAGGAGCAACAGCAGCCAAGCCCCCTCCCCCTCTAGAAAAGCCCCTAAGGAGCATTAGCATCCAGGAACCCTGCAAACAGGGTGGGCAAACAGAGCGTGGTGCATCAGCAAGGGCATGGCATGGCCGTTTGTGTGGCACTTTGCACAGGAGGGTGTGCAGGAAGGGTGCTAAAGCTCTGCCAGATCAACCAGGGAGCAAAGGTATCCACCTGGTAGAAGGCTGTGTCCCCTGTAAAGTGCACCCACCACGACTGATGCAGCTTCCCAGACAGAGCTACGGTGGGAACATGCTGTTACCCAGCTGTCAGGCTACAGGCTGTGCCCTACTTTTATGCCAGTACCGGACAGCAGTAGCTGAATCTGGAGATATTTTTCTCATCTCTAATCTGAAATAATCAAGTTTTGCTGTTCAGGTGAGCCTGCTTACTGCTATGTTTCAAATCGCTGCTCAGTGAGCTCTTGATGTCCAGTCTAAATCTGCTGAGACGTCCATGGCTGATACACCAAGTGCTGTGGTCTTACTCATGATCTAATGCTCAGCAGTCTTAAGACTTATGGCCTTAAAGCCTTCAGAGAGCACTTAGAGAAGATTTAGAAAGACAGTTAACCTGTTGATCATGACACTTAGAAACAATAGGTACCACCAGGAAGCAGGAATCCTTTCAAACAACTGTGTAAATCTTTAAAAAAAGATATCTTCTTTCCACTGTGTGATAGAAGAATGAAAAAGGCTGATAGATCTGTTGGTCTGAGAAAATACCATATTGTCATGAGCAAATAAGAATTCCTGTTCTTCCTTTAAGACACTTAGGCACTAATCGTTCAAGACACCCTGGTCTGCCAGGGATCCTTGGCAGATTTCACAGCCTGATTAACATTAGCCAGACTGCTAAAAGTCCTCATCCTTTCTCTGCAATCAGCGTATAGCCCACCACATGAAACATAGCAATTCAAAGTAAATAAGCACATCACTTAAACTACTGAGCATGTGACTTACACCTTCAGTAGTTAACTAGTAGAATATCCATTAATATTTTACAGAAATATTTTAAAGATTACTCCACAATTTTACTAGGAATATTTACAAATATTTCCAAAAATATTTCCAAAAAGTACACCTTTTGTAATACAGTAATGTAATATTATATGGAAAATAAATTATTTTGCAATGTAAGGAGGAAAACTGCACATAACTAATCAATGTGTTGGTTTCGTCCGTAAAAGAGAGGAAATTAGTTCAAAACATAAGTTGATGAAAACTTACAGATAAATAACTACACAAAAAAGCTTTTTAATTACAGCTTCTATGCCAGATACAATTAGCATTAGCATACTGGCTCTGTGGAGACCTTATTGCAGCCTTTCAGTACTTAAAGGGGACTTAGAAGAAAGATGAGGACAAACATTTTAGCAGGACCTGTTGCAATAAGACAAGGGCTAATGGCTTTAAACTAAAAGGCGGAGATTTAGACTAGGAGTAAGAAAAGTTTTTTACAATGAAGGTGGTGAAACACTGGAACAGGTTTCCCAGAGAAGTGGTAAAAGCCCCATCCCTGGAAACTTTCAAGGTCAGGTTGGAGAGGGCTCTGAGCAACATGATTTACTTGAAGATGTCCCTGATCATTGCAGAGGGGTTGGACTAGATGACCTTTGAAGGTCCCTTCCAATCCAAGCTATACTATGATTCTGTGATTCTATTATTCTATGAATTGTAAATTGCTAAATAGGAGATTTTAAGATATTATTTTTTTTAGTTTTTGTATGATAAATATTCCTTCTTTTTAACTCCATTATTGATTCATTATTCAATCAGTGTACTTATTTATTGACTAGCTCTCCAATTGGGATTAATGTTTCAGAAAGGAACTACCACTTCAAAGACAGTGTTTTCCCTTTTTTTACAATATTCTACAAATATTTCAATATTCCTATTTTTGTGGGGGGGGGATTATAGATAAAATATTGAGTAAATTAAATTAATTGTGCTAAAATAAAATGAAATAATACATTAGACTGAATTCTTCTCTAACCTGTGATGTAAGCATGAAGAAAAATCACACACTTAAATTGATAGTTAAATTCTGAGTTTATGTTAGTGGAAATTGAATTGACCGATTTGGCCCAATGACTCTACTTAGAAGAGATTAATGTTCTTATTACATGCTATTCTTGAACTTTGTAATGAAAGAAAAATAAACCACAACAGTATGAAAGAAATCAAGGACAAAGATGAATAGCATGCAAGAAAAAGAAAATCATTATTTTTAAAAAACAGAGAAAATAAGAACAAAACATATGTTTCAAATCTTCACCTTTTGCACTTAATCCACAAACTTAATTTTCTCTTGTATTTGAATTACTTGAGTTTCCAGGAAATCTTCCCTGATAGCCAAAAATGTTGTCATATTAGTATTAAGTTGAAACATTGGCTCTTACTAAAATACTATCTCTCTCACATATAACAGAACCAATCCTAAAGCGTAGAATGATGTTGCTTTCATTATTTTAGAGATACTTTTATTTGTGGGTAATTTTCATGCTGTATTGGCTCTTTGTAAAGCTGGAAGTCATCAAAAAAATTCTAACTCCATGTTGCATATCTAGAAGGCAATATTTTCTGTCATTTAGTTGTAGCAATAGAGTTTAATCATGAAGATATCATTAGTGTTTGAATGGCTTTTTTATTTCAACTCCAGAAAACACTTGGAAATCTGCTGAAAAGGTGGAAAAGCAAAGTTACATTGAGTTTTTTACATGGATACTAAATGAACTAAGCAAGGAAGAATGCTCTACTTTCCCTAATAGAACCTGGGGTACTATATAGTGAACGCAGTGGAGACAGTCATTTGGTTTGTGAGGTCACCCTAAATCATCTCTCCTTTTGCCAGTGCTGAAGATAGAATACTGTAAGGGAAAGACCATTGGCATGTAGGACATGTAGTAGTGTACTTCTTATGTCCATAAGCCATAAGGGTTCTCTAACCAGAGTGAAAATGGCCAAGTTGAGAGTGTTTGAGAGAAGACACTGAGGAGGCAAAACCCCATGAAACTGGTGGAGCAGCTAATCCTGGAAACCTGATGGGAAAATTGTCAGGTGTAGTCAGCATGGATTCACTAAGGGGATGTCACGCTTGACCAACTTAATAAACTAAAAGCCTTTGGCTGTCAACTGACAAGTTGTTGATGTATGGACTGGATGAGCAAACAGTGAGGTGGACTGAAAACTGAATTAATGGCTGGGTCCAGTCGGTGATGATCAGTGGTATGAAATATAGTTGGAGGCTGGTAAATAGCAGCATACCCCATGGATCAATACTGGGTCCATCTTCACTAATGATCCAGGTGATGGGACAGAGTGCACCTCCAGCAAGTTGGTTGATGACACAAAAATGGGAGGATTGTCTGATATGCCAGAGGGTTGTGCTGCCACACAGAGGGACTTCAACAGGCTGGAGAAAAGGGCTGATAGGACCCTCATGAAGGTCAGCAAGGAGAAATGCGAAGTCCTGCACCTGGGGAGGAACAACCCCATGCACCAGTGTATGCTGGGGGTTGCCAAGCTGGGCAGAAAAGCCCCTGGAGGTTCTAGTAAACACCTAGTTGACCAGGGGCCAGCAATGTGCCCTTGCCACAAAGAATGCAAAGGGTATCCTGGGCTGCATTAGGCAAAGTGTTGCCAGCAGGTCAGAGTGTCAGAGATTTTTAGAAATGTCTTACTTGTCTCCACAGCATATGATATGGTCTACTTCTTAGGATGGATATTTTTTTCTAATGAAGTGCAAGAACAGTAGACATTAACAACTCTCTTTATCTATGATGTCTTTTTTTCCCTTCCAATTTAATGGAGATTTTTTGAGTTTCCTGTATTACATAGTGGTATGATTTTTTGGAGGATGTTCATGGAAGTGTGTCGTGGGTTGAAGTATTAAATGAACATCTGCGAACGTTCCTGGGTTTCTATGACATTCCACGTTGAGTGTGATTGAGAGGAATGGGATTAGATGAGAACTGAGCTAAACGAAAAGTCCTGTTCTTTATTCTTTTGTTCATTCTCTGTTGAAATACCAAACCTTGAGGCAGTAGACCAATGGTTTATGAAGCTAAAGATAAGCAGTATGTCCACATTTTTAGGACCTAGACAATTAAACTCATGCTGGGATGCATTTTTTTGTTTTCCTGACTGAACATTATATGATTATTGGGACAGGGGTGAAGGATAAAACCACTTGCCAAAGGAATTAATTTTACATTCTTAAAATATCTTCTTTGACTATAACTGATGGGTTTGGATACTGTCTCTGACGAAACAAAAAACAGCTCCACAATACCAGCGCCAACCTATTCCCCCTCCCAAGAAAAGTCAGCTTATTTCTCTTTGGTGGAATCTGGAGTTTTTCCATGTCAAGTATTTGTTCTTTGCATGTATAAGTCAGAGATAACAAACATCTCTGCGAGAAGAGTTTCATAGTATCTGAAGATAAGAACGATCTTCAGTGAAAGACAGAATTTCCCCTACTTATCTGGTCACTGCTAAAGCTCATAAAGAATATTCGCAGCTTACTTCTAAAGCTGTATAAATAGTGGAGAGAGGGAGGGGCAGGCACAGCAGTCCAATTTGAAAAACTAAACCAACTAGATTTGGTTCAATTTGGCCCAAAAAAAATTTGTCTTTTTTTTTTTTTCTGATAAAATAAAAATCCTTACAATATTTTTGTGATTAAATTAAAAGTTCTATTTTTATATATTTATTTTTAAAAGCAAAATTATAATTTATTAAATATTTCAACATGAACATGAATTCATTTTTATTTGTCTATAATAGAACAATGTTCAAACTCTTAGGAATGTCCATTTTACGGAGAGAGAGATTCGAAACTGATTGATGAATGTGAAATGAACACTTCGTGTTAAAGAGCACTCAAACTCTCATATTCTAATTACTTCATTAACACCTCCCTCCTCCAGAATTACCCAATTCAGCTTCTAGCAGTCACCAGAGCTTAAGGCTTCTTTTCTCTTCATAGTAAACAAAAAAAAAAAAAAAGAAAAAGCAGCAGGAAGAAAGTTCAGCAAGACAAGACTGATATAGTTCATTAAAAAATATGAGAATTCAAATACATAGGATATCTGCAATGAAAAAATAAGAAATATAAGAGCAAAAATTAAGAAAATGGAATTTACTGGATATATCAATGTCTTGCATTCTCTGCTCTGTAAGCTATGAAAAGTCTCTCTCCTTTTTTTCCCCCCTCAGTCTTGGTTTTTGACCTTCAATAGCCTCAGAGGACTTTGAATCTTTATCTCAAGTTTAATGTCTTTTGTCATAAATAAAGCATGGAACCTGAAATAGAACATTGTTTGGAAAGGAGAGGGCTTAAACTGGTGGTTTTTGCCTTTTTTTTACAGAAAACAAACAAATCAATAAAATCCCTTTGCTTTTATATGCAATACAAAGATTACTTGTAAATCTAAACAAAATTTGCTTATCTGAGAGTAGTATTCATGTGAATTCCTTAAAATTACCTCCTGTGTGATAACAGCATGTTGCAAGTGTGTAAAATAACGGCTCATTTGGAAGATTTTTGTCCCATCAGCATCAGACTAGCATTTAAATGCAATAAAAAGCAGTGAAAAGATTTGTGGCACATTTTTTATACTCTCACCTCTAGCACAAGCTAGATGGAAATGTTTTCTGTACTGCAATAGTTAAGATTTTGCAGTAACGACGAGGTAGAAGCCAAACACTAACTGAAGCAGTGCCATTATTCCTTGATTTGGAACACAGTTATAGAGGAGAAATTAGGAAAACAGCTTTACTGAAAATCTAGGGCAACTACCACCTCCAACAGTTTTGAAACTCCATAAATAAAGAGAACTCTGAAGAATATTTTCTGCGATATATGTCAGCAGTGTACAATGAAAACAACAGAGTGTATTGGAAAGATAACATTAAGAATAATATTATTAAATTTAAAGAGAAGTGTTCGCTTAAAAATACATTTCGCAGTTCTTTCAAAATTTGAGACCAAGTTATGAATCTATGATAGATGAATTCAGTGAGAAAGAGAGGTGTTATGGAGGGCAATTATCATTTCCCAAGCAGAAAAGATCACCCATTCTAACCCAAAAGTTGCACTCTATCTTTGATAAAATGAATTAATTTGAAATCAGATAGAAAGCAACATGAGAAAGAAAGACAGTCAAGCAAGCAAAATCCAAAAAAGAGCTCACAAATACTAAGAAATGACAGATACTGACACAAGCACCCCAAACATGATAATATCTATTATTTAGAAATAAAATACAAGCATTTTGAAACACAATATAAGCATGAGAATTTATTAGACTATTTTGAGACATTTGCAAAGACCAGCAATCTCATAACATAGCAGTCCAATTAGCTTAGAGGAATCTTTCATTAGAACAAAGAACAATACTGCAGGCAGAAAATGAATGTGCTACTGACCAGAAAGTAAATAAAATATTTTTACTTTTAAGGTGGAAATCCAAGGGAAAAAATGAGGGGTGGGAGAAAAGAAAAAAAAAAAGGGAAAAAAAAAAACCAAACAGAATTGACAATTATGACAAAACTGACAAAACTTATAAATTTCATTAAAGGAATATATGAATTATACATATGAGTAAATGTATGTGTGCAACTTATAATGTGCCCTTATTGGATGATTTTTCATGTTAAAAGAAATTTTATTGAAATGAAAATATTTCATACCCTATGGCTAATCAAGAGTGCATTCATTGCAAAGAATCGGTTAATGCCACACCTTAGGAACCATCTGAACAGATCTTCCAAGGACTGAGAAATATGGCAATCTAGAGAAGAAGGCAAAATGTCTCTCATTTCATAACATTGCCACAGTTTCTATGTGTGAGGTTAGAATGACAATATTGCTCTGGAAATCACTGTGTATCAAACTACTAGAATGCGTATAGTTGTTGGCCATTGTAGGAAAAATTGTCAGAATTAGAAAAGTTTTTGACAGAATTGTCAGCTTGCAAAAAAACGCAAAAGAATTAGGTATGTTAAGATTTTCTTCTGCTTTTGAAGGGGAGATGTTCAGGAGGTGATGGCTGATGCCAGATACGTATATATTTTATGCTTTGTACGTCACCAGGGTTGTGCTAGCTGCTCTTTGAAAAAAAGAAGATATACTTGTGCACATTCAACAGCCCCCTTGGGAAACACCATTTCTCAAACTGCCATTTGGGCTGTGTTCAGTACACAAGGTGTTTTACCAAAAAATGCAACACTTCTTGATGTCATATAGGTTACTGAGGTCTACACAGATGACATTTTGATCTGGGGAAAAGGCAGTAGAAGAGCGTTACCAGAGAGTCTAAGCAGGATGTGAATGAATGAAAAAACACAGAGCAAAAGAAACAAAATTTTAAATTGTGGGAAACTGAAATTAAAACTACCTAAAAGTAAGAGAAATTAACAGAACAGACCTACAGATATAAAACAGTAAACCACTGCTGCCAAAAAAGTTTGATTCAAAAAACAGGGAACAAATGTAAGGATGCTTTGGGTTGTGAACTATGCAAGGAAATTTCTGTCAATCCAGTTGTCCCAGAAATAAAAAAACAGGAGTACTTAGGTACCAGAGGCTATTATAGTTTTTACTATGACATTAATGACAAAATTTTACTATGACAAAATGATATTTATCTTTTGCACCACATATTTAGTAGCATAAGCCAATTCCAGAATATATTGAACATTGCTATTTACTTCAGATGCTAGATGACCAACATTAAATTTAATAATTTAATTTAATTTAATAATTAAATGTAATTAGGTTCAATATAAAACAGTGTTTATTGTTAATTTATTAATGGCTGGCTTTACAAAGAAATAACATGTTGTGAATCCTATCCTGCACAAAGTTTTCTAATGAGCTTTTGGGAATCAACCAACAAAGCTGGGTAAGTACAGGTTACGCAAGGGTGATCAGCTGGAACACAGGCGCTCAATGAAGCAGACCTTTATTTGTCTCTTTGACACTGAGTGATTAGTGAACAAGAGGACGTCCAAGCTTACTGCATTGCTTGCCTCTACCACAGAATCATTTTTATTAATTTCATTGCTTTGGAAAACAGCTGACATTCAATCTGGCTGAGACGACTAAGATACTTCTGAACTGACTTCAACAATCTTTCTTTTTGACAGCTGGCTTGCAATGAATGAAGCTGAGTAATCAGCCACTCATGTTTGAAATAGGAGCTGTACACCTGAAACACATCTTGAACTTGTATTTCAGATATGTTTGGAGCTATGAGTATGTTAAGATTTTGCATAATTTTAGAGACACTTCTCACATCTTGATTGAATGCTGAACTTTGTATAATCAATTACATTGAAGGAGATATATTTATAATATTTTCTTGCTGATAATGGAAGCTGTTCAACTATTTTCATTTGCATTTTCCTGAGAACATCTCTTCCTCTGGACTGTGTGCATTTCAGCATTACCTTCCTTGTGATCAGTTTACCTCAGGAGTTCAGATTTTATAATTTGGGGGGACTGAGGGAATAGCATTTCCTTGACAGTGTTTGTATTGCTGAAGCACCAGACTACTGCCATTACCAATTATTCAAGTCATTTCTGCAGGGTACGAGCTCTGGACTGATTCTAAGGGGCCACAAATTGTAATTATACTATTTTTTAAAACAAGGCCATTTTTAATATGCTTTCATTAGCTTAGAGTGAGCTATGTCTGCAGTGCAAAATGTCCTTGATCTGCAGATTGAAAAGGTTTGAACTTGTCTTTCCTGTGTGAATCTTTCCACACGATTTAGCAACAAAGGAGAAATTAAACATTATATTTCCAGAACGACACCTTACTGCTTGCAAAATCTGGGTGGGGCTGGCTTTTCTTTATTATTTTGAAATTTTTATTTAATAATTGTAAGATGTCTCTTCGGTTATTTTATTTTTAAAAGACACTGTAAAAACCATATGCAGAAAAAAAAAGACACTTTTTATTCATGTTGTTACAATCTAGTTCGTACATCCAACACAAACCAGTCATGTGTAAGTGATCATTACAAAATTAGTGAGAGTTTTTTAAATTCTGTAATTGTCATTGTCTCTACCATAGCTGATACGTGATAGAAACCGGTGAAATCTTTGTGAATGTTCTTGTCAGCACCCAAACTCAAAGGTGTAAAATCACATACTGTGATGCCAAAGTTGATTCTTATGCCTATAAAATCATTATTGTGACTTTTTATTGGATGGTCTCCTCCAATTTCATCATTTTAGTTGAAATAAATCAATTTATGAAAGTGTCTTATTTTGTTCCCACTAGTTGTTATATTTCAATTGGAAATAAAACATGCAAAAAATTGTAGTAGTTAAGAGCACTGTGGCATGGTTATCTAGTCTGTTTTATTTATTTGCTGTAAGTTTACAGTGTGGATTTTGTAAATGTTAGTAAAAAGGTGACAAAAGAGAAATCTGTCTGTTTGCTTGTCTTGACAGACTCTCTCTGGATCATGTGGAATGCCAGAAGAAGCAGAAATGTTTCCTCTGCCAGTGGCATCTGAGTGTGCTCAGGCTGGAGGTGGTTCTAGACTTGAGGGCAGGATAGGTACGGGGTTGGAGAGAGAGAACGAGACAGGTTGCAAATAGGAAACTTGATTTAAAAATAGAGGAAAGGGTTTAATCTGAAGCAGTGCAGACATCTGTGATATAGAACTAGTCATTTGGAACCATGGAATCATTTGGAACTTCCAAAAGGAAGACTCCTTTTACAGTCAAAGGAAAGAAATTAATCGGAATGTCCTGAGGTGAACATCAAAACAGTTTTGTGATTCACTCTATGAGCATCTGTTTCTTTCCATTGACTAACTAGAGAGCTTAGCGTGACTAACTGAGATATATACAGGACTTTATAGATATATACTATTAGGTGATACTAATACCAGTCTAAGAGATGCCTAAGAATAGAAGAAAGGAGATACACCATCAAATCTGGTGTGACAAAACTATTTTCTCAGAGACCAAGAGGAGATAGCGTAGAGTCTGTTGCTTGAAGCACCCACATATTTCTATTAGAGAAAAAGACTTCAGGGAAGGGTCTCACATGTAAAGATTCAATGAATATGAGGGAAACTGATTGTCAGCCCCTTTCTGTTCTTAATCTGTCTTACCAAAAGGATTTTTGTTTAATTATTTAAATTTTACTTTTTGTTTGTTTGGTTGTTTTGTTTTGTTTTGTTTTTTATGTTCTAGTAAAACAAAGCATTAGGTATAGAAAATACTTTAGGAAATTTCCAGGCACATTTTCAAACTGTTCAGTGTAATAGACTTATAACACAAGCTCTTCTTTAGCTAACTACTGTGTGTTATAGTATCATCATTACATATTCTCTCTACTTCTTTTTTTTTTTTCCTGAGAATATTGAAAACTTGTTATGTTACTAGATGCTTTGTGGTCTTTGAAGAACATCACTTGCTTCAGGTGAGAGGAGAAACTTGATAGCTTTCAGATATGTATCTAGCCTTTTCCAATTTGTAAATCCACATTAAGTATATGCCTTGTCTGTGTGCTTTGTCTGAAGTAGTTTGGCATGAAAGTCTGTAGAACAATAGTAATAAAGTATTCCCTCTCTAGTTTCAAAATAATGATAAATAATGATACCTTATCAAACATCAAACTAGAGCATCCAATGTTTCAATAATGACCTGTTTGAAGAAATAGAGAGCATGATTATTATTGCAAATGACATGAAACAGGGATGGACAGTTAGGACACTGAAAGACAGGATTAGAATTTCTAATTGTTTCCATAAAATGGAGAAATGGACTGGAAAATGGGGATAAAATTAAGTAGGGACAAATGCATTTTCATAAGCTTAGACAGAATAATTATCTATTCAAATACTAGACTATTGATTAGGTAGGTAGCAGAAGGAGGCAAACATTCTAAGGCATCTATTAGGATGTATGAACAGTGTTTTATTATGTAAAACGTAAGGAGTAAAACTGCCAATATCTGTGTGTTACATTTTAAGGAAGATACGAAGAGAGGACAATCCCAAGAAAAAGTAAGGGAATTAACTAGTAGATATGAGATACCAAAAAAAAGATGGAAAGAACTGGCATATTTTTCCCTAGAAAATTAAGGAAGGACATGAAAAGCCATATTCACATTCATAGAAAGCTGACATGGAGAGGAAAGGAATAGTCTGTTTTTAAGTGTAGGATTTAAGAAAAGATAAAAGCTGAAATTGCTGCAAGATAGACACAAACTTTCTATGTTAAAAATAGTGATACTCCTCCTTCACATGCAGCTGTAACATCTTGAGGTTATAGAAACAGGCTTGATTAATTGTGTGGTTCTCTGATGTACGTGTGCTGTATAATTAATAATTAGAGTTTTCACTGAATAGATAAATTATTCTAAATTATTCTAGTGGCCAAAGCTTTGCCATCAACCACCATTTTCTCCTGGAAGACATTTTCTTGTTTTGTCTTGTTTGTTTGTTTGTTTGTTTTATTTTGTTGTGTGTGTTTTGTTTTGTTTTGTTTTGTTTTGTTTTGTTTTGTTTTGTTTTGTTTTTTTCCTGGGGGATGTATTTTCAATATTATCAATCTTAGTAATTAAAAATAATTTGAAATTTTGATTGTTTCAGTTATGTGTAACAGAATTCACATGTTTTAAGGGAGGCTTCTTTGTGCTGTGTACATATTTCCTAAAACTTTGAAATCATTAAAGCTTGCAAATTTGGCATTTAAAAACTTACATACCAAAATCACTATTGCAACAAGTAGCACAGTTCTTGAAAACTGCTGATGGCAGAGAATCCCAAGATACAATTCTGCAGCCAATTTACTTTCATGTTCATATGCTAAATTTAGTCTGAATGTACCTGTGGAAGTTATGGAGTTTTACTTAGTGGGGGTCTTTAAAAACAGTTTGAAGAAATGTCCATCAGCAGTGATGAATGGCCTGGTGTTTGACAGCTTGGTTTGTTCTTTTGATTTGTTCTATTCTATTTATTATAAAGTTGTCTAAACCATGAGGGAACGATGAAAGAGAAGGGTGCACAGAAAACTATGGGATCTTCTGTGAAGAAGGGAGTTATCCAGGGCGAGGAATGGGAGAAGAACCAACCCAGAAGAAAGTATAAAATGTCTGTGCTCAGAGAAAGGCTTGGATGATCAGTAGTTTCATGAGTAGGAAAGAGCCAATCTGAAGAAAGAGAGAATATGAAGCTCAAACAGTCGTGCCAAATTCCTCTTTACAAACTAGGTCAAGCAATTTGTTCAGAAAGACAAAACAGAAATCTGAGGCAATGATGAGAAACATCTTTACCAGATCCTAACTATCAAATATCATCTGGTAACTCAGAGGTATGAGACTTCAAGCAAAAGCAACCATCAGAGACCCTCCTTCCAGATGGAAAGGTGAATGTCCTAAATGCAATAATGGACAGTGTAGAGGTTATATTCAACAACTTTGTATTTTGTAATCCTATTTTTTTCTATTTTATTGAAAGGAATCATGTCTTATTATTTTCACATTCATTCCTATACATGGTTCTCATTCCCTTTTTTTTTCTGTTTATTGTTTTCCCTCTGGAACTTTTGTCTTAACTTTCATCTGCTTCACTTATTTTTTTCTCTCATATGCAATCTTATGATTTTGGTGTTCAACATCTTCAGCTCTGACCTTTGCTCTTAATATTTTTTTCTTTAGCCTTTGTCTAAATATTCTTTAAAATTCTGTTTCTCCAGTCTCCTCATCTTTTATTTGTCATATTCTGTCTGACAATCAGTAGCCATACCTTTTATGTTATTACTTACATGATACACTCCACAGTGCTCTTTAACCTTTATGTTTTCCACTCACCCATCTGTTTCAACCATTCTTGTTACTCAAATGTTTGTCTTCAGTTTATTACCTTGGCCATTGATGCTTTATTTGTTGCTTGGATTTTGTTTCTAGTGCTACCTTATCTACTTTTACTCAAATCTTTGAAGTATTTACCAAAACTCTTCTTCTCGCCTGCAACACCCTTTTACTTCACCCCAAAAAGCTTTTTCTCTTTCATATTCTTCCTTAAGACTCGTTTGTATTTAATATTTATAAAAAACCATCAGGCTGTAATAGTAAGGTAGGACCACAGAACATTATGTCTACATATACTTAAATAACTGGACATTTCAAGCTGAACCATCTAGGTCACACATTTTACATACTCTCAGACATCTCTGGTTTCTTCTTTTCTTACTATACAAACTGATGCATTGATTGAAATGAGATTACGCATTCTTTGGTAGAAGGATCATAAAAGATCATGATCTGTCCTGTGTTCACTCACAGATGCTATTTTTGCTCCAGCCCAGATAGCTATCACAGTAGGACAGAAACTAATTCAAGTGGAGGCATGAGCACCTGCTAGTTAGTCTAGTGCAGCTGCTTAGAACTGAGTCTCTCAAAAGCTTTAATTATAAAAAATACTAAAAACATAAGTGACTCAGAAAATCACTGGAGCTTACTTGGTATGTCTGATTCAGAAAATTCTTGGCACAGAAAATGCGAAATCCAACCTGTGTTTTAATTTTAGACTACAATTTGAGTTTAGATCAGAAAGGCCCATCTCAAAAATCACCCACAGAGTGAATACTACTGTGAATCCTCCACAACTACTCCCAGCCAACAAAGAAAGGAACGAAGCTGGAGTATTTTTTTAGATTACTGAACTTTAATTTTTCACACCTCCTTCACATACAGCTGGGGTGGCTTGAAGAGTTAGTAATAGACTTGATTAATTGCTTGGCTTTTTGATGCAGAAATTCATACTATATAATTAGAGTTTTTACTGAAGTGGGTAAATTATTTCAAATCTTACGTAGATGGGGGAGGCTTTCACTTCAAATATTTCTCACCAACAGCCATTTCCCTCTGGAAGATGTTTTTCATTGGGGCAGACATCTTCTAATTCAATAATATCAGGTTTTACAGTTCAAAGTAACAAGTCATTTTTGATGTTTCAATTTTATGTACCCAACTTGAAACAGCTTAGACAGTCCTGTTTTTCTGGTGTGCTAAGGCTTTATTTGTGAAAAGATTTCCTAGGCAGGGCCACCAAGTGCTGAACTCTAAAATCACATAGGTGAAAATAATGGATGTCTTCAGCACTGTCAGTAGGGAACAAGGTGGATTTGGTGTTTTCACAGACACACAGAGTGGTTGAGGTTGGAAGAGACCTCTAGAGGTCATATTGTTCAACACCCCTTCTCAAGCAGAACCACCTAGAGCCGTTTGTGCAGGACCATATCCAGACGGCTTTTGAATATCTCCAACGAGGGAGGCTCTACAACCTCCCTGAGCAGCCTGTGCAAATGCTCAGTTACCCTCAAAGGAAAAAGTGTTTCCTGACACTCAGACAGAGGCTCCTGTGTTTCAGTTTGTGCCCATTGCCTGCGGTCCTGTCACTAGGAATTACTGAAAGGAGTCTGGCTCTGTTCTCTTTGCACTCTCTCTGCAGGTATTTATACGCATTGATGAGATCCTCGCTGAGCCTTGCAGCCTTCTTTTCCAGGTTAAACAATTCCAGCCTTGTCATCCTTCCCTCATATGTGAGCTGCTCCAGACCCTTAATCACCTTTGTGGCCCTTCGTTGGACTCTCTCCAGTATGTCCATGTCTCTCTTGCACTGAGGAGCCCAGGACTGGACACAGTACTCCAGATGTGGTCTCACCAGTTCTTAATAGAAGGGAAGGATGACCACTCTCAACCTGCTGGCAAAACTTTGCCTAATGCAGCCCACGATAACATTAGTCTTAGTATTAACCACATCAGAGCAGGTGGATATTTCTTGAAGGAACTATGTCCCCTGGGAAAGACCCATAATGGAGAAGGGGAAAAGTGTGAGGAGGAATAAGAGGAAGACAGAACTGACCAGAGTTTAGTTATGAACTGACCACAGCCCTCCGTTCCCCATGATCCTTGCACCATTTCATGGGGGCAGGGGGAAGAGGAGTTGTGAATGAAAGAGTGAAGTTGAACCTAGGGAAAAAAAGAGGTGAGGGGAAGGTGTTATTTTAATTTGTCTTTGTTTCTCACCATTTTAAATGGTAATAAATTAAATAATTTTCCCCAAGTGTAGTCTGTTTCGCCAGTCATGATAACTGGTACGTAATCTCCCTGTCTTTATCTTAACTCATGAGGTTTTTTATCATATTTTATTCTTTCAGGGTGAGTGAGAGAACAGCTTTGTGTGCTTCTGGCAAGCAGACAGAGTCAACACAGTACTTCACTATATCATGTTTAGTCCCTATTTATGCTTAGGAAAAATTAGTTTACTAAAACATGTAAATAATTACTTATTTTAAAATATTTGACTTTGCATATATTCCATGTATTAAGGTTAGGGAAGCTAAAGACTGTATTGAGCAATTGAGTCTTAGGAGAAGCAGCTGAGGGAGCTGGGGTTGTTCAGCCTGGAGAAAAAGAGGTTGAGGGGAGACCTTATCACTCTCTACAGCTACCTGAAAGGAGGATGTAGTGAGGTGGGTGTTGGTCTCTTCTCCCAAGTAACAAGTGATAGGACAAGAGGAAAATACCCTCAAGTTGTGCCAGGGGATCTTTAGGATATTAGGAAAAATTTCTTCACAGAAAGGTCTATCAAACATTGGAACAGGCTGCCCAGGGAAATCGTTGAGTCACCATCTCTGGTGGTATTTAAAAGACGTGCAGATGTGGTGCTTAGGGACATGGTTTAGTAGTGGACTTGGTAGTGCTAGGTTTATGGTTGGGCTCAATGACCTTAGTGGTCTTTTCCACCCTAAATGAATCTATGGTTCTATGATTCTATGATCTTGCATGTTCAATGTCACTTTGGGGTTGAGAGGCAATTCTTCTCAAGTTCATAGTCTCTAAAGTACACAGAGTAGTGAACACTTTTTAAACTCAGCCTATAAGACACACGCTGTATAATATCACATTCATTGACTCTATGAAGAAATAAAATCCTAATGAAAAGACGTCAAGAAAACTAGAAGTGATTTTTGGCAGATTGATAAATCCTGAAGAAGTTACTTCTTGCACAATTATCCTTCAAATGTGAAAAATACACACATTTATTTTACTTTTATATCTTGTTGCAACTCTTCACAATACTTAATTTAGCTTTTACTTTGATATAATCTTATTGATTAAGCAGGTGTTTTGTTTGAACGACAATGTTTCCATGGAGATGGCAGGGCAGGAAGGCATATTTCTGAGATGCCATACATCTGACACAAATTACAGGATTTCTCTGGGTGGATAGCACACCTTGTATAATGCCACATGGAACAGGTTGGAGACCAGTGGTCTTACTAGCAGACCTTTGAAGATTAAACTCTTTTCTCTACGTACCATTAAATCTTTACCGACCAGCAAGATGGATGCAAGGGAAAAATAAAAAAAAGAAAAAAAAAAGAGGCAAACTAAATGCATGACTCTTGGAACTTTGCACTCCAAGTAGATTTTGGCTTTACCTGTCTTGAAATACTTAATATCTCAAATGACACCATGGTATTATTTACTTATTCCCTTAATATTCCTATCAGGAAGCTACAACTCACTTCACTATGTGCTGAGCATTCTGGCAAGGCTGAGAATAAGTTCCAACAATTTCTGTTGACATTGAGCATGACCTGCAGCCCACTGAACTCAGATAAAAATAGTATGCCTTTTGTTTCAAGGGGCATGTTCAGAGATGGTAGCTGTGACACTTACTAGATTTCTGTAAACACCCAGCTCTGTCACAATTATTTCAAGCAGGAGCAAAATGGGTGGTTACTGCCATTATTGTCTGAATCCTTCAAAAAGAGTTTTATTCTGGGGGGACTGGGGGTGGTGGTGTTTGCTGGTTTGTTTTGTTACTGTTGTTTTTTCCCAGAAACCTAGTTTTAAAAAAACCCAACAATGTCTCAAATAGAGGAGAGGAGAGGAGAGGAGAGGAGAGGAGAGGAGAGGAGAGGAGAGGAGAGGAGAGGAGAGGAGAGGAGAGGAGAGGAGAGGAGAGGAGAGGAGAGGAGAGGAGAGGAGAGGAGAGGAGAGGAGAGGAGAGGAGAGGAGCACTGAACTTTTTTTTTTTATATCTTCCCTATCACTTTTATAGCATAAGGATTTTAAGACTGATATTAACATACCAGATGTATCGCTTAACAGCATATTAAGTATAAACAAATAATATTTATCTGCTTGAAAACCTTGTTTGGAACACAATACAAAAAAGAAGCCCTTTGGGATATGTTTTCAAGTATTTTTTATTCATAAGCCTTTAACTACTCACTCCTTTAAAGGGATAAATCCTAGCTCTTGCATACAGCTAAAGAATATGATCTGTACGTGGGGAGGTTTAGACAGAATAGTTACCTCCTAAAATGTACACAGGCAATGGAAATTGTCTATCAAACATCTTTCCTCAGGAGGGCTCTGAAACTGGATAAGAGCGTCTTGGGATCTCCTGGCCATATCCTTGCTTCTTCAACAAAACTGTTCTATGGTCCAGTCACTGTTGCAATTCTTTCATGAGCTACAGTGCATCGCAGAAGAATCACAGCATACTCTGAATAATATGATTTTAATAGTTTTCCTGTCTCCCAGGCCTTCCAGAGGTTAAGTAACCTTTTTTTGCGAATCGATCTTTTTTAATAATGAAGGAATATACAAAAGAGGAAAATAAATTATATTGATATATGCATGAAACACACATAATTATTCCCAAAGACTCATCAAATGAAATAAGAATCTTAGAAAACTGATTTCTGAGAAGTAAAAGCATCTGACCAGTGTTTTAGATTTTCAGAGATGAGATTATAACATATATTGAATGTATTTCAGAAAAAAAAAAAACCAAAGAAGCAAACAAAAAAACACAAGCCAAAACAAAACCAGAAAAAACAACAACCCAACCTTAAAGGAATAAAATAGCGGTGAATTAAGGAAGTGAGTTATTCTGCAAATGTAGAGAGTTACAGTAGGGAGTGTAACAATTAAATCATCTTTTCTGATCCTTGTGAATGAAGGAGCTGGGACTGTTTAGTTTGAGGAAGAGGAGGCTGAGGGGAGACCTCATCACTCTCTACAACTGCTTGAAAGGACACTGTAGAGAGGTTGGTGCTGGTCTCTTCTCACAGGTCATTAGCGATAGAACAAGAGGGAATGGGTTCAAGCTGCAGCAGGGTAGGTTTAGGCTGGACATTAGGAAAAAATTCTTCACAGAAAGAGTGGTCAGACACTGGAATAGGCTGCCCAGGGAGGTGGTGGAGTCACCATCCCTGAATGTGTTTAAGACTCATTTAGATGTGGTGTTAAGGGATATGGTGTAAGGGAGAGCTTTGTAGAGTGGGGTTGATGGTTGGACTCGATGATCCCAAGGGTCTTTTCCAACCTAAATGATTCTATGATTCTACAGTATGTATGCGCCTACCTATATATATCTCTATGTATATAAATATACACATATATTTGAATGATAGTAAATTGTAGCAGACAAACCTAACTGGAAGGCCTGACATGAGCCTGTTAGCACTTAGTGTGAATGGGTATTTTGTTACTGAGCAACTGAGCAGGAAAAACACAGGGCTGAACAGAGAAAACAAAGCAGGCAGTTGAAAGCACTGAAACTTGCTTGTTGTTCAGTTGATTTTTTGCTTTGTGGGTTTTTTTGTTTGTTTGGGGTTTTTTGTTGTTGTTGTTTGTTGTTGTTTTCTGGGGGACTGTCTGAAAGTTAGAATTTATAACTATTCCTGGGAGAGAAAGCTTATAAATTAGAGGAATGAAAAATACAGATTTCAGAAACTCAGAGGTTTCTTTTTCTTCGGCACAGTTCTCTGCAACTTTTATAAACTTTTAAATAAAGCCACTTTCTCAAAACAAAAGCTATCTGATTTTTATCAGAGTGCAGATATGGTGATTTTTGTTTTTTGCTTTTTTTCCCCAGTTATAGAAACATTGTTATCCTGGACTTCAACTGGAAGTCAGACTTGTCCCAAATGCAACAGAGTCCTCATACTTTTAAATTTGAAATGTTGACAGGAATACAGATCCATGAAAGAGGAAATACTTCTACTTACTGTAACCCCCTGTTTTTAATCCCATCTATTACAGCATACAGGAGACAGTCTTCCAGGAGACAGTAAGTAGATACTACTTTCCTTCTCCTTTATTCCATAGTAAAGCTCCTTTAAAGGTAACTTTATTTTATTGAAATATGTATTCATACCTGCATTACAGCAACAGAATATTGTGTTTTCTGAGGTTTGTAAGTATAAGTCACACTGGTGCCCTATACTTACCCACACATATTTGCACACATGTAATCCTTGTTTTCTCTCCTCTTCCTTCTTCCTATCACGCACTGTGTTGGACCAAGTACTGTGAAATGGGATGTATCAGTGCACTGCCAGGAACAATCAGTCTTTCTTTCCTTTTTCCAGAGACATTGCTCCTCATAATGAAAGGGAAAATGGGAACTGAAGACTAATAAACCTTTATGAAAAGGTATTTTTTTAAAGCTTCTAAGACAGGTAAACTTAATAAACCTACCAAAATACTGTACTTTTTTGCTTGCTGTGCTTTTATCAAATCTTATAATACAAGATATTTTTATCACTTTGATGAGTGTAAGGTACTGTACTTAGTGACTAGAGGTGTTACACGATGACACTTGGAGTACGTTGTAATCAACAAAATAATCCTGGTTTGTTGCCTTCCTTTGAAGCACGAGGACATTTTGTCTGTTCCATCTTAATACTATTTTCCCCTGGCTTTCATCTCTTCTGTAAACCACAAAACATAATGGGAAATGGCTTAACCAAATGGACATAAATGTTAGTACCATTATTTTCCCTTTGAGGGCCAAACTATCACAGCAGGGCTCCCGAATGAAGCACAGTGATGTAACAATATGCGTAGCTGTACACAGAATAGGCGACTGTGAAAAGGATATGGGAAAAACATGATGACAAGTATCAGGATAATAAGGGGAACAGAATATGAAAGGTTGGCTGGTAATCTGTTCTGATCAGAGCTGTACCATGTTTTAACTGTCAGCAGCAAAACTTGAACTGAATAGACTTCAAAGAAAATGAAACCCCACAAAGGACATAAAGAATTATCCAAAGGTTGCAATTTTATTTGCTTTCTGGGGCAGTCTATGTTGAGCAACTTTTCCTTTTTTTTTAATTAGAACAAAATGCAGCCAAAGAGAAGAAAGATTTCCGTCACAGAGCAAGGAAAAAAAAAAGCCATACTCATGGTGACTAGATCTAATACACAGTAAACTGTGAATTCACCTTTAAACTATAAACACCTTGGTAATTCCCTTGGAAACTAATCTAATGCTTGTGAAGTAAAATAGCTACTGTTTGATGCTTTGTTTAAAAAGAAAAGTAATTAAAACTTGTTCAGTACTGCTATTTTGGATAACTATGTACTTGTACTATGCAATGATGGGTAGAACGCATGCAATAAAGTCACTGTTTTATATAGTTCTAGTCAAATAATCTTTTCTTCATGGGAAAGAAAAATATAGTATTTTGGGGTTTTATTTTCTCACTGGAGAGGTCACATTTTTGTTTCATTACTACCGTGTGGTTTATACAAGCTCTTTGGCAAAACAAAGCTGTGCATGTTTTTGAGGAAAGAAGAAAAATAAAACCTAACAACTAGTTAATAATATGCAGCTCTCCATAAAGTCAAAGAACAGACAGAAAAAAGGACATTATTTTCAGCTGAAACTGCAAAGGAAATACACTTTAATTTGATAGTTTGCTTTCACGAGCATGCTTAAGTCATAGGCCTTTCAAAAAGCTCTCTTTGACATTTCAGCAAAAGGAAGCAAAATTGTAAAGGGCAGACAAGGTCTACCAATGCCAGACTCCGTATATGTATAGAAATTGCTGTTGTGTGTACAGTCATTAAACTGCTTTCTAATTCCAGTTGAATTCAGTAAATTTAATTTTCTTAAGCTGGATTTCCCTGATCCTGCACAAAAATTGAATTCACAGAGCTGGAGGAAGAAATTATTATGTTGGTCTGCTCCTTTTGTCCAACAGCTCATGCTGTGTCCAGGGTATACTACAAGATGTTAGTTAAAGGGCTTTTCCAGAGGCATGAGACATTATAAACCAATTTTTGCCCTTGATTCATCTGAAGAGTTCATTTAAGTTTGGGGATTCTCAACCTGCAGAAAAGTTGTTTCGCTCCACAGTAAAGGGCATTTTGAATTACTGTTTCTTCATGATAGATCTGCTTCACTTCATATATTATAAACACTGAAATAGTAATTTATCCAGAGAGCAAGCATATAGGAATTATTCTTTAGCTTGAAGGTTCAGACCCTCACCTAAAAGAAAAAAAAAAAAAAAAAAAGAGTGACGACTCCCTCTGCAAATTATATTTCTGGATTCATGAAAAAGTGAAAAACTATCAACAGAAATCAAAGTGTCTTGATTTTCCAGTATTCACTTTTTTCTTCCCTCATCAAAAGTCCATATGGTCAATAACAATACATAGTTTTTATGAGAAATGTAATCTTAAAACAGGATGAAGACTTGATCCAAAATTATCTGCAGGTAAGTCTGTGTTCTAAAGAAGTAGTAGCAACACCATAATTTTTGGTAAATCAGTATGCTATTTCTTTTCCTTTTCCCCCCTAATTAACCCATGTGGTTGATATGCAAAATTCCATGTGAAGAGTTAATTATTTTTTACTTTTACAGAAAAGAATGAAAATACTAAATTTATTTGGCATTCAGATGTTCTTTTCTAACTGTTTTCAGCTATTTAACTGAAAGATCAGTTACTCTTCCAGCCTTACCCACCATTAGGAGATATTGGTTAAAACCAGTAGTCCTTACCTGTACTAAGTGGCGATCATATTTAACAGTATGATTTTTAGTATGCCTAATAATAAGATGGTGTTTCATAGTTTGGACTAGTTTGCCATACTCAGTCTTTCAATTGCAGTAAGTTAGTCTAATGAAAATAGGTAATTTACTTCAAAAATCGTATAATTTTGGATTTAAAAATGCAGATTTAACCAGCCATAACTAATAACTAATAAAGCCATAACTAATAACTAATAATAACAGCCATAACTAATTCAAATTTAAATATGCTTGTCTTTTTATTGCATTTACTCTCAGATTTGATATAACTAAGTTCTTTTACAGGGCCAGTGTCTTACATTTCCAGTCTAACTCAAGGACAGAGAATACCCACATATAGTTATAGTTGATGTCCATCTCCAACACGGCTGTTTACAATATATAAAATCTTCTGAATATTTCAAAATGGTAAGGCAGTTTTCATGAGTTAAATAAATTATTATAGTACCCCTAATGTACATATGCATTTGTAAATATATGTTCTTTAGATATGAAGTATGTTTAAGACTAAACACATCCACAGAAATAATAAAAGACAAGACATACATTGAATTACTGTTACCTCCATGTTATTCCTTCCTTTCTCTGATTCTAAGTTGTCATATTTATATAGTTTTAGATGGGTCACTGAATGGTGTATTAATTGTTACATTGTACTGTGAGCTGGTAATTCAGGAGTCCTTGTTTTAAAAACTCACACGTTCCTTCTGAATTTTTGGGTGCAAAATGTCAAGCAGCCAATATATGGTTACTCTCAGCTGAATTTGGAACTTGAAATAGAAGTCCATTATTCAAAGGTAACTTACAGGCCTTTATTTTTCGTGTCCTTACATAGGCTTTCCATAAGAAATTCTGCAACTTCTGTTACTCCTGGTGAACCACAGCAATAGCAAAAGACTGTGGCATATAAACTGAGAATTATTGAATACAGAAAACTGCATATGGATACATGTCTGTCGAAGAGTAACTTTCCCTCTAAAATCTTAATACCTTTGTCATTGCTTTGCTCAATATATCTTCCAGGATGGAACAAAGAATGGCTACAGCAGATTAACTATTGAGCTGACTGTGAACTTTTGCTTATAATTTTTTTGACTTTTAAAGATCAAGCAGGTCTCCTTCTGCATGGCTACCTAATCTCTCTGGGCTTGTTACAGCTGAAGTGAATGAAAAAGATTTTGCTCCTTCTCATGACACTTATCCCTGCATCTACTGAATGCAGTGGTGGTCATTTCATTCACTTTGTTAGTATGTGGATTCAGCTCCTCAGATGCATAGAAAGCTAAGAGCGTTCCCAGCCATGCCATTTTGAACAACCTCATTCAGCTTCCCATGTGAACCCCCAAAACTGTTTTTTTTTTTAGTTAATTGTGAGCTATCATACCACATCACTCAAAGTAACTTCCCTCCTGTGTGTTTCCTTACAGCCCTCTGTATAAAAGTTTACTTGATCTATCCTCTGCGCTCTGCATATAAAGCAAATTTACCTCCATCTTCTCTGTGTTTACGAAGGCTTATGTGTACATGAAAATTAGGGTACTAAACAGGCAATTGGATTTTTCTGGTGTGCAGTTTTCTAGTCTGCATCTACAAATGCTCACAGATGATTATGCTAACAAATATTCTAGACTCAATTAAAAGTAATCTATTAAAACCATTTTTCTTGGTTATAGATATAATAATATATTTATGTGTATTATTTGAAGAAGTGGAAACTACTTACTACTCATAATAGTTACGTTTATTGTGGGAGTTCTGACTCTATAGGATATACTGCAAATAAAAAGTACAGGAAATAGCACAAGGTAAGAAACACTGAGGTTTTAACATCTACTGTTATAGATGAAGAAAAACTGATTATAGATGAGAACGAAATCTATGAATCTGAACATCCACCTATTCAATTCAGACAACTTCTGCTGAAGTTGCAGTGGGAGTTTTGTATTCTGAAGGTCTGTAAGATGATCCCTTTGAATTTGCCTTTATTTATTTACTATTTCTTTTGATGAGGTGATCCCACTGTCTTTAAGTGCTTTTATAACATTCAATATATTCAAATTGGAAGCAGTAAGACACAGGAAATAAACAATCGGATGTCCCGTATAGAAATTCCCCATATTCACACCCTACATTATGTACATCAGCCAAAAGATTACTTCTTATCATTCTTAATGCTGTCCATTAACTAAACTTTTTATAAAATTAGGATTCCTTAGGGAATAACAAAGCTGATCTATGTCTGTCCACTTAAAGAACTAAGAACTAACACTAAAGGATCCTCACAGAAACAAGAAGACAAAAAAAATAGCATTACCTCTTTTGATTCAGGAGATTGTTCAGTAGAATACTGTCACTGTTTGTAGCCGCAGAGACATACAAGAAGATATTCACCTTAAAGCTATCAGGTAAAAAAGAGTACTTAAAAGGTATTGAGGAATAATTATCAATGAGAAATCAGTAAAGAGCAGTGATGCATTGGGCCTTTCTCAGAACAGACTTGAGGTGTCTGCTACAATGTCTGCTCATCTTAGCTTCCACAGAATAAAAAGGTTTCCAGCACTGCAACTGGTGGTGGGTTAGAAGTCCAGTGGCAGCATTTTTCATTTCTTTCTGCAGTGAGTATTAGCATCAGCATGATGAAAATAGGTTGTCTTGTGTCACTCTTTGATGTTTATGTTTAAATTATCTTTAGGTGAACCACCTCAAGGAACTGCATCTTAGTTTCTCCTTTCCTGGGTAAGTCCAATGCCCAAGTGTGGAACGAGGTATCCCATGGAGCTTGTGGAAGGGATTCCCATGATGAGACACAGCAGAAGCTGCATGCCAAGATACTCAGTCTACACAAAATGGTGTGACATCTGAAATGTTCGCTAAAAGGGTATTAGATGTTTAAATTGCCTAGTAGTAACTGCAACGATTGTTGCTGGTACTTATCTCTGTATTGACAGCTTTATCTTAATTATAACTTTAAGATGGATAAAGTTAAGTGATATTAATAATTGAGCTTCATTTCCTTTTATTAAATGTGTGCAAAAGTTTATCTTTACAGAATGTCATGAGCATAAATTAATTAGTGCCTGTGAGAAGACTGGATATTGTTTTAAGTACCATTAATAACTCAAAAATGAGTTCAATACAAACCTCATTATTCTGAAGTTCATCATACTGCTTCAGTATTGTCTTTCCTGAATCTTTCCTGCTTAAATTGGAATGTGTATTTTATAAACAACTTAATATTTTCCGTGAAAATGTTTTGTTATAAATTATTGTCATCAAACATTCTGCCATTGCATTCTCTGCAATCTCATGGTAGTCCACTGGACTAAAAAGGTTTAACTGATGCAAGACTTGACAGAAAAAGCCAAATTCAGGTGGGTTTTTTTAATGGATGCAAAATCTCACTAAAATCAGTGAGAATTGCATCGACAGTATACAAATAATGGGGAGTACATTTTGTTCCGCTATTAAACTACACACTAGCCTCACAACATGCAAATAAGAAAAAAAAATTGAGAATCGGTATTCTCCAAATCACAGTTCATTCTCTGATGTTCCTGTACTCCGGTAATGTGATTAAATAAATGATTAGATGAATATTTTCCTCCTTCTTCTCATTGCTTTCCGTTGGGTCCCAAAAAGGTGCATTGCAGTTTGTGCTTTCCCCACCCTCTCACACTCTGTTCAGTTATTTGAACAGCCTATAAAAATTGAAGGTACCTTAAATCAGGTAGCTGCTTAATCTATGCCATCCGATCTTGCACCAGAAATATTAATTAACAAAAAATATGTCAGCTAATGGAAAAAAAAAGTCTATTAATTGTCAAAATAAGTTATTGTAATAGGGATAAAAACACTGCTTCTGTTGGTAAATCAGTCTTTGAACTTCTGAAAGGCATAATGTACCTGTTATTTGAGTTGTAGCCAATCCATATATAGCAGGGTAATGATAGCAGTGCAACCTGCTGTCAATTTACTGCATCAACATCCATCACATAAAGTTATTAAATATACATCTATCATTTGGTGTATTAGAAATAAAGTCATTGTAATAGAATTTTGTCGTAAGATCAATAACTTAGAAAATAAATGTCTTGGTTTCACCTCAGTGTTTACAGTGTTTGGTAGCAGGAGACCATTATCTTTTGACAATGTTCTATAGTGGTGGCAATATCTCTTAATTTAAGATCAAGTACAGAATATGCCCTCTAGTTCTTATATTATTTATAGATTTTTGCATTAAAGTTAGTATGAGAAGGTACAATGAAACACCATTTGTTTTAGTCTTTCTTTACTTTATTGCAAACCTGACTGGTCACACATTTGCATTAAATTGTTTCATGCTCCTGACTTATCTCTGCTGCACTGAAAATGTAATACACAATGAATGCAATACCATGAATTTATTAAATGTATACCAAGCCTGGTGCCTGTCTTCAGCTGATATGTAGAATGTGTATAGGAGTTACTGACATGCGAAGTCCTCCTTTGGACTTAGCCAAGCATCAGTATAACTCCTTTAGCTACTGAACTTTTCTCGATTTACACTGACATAGATGAGAGAGCACTGTATATCTGTGAATATTTGCCATGACCACAGCTTTTAGATAAAGCCTATGTATTTTAGACAATTTGGGTGGATTTTTCCCCACTTAGAGGTTTTTAAATTATTTGAAACAATTACATACGCCTATACTGGAAATGAAGAACATGACTTACTATAAACTAAAGGCTGTTTGATTTTTTTCTCAAGGTATCTGTTATCAAATGTCAGCATTAACATTAATTTCTGTTGACTGCTGATAGAAGAAGTGACAAAACACTGCTGAATTTCAGCTCTGCTTGGGAAAAGCTCCAGTAACTGGTTAGTGCTTGGTTTGCCTCTGTCCTGGAGAACAGATGGTAGAAACTTCAGTAACATGACCAAAATCCAAATCTTCTCGTCCACGTGTGGATTATGCTATCAACAGTCTTAGAAGAGAGAAGAAGAGATAGAATAACGTCCAAAGGTAGAAACAGTTTTTTGGTGATTTTGTGACTATAAGGAAGACTTCCTTTCTCCTTTCTATGCAACCTGGGCAAACTGGAAAGAAATACTGGAACTGCAGTACCCTACTCGGTAGTCCTTTTTATTTTTTTTTTCCTCATTATGCTTTCACTTAGTCTTGTATTCTTACTAAGCCTAGAAAGCACTGATTTGGAAAGCCAGCAAGAGAAAATGTAGCTGTATACAAACAGTTCAAAAATCAAATATACACAAAAATAAAAATTATCCCTTAGGAAAGCTCGTGACTTTTGATACGGTTTTGTATATACTGTATATATTTCATTATTTTCTTATTAACACTATTATATTTTCTTTTTGTTATTTTATTAATAATATTTCATTAAAGTTGTTTAGTTTCTTTTCAGCTCATAAGTATCTCCCGGTCTCATTTTGTCTCCTGTCCTCTGAAGGGAGATGCGCTCCCTTCTCTGAAGGCAGAGAGGTTAAAAAGAGCATCTGTCATTCGTTTTAGTGGCCACCGCAGCCCAAACCATGACTAATTAAGAATTTATTAATATATTGGGTAAAATTATGTGATCACTGTTTTCCTGGACGTTGCAATAGATAGGTTTGTTCTTCCTTGGCTTTCAGTGTCTATTGGTATTAATTTTATTGATCCCTGAGTAGGTTTGGACTTCTTCCTTGCAAGATAACTGTCAAAATATTTCAAATGCATTGATGAAGGAAAGATTATCAAATAGTATTTTAAATAGCCTAATTTTTCATCTTTTTCATGGAGCATTCACAGGATAGAGAGGCATATGTTGTCTGTCTATCTCCTCCTTTTTGTGATAGTAGTACTACAGACTTAAGATAAAATTACTTCCCCGTTCTGTCAATAAAATTCATGAAAGTTTGTTCAGTTGCATCTAATGAAATTGCTAATGTCAGCAACGTGGACAGAAAATAACAGGAATGAAAGTAGAGCAGCATATTATGACTGGTAGTTGTATCATTTACAGTACCAAAATTGTTTCTATATTGACCCAAAAGAGCATTCCTTTGCTGTTTATAAATTCTGGGAAAACAGCATGAGACTTGTTAATTCAGAACAGTAAGTCATCCTCAGCCTGGTATATACTTCAAGTCTGTGTTTGCCACTACATCTGAACAGAAAACCAATTGGGGTGTTTTTTTCAACTGGAAGAAGTGTCTCAACCAATCAACAACAATGCAAAGTGTATCTGTCTTTTAGAAATGGACACTACAAGTGAAAACTGGTAAATTTGAGCCAGCTCTTCATAGCTTCCATTTCAGCAACCAAATAATGGATTTTTCAAGAGTTCAGTTATAATTAGGGACCTAAACGGGTAAATCTTGAAAGTCTGTCCACTCTTTATGATACTGTAATTGGAGCGGAATCTATTTTTTTGTTATTATTTTCAGGCACAGTGACACAGAAACATGGAGATTCACTTGTGCAGTTCCCTGGGCATTTTTCATTGCAGAGGGTTCTGCTGGACCCAGTAAAGTTACATGGTGAATGTTAAAAAAAAAAAAAAAAGAAAAAAAAAAGAAAATAGTATAATATCATACCTTACAGTCAATAATCAATTTTTAAGTAATCTTTACCAAAACTTTCACTGACACCAAAGGGTCAGTGTGCATACTGCCAATATAAAATATTAATGAAACTAATAAAAAATCAGGTATGGTCATGAATATACTGCATAATGCAACACAGTGTGGGAGATCCCCAAACTAGCTCTCAGCAAGCTTGAATCTCTATGTGAAGTGACACACTGTCAAGCAGGGAGATGCTAGCTTAGATCCTGAAACAGCATTGAAGTGTCAGCCTTATACAGCATCATAAGAAATTATCTCAAAAGTAGGAGGAATTAGCTTGTTGCAGCTCTACTAAAATTACTATACTGATTACAGGTCTACAGCTAATTCTTTCTCTGATAAATTGGGAAATCTCTGCACCACTTGTAGTATAGACAGTCATAAGATTTACCCTAAGGCCAGCACACATCAGAAAAAAAATGATACTATTGCAAAAATTATAATCCTATTTCAGAATCCAGCACAATTTATAATTATTAATAACACGGTAAAATAGTTAATATCGCATGGTGGCAACATACAAAGTTGCTGAAAAAAACAATTACCTCATAACCTGCAGTTTTTAGTCTCTTGATAAGAGCTCTCTTAAGCTTAGAAGGAATAAACTAATCACATAATTACTCTCACATTATACCGTTGTTCCCACATAAAGTAGTTGGCACCCAACTAACTAATCAGGTGTGATTACGACTGCAGTATTTGTGAATACTTAAAAAAAGAAATCTTCCTATAAATCTTAGGAAATGAAAGGCAATATGATTGTAGCAAAGAAAATAACATGTAATAAACATTCATGACAAGCAACAAGTCCGAAAGTTAATGTTTGGATTCCCGGATAGAGTGGTATAAACAGTGTATTCTTTTAAAATTTAGTGCCCAGGGTAAATCAAAAACCTGTAAAATAAAGAAACCAGCCAGGATAACTGAAATAGAAATGTATCAGGGTTTTGACTGTAAAGAAACAGGAAAAAATGCAAAAATGTGTATTTTAAACATCTCCTCCTACTCAGAATGAATTTCTTGTTTAATTTTTTGTACTAAACTTTTTTCAGTTTTGGATCTTTTTTACTCAAATGTAGATCAATCTGAAAATGAAAAATATTTAAGGTAAACAAAACAAAACAAAAAAGACATTTTTGTAAGGTAAATAAACTGGAGTTTCTACAATTTTTGTTATAAAATTTTGGAAATAAAATGTACCGGCATGTTTTGAATTCCTGAACTCCAATATCTCCAATTTTTTGACTGAAATCATTAACTGAATTCGAATCAAGTATAGCTATAGTTACCTTCCCTAATGCATTCTGCATAGTAAGCTTAAGAAAATGTAAGTTTCCTAATAGTAGCACAAAGATCAAAACACTACTGATAGTTTTAATACCTATTCTACAGGCTTTGCCATTATGCATTAACACTCTTTGCCTCTGGCCCCTTGGTTCATTTCATGTTTTCATCCACTGAAATTGTAGGTTATTTGTAGAAAAAAAATGGTTTAGCAAAGTGTACATGTGAATAAAGAGTGTGGAAGTTTAAATCTAACTTGTCTCTGTGCAGTCCCTCACAGCCCCCCATCTTCAAATGCCATTTGGCCTTGAGGTTCCCTGCAGCATATTATAATGTGATTTGTTTGAATGCATAGAGTCTGGGGGGTAAATTAACCCAGATTTATTTGAAGGTATCAGTATTTCTAAAGAGGTGCTGCTTCCCAGAAGTATGGATTTTAACCATCACAGTTTTTAAATACGTGCGCGTTGTGCACTTTTATTTCATTTAAATATTTGCACAAATTGTAGCAAACCACCACCTTGTTTCAGAAGGAACTTAGAAGGACTACTACATTTAGTCACCTGCATACCTAGTACTAATAGCTATCCAATGGACCTGTGTTAAGGTTCAATCAACATCAAAATATCAGGATCTTAACTAATTTATACTTAGACATCTGTAAGCATTCCAAAATCCAGGAAATTCAGGCAAAGATAAAGAAAGAAAATAAGAAATGCAGAGGTAAAATCTGAACTGTTATGACTTTTTGTTTTCGTTTACTGAGTATTGTGCAAAAAAAGGTAAGTACTCTCAAGCATGCTTAATATTTCAAGCCAAAGGAGTATGACACAGTCATGGGGACTTATTGGGTAATGGGGTGGGTAATTTTAATATGAACAGTTTCCCCTGTATACCACACTTAGTCGTGGCCATAAGAAAATACATTAGGTTTGTGTATAATATTTATATCTTTTCCCCGTCTAGTTCTCACAAAAACAATCTACTTAAAAACTACTGTGGTTTTTTGTTTGCTTGTTTTATTTTATTTTTCTTAAATGGTATTGTATAGAAAAGGGAACAAAGAGAAAACCACAAAAAGCTATGAAGGTGAGAACATAAAAGATAGAGTATTTTATATCTATGGGGGGTGGGGGGGAAGGAAATTTATGGAATTCCACACATAATGAAGACCAGAGCCCTAGCCAGAAAAAATCAGTAAACTGATTTTTTGAAACATTTTCAAACTCTACTAAAAACTATGGTGATTCACCAGTTTACAGAACTAAGAATAAGTGCAACATTTATTTAAAAATCGATCATAGTAAAATTATTGTCAGTATTTATATTATCTTCCGCTTTATTTAAATCTACACAGTGTGTAGTGTAATCAGTGTTAATTGTAGCAACAGCAATAAGAACTTTTTGCTCCAATACCTTACAAAATATTTTATGACTATTGCATGACATAATAAACCTAAGTCTTGGGTAGGCAAAAGGAGATTTAATATACTTTCTGGTAAATAAAAATGAGTGGTTCACACACTTCTCTGTCTGATCCAGAACAGGAATATTTTATTGTCTTTTTTTTTTTTTTTTTATTTACCTCAGTGCAACCACAGATAAGCAAACAGTATAAAACAGCATAGAAGAAGGATTTTTTTATTTTTTTCTTTTCAGAGAGAAACAAAAAGTAGGGCATAGTATTATTAAACTGATCTTCATTAACACACAGTGCTGACTGATAAAATTAATGATCGTTTTCCATCTGAAATCGTGACTTTATATTTTTTAAATATGTTGACTAAAGTGTCCTGACTTCAGACAAAATATGAAACTCTTCAGTTTACCAACAGCTGGTTTGAAATGGGTTTAATAGAATTATTCCATCTTAGGTTCTAATTACCCATGTGAAAAGATTATAATAAAATGTAAGGATTAAATTAATCTGCTGGAGTTCAACCAGAAGGTTGATTTGGAGGCTAGGTAATGCCAAACCTCCAAGCTCCTTCTTTCAGCCCTTCAAATCACTTGATAATCAACTCAGTTATAACTTTTTAAAAGCCATTTTAAAATATATTTTTTTAAATATCTTTGATATCTGCTAGATTACACGTAGTTTGTAAAGCAGTAGATTGTTTTGGGTTTTTTTTTTATTTACTTACAGACATGAGTTGCTAAAAAATATTTCATATAATTAAGCTATTTAAAACTTTTCATAGCTATTCATGTTTCTTTACAGTGAAAAAGAGGTCTTCTAAAGCGCTTCTGTGATAAATGTTCACTCTGGGATTACCATTCTCTGGAAAACTCAAACTCCCACAGACGTAGAGGCACATAGTTTGCCAAAATGAGTTCATACATGTTCATTTTTCGAATGAATTCATGCAACTTATGTTTCTGAAGCTGTCTTAGAAAACACAGGGAAAGATCTATAGACTTAGCATCTTCTGAGAAGGGAAGGAGGCACCTTGTTACCTGATGAAATTTCTTGTATAACAGGACCAGTGCACTTTCCTTAATCAGTCCTTTTTCAAAGCCAGTACACATTTCTTTTTCTAAAAAAGGGGCAAACAATGGCAAATAGTCCTTCTGCCTCTTATTGTGTTTGTCTGTTAGACAGACAGATCCTTTACACTTTTCTCAAGTGGATCCCATCTCCTAAGCAGTTCTTGATCCTCAAAGAGGGGTCAATGGTTATAAAAACCAACCCCTGTTGTCAACACCAGACCAACAACCAGATGTTAACCCACAGGATCTCTTCACTACTTCTTCAAGTCTTTCCACCTCACTGGCAGGATCAAAGGAAAATAAACAAGCATATGTTTTTCCCCCATGTGTCAGAGAGAAGGCAGGAAAGCACCCACCTTTCTCCTGGAAACATAAGCACTGGATTTGAAAATTTATTGTCTTGAAAGTCAATGCATTTAACATTTTATATAAAAATTTGAGCCCATCCTGATATCTGTAACAAGAAAACTAATTCTTCAGTTTTTATCAGGGCTGTCTTCTTGACAGCTATTAGTTTAGATCTCATTCTTTGCTCATGACTCTCACACACACCTGGGATATTTGATAGCCTCTTGGTCAGGACCACAACTTCAATCCCCCTCAGAATAAAAAGGGCCTAAAATAAAGTTTGCAGTTCTGAGTGAGTACTCGAGTGATAAGGCTATTATGCAACAAACCGGTCTGTTCCCCCCCATAAAGGTGCTGTAAAAGCAACCTTGACAGTTTCTGTATCTGCACGTTAAGCACAAATGGAAAGCAGGTGTTGTGACTTGATCATGTACTTATTTAATGATTGATCCTACTCAGGTTGAATCTTTAGGACTTCTCTCCAGCTTAGGTGGACTAGATCTTAGCCTAGTAATTCCTAGGTGTCACTGTTTTCCAGGCTGGAGTGTATCGCCTTGTAAATACAATTTAGTTTATTTGCATTTAAATGCATGACTTCCCTTTCAGACATATTGAACCAGATATTGTTTGATTATGTACAGCTTGTCGAATGATCCAGATAACTTTGTAGAATAATACATCCTCTTTATTATTTACTACTCTCTCAATTTTCAAGCCATCTACAAATTTCATCAGTAGTGATTTTATGATTTCTTTTCGGTCATTGATAAAAGTACTCCACAGCATGAAGCCAAGAGCTGAACTGAATGAGACCTTACAGAAAAGAAGAGCTCTAATATTTTTAATATGTGGGCAGTTCAAAAACAATAATACTAAAGAGATGTTTTCTTTTGCATCGAGTATTTTAAAAATAAAAAAATAAATAAATGATTTTCCTTTTCTTTATAATATAAAATATGATGGATAATGTAAATTAAAATATTGAAAAAAAGGATTTATTAAAAAAGGAATGTAAATCTTTGGTTTTGGAGTTATTGCCATGCATTCATAGTTCTTCAGACAGAGTATTAATTAAGCTTTCCATAGTTTATGTTTGTTTTAAAGTAAAAAGTAAGCATGTGTGCATGGGAAAGAGAAAAATAAGGCAGAATTTTAAAGTATGAATTTTAGTTGCTTAAGAATTAAGAATCTCAGGTTAGGGTTTGCTTTGTTTTTAGATGAAAAACATATGGGATATGAATTAATAAAGATGTTTTGAACACTATTTCACAATTCATTTGTATTACATAAACTGTCACCCTGAATAAGACACTTAGAATTTAAAAATCTAAGTGCCTTTTTCTTCAACAGCAGAATAGAAAAAATAAATATTAAGTATTCTATTAACAAGCCAAAAGGAAGATACAAATTTGCCCCTACTTTAGTGAACCAGATTTTATTTAGAAAAAAAGATACGTCTCCCCTCCAAGACTGAGGTAAGCAGCTAACTGTGAAGAAGAATGAAACATTAATAATATTTCCTAAAAATCATAATTTTTTTGAATGATAATTTATGTCACAACCACATCACTTGCTTATTTATAATAATTACAATGAATATATCTTAAATAGTAACTATACATAGAACCTTGTGAAACTAGTAGCACTTCTCAAAATTTTGCATTGAGTTAAAATGCTTTCTCCTTAGGACCTTTAACTGCTTCACTCCATATGCAATTATGAACCTTCATGTGGGAAGAAAAAAGTTCTTGATTTTAAGTCTTAAACTTTTTGGGACCACCATATTTTTAGTTTTCCCACTAACTAAAACATAAGGGATATTATCCCTATCTAAAAATTAGGAAGGATTAGTTTTCATTGGTTTAATCTGTGTCAAAGTAATTCCTACCAACCACAGTAGGTAAAACAGAGGTAAGAAATAAGAGTGATCTATTTATTTCATGTAATTATCCTTCTGCTGGTAAAAGTCTACTGTTTTATTTTTGCTAATTTAAAAATAGATTGAGTGTGATGGAAGTTTCAGGATTGTCATCATTGTTCATGGTTTTACTGGTACTTGATTTCACTTAAAATAGTTAAGTAGTTTTCTGACAAAACCCTTTTTCTTTTTTTTTTGTCTCACTTCCTAACCAGTTACGTCTAGGGCCACATTTCTGTCACACAAATCTGGCATAGAAAACACACAGCAATTTACAGAAAACTTTACGTTTAATTTAGTTGTATGTCCTCAATAACTCAGAAGGCAAGAACTGATGGTTGGACTCGATGATCCCAAGGGTCTTTTCCAACCTAAATGATTCTATGATTCTATCAGCTTTTTCACCAGCACCTGTACATAACCACAAATAGTTCTACATTGCCTTATGAACCTACATGCATAATCCTTGACCTTTCTACTTACATAAACATTAAACTCTTGTAAAAGTAGAATATTATAGGCAAGGGTATATATCTGCTAATCACAGTTCACCCAATGTTTGTCTTTTTGGAGTATTCTGTCTCCATAAGAACATCAAAATTCTGTAACAACTCATAGAGTTAAATGTCATTCAACACAATCCCATATAACTTTTAACAGATGAAATAATAAAAGTTAAAATACTCTGTTGGCCTCTTAAGATAAATGTCACTTTTTGCTAAAAACTAAGTTCAACCAGAATGCATCCGCATGCATGTAATAGTCTTTTTTCACAAGTGTTGGTTTAGGTACATTCTTATACATTTGCGAAGGCTGAAAACAATGACTCCTTTAATTTCTTTTTTAAGGCTACCTAATCAGCAGAATTATAAAACCAGAAATACAAGTTCCTTCAGTATATTTATGCTAAACTTTTGCAATTATGTTGTTACATGAATAAGCTTTCAACTTTGAGAGCAGTCTGTATATCAACTTAGTCATCTAATTAGAGCATGGAAACACTTCACCAAACCTCAAGGAATGTTCAATAACACCTGTTTTAAAGAAGCCTTCGTAGTCATCTGAAGTTGCATTTGAGGTTTCCTCTTTATCAGACTGCCTGAGATCTAAGACAAAGTGCTTTAAATAAAGTGAGCTAAACACATTTCTAAACTAATTCATTCAAGACAGCTTGTCAATATTGCTAAATTTAATCAGATAACGGTACTTTGTACAGAAATGGCTATACTTGAAAAGGTACAAGGTTCTTTTCACTTGTGGTCTCACAATTGCTTTGCAAATGCCAATTCAACACTAATGCTTATAGTATTTAGCTGGGAATTGCTAGGATGTCAGCAGCTCCCTCAGTCTACTTTGAACATTTGAACTATTTGATAGGTAATTAAGGTATCCCTCTGTAGTCCGGAGCTGTAGCTAAACCATAAAGTCTATGTCAGCCGATTTTTTTCTTTTTTTTTTTCTTTTTTTTTTTTCCCAATTCAACCTCCTCTCAGTTTCCTCTCTCTATCCATACAGTCAGTGGTCTCCTTTCTGTAAAGTGCCTCACTGAGATCTGATTTAGTGCATGTGGACATTAGATGGCACTGAAAAATTCCTGCTAATGAAGTTAGAGAATGAAACCAGACTACAGTTCTGTCTGAAATATCCCAGGCAAGTAGCATTTGGCAATTATGCCTGCAGAGTAGTTTGGTTTGTACACTGTAAGTCTGAGGTATTCAGAATGCATTGGTTTTACTGCTCTTGGAAACATAAACAGTGACTGCGCAAGAGATGTGGTGCATCCTAGAAATACCATTCTTGCCATTGATAAAAATTCTGAAGGAAAAAAAAAAAAATCTACTTGGAGATTTACTTAAAATCAAAGTTTTATCATGTCTGAGGCTGAAGGGCATTATTGATCCTTGATATTTTGAACTGTGTCCCTGGCACATACATGCATTTAAATGCTGACTGTAGTGATGGCTGTGACACTACTGAAAGCTCAAAAAAATCACTAAACACCAAGTGAAGAAAGGAACAAAACATAGCCCTTACATGCCCCGAAAGGACTGTTAAAAGAAATGGAGTTAACATCCAAAACAAATGCAATAAATAAATAATTTAAAAAACAGAAAGAAGAAGGCAAACTTCATTAGAGTCCAATGACCTGCACTATGTTGAGTTAAAATAGCAATTTATTACGGAAAGAAAAAAAAAAAAAAAAGAGTGTTAGTGGAACAAGGAATTTGTTTGACTTTTGGTAGCAGTTAAAGGATTTTTGACTTGAACGTTTTTCATTAGTTAAACTACATTCCTCCACCCCCTTTTCTTTTTGCAGAATATAACCTGTGTGAAAGAGATTTATAAACTCAAAAGAACAAATATTCATCATAAAATATAACTGAATGATGTTTAATAAATCTTAATAGATACTAGTTAACGAATATTAATGGATCCTATATAATAGGACTATATAAAGACTGCAGTAGGACTGGGTTACATTTGGAAAACAAATAGATGAAAAGACTAGGAAAAAGAAGCAAGAAAATCCTGCTGAAATTTTGTCATCTATGACCAGAACTTCTGATGGCTCTTCAGTCATAAAAACTAAAACTGTGTTCCCCATCCAAATGCTTTTTAGAAGACAGAGGAACATATTCTGCCTCAATCTTGTGGCCACAACTATCAACCTGCTTATGAGCTATGTCAATGGCTTCCTATGAGCCATGTGCTTGGCTTCCTATGTGAATCTCAATGTCTGAGTGGAGACCCTCAATAACTCCAGATTGTGCCTTTGTTGTTTTTTGAGACTGTACCCATGGGTCAGTCTACAGCATGCAATTTCAACTTGCAAATTCTAGACCCTTCTTTTCCCTGCTGAGCATTTGTGACTTCAGTTTTTTCACCCTTTTCTTCTAATCATCCCAGACAACCAGGTCTCCATTTCCCTGGATTGTAAATTCTCTGTATGCTTCAAAAACCCAATTTCATTGCAGATGATGTCAGAATAGAGGGTGGCAATTCTCCATTACTCTAAACTACCATGGGAATTTTTTAAACTGAGTTTGTTATATACCTACATTATGTTACTGTCAAATGTACCTATAATATCTAAAATAAAACCAAAAAGGTAAAATGAGTGTTTCTTCCTTGCTAAGACTGTGTGAAATTTAAGACAGCAACCATTTGATATACTAGTTATAAATCATTGAAACACATGGTTTATGATGAAAACTTCGACAAAACCAACTATAACTGCACAAACACATCACTATCATGAAAAAAATTGGTGTTTTTTTCAGTAAAAAATTGTGTTGTTGCACTTGTGAGTTTACATTCTTTATCTGTATGGGGAAGTAATACAGTAAATTATACTATAATTATTAGATGTTGCAAATGTTAGAGATAATGATCATAACCTTACATTCTATGGCTACAAAGGTAAATTTATATGAGAGTAGTGAGGGCAATAAAGCTTCAAAATTATTCTCTTTGATGATTTTTTATAATTAATTAGAGTAGAAAGGGTTAACCTTTCCTGAAAAATAATAACACTGGAAAAATAACAAACAAAAAAAAGCTTTAATTTCTTTTAGAACAATTCCACATACGAAAAAAATATTAAATTAAGTTCCCAGTTTACTTAAGAAGATAAGTAGCATGTGATTGGTAAGATTGCGCACAAACCTTCTGTTGAGGGCTTAAGTAATCGAATGGATTGCCAAGGCTTTGAATTGGCATCTCTGTTGAAAATAATTTTCCTTCCTCTTAAAGTCAAATACGAAAGCATGTGGTGTACTTGGCATCCCATATTTTTCCTTCTTAATGCTTCAGTCCATGAAGTTGCAAAATTGAGTTTATAAAGCCTTTTTTCCCTGTAGCAAAACTATGTCTTCTCCAGCAGTGTTTGCTGAGGCAATTTCCTAAAGAGAAAAAGACTTATACAAGAGCTAAGGATGTACATTTGGAAAAACGTTTCTGTGTTTTCCCATTTGAGGTTTACCTCCTCAAAGTTAAAGCAATTACTATTTTTGTAACCTGAAATTCCCATTGCTGATTTTAATTTTATTTTTTAATTGAGTGTATGGCAGATTTATACAGATTCTGAAGCCCGAATGCAGCTTCTTGAAACACATTTGTATTGCAGCAGTTAAGTCTGCAAAAGACCGACAAACAGGTTTGGTTATCCTCCCCAGTCAAAAGATTATAATGATGTTAATGCAAATTTTCATGTGGATAAGAGAATGAGGTCACATTCGTGTCTGCACCAAAGGTTTCGTTCATAGCTTCTGTGATGTGGGTAGCTATCTTCTATCCCAAATGTTGCCACTAATGGAAAGCAAAAGTCTGGAAGCTTGTGTCTGGGGCCCAAGTCCACCACATCTGTTGAGTGCAACTCCTCCCTTTTTCCCTTCTACCATTTTGTTTGTTTGGTTGGTTTTTTTAAGTGAAAATATCAAAAGACGCAGAAGGGCTGAAGGCATATTATCTCTCACACCAGTGTGTGTCTGGAATACTAAAATAATACCCAAGCCCAGGGTAAGGCTTTACATGGAGAGAATGCCAATCTGTTGGTGAGAAAGGTTTGATGATTTGAGAATAAGCACAGCTCCTGGGTCTTGAAGAACAAATATTTTACTCCAAAACTAACAGACCAACATCTTCTAGGGGCTTTCTGGGATAGGTGCTCTTCACCAAATCCCTGTTCAAAATGTTTGCCCTCTGTCACCTCAGAGGCTTCACCATGGATGAGTTGATTCCCTCCACAGGATGTCCCAGGCAAATTTCAGCATCTTTCAGATTGTATTGGTGCTGCCAGAAATCCACTCCCAAGTCCTTCAAGGCTGGTTGTGCTCAAAAGATTTCAGAGACAAAGCTGTATCCTTCTGTCTCCCAGCGGCCCTTCCCAATCCAAAGTGAAGCAGCTACATCAAGACAAACAAGCATCTTTCCTCCTTCCTGCCCTGCCTCCAATCTTTTAACAACATGTATTGGACTTAGAAAGTAAACTAGAAACAGGCATATTAAATACTTCTACCATCTGTCACAAAGCAGTTGCAACAGATTTACATATCTTGGGCTGCCATAACAGTGGTAATGAACGCCTTAGCTTTTAGTAGTAAATAAGAAAAAAAATATATCAATATATCGTAGACTGAGTGGCACTTTTTTTCCTGACTTTTTCACTTTTTTACAGACTTATAAGCATATATTTGCATTTCATAGTACACTGCTAGGAAAAAAAAAAAAAGTCAAGAAATATACCTAAGCACACCATGTTTCACATATTTCAGTTATAAAACTTAGAAGTATTGTGTTTAATTCAGTGGCTTGGAGTTAATGAATTATCATTGCCACAGATGAAAGAAAAAGAAAGAAAAAAGCAGAGTTCAAAGTATGTCATGAGTGCAAACCAACATAATTAATAGGACATGACTGTTTTTCACAGTAACTGCATTAAGTCATGGCCCTGTTCAAAATTTTATTTTTACAGATAGGAAGCAAAACTTGTAAGGCTGCTTCTCCTAGAGAGAGAAAAACAGAAACAAGAAGAAAATGAATTGATATCCTGATTTCTGCACTAGGGAATTCATACAGATAGGTTAGTTTTTTCCATTGACTACCAGAACACACTGAGTAAGTGATACACAGTCAGCAAGATATTCTTTCTGTCACCACTTAAATGACTTCTGGATAGTTCACTGTATCTCCAGCTACAATCTCGCTTTGGCATGCACTGAATCGTATTAATACCTGAATGAAATATATTGCTGAAATCAATACTGAATTTTACGCAGTTTACAGGGACATTATGAAATGTTCAGTATAATACGCACATGTGATTGCTTCACTGCTTTAAGTTTTCACATCTTATTGAGCAAATACAAACGTGATAATTGTTCAAGAGCGTAAAATGCCCGTCAACAGAACCACATCTCTAAATTAAAACCTACCTCAGTTGTTTGCAATAATAAGCAATGCTGCCCACCTCTTGACATACACTTTCCAGTGTCTTAGCAACTTGCCTAGCTCATGTTAACATTTCTGTCATAGATAAATATATAGCAATACTGTAGCTCTCAAGGCTGAATCATTCCTTTGTTAGGGGAATAACTGTCCTCTGCTTTCAGAAGTCCTGAAAAAAAAAAAAAGTTTCTACTTTTACCTTTTTATAAGACACAAAACTAAGAGCAGTATCCATTCTTATTCACGAAGATAGTGATTAACACTACATCTTGACGTCTTTCATCCAGAAAACTCCCAGTAATTACGGCAAATGTATGGAGTGAGAAAATTTTGCCAAATAGTTAGAGGCACAAATCACCCTTACAGAAAGAAGTGCAAATGAAAACATAGATAGCATTTTTCATTAAATACTGTGAATTAAAGACACTTTGTTAGCTTATGCTTTTGGGGTTTTTTAGAGACATTCATAAATTATTCCCTTCTTTCTGAGTATCTGTTGCTAAATACTGAAAAATGTATGAAAATAAGGAGAAGAAAAACAAATTACACTGTGTTGTAGAACAAGAATCCAGGCATGTCAGTGACTTGATAGACATGTTAGAACAAGAACAGCGTCAGTTCACTAGGAACTTTACTGATATAATAAAAAATATACCCTGTCTGCAGTAACAATTCTTTGTGTGGACAGGACACGCAGAAGGGATGACCTTTTCAAGCTATAATCTGTAATTTTTACTAAATTACCATATTTTAAAATAGCAACTTTTGATGCCATGGGAGAAGGGAATGGAGAGAGGAATGACTTCAATTATTTATTGTCTATCATTTTAATATGAATGATTTAAGTATCTTGTTTTCTGTAAAAAGCATGTACTAAACAGCCTCTTAGAAAACCTTCCGGGTACAGTTTCTGTGGCTTTTGTTTAGCATTTAGTGATTTCAAAGATTAAAATTAGCCAGGATAAACATATTATAGGGAGTTTTGCTGTGTCTGTGAACACAGTAACTTCCCTCTCTCATCACACACAGCTCAGTCGTGGGTGCTGTGGATTATTGTCTTTTTCCCTAAGAACTTATTCCTAGTGGATTTATGTATCTCTGTGTTCCTAAACTCTTTAAAAATAAAAATCTCACCTATGAACTCCAGAATGCACTGTCTCCTCAGCTTTCTATTCCATTCCCTCTGTAGCTTCAATTCTGTCATTTTTAGCTCATGCATAGGACGTCTGTAAAAATGAAATATAACTTCCCTCACTTCACCTATTTTCTGATCTAAGTATGTCCTTATCTACTTTCAGTCTTAACTGTCATGATTTTTATTATTGGCATTGCAATTGCACCTGACTCTCCAATCAAAGAGTGGAAGATCATTGTGCTAGGGTGAGTACAGACACATGGGAAAAGCGTGAAATCAAAATTCCGCTGAAGTTACTGAGGATTCGTTATTTGTTTGAGCAGTCATTACAGGACTAGGCAAATATAATGTTGGGTTTCTACAAAAAAATTCTGCATACTTTCTTTTGCCTTCCCTGATTACAGGTTTACATATTTATAATTTCCATCAATTCTTTCAGAAAACGTTGTTTTCAAAGTAACCGCTTTATGAAAAGTTCATTAGTCTCTTAGCAGATTTGAAGAACTTTCAATAGGCGCCAGTTTGAGGAACTTGAATTAATGAGTTACAATATTTAGCAGACAAGTTTTAATGTTAAATCTCTATTTTGTTTCAATTCACATAGGATATTTTTCTATTATCAGAAACTGGCTATGGTGCAATATTTTGTATATACTTGTATATAAAGATTTTATTGATTGAATATTTCCCTTTTATCTTCTTATAAAGGGAACATTTACAAATAAAGTTTTTGGATTATATTTTGGTTTGGATTTTTTTTTTTTTGCAAAGATTTTCAAAGCAATCTTATCCTAAGACAACAATAATTATGGTACAACATTGCATGATTTTTAATCTCTATGGAAGCTACTTTCAGTTATTAGATTTTAGATTCAGCACAGTATATCTCTTATATAATGCCTGCATATGACTTTTTTGATTTATCATGTATTCAAAGGGAAATCATGTACAGAAGAAGACCTGAAGCCAGAACTGGAAACTATATGAACCATATGTGGTTTAGGAATAACTGTGGAAGTATCTGGTTTCCAACGAAGGGGTCTGGACAATGAAGTAATTCACAGGAATGGCACTCAATTCACAGACTCAGTGTAAGCAATAAAAATTTACTAGGATAATCAACACCAAACATTCAAAACTCATGAGAATATTTTAGAAGCATGATACTTTATACAGAATAAAGTCTTAATTTTTCTTGTTAATTTTCTATTTTTTAGTCCATTTTTTTTTCTGTGGTAGGAGGCAGGGAAATGAGGGATGAAGGAGTGAAGTTGAGCCTGCAAAAAGGGGGAAGCAGGGGGAAGGTGTTTTTAACTTTTGTCTTTGTTTCTGACAATCCAAATCTATTTTAATTGGCAATTAATTAAATCATATTTTTCTCAGGTTGAGTCTGTTTTGCCCATGAGAGAATCATAGCATAGTCTAGGTTGGAAAAGACCTTTAAGACCATTGAGTCCAACCATTAACTAACATTGCCAAAACCACCACTAAACCATGTCCCTGGGCACCATGTTATCTACACATCTTTTAAGTACCTCCAGGGATGGTAACTCAACCACTTCCTTGGGCAGCCTGTTCCAATGTTTGATAGCCCTTTCAGTGAAGACATTTTTCTAAATATCCAATCTAAACCTTCCCTGGTGCAACCTGAGGCCATTTCCTCTTGCCCTATCACTTGTTACTTGGGAGAAGAGACTGACCCCCACCCCACTACAGCCTCCTTTCAGGTAGTTGTATAGAGCAAAAAGGTCTCCCCTCAGCCTCCTTTTCTCCAGGCTATAAAACCCCAGTTCCTTCAGCCACTTCTCATAAGACTTGTGCTCTAGATCCCTCACCAGCTTTTTTTCCCTTCTCTGAACATACTCCAGAATCTCAATGTCTTTCTTGTAGTGAGGGGCTCAAAACTGAACAGAATATTTGTGATGCAGCCTCACCAGTGCCAAGTACAGTGGGAAAATCACTTCCCTAATGATGGTTATAAGCAATTTCCTTGTCTTTATCTCAGCCCAGGAGCTTCCTCATCTTATTTTATATCTCTGTCCTGTTGAGGAGGGGGAGTGAGAGAGCAGCTGGGTGGGCAATCTGGCAGCTGGCAAGGTCAACCTACCACAATAATGTAACAACAGATTTTTTTTAGTTCAAATTTTAATTCAATGTTATTTTAAAATAATTAAAATAAACAGGCTTAGCAGCACAGATTCATAGTGAGGAAAGGAGAGAAGAATGAAAAGGAAAGATGGTAGGAATGGTTGAGTTTCTCAGTCTAGAAAACATAGATAGCTCAACTTTAAAAGTAGATTTCTTGTTGATGATTTTAATTTTTTTAGTACTCATTACTCCCTATTTTTCCCCTGAAGAGTTATTTCTATAATACTGCCTGCATGTAATAAAACATTAGAGTAGAATTATTTGTTCCACTTAACGGCATTATTACACTTTGCTATGAAAGAACTCACAGTATCAGCAGAGTGCCTCAAAGTGGAAGACAAAAAAGATCCCTCTCTGCTTTTCTTACAAGACAAAATTCTTAGTGAAACCATTGGGCAGAGGAAGACCACCAGACTCAGTTTGGGAAGAGCACATCACCTTGCAGTGTTACAGAGGAAAGTGGAAAAAAAAAAGAGAGGGAGACATGCTTGAGAGACGCCATTCTGAAGGCATGAATGCTTGGTTTCTGCTCATACTGCTGCCATGTAAAGGTAGGCTGGATATTTGCCTGGCTCAGTGGCAAAGAAGAGGAGATTTTCAATAAGGTTATGCAATTCTGCTGCGGACCTTAGAGCTACTTAGCTTCTATGAGTGAGACAAGAATGGAAACTTGACCAAGGCACCTGATGAGGATACCAGTATTGTAGTTTCCTGGGTAGATGTCACTGTAAGATTCCCGCCATGTTCAAGCCCAAAGAAAACCTGCTGTCATTAGTAGAAACGCAGAGAGGGCAGGCTTGGCTGTCTTTCTTTTAATGAAAGTTTCTTGCATGTCTTTACACGGTGAAGTTTTATACTTTCAGATATGAAGGCATTTTGGAAAAACAGAGAAGTGCCAACAAGCAAATGAGTGAATGATTTGAAGAAATTATGAGAAACATGAAGCAGGGATCCTATAAGGAAAAATGTTAAACTTCCTTTTGTGTTACCTGAGCATGGATACATAATTGCAAAGAAGTTGACTTTGTTGTTATTAATACTGCAATTATTGCATAAATTTGTGGTGGATTACATGCATGGAAGTGCAATTACAATTTCTAGTAAAATGAAAGGCATTTTAGACAATTTACTTCTTCCTGCCTGTACCAAATCATACATATATACATACATAGCTTAAATCTTTTCATTAATTCACTCTGTTCTGCATGCTGCAGTCTAAATTCCTACAGGTAGCAGCAGCACAGAAATTCTGGATTCAGTGAAGTCCCCTGTAGTGCATGCTACCATCTGGGCCACACTGGGATACGAGTAGTTTTGCAGAATACTTAACAGTGGGAGATTAGTTACTTGAATGGTAATTGCAGAATATAAGGCAAAGATGCTGGTTAGCCTAAAATACTGCCATAGAGATTTTAGTTTTTTCACCAAAAAAATGGTCCAGTGAAAGAGGATCTATGAATAAGACAGGCAGCTGAATGGGGCTGAAGAAAATGGAAAAGGATCATGTCTTCACAGTATGTTATGCTGTCATAAAAATTATATTAGTAATGTGCCTGACATATTGATGTTTTACAGCTGAATGCCATTGTTAACTAGAGCTGGCTAAACAGATGCCCCGTGAAATCTATCTTTTCCTTTTGAAGCTTCCTGTGTGTTTCTTCTCTTGGTTTTTTTGGGTTTTTTTAAACCCCATAATTCATACTAACAGTTCTAAAATGTTTTACATCTATACTTCCAGGGGTAAAGATTTTTAAATTGTTTTCTTTTGCATATTTAGATACAAAGTTCCCAAAGTAGGAAGAAATGGAGAATAAAATTTGACGATGGTCTATAATCTTTATAAATACCAGCATTGCCATCTTAGATAGAAAGAAACAGTTATTTAAATATTATTTCTGCAGTAATTCATGCCATTATTTTAGAGGAGTTTAGAATTTTTTATTGTGCAAAAATTAGCTTGGGTTTCTGTTTATAAGAAGGCTTTTTTGCTTTTATTCTACTGCACCTATTTGAGACAGTATCTCTTTTTTAAAATCTTATTTCAAACTATTTAAATATTACCTTATCAAGAGCTAAATTATCATTCCAGTTAATCCTCGTTCTGAGTTTCCCATCAGAAATCTCACAAATGCAGCGGTGGAGGCATAAAAACAGAAGATAAGATATCATCTTCATTTCCTATATCTGATCAATAAACATGAGAATAAACTACATGAGAAATTTACTTCTCTGCTTTAAAGAAAAGATTCAGTGCAATGAATACAGCTTCATAAAACTAAAACATTTCCTCATACGTATATCTAAAACCTTTCTTACGCATAAACTTGTGTGAGTTCATTTGATACAGTTTAGTTATTGTAGATACTTTTTGTAACTTTGAATGTTTTGGGTTTTCTTCTATTTAGCTAGCCATCTTTAACAGCCTAAAATTGAGTTGAAATATGACTCCTCTGTATGCCAATTACTCTATTTTAGCATGTCATAATATTAAAATGACATTGTCTGCCTGATATTAGAAAAATGAAAGAGATAAGCCTGTAGGTATCTTTATACTAGTATAAACTTTATCTTGATCTACTTTGACTAAAATGGTTAAAAGTACATGCACTTAAGTTCAGCTATGGCATACACAAACTTCAACAAATCCAGCCATTTAAATCACAGTAACAGCTATTTTGAGACTGTCCCTAAAAAACTGACTGTTTAAAAGTACTGAAAATCCTTGGTCCTTGCTCCAAAGAAGTGACAAGGTATTAAAAAACATATACACTTCTTTACCGGTAGTTCAGATCTGGCAACTTTACACAACTCGGGCATTTCAAAAGGATCTGTGAGTCATCCAGCTGCAAATAACCAGCACAGAGGCCCAAGATCCCCTCTGCCACCCCAGTCCAGCCCAGCCTGGGAGTTTTCACCAGCGTCCTTCCAGGGCTTCCACATTCACGGTTTAAGGACTGTATCCGGACAGGACTACCTATGCTGGTGATGCTATGCTGCAGAACTGTGAGCTGCTACTCTGAGCACTGCAGGGCTGGAACTCCACCACAGGAGGCTGGAGGTGGCCCTGCCTCCACCCTCCCGTCACTCTGCCCTGATGAGGAGAACTCTGGTCCTGTGATGCCTCGAAACCCCAGGAACTTGACTTTTGCAATCACTTTCATGTACAGAAATTTTCCCTGTATGATTTTTTTGTGTGTGTGGTTTTTTTTGTTTTTCTTTCGGTTTTATGGGAGCGCGTACTCTGAACTGTTCTGAATCAAAAGGTTAAGTACATGGGCTTTCATCCACTTTCCAAAGACTGGATTCTGTTTTGTCAGAGTTGTATGTGACTTTGCTTTTTTTTCCTTAGAACCTTAAGACATTACTCTGAAAGAAGGAGAGCAAGATCTGGATGTAAAATTCTGCTTTTTTTTTTTTTTTTTTTTTTAACTTATGATAAAGACGATTGCAGTTGTAGGTTCTTTTAAGCAATCATGAATGATGCGTTTATGAGTAATACAAGTACATGCTAGGAAAAAATGCCATTGCTTTTACTGAAAAACTACTGTTTCACTGGTATACACTAACCACTCTCCTGTAGAAAGAACTAGATAACACTTTCTTTATAATACTCTTTAAACACTTTCTTTATAATACTCTTTAAACAATTAATAACACTTCTGCGTTATGAAGTACATAATGCAATTAAATATCATGGAAAGCACAGCATACTATACAGTATCAGACAGACGTACAGTTTTAAATTCCATTTCACTCTGAAAATGAGTAGGGACAAATATACGTTATTTATTGTACATGAAAATATAATTAAATTCTTTTTTTCACCTCAGAAAACAGGTGGATAGAAAAATGTTCTTAAAATATGTTTGCACAAGACAGTTTCCTGTACTAAACATGAACAAAAAGGTGCTAATAGAAAAATAAACTGTTAGGAATAATACCACCATACTTAGTTTTAAGGAAGAAACTGAGCTCAAAGTTCTGCATGCATAGCAGCAAAATGTTTTCGTGATAAACTTGTCCTATATTTGAAAGGGAATTACAATACCGGTAGCTGTTATCTAGTACAGGAAAGCATTATCCTTTTAAAATCTATTTGCATATTAGGATTTTGGCTCTGAGTGTATCTATTTGTTGATTTCTTTGTTGTAGCTTTTTTTTTCCCTTCCCCTCACTGTCTCTGCACAATTAGGTGTGTTTCTTTGCTATCAGTGTTCTTGTGGCTCCTTCGCTATTTGCTCTTGTTTTTTTCTTTCCTTTCTTCCTCTTCTTATTTCTGTCCTTTACTCCAGCCATTTCCTACATCAGCTAACAAACATTAACATGGCTTTTAATTAGTTAGTATTACTGTTAATGATATAAAGCTTGTAGTCCTCATTTATTTCATTTTAGGGGTTATCCTTTCCATAAGAAGGCTATAGCACAATTAAGGAACAGAGTGTTTTCCTTTTTTCTAGTTTAACATTATTGTTCTTTCAAGCTATGATAGGTGCTGAATACTAATGAAGTAATAGTCAGTCTGGTGAAAGGCATTGGAGGGTCATTAGTCAGAGCACCACACACCTGACTTAGTTTTTCAGGTGCCAGACGAATCAGGCTGCTCATGAATATTTGGGGTACCTCCAAGTATCAAGCTTTTCAGCTCTGGACTATGCATGGATTTTTTTTCCTAGCACAATTCATATGCAAAAGGTGTGTTGTATAACTTTCCAGTGTAACTTAGACAGAAATTGAGCACAAATGGAGCATAAGTTATTCATGAAAAGAAATTGTAAGATTGTTGACAAAAGTGGATCTATTCTTTTTACAGTTGTTGTCATCCATATGGATGCATTTGAGCCTAAATACAATTATATAGTACTTTCTTTCTTAAAATATTTTCATAATAATGAGATAACTGAATTGTTTGGTCTTAACAGAGACTTAGAACATCAGGAAATTCAGATTAAATTAGAAATTTATTTCTAAATCTGTCAATTATCATATTCAGAATGCAGAGAGGGGAGAAAGAAGAAGAAAAAAAAAAACAAAACACCCAGAAAAAACCACAAACTTGCTCTTCCAGTTTTCATCAACAAATAGAAACATTCAGAGGCAAAATCCTAATATGCAAATAGATTTTAAAAGGATAATGCTTTCCTGTACTATACTTATTCCTCAGGAACTCACTGGAGAGTCACACTGAAAGAGTTTCAGTCAACATCTTGATGTCCAAGTGGCGAGCAGTGATGAGTGGTGATCCTCAAGGGTCAGTACTGGGACCAGTACTGTTTAACATCTTTGTTGGTGACATGGATGTTGGGATTGAGTGCACCCTCAGCTCATTTGCTGATGACACCAAGCTGTGTGGAGCGGTCAACATGCTGGAGGGAAGGGATGCCATCCAGAGGTACCTGGACAGGCTTAAGAGTTGGGCCAGTGCAAACCTCATGAAGTTCAACAAGGCCAAGTGCAAAGTCCTGAATGTGGGTCAGGGAAATCCCATGCACAAATACAGGCCAGGCGGAGAATGGATTAAGAGCAGCCCTGAGGAGAGGGACTTGGGGGTGTTGGTGGATAAGAAGCTCAACAAGATCCGGCAATGTGTTCTCACAGCCCAGAAAGCCAACCACGTCAAAAGAAGCGTGGCCAGTGGGTCAACAGAGGTGACTGTCCCTCTACTCTGCTCTCATGATACCCCACCTGGAGTACTGTGTCCAGCTCTGGAGCCCCATACATAAGAAGGACATGGGCCTATTGGAGCGGGGTCCAGAGGAGGGCCATGAAGATGATCAGAGGGGTAGATCATCTAGATCATCCCCTCTCCTATGAAGACAAGCTGAGAGAGTTGGTTATTCAGCCTGGAGAAGAGAGGGAGACCTTATAGCAGCTTTCCAGTATCTGAAGGTCACCTACAAGAAAGCTGGAGAGGGATTTTTCACAAGGGCAGGTAGTGATAGGATGAGGGGTAATGGCTTCAAACTGGAAGATAGTAGATTTAGATCAGATATAAGGAAGAAATTTTTCATTATGAGGGTGGCAAGTCACTGGAACAGGTTGCCCAGGGAAGGTGAGGAGGTCCCATCCCTGGAAGTGCTCGAGACCAGGCTGGATGGGGCTTTGAGAAACCTGTTCTAGTGGGAGGTGTCCCTGCACATGGCTGGAACCAGATGATCTTTAAGGTCCCTTCCAACCTAAACCATTCTATGATTCTATGACAAGATGATACTTGCTTTATTATTTTTTTTATATATGTATCTGAGAAATTCTTAATGGTTATATAGCAAACATGTTCAGACACTTCATTAAGTATGTGACCGCAGCATTACATATGAGCATGGTATTATGTCTATTTATTTTTTTTTTCTTATTAGAAATGGTAGGTGTTAGACAAGGAGGACAACACAAGAAGGTCCAAATCTGATATCAGAACTGATAATCCACAAAGTTTGGAAGGAGTCTCCCACGTTTTGTTCTGAGCCATCTTCAAACTACTGTTGTTATTACTGTTATTATGACCCATATTATCATTATTTATTATTATTGAGCTTCTTGCAGCATTATGAATATCTGTCTGTCTAGCTGCAGAGTTTAGTGCAGACCTCATCAACTGTTATCTAAAATCTTTACAGAACAAAATGCATGTGCAAAACAAGCCTATTGAATCAGACATCACGCTAGCACATTTCAATGCAATCACATGTTAATGTCCATCAAATCACTGAATACTGAGAAATAACTCTTTATTGTTAGTATGTGACATTAAAGAGTCCCAGATCCTGGGCTAAAGTTTATAAATTATGCACAACCAAAAATAGAAGTGTGGTCAATATAAATTCAAATTATGTTCAGAATAGTTATGCTGGTTATTACCTTCAGCTTTCAATAAGTGAGAGTTTCTGAAAATTAAGCATGAAAGAAGATAATCTAGAAACCAGTAGAAGTACTAAAGTTGTAGATCCATCTGCATATCTTTTTCATAACCTGTTCTTTCAGGTATAGCTACTGGTATATCTGGGAAAAAAAAAAAAGAAGAAAGATATAGTTTTGTCTTAATCCATGGGATGGTAGCAACACCAAAATATTTTTTCTTCATCTGAGACAAACCCTTCCCTTCATCTGAAATAAACATACATCACTTTTTATAAATCCTGGAAAAAGGAACGAAGTGGTTTTCATTTTCTTTTACTCATAAACCCTCAATTTTCTCATAATTACAAACAGGGCAAAACCTAGTAGTAAATGGAAAAGGGTGGAACAGTACACAGGTATATTCAGTGTACCTGTGTAATGACTGCATAACAATCTTAACTCTAAGTAATTTACAGTAAGACATAAGAAATGGCAGAGAGGGAGATAGCATATTCCACTGTTTGATCCTATGTGGTACCCAATGTGTGAAAAGGACTGACAGTAGCCCAATATCTCAAAGCAAAGACTGAGTCTCACGGCATCTTGCCTAGTCACAATCTTCAGCCAGGTAAAGAAAGAGATGTGCCCAAACTTTCTTCTCATAAAGAGTCTCATGTAACATTTGGATTGATGGACAAGTGGATGATTAATACACACAGGTAAGAAATTCATTTGTTTGCACCCAATTCAGAGGTCTGTGTTAGCATCTACACTTCAGAATAACTTTGAAATAACCCTAATTTTCTTAAAACCCTGGAATTTACCAATCATCAGTCTTATAGTTTCATGATTATTTCTTGACTGAAAACATAGCATTTCAAGTGGAATCTGTAATCTGACACCCGAACAGCAAATGTTAATTGAGGAAGGGGTGAGGAGAATGAAAAAGTATTATTTTTTTGAAACAAAACGAATGCAAACAAAAGGAGTATGAGTTGTCAAGATAAACCTGAACACACTGGAAAACAAATCATAATAATTTATATTATATAGTATTTTTCATCAAATCAAAAATCCAAGTAAAAATAGCATTATCATTGAAAGACATTATAGGGTGCTAAAATAACACACATGCATGCACACACACACAGAGATGCATATTATCCCCAAAGAAAAGTATGTTACCTATGTAAGAAGAGGACAGATGAATCCTTCTGGGCCAAACTGATTCTATTTATTGAGGAAATATTACACATTAACTTGCTTTAAAGTAGCACCCAGTTAATATTGTTGCAATTTGCAGTAATTTCTTAAATTCCAGGAGAGAGTCACTTTCCAAATGACTTTTAACGGAGTTAAGTGTGATGCTTGATGAGTAAAATAGCTTTGCTGGCTTCAAATAGTGTCTGTTTTGAGATAAAGCAAAAAGAAAGTAAAAACCCCAAAACCTGATGTGATGAAATTATGATAAAAATATGAAATCAGAAAAACTTCCTGATTGTGATGAACAAGTATAATAACTTAAGTGACTCGAATGGTAGCACTTTTTGGCCTTTGGAAATAAGAGGTTTACAAGGTAGCCCTACAACACAAAACGAGTTTTGAAAACTGTCAGTAAGTTTTCCATCACTGACTACATGGCAAGTTTCATATCCAACCCAAATCAAAAAGCAGGATCCTTCTGTTCAGCCTGATTATCTGTCAAAAGTCAATCCTGCAGACACAGTGAGACACGGGGTTCTGGTTTGCCCCTTTATTCATGTTTTAATAGCACTTATCCTTTCTACAGGGACATATATAATAATAAAGTTGTTTACTACCAACAGACGTTTCCAATAAATACAGATACAGTGGAAGATGTGCTAGAACAGCATCGGGATTTCTAGGGTCATACCTACAGGAATCTGAAGAAATGAATGTAATTTTAAAAGCATAATTTTCTGTTTAAATAAATTGAACTTTTTTAAAGGCAAAAAATATCTTCCTGAATATCTTATTAATTATGACCATATGTAAATATTGCTGATCTTTAGCTAAATGTACAGGAAAAAAATGGCTTGAAATACATTTATAATGAGCAAGGGTACCACAGTTTCATGCACTTTTCATGACTATCTGCCTGTTACGAACGTGAATAATTTAGAGCATTTGTGTAAGAACTGTCACAAAGTAGTCTATGGTTCAGTAAATTATTCTAGATAAATGTTTTTTATTAAGAAGAATAAAAAAAAACACAGTAGGTGTATGAAAGTCAACAACAGCATCCTTAAATTATGAGACATGCATATAGAACTTTGCTGTAAATTATATGGCAACCTTTAGGAGATGAGAGGAGGAATCAGATAAAAGAAGAAATAGAATGACTACCAGTTCTTAAGTCAAAGGAAGTAGCCTATGAACTACCTAATTAAAGAGTGTACTTAATGTTAAAAAGCAACATAAAATAAGAGCAACTAAGAGAGCTTTTGAGAGGGGTTTAGGTTATCTATCACTGGCATTTTAAAAAGAAAGATGAGGACAAAATATTTAGCACAATACCAAACCAACGAAATCTTTTTTACAAGAGACTTAGATTTGTCTTAAATTCAACTCTCAGGCAAGCTGTGTGAGACTGATTATATGCACAGATCAGTATACTTATATGCACAGATCAGTATACTTGTCATCTTGTAATATAGGATCCTGAATGTATCATGAATCCTTGAATCAGAATATTCTGAATTTCAACACAGGAGACAAAGGCCCTGAACAAACCCAAGTTTAGGCATCTAACTAAAAGCTTAATTCAGGAGCCCCGTCATTTTCATTTCTTTCTTGTCCCTGGGCAGAAATACTTTTAACAGTTGGTTCAGCATACCTAAGATCTAGACATAAGTTGCCTGATTCCTTTCACTAACGCAACAGAATTTAAGATCATGGTGCTCAACTTATTTGCACATTTATTAGCAATAAGAGCACACTTTTACATGGGCTAAATCTTCACTGTAATTGAATTTCAAGCTGCAAATTAGGACCAGAATCACGTAATTGAGGCCAAGATTTAAATATTTACTATCTCACAGTGTACATTAGTTTGGATTACTATTTAAGTCTTTATAGAAAGCAGTAAAAGCAGTAACGCTCAGATCACAATTGAAATGTAGATATTTGTTCAGAAATTTAGACCTGCTGTTCTGGTTCTTGTTTAGCTTTACTAGCAGTATGTTTTGTCAATTCAGAAGGTGAAATACATTCAGTACAATTCAGGAATAAACATTTTCCCAAAATATTGGCATTCAAAGTAAAAAAGAAAATACAGTAGGCAGGATGAACTGGAAAGCCCAGCTTTCTATGTGAACCATGAGAAAAATGCATGGCTACTTTTAAAATAAATAGACTTTCATGCTTTGTGGTAGGTACCTGAAATGAGAAAAAATTTCTGCATGGACAGATTTTTCCATTACAGGTTTCCTTGTATCTTCTTCTAAAACATCCTTGGTCAGATAGATGTGCAACATGTCACACTATGCATTAGATCAACTATTACTCTGATATGATATGGTTCTATGTGTATGTGAATAAATATATCTTACAGGTTTTATGCTTTTGCAACCTGCGTCACTGAAAAAAAAGGCAAGCTCTTTTCCCTAAAATAAGCAAGCTCTAAGTATTGTTATGAATGCTGATAACTGTAAAAAAAAAATACACATAGTAAGTGCTTTGCTGAGTCAGTGCCTCAAGCCATCACGGCTACTATTATTGCTGTTTCTACTCTTGCAATTACTAAATACCTTACAAAAAGAATCTTCAAGCTTCGTGACCAAAAGCACCTGAACCAAGGTACTTATACTTCTGCAAGTTTTAGGAAAAGTGTTTGACAAAATTTGAAAGCTCTAAGTCAGGGAATTTGGGAAGTGAGGCAGTGAGACCAACTGTTAAATCATTTGAAATATACTGTCTTGGGAGATGTCTTTGTGAGAATAAAGTGGAAGGAAATACTGAATAATAAGGATTTGTGCTGGCTAAATAGTGACAACTGGGCATATGTGCCACCATGATCTGCTGTGACACTAAGAGAAGAGATTGTGAATCCCGCAGGCAGTTAAGAACTCTTCATTAAAGCCATTATCTTTGTAGGGGTTTTGCATAGCATCCACAAGTTAATTTCTTTTTCCATAGCAAATAATTTTTAAATTAGACACATAGCATATACCCTTGTGCATAGTTCACCTTCGGGCTTAGTTAATGCAATAAACGTGAAGTTTCTAGACCAAGCTGTTTTTGAGATAAGCAGTGGAAGCAGAGGTAGAAAAGAGCCTGTGCAACTTTTTTTACACAGAGTTTCTGTGTTTAAGTACAAGTTTCTGGGCAGCAGGCAGGAATTAGAAGGGAAAATTCTCTGCCTTATCTATCATAGAAGATTAGACTGGATGAGCATAACCTCAAACTAAAAATGAGGATCTGTTTGCTAGACCAGTGAATATTATCCTTCTAGCAAGATTTGAAACTTATATCTGAACTGGTTACCAGACCTTAAGGTAATGTGTTTAAATGTTGTAAAGGATACTGTATTCACAGGAAAAAAAGAAAAAAAAAATCTCGGGCTAAAACTACTACAGTGACCTTTTTTCCATTGTACCAGCTTTTACCTAATCAAAATCAGGTAGTATATAACAAAATGAAAAGATGCAAAGACTACTCACTGAAAATAATACCTTAATTATATCACTATTATATAATATCTTACTGTCTTTGCCAGTATCTGGGATGCCACTTACTTAACTATTTACTGTTTTGGGGTTGAAGATCACAGAAGATGGATGATGATGATGCTGTTACCAAGGAAATTCATCTGGACTAGTTAGCTAGGAATGAGATTTAGAAAAAAAAATGTATACACCCTCAGTGTGTAGTTAAAAATTGTAAAAGGCGATTATTTCCAATCATGAAAATTATTACATTGTCTGATAGCCTGTTAATAGTAACTTGACCTGCCCATTTCTGATCTGTTGTTTTCTGGGTTGGTAGGACCTGAGGAAATTGTACACAGCTCCTGGGATAAAGAACGTGGCTTGTTCACTCAGAGATTAACTTTCTGTCCAATATATCAGTGTTGAGAGTTTCTCAAGAACACCTGTGTGGACCTTTACCTAAAGCATGGTTAGCTGAAAGTTATAGGTAGGAAAGATTTAGGACTTTTTTACTTCGGTTACACTGGTATTTGTCTAGAGGTAAGGACTGGGTCACATTCTCATAGAAAAGGAGTAATAACGCATAAAAACAAAGAATTTCCTGAACACACTACATCCTAAATAATCCATATCCCTGGCTGCTGACGTTGAGATAGATGCTAGATGCTCTGCTTCTTCCTTGGAGGAGGCTCTGAGTAGACAGCATGGGTGAGGAGGTGATGTTGGTGATGTCCCAGCTGTGATGTTAAGAACGGATGAGCTGAGGTGGTGAGTGAGCCGTTCCACCCACCATCATGCAGCAAACTGCACCCTCCCGGGTTGCTAGATGCCAGTCAACCGGGACCTCTCTGGTTTGCTGGAATTGCTGGTAAATGATGGAAAGTGACTTGGTGATCACTTCCGCCAGCTCCCTCAGTACCCTCTGGTGGATCCCATCTGGCCCCATAGACTTGTGTATGTCCAGGTGTTGGAGCAGGTCCCTCACCATCTCCCTTTGGATTACAGGGGCCTCATTCTGCTCCCACACCCATCTACTAGCTCAGGGGTCTGGGAACTCTGAGAACAATTGACTCTACTACTAAAGACTGAGGGAAAGAAGGCATTAAGTATCTCAGCCTTCTCCTCATCCTTTTCTCTATGTTACTGCCTTCATCTGATCAAGGATGGAGATTCTGCCGAGCCCTCCTTCTGTTACTAATATATTTATAGAAACTCTTTTTATTGTTCTTAACATCCAAAGCCAGGTTAAGTTCAAGTTGGGCTTTGGCCTTTCTAATTTTCTCCGTACATAGCCTTACAACATCTTTGTTGCCTTCCTGAGTGTCCTGCCCCTTTTTCCAAAGGCCATAACCTCTCCTGTTTTCCCTGAATTGTATCCGTATCTGTCTGTTCAGCCAGGTTGGTCTTTTCCCCCAACGGCTCGTTTTGCAGCACATGGGGACAGCCTGCTCCAGCACCTTTAAGACTCCCTTCTTGAAAAACATCCAGCCTTCCTGGATTCCTTTGCCCTTCAGGACTGCCTCCCAAGGGACTCTGTTAAGCTGGCTTCTGAAAAGACCAAAGTCTGCCCTCTGGAAGTCCATGGTGTCAGTTCTGCTGACCCCCCTCCTTGCTTCTCTGAGAATCGAAAACTCTATCATTTCATGGTCACTATGCCCAAGACAGCCTCCAACTGTCACATCCCCCACAAGTCCTTCTATATTTACAAACAACAGATCCAGCAGGTCTCCTTCCCTAGTTGGCTCCCTCACCAGTTGTGTCAGGAAGTTATCCCCAACACACTCCAGAAACCTCCTAGACTGTTCCCTCTCAGCTTTATTTTGTTCCCAGCTCATATCTGGCATGTTGAAGTCTCCCACCAGGACAAGGGCCAGTGATCTTGAGATTTCTCCCAGCTGCTTGTAGAATATTTCATTTACCTCTACATCCTGGTTGGGTGGTCTATAATGGACTCCCACCATGATATCAGCCTTGTTGGCCCTCCCCCTGGTTCTTACCCATAAACACTGAACCCTGTTGTTACCATTATTAATCTCTACATTCATAACACTCCCTAACACACAGAGCCAACCCACCTCTTCTCCTTCCTTGGCTGTCCCTTCTGAAGAGTTTGTAGCCATCTAATACAGCAAAATCTGTATCAGATTTGCAATTATTAATTATTACAGATTATATCTGCAATTTATCTGTAAAAAACATTTTGGCTTTGCAATTTCAAAAGAACTTGTTGTCAGTGTCACTCTGCTACTGACTCATTGACAACTTACAGCTTTGTACTTTGCCCTGTGACATCTCTAACAGTAAAAATATACAGTACTCATACTAGTTTCATTCACAAGATCAGCAATCAGGTACAGTCCCCAGGGGAAGGAGATCAGCTACTCAGCTAGTCAAATACTGCCATCAGCACGAAGTGCAATAGTAGAAAAGATGTTATGTGGCTACCATTTTTAAGTGGTGTTCTTAAAGAGTGACAATTTTGTTCTGTTTTGCAGCTTATTTTATATAGTGCACATTTACAGAGAAACTTCCTTCTTTACCATCCTTACCTGATCCCACTCTCTGTCAAATGCTGTCACAAAACTTAACCTTTTGTTATGAGTAAGAGTGAATCACTTCTTCAAAATGGAATTTAAGTTCTCAGATTCACAGCCTGGCTAAGAAGATATAGCTGTCATGCCTCCATTATACATTCAGCCTCATAGAAAGTGAAATAAACAGCCTTGTAACTGTTACTCCACTTTCACGTTACATTTGACAATTCAGTTGTATGTGTGAAAGTCTATAGGACATTTTTGCATTCACTCCAAACGGTCTCAGCAAATCAAGCAAGGGGATTCTGGACTAGCCGACATAAAACATCCGAAGTAGTCCAAAGCTTACTCTACTAGTTGTTAACCAACTGCTGATCAGACAAGACCCAGATAGTATATAACATGAAATTTGTTCACTTAGATTGCCAATATTTGTTCTTAATAGGGCGCTGGTCTAATTACCAGTAGATTTATTGGTATTGGTTAATAAATGAAGTTGTTTTCCTCTTAACGAGGGAGTCAGTGGAATCACAGCTGGCATTTCCATTATTTCATTTTCTAATTCCAAAAGCAACCAATGAAACCTTGATGAGGTGGAGGTTTTTAAGCTATTACTAATCTCTGTCTAAAATTCTTTACAGGGATTATTAGTATCAAAAAAAAAAAAAACAAAAACCCACAACAAAACAACCCAACCCCCCCAAACCAACGAAGCAACCAACCACCCTCCCAAGTGAACAATCAATTATCAATCTATGGGTTTTCTTCCTGCATGATATGAGGCACCCCTACCCTTTTGTAAACAAAAATTTGAAAAGCCTGGAGGAATTATCCCTTTAACAGAATAAATAAGTATGTCAAAGCGAGCGGATATCACTTGGGAGGAAAATTTGCGTTTGCCTATGGTGTGTATAGCCTTAGTAATGGGAACGCCAGTTAGCAATCACACTGCAAAAGTGACATTTCCATCATGTATTTCTTCAGCAATATATGCCGTGACAATAAAAATTCCAAGATGTAAAAGCCTGAGCTGTTTTTGCAGAATTTGATGAAAGTCTGGTTTTGGGCTGGGCGAGCCAGAGAGACAGATGAAGACGACTGCTATGCATGGTAAGTTTGCAAGAGAGCACATTCCCTTCCTGCATTCCCTATGTTGTGATTAATAGTTCTAAATAATTTGCATATATTCTGTTGCTTTTGGTGCTGTTGAAAATACACAGTAGACACTAGTTTTAAACTTGCCTGTAATGAACTTGCTACAGGGTTGAATTTGTTTGTTTGTTTATTTTATTTATTTACTGTTTCAATGAAAAAAATGGCATCAAAAACTGATTGCTTCCAGCTATTGAATTTATAAAATATCACTCGTAGAAATAAACTTTTCTCTTGAACATGAGTTAAAATTTAAAGCAAGATTGTGCACGTAAAATCTGTAGATATGAAATTATAAGAGAAGGTGCTATCTTTTAAAAAATCATTTTAAAAACCTGCAAAAATAAATTATTTTTTAAGTGTACATATCCATTAACAAAAGTTTCATAATGGAGGTTTCCGTTGAGGATCTTATTCATTTGCTTGCTTCTGTTTCTGAACGGTGCACATTTGTCTGTGTGAACTTTAAAAATTAATAAAGCTGTACATAAGGAAAAATCAATGCTACATGTCAGCATGCATATATTATGCCTGAGCTTACTGTAGAATGAAAGATATCCTGCATGGGTTCATGCACTATTTGAAATCTGAAGTCTTTCAAATACTTTGTAATCCAGACTGCATTACTATATAAAATATTTATGCTGTATTTAAATATCTTTCAGGGTTTTTTTTGTTTGTTTGTTTGTTTTGGTTTTTTTTTTTTTTTTTTGCTAGCCAGTGAGTGTGACATTCTATTTAAAAGCTGGGCTGTATTGATTTTTATTTCTATTTGAGTGTGTGATTACATGTGGAAAACTCACCATGTTTTCTAGTCAAAATTGAGTAGACATTATGTTCTATGTAACTTTAACAAGATGCATTATTTTTTTTTTTGAACCACATAATATTAAACCTGATGTAATGTCAGTAACTGCATATGGCCACTCGTACAAGGCTAGACTTTGGCCACAAGTATGAATTTAGTATGCACTAAATTTTTATTTTCTTATGAAGGATGTGGGAAGCTTACAACCTTTTTCTGTTGAAATCCTACATTTATTCCTAGTAACATTTTTTTTTAACATATCCTGAAAATTGTAAGATTAAATGTTTTCAGTTTCCTTTCACATTTTTTTATCTTCCTTCCTTTTTTCTTCCTTTTCCTCCAATTTCCTGAAAGCAATTAAACTTCAATTCATGATATTTTAAGTGTTGTCTGAGATCCTTTGTGATCTTCTACCCGGAAAAACAAACAAACAAACAAACAAACAAAACCCCACACCCAAACACCAAACCCCCAAACCTCAAGCAAACAAATACCCCCCACACACCTTTTACTATTTTTCCCTAAATGTATCCCATTTATGGGATGTATTGTTTCTCAAAATGTATCCCATTATGGATACATACATCCCATAACTGAATCCCATGAAAAGTCATGCATTAGCCCAAATTCAAGAAAATGCTACATAATTAAGCAAAATCAGCAAAAAAAAATGGCACTTTTAACACTCGTGGAATCGTGCGTCTGATCAGTTTGCCCTCTAGTGGCAAAAGATGCACCATAGGTATAAACGCTGCAGGTATTTCAGTATAGCTGGATGACGAATATTAGCAGAAGTTAGGTCCTACCTAAAAGGCAGTATTGCAATGCCACATCACCAGAATCTAGAGAAAGGCTTTTGCTTCCTAACCTCAGAAGTCACAAACATTTGAGTTTTCGCAGTTTGCAACATTCTTCTTCCTACCTGACAGAAACTTGTATTTTGTCCGGTAATTGGATTAGTATGTCAATGTTGTGGCACCTAGCTTCTGCTTCTAGTGTACAAAGTATGATGACAATGTTGGCTTGCATATGTGATAAATGCCACTGAGTCCAATGATTGTTGATCAAGGAAATTGTGAATGCTTACATGGTAAGCCATAAAAAAATTCTGTAAAAATTACTCTTTTAGTTTTCCAAGTCAAAAATGTTTGACTTCAAATCCTAAAACATACCAATGTGATTTTTAAATGTCACTGACATATAAAATATGAGCTAGCTGGAAGACATTAGTTTGTTTAGAAACGGCACGGGATTATTTACAAAAATCCCTGGTTGGCAAGCATGTTCTTGGATGGCTCTGGACTTCTGTTAGCTTGTAGACTAAGTGAAAGGGAGGAAAAATGGAAACCCCAGAGATCAATCCTTAAACTGAGAAATTTGGAAAAATCAGGAAGCTACAAGTCCAAGGTTTCAAAACTTCAGGATTATGAGTTAGGAGTGTGAATATCCACTGGAGCTAATCAGCAGAGCAAGCCAACATTGCCATTGGAGCTTGTGTCTCCAATGCACCACCAAAGCAGGGTGGGATATGCTAGAGAGGAAGTGGCAGCTGCTGCAATGTGCCTCAGCTCTATATTTCCTGAGCAAAAAGTCTTTCCTAAGAGACATGAAAAAACACCAGTATCTCACAAGGCATAGAATACTGAAATAATGAAAAATAATGAAATAATGAAAAACTGAGGAAGGAAGAACAAACCCAAACTTTTCTGAAGTTTCAGGAAGGTTTATTTTCACTCAAAATCAAAACTGTTTCTTGCAATACTTCCAATGACGCTGCTCTTGGGAGCTAATCTATTCCTCCCCTCTTGTAAAGGTCCTCTCTTTAAGAAACAGAAACACGGTCTTCCCTTCGCTGTTTTTTAACAAATTCCTCATCTTTATGTGAAGATGTTCTGTGTCTGGCTGCCGACCTACCTCTCACCTTCTGACATAGCAAGTGGATTTAGCAATATAACTAAAGAATATTTTACATCTGAAATAATGCTCAGGCTACTGTCTGATCCAAACCCCACAGGAGACCATGCAATTCTTAGTTCCTCTTGGGTGAGCAAAATCTCCCATCTTTCACTGTAACCAGCTCATTTAACACATTAGAATGTATCTTCTTGCCTTATAAAGTGCAGGCAAAAAAAAGAAACAATTGAGGCTTTACTACAGCTCAAGAGTGTCTTACCTGTACTGGAGAGGCCATTGGGCTATTCATCTTGATCAGAAAAAGAGATGGTTGTAGGAAAAGATACTGAGAACGTATTTATGTTCCCCCCCTAACATTAAGAAAACAAGGCAGCTGCAGGTATGATCCTACAGCTACATCCTTACAGGTCAGGAAGAGTGAATGTCATCCATGGCTGTGTCACAGTCCTCCACTGGGATCTTTTGCAGTTATTTCCATCCAGACCATTTAGATGCTTAAATCTAAAAGAACATTTGAGAATCCGTGCTGTGGAATTTCAGGGTCTCAGTTTCGTAATGCAAAATGTGAATGACAAAGACTTTCTACTCACTCCCACACTATAGTTTTCATCAGTGTTAAAGGAAGATGTTCCAGTGACTGAGATGACGTAATTATAATTTAGATCAGCTCATGAGATCCATGTAAATCTGCATGTTGTATGTTTATGAGGAGAGCTACTGGGGCACAGGGGAGAACTAAAAAAATCAAATGTATTTGAATCAGCTGCATCCTGGACAGGAGTCCAAAATGTTTTATCCTTGTCTTATCTTTCAATCTCTTAAAATGCGCACAGTGTTAATTGTAATGTAAAATCTATCTTAACTTCTTAGGCTTTGCAAAGCCTAAGCATCTTGGGTTTATTACACCAACGTGGACAGCTTTGACTTTTCTTTTCTTTTTTTTTTCTTTTTTTTTTTCCCCTTAGCCTGCTGTACTGTGTGTGGCCGGGATGGAGTTAATTTTATTCATAATAGTATGCACGGTGCTGTGTTTTAGACTAGTGACCAAAACTGTGTAGATAACACACAACGTTTTGGCTGTTGCTGAAAAGAACTTGCACAGTGTCAAGACTTTCTGTTTCATATTCTGCTGCCGTTCAGGCAATAGGTTGGGAGTGGGCAAGAGGTTAGGAGGTGACACAGCTGAGACAGTCGACCCGAACTGACCAAGGAGATATTCTATAGCATACAACGCTATTCTCAGCAATAAAATAGAGAAGGAGTCTTTCCAAGGTAGCCATTACTTGGAGATGGGCTGGGCATCAGTCTGCTGGTGAGAGGTGTTGGGTGATTGCCTTTGCATCACCTGTTGTTTCAATTGTGGAGGTTCTTTTCCCTTCACTTATTGAACTGTATTTATCATGACCCATGAGCTTTTCTTGTTTTGCCCTACTAGTTCTCTCCCCCATGCCACTGTGGGGAGAGTGAGTGAGCAGCTGACGGGTGCTTAGTTGCTGGTTGGGGTCAAAACATCACACCTGGTGTTCATTCATTACCGTTCAACTGCTTGCCTCAAAGACCAGCTTCTGATTCTCACAAGGATTTTCATTTTCAGGACTCAGGGTATTATCTTTATGGATATCACAAAAAACAATAGGATAATTTTTAACTGTTTTTTTTTTCTTTACAGCGCAAGATAAATATTTTACAGTGTCTCACATCAGGTATAAATCACTGTATCACTGTTTCAAATCTGGTGAACTACTTCTGCCTAGGACTATGTTTTTTTAATTACTATTGGAACATGTGCATTGATTTTACACTATTGCTGCCAATGTTTTCCAGAAAACATTTAAAATAAGTAAATAGTTAAATCAGTACATGAAAAACTGATCCTTCTAAGTCTTTTAACAATATCTACAATTGACTTTCTTAAAATGCACATCTGAAGAAATTGTGTTTAAAGTATTGTTAGGAATGAGTAAATAAGGCTAAGCATTTCTTAGAACTATGTTCCTATTAGCATTCAGATCTGATGCTTAGAAATACATTCTTATTAGCATTCAGACCTGATCAACTTGTTAATAAGATTGTAGGGAAGCAAAAAGAAAGTCCCAAAAGATAATTCTCAGCATGTGACTTTTAAATGACTTATTTATTGTTTTAACATATGCAAGGTGCCTGAGAAGTAGAATCAACACAATGGCCCTATAATATGAGTGGAAAATATGTATATAGGTCCTAATGCTGAGAGTATGCATTCATTGAAAACCTGAATTAAGCTTTTAATATGGAACAACAGATGAAACAAAGTCTGTTTTTACTGATGATGCCTTTCCTGTTGTCTGAAAACTCGTCTCATCTTCAGCACCATGAATTTAGGCTTGGGAAGGGTGTTCACTGCAGTTATTCACGTCATTCACATCAGCTTCCATCAAGAAAGGAGTTGAGATATAAACTCCTCAAAACAAAATTCTGAAATTTTATTTTGAGATGCTTAGAATATCTCACTTTACATTCCTTTCAGTGTAATTTCTATGTATCTGCATCTATACTGTTCTTGTGAGTTTAGACTGTTAAATCTTATTCAGTCATACCTGTATGAGCTGTTTCTTGAATGAAATATAGTGTCTTGAAAAACTTAAGGTCAGAAGGGAGTTATTAAAGTAGAATTAAAAGAAGGATTTCACACATTGTTTGCAAGGCAGAGGATTCATCTACCAGACTTTTCTTTTCCTCTCTCTACAGACTTTTGCCTTTTAATCCTTCATAAAGATTATTTGATCAGAATTATATTAAAAAGTGTAAGCATTTGTTCTAACAACACGCTTGTAACCATCATTGGAAAATGTATTAAAGCTGCTGTCAAGCTGGCTAACTGATGTGAAAAATCCTTCGATCCAATGAGGGATGATTTTCATCACAATTTAGTTTTATGATGAAGGCTGAAGAAAACATATAAAAATTAACAGGAGTCTTAGGAGAAAATAAGTGGCTTGAAAAGATTTTAAGAGAAATAAATTTTAAATTTCCAGTAATACAGAAAAAGTTTTAAAGCTTAAAGATGGTGCATTTTAAAACAGCATCAGCAAGAATATTCACATCATACAGTTTAAATAAGGTTAAAAATCACCAGTGCTGTGGTGAAAAAACATTTAGCATTAGAGGAGACAAAAGCATATCTAATAAGTAATAAAACTGGAATTAGACTGGAAAGCGATCTGAGTTTACTTTTTTTGTGGTTTTGGTGGGTTTTTTGGTTTTTTAAGACAAAATGTGAAAATGTGTAGAAAAGATAGTCTGGACATGCAGTTCAGTAACAAGTTGCTGTGCTAGACTGTCATACTAAAACAGATCGATCATATAATCATAGAATTGTCCAGGTTGGAAGGGACCTTTAAGATCATTGAGTCCAACCATTAGCCTAACACTGCCAAGACCACCACTAAACCATGTCCCTAAGCACCATGATGATCCATCTACTCCAATATACCACCTCAAACACTGATAAGCACTACAAACTGCAGAGGTAGGATGCAATAAAGCAAAGAACAGTTAAGAAAAAAACATTTTTGTTCATATTCATTTGATGATTTTTGCCTTGACATGCAAGTCTTTACATTCTATTAACTTTTTTAAATGTATATAGTGTAACTGGGAAATGTTTGAAAGAGTGGTATAGTTTCAGCTGGGACAGAGTTGACTTTCCTAATAGCAGCTGGTATAGTTCTATGTTTTGGATCTAGGATAAGAATGGTGTTGATAGCCCACCAATGTTTTCAGTTGTTGCTAAGCAGTCAAGGCCTTTTCTGCTCCTCGCACCGCCCTGCCAGCGAGTAGGCTGGGAGTGGACAAAAAAGTTGGGAGGAGACATAGCTGGGACAGCTGACCCCAATTGACCAAAGGGATATTCCATGCCATATGACATCATGCTCAGTATATAAAGCTGGGGGAAGAAGAAGGAAGTGGGGAACATTCAGAGTTATGGCATTTTGTCTTCCCAAGTAACCATTATGTGTGATGGAGCCCTGCTTTCCTGGAGATGGCTGCACACCTACCTGATGATGGGAAGTGGTCAATGAATTCTTTTGTTTGCTTTGCTTGCATGCGTGGCTTTTACTTTACTTATTAAACTGTCTTTATCTCAACTAACAAGTTTTCCCTGGGGGAGGGAAGCAGTGAGCAAACTGCTGCATGGTCCTAGTTACGGTCTGGGGTTAAACCACAACAAAGGGGACAGTGGATAGGTACAGAATTAGCTTATACAGTCTAATATATTACCAGCTTGGAAAATAAATCCTGCAATCAACATACACTGAAGACATAAGCATTACACCCTCGTAAACTGCTTATTCTATACATCTAATCCTCCTCCTTTTTTATTAAGTTCAAGCAATAAATCGATTCTTTGGTATCATATATATATAAGACAAGTCTCTGAAGACACAAATGAAAGCATTGACCAGTGCAAGATTTTAAAATCAAACCTTTACATCCCTAATTGGCTTTTCAAAGCTAAAGTTCTGCATGGAGACCAGGGGAATAAGAACAGAGAAAGGATGTAAGGATTCACGCCATTCAGTCTGAGGAAAACAAGAAAGAAATAATGCACCTAGTAGACTGGAGTAACTGGAAGCCTTAAAAGAATTACTCTCTTAACACAGCCAATATCGGTGTCTGCATATGTCATTTGCCATATTATCAGCTGTCTTTACTGGAAATTTTCTCAGTGTTGCACTGATGAGCCGCCAGATTGTCCTCTTTCTCTTCACTACATTTGGGACTGACTCAGCCCCAGAAAGTACTAGCTAAACGTGCCATTAACCTGCAAGTAACGGCTGTTGATTAAAATCTGTTTTGTATGGGGGAACAAGGTAAAGAACAATTTTGTTGCAAGTTCATCTTCAGCAATATCAGTTTTTATTTAAGACCCTTTGTATCTAGGCTCCTGGGTCTGTCTTCTACTTCACTATCAAATCAGGCAGCTATCATTGTAATGCTTTTGAAAACGGCTCCTACCATATACGAAGTAGATTTTTTATGATATGGAGATAAAATGCCAGTCAATTGACTAAAAGAGCATTGACCAGAAAATATAAACCAAAAATTTTAAAAGATAAATAGTTCCTTTTTTTCCCAGTGCAACAATCTGAAAGTTCACGTGAAGAAAAACATTACAGTATACTAGCTTTGAATTGTACTTCCAACTGAAGTTTTGTGTTTCTTTAAACTGACATTTTTGAGCTAACTGCTTGTGGTAATCATCTTACAAATTATGTCATGAACCTGCAAGACTAAGATAACATGAATGAAAGATACAGTGAAGCAGATCTTTATCCAGTCTTTATGCAAATTTACAATCAGAATAGGAATTTTAATGTTTAAAAATTAAAGACCTTGTTTAAAAATTAAAACATTTAAAGTCTTTCTTCTGATTATTTTTAAAAAGTGCTAAAACCCCAGAAAGAAAACTAGTTAGCAGTTTTTTTCTTTTTGAATTCTAAAGATATTAGTATCACAACTGGTGTCACTTTCAGCAAGGTGATTCTGACCAGCAATTGCCTGAGAAACATCCCCTGTCATTTGTGTTATATTTAAAAGTTTCAGTTTCTTCACTGTAAACAGTATTTCTCATACTTCAAACTTAAGGAAAACCAAGTTAAAGAGAGCAACAAAGATGCTTCTGAATCTGATGTGAAATGAGAACTCAAAGTTCAGATACAAATTTGGAAAAAGTTTAGGCTAGTACTCAAGGGTAAATCATGGTTCTGTGATGGAAATTATATTTTGCAAAATTTAAAAATCAATATTACAGGTAAATAACATAAATCCAACAGTAAGCCGAGACCATAATTAACAGTAAGGCATTCCTGAGATGTTTTTGCTGAATTTGAACTGGTATCAGAATACAGTCTTTTTCAAGTTAATATTTAATATGGAGGTAAAATAAGATGAGGTCAAATACTATCTGGGAAACCCCTCAGAACTCGGAGAGTCTAGTGATCCCCTCTGAGTCAGATCTGGGAGCATTTTTTAGAGGTAAATTCCCTGAACAGAGACCCCTAATGCCATTTGAGATTCCCTAGATTATCCCAAGTAGCCTCCTACTAACAGTCCAGAAGGGAATGCAGGTCATTCATAGGTTTTATATCATACTTGCCAACTTCTTATAGATATCTTGGATGCCCCAGGGCTTCTCAGATGCCACTGAGGTTTTTGCATCTAGGGAACTGAGATGACCCTCATTGATTGTCTCTCTGTAATCAGTTTTGAAAGAGGAAGCAAAACACGTTTGAGCAATATGCAGCTATAGCAATTTAGGAGGTTTTACCACTCTTTTTTCCTTTCAGTTCAGACTTTATTTAATATTGTTATGTTTAAAATCTTGTTTAAGGGCAAAGAGGAAACATACCTTATGTATAAAGCCAATAATTTATTGTTAGTGTAGTGGCTATTTTAACAATCTAATTCAGGAAGCATTATTAGTTCAGGTCAAATTATTACAGAAAAGGAAATAATACTTCTCTATAGAAAAAAAAAATCTCTCAGTAATAGCAGTAATACAATTAAAACTGTTACAGACACTTTTAGTTTTTATGTTTCTTTTTTTTTTTTATGTTGTCCCTCCTTCTGCTCCTCTGAGTCCTGGGGTCACTTTCATTCTGGTGGTGGTGGAGGGGGTGCTACAGTGAGTTGTCAGCAGCAGGAGTCCTTCACCAGAAGGAATATGGCTGGTGTTCATGTTGAAAGCTTTTTCCTCACTGTGGGATACACTAATAGATATTATATGTTTTGTAAAATTACTTTACAACTTTCTCTTTCTTCAATGTTCTGCAGTTGCATATTATATCTGATAGCTTTTAGGTGTGTTAGATAATCATTCTTTTTTCTTTGTTACTCCTAAAACCAATTTTGTCTAGCTCCAGATCTGCATTTCTGTAACTGACCATGGGTGAGTTCTTTACAGTCATGGGGTCTCCAGTACCAGTGTGTACTCCATCTTTATCATCCCACTTCTGTGCTTTTCTTGTGCTGCATCGCCACTTCCCAAGGCTTCTGCTATCTGACCAGGTCTGTATTTCTCTACTCTACATCATTACCTTAGAACCATAAATATCTCATTCTGCATAGAAAAAAACTACTTGTCACTACTATTTCTATAAAACTGTGATTGCACCATATAATGATAAGGGAAAAAAATTAGCCATAACCACCTATCAGAAGAAAAATTGCTGTTACAGCTAAACCAAATAAAAATAAATCTGCAGGCAGGTCAAGAAAAGTTCACACAAACCAATCCTGACAAACCTCAGTCCTAAGACCTTGCAAACTTATTGCAAAGCCTGTGGCCTTTACTAGCTGTGGGTATATTGTATTATAGGCTACAGGATTACAGTACTTGCAGAGAAAGAAGTATTATCTCACATATTGCATCAATTTTAGCCTCATGAAACTTCATCTAGGACAAATAAAATTCAAATTTATATTTCTTTAATTTTAAAACACTACAGTGAGTTTCACATTTATGACTGGACCTGGAATCATTCATAAAAGAGAAGCAAATATCCAGACAATGGATCTTAAAGCACCTGACCTGTATTCTGAATCTGGGAAGTGAACAACCAACCGAGACTGCTGCTATCCTGACCTGAGTCTACAACCAGAACTGAGAAGACTTTAAGATGACTACTGCAGGTGCTTTAGATATGCCAATTTTGTTTGTTTGGGTTTTTTTTGTTTTGCTTCAGCTGTATGTAGGGAGTTAGTATCTGGGAGGCTGTGAAACCAGTCCATATATCTTACTTGAACCTAAGCATTGTAATATTTTTTAAGTTTATATTGATTAAGTTCAGTAAAGATGTCATGGCAGGAGGTCAGAATATGGCTTAAAGTAAAGGTTTGCTTATTTCTGAGATATGTAAAGAGCTTCGACACAGACAAAAAAAAAAATATGTCTGTTTTTTCTCCTAATCTATGGTCATATAATAGGAAATCGTGCTGTTTTGCCATTGTATTTTTGAGGCCTTAAGCAACAAATAGAAAACAGTATTGTGTTAAGACTACTGAATCCATAATGGAAGGCGCTGGACAGCTTAGGAGTAATTTCTTTATTGAATTTCCCCTGAATGGTCTCAAGGAAAATGGCTTAGTAGATGTGGGATACATCTATCAAAGCTCGCTGCTATGAAAGGACAGCAGACATGATTTTGTGTTACTCTTGCCTACCTTTTTAATCCTCTTGTCGCATGTAAGTAATGAAATAAGTGTTTATTGAGCATTCCATTAACGGGATGAATTCTAACAAAACCTTGTATAAGCAAGTCAGAAGACAGATGACATTGTATCTTCAAAATTCTCTGGCTGTACCTACAATACAAAGCCTGAAGCAGACTTCAGAACAGGCTTACAAATGATAAGTTTTGGCTCTGTTTAAGCTGATAAATAAAGACAGGCCAGGGATTAATCCCTGGCCCTGAAGTAATCTGAACGAAGCTTGTTTTAGACCCACATTGACTCACTAGATCAGATTTATCTTGGTGAGATCTAGTCGGAGTAAACCAAACCTGAGCTATGAACCAACACAACAATCAAGCAGAGTGAACAATAGCACTTAATGTACTGCATGATTGTGTGCCAGGGACTGGTTTTTGGATCTAAGCCTGAGTAGCATGGCACAGCTTATAGACATAGACTTAACTCTCCTACCATCCCAATCAGGCTAGCCACAATGCATTGCCTGTTGTGAATAGCCCTTAGCCCATGTGAACAACTAAATCATCGTTAAGCACTGGTGTAGAGTGGTGGCTGGCACACAATAAACAATAGGATGTACTTTCCTAACACTTTAACACTGTGGATTTAACAATTGTGTGCCTGTACCCATGACATATCCCTTTTAACTTTCCCGGAATAGGTATAGCCTTGCAGATTCAATGCTCAAGGTTTCCCCTTTCTCCTCTTTTATTTAGTAATATAGATGTACACTGAGACCCAGACACTTTTTGCCTGCATTGTTGTCTGTTGAATTGTTTGTAACTTGGCTTAAAGTGTTCACATTATGCTTGGAAAAAGACAAATTGATGTACTTCTGCATATGACAGTCAGTTTTTACCGACCTAGCAGACTGCAAGACTGAGCACCTGGGTGAACATTAAGACAATGAATACACCAAGAATCTGCCTTCTAAAAGGGATCAGAGCTCAACTCTATGCCCCAAATGGAACCCAAGCTTCCAGATAAACAATAGAGAAAGTAATCAAGCTTTAGACTCACACCTGACTGACAGTACGACAAAATTCCTGTGTTTAACCTTTGCTTAACACAGAAAAGTTTTCAACAGTGTGGTTATAAACTGTAACATGAAGCCACCACGAGCAAAATACTCATTTGCTTCAAACGGATGACTGATGATCCAGTTGTGGCCTCTCCCCTTTCATAGATGTTTGTCTACATCGTAAAGGCACCATGTGGCTTTTCAGACACCTGGTAATGGCTAATCATATTCAGGACAAGGACAGCAGGACTTCTGTTTGGCCAGATTGCAACACAGCACTAAAACAGCAATGAAGAATCTTGCATTTTACTTGACTCTATCGAGTATTATCAGCCTCCTCCTTTCAGGAGCATTCAAGTATTAAATGAAAACCAGAGCCCATTTATGAATACATTGTTCCAGTTCTATATATGCTGTACAATTAAAGAGCTATTACACCAGTAACTGATTACCCAAAATGACTGCAGCCAACCGTAAGGGAACATACAAAACTGTATTCACCATTTGTTTAGTAATTTAAAAAATAATAATAAAATTTTAAAAAAGTTCAACCAAGTCTAAGGGTGAAGAGAAGGTCAAATTTCAGTGGATTTTATTGATTAGATTTTGTTTACTGCTATGGGCACAGTCTTATAAAACATGCTATACAGAAAAAGAATTAAACCAAGCTAGAATGACTCAGGGGCCTCCCAGGGCTTTTAAAGCAATGTTTTAAAATTATGTCTGGAAAGGGTAGCATGGGACTCAGCATACACCTGTAGGCTGTGGCAAATTTAGGCCTAATAGCTCTGAAACAATGTAAGCAAGCCAGTGCAGATAATGAATCTGCCTTCTGAACATGTGTTAGCAACAGATTTTCTAATGTATGGATAATGTAAATATATGTATGCTTAATAAAAAAGAATAAAATTAAGAGGTTGAATGTAACTATTAACAGCGTATCAGATGACATTAAGTACCATCTGTCTGTTCAAGAGCAAAATATTTTCTAGTTGTTACATTGCCTGTGCTTGGAGAATTAGGGCTAAAACTTTCTTAGCACTTAACAAACAAGGCACCCCTCCTCCACTTCCCCCAAGTACTTTTCTCACAAACCTATAACAAATTGTGGTGGCTTAATAAACTGGGACTCTGCAAGCACTTTGAGAATCTCTGGTTTAATGCCCAGTCTTAAATAAATTTAAATTTTTATTATTGATTTCTACCCATTTGACCACTAAATACAGATACAAATACTGCATCTAATATGAACATATAACAGACTAGAAAACTAGTTTTTTTCATTACAAAATCACAAGGCTGAATTTCAAAGGAGGGATGTTTTCACTAAGCACTAAACTGTATTTCTGAGAAAACTTGAGTTACTCTCTGAATTGTAAGTAACTTTGGGAGTTAATCCTCTCAGATTCAAGGAGGCTTAAGCATTTCTAACCATTTTCCATTAGTACAGAGAATTCTGCTGAAACAGTTTGGGTCTGGTTGTTTGGTGTTCTTTTTTTAAATTTTCCCATAGATATAGAAAATGACACTTATTGAGTGTGCAAGTAATTCAGGGACTAGTCCAACCCTCAGCTAAGCCAATGAAAGTTTTGCCATCGCTTTCAGTAATGCAGGATCAGGGATATTGCACTTAGTGTGCAATAGGAATTAAAGCATGCTAAGAGCATTTCAATGCAGGCTCCAGCTGTGAAAGGCATTGTGCTGGTTCACTGCATCCCTTAGGTCCCCTTACATGACTCTGAATAAAATGTACATTCATCTTTGTTGACGAGCAATTCCACCTAAGACACTGAGAGTAGAAATGGATGGCTATTAAAAAAGGCACTGCTGATACAGAATTGTCCCTATTTCTGGTAGTTTCAATTAAAAGAAAGCAAACTTTGCTTCATGCCCTCAGAATTGCTTTTAGCTGCATGAGGTTGTATTAAATTGTCAGAGTGTTCATGGGAAAACTGAAACTTACTGAAAAGCCAAAACTGCATATATCATTACTAGGCTAAAATAACACCCTCTTGTACAGTGGCATTCTGTTTTAACTGCAACGGGCTAAGGACATTGGCAGGATAAAATTTGTAAGGAGATTGGGGTTTTTCAGCCTGGAGAAGAGAAGGCTCCCAGGAGACCTTATTGCAGCCTTTCTGTACTTAAAAGGGACTTACAAGAAACATGGGGACAAACATTTTAGCAGGGCCTGTAGCAATAAGACAAGGGCTAATGGCTTTAAACTAAAATAGAGTATATTTAGACTAGATATAAGGAAGAAATTTTTTACAATGAGGATGGTGAAACACTGGAACAGGTTTCCCAGAGAGGTGGTAGATGCCCCATCCCTGGAAACATTCAAGGTCAGGTTGGACGGGGCTCTGAGCAACCTGATCTAGTTGAAGATGTCCCTGCTCATTGCAGGGGGTTGGACTAGATGACCATTGAAGGTCCTTTCCAACCCAAACTATTCTATTAGTCTGTGATTCTATGTACTATCTTCCGTTAGTCACCTGCTATTGCCAGAGAAATTAGACGGTTTTTTGAGCATGCAAACCTTACTTGCAAACCTTGTCCTGCCCTTGTTATGAAGAATAATTCAATTACCTTCCAGTACCAAAAACCAAACAAACAAACGTGTTATTTAGGTTATTTAGTATAAACCACTTTTTATCTCTTTTCTGCAATTATGCTAAGGTAAGTAATTTTCAATTAAAACCAAAAAGAGTTCAATATTTAATTGCTGGTATGACATAGAATCATAGAATAACAAGTTGGAAGGGACCTCAAGAATCATCTGGTCCAACCTTTCTTGGCAAAAGCATGGTCTAGTTAAGATGGGGATAATCTCCCTTGGGGAGATTATTCCAATGGTTTTCATTGTGAAATTTCTTCCTCTTGTGTCCAACTGGAATCTTCCCAGGACTAACTTGTACCCATTACCCCTCATCTTTTCCATGTGACTCCTTGTAAAAAGGAAATCTTCATGTTCTTTGTAGCCACCATTTAAATACTGGAATGTCTTCCCTAAGCCTTCTTTTCTCAGAGCTGAACAAATGCAGCCTTTCCTCATGTAGCAGGCTTCCCAGTCCTTTCATCATCTTCGTGGCCCTTCTCTGGACCCTCTCCAGCCTGTCCACATCTTTTTTGCATAACAGGGACCAAAACCGAAGACAATATTCCAGGTGTGGCTGACAAACACTAAGTGGGATAATGACTTCTTTGTTTCTGCTTGTGATGCCCTTGTTGATGCGACCCAGCATCCTGTTGTCTTGCTTTGCCACTGCAGCATGCTGTTCACTCATACTGAGCTTTTTCTTCACCAGGACCCCCAGGTCCCTTTCTATAGAGCTGTTTTTCTGCTGCGTAGATCCCAGCCTGTGCTGCCCTCCTTCCCAGGTGCAAGATCTTCCATTTGTCTTTGTTGAACTTCATAAGGTTCTTGTTAGCCCACTCTTCCAGCCTATCCAGGCCTTCCTGCAGGGTGGCTCTCCCTTCCAAAGTGCCCACTTCCTCACTCAGTTTGTTATGATCAGCAAACTTCATCAGGGTACACTTGATCCCATCATCCAGATCACTTATGAAGATACTAAACAGCGTTGAGCCCAATATCCATCTCTAGGGGACCCCACTTGTGACAGGTTGTCGGTTTGAAAAGTAGCTATTTATCACCACGCCCTGGGTGTGATCTGTCAGCCACTTCCCCGCCCACTGCACAGACCACTTGTCTAGACTGTAATGCATCAGTTTCTGTAGGATGAGTCTATGGGGAACCATATTGAAAGCCTTGAAGAAATCCAGGTAGACTATGGCCACCATTCGTCCCACATCAGTCAAGCATGTTACTTTGTCATAGAAGGCAATCAGGTTTGGTGAATCTGTGATGGCTTTTCCCCAACACGTGCTTCATTTGAACTGTGATAGCCCCCAGGAGGATTTACAGAATCACAGAATGATTCAGGGTGGAAGGGACCTTAAATATCATCTAGTTCCAACCCCCCTGCCATGGGCAAGGACACCTCCCACTAGACCAGGCTGCTCAAAGCCTCATCCAGCCTGGCCTTGAACACTTCTAGGGATGGGGCATTGACAGCTTCCCTGCGCAACCTGTTCCAGTGCCTCACCACCCCCACAGTAAAGAATTTCTTCCTGATATCCAATATAAATCTACCCTCTTTCAGTTTGAGGCCGTTACCCTGTGTCCTATCATTACACTCCCTGATAAAGAGTCCCTCCCCATCCTTCCTGTAGGCCCCCTTTAGGTACTGGAAGGCCGCTATAAGGTCTCCCTGGAGCCTCCTCTTCTCCAGGCTGAACAACCCCAACTCTCTCAGCCTGTCCTCATAGCATAGCTGCTTCAGCCCTCTGATCATCTTCGTGGCCCTCCGCTGTACCCTTTCCAACAGGTCCATGTCCTTTTTGTGTTGAGGATTCCAGAGATGGACACAGCACTCCAGGTGGGGTCTCACCAGAGCAGAGCAGAGGGGCAGAATCACCTCCCTCGACCTGCTGGCCACGCTTCTTTTGATGCAGCCCAGGATGTGGTTGGCTTTCTGGGCTGCAAGTGCGCATTGCTTGCTCATGTTGAGCTTCTCACCCACCATTCGTTCCATAATTTTCCTGCATTGAAGTCTCCTTCCTTACCAGTTCCATCTGTGTGGAAGCATCAGACATCTCAGGGGCTTTCTCTGTAGAAACACTGGTTTTAACTCTGAGGCTAGTGGCCACCATTATGGCAGAGACTCAGAGCACTTTCCTTGGCTGTGGGCCTACAATCAGGGTGCACGGCCCTTCTCATGTGCCCCTCTGTGCAAACTGCTGGGCAAACGGCTGCGCCCTCTTGATCCCTGTTCGCCCTCCCTGCTCACAGCACTCCTGGTCACTAACACTCCCTAGCGCTTTTTAAATCTCCCATGGTTGCTCCTGGGAATGTCCAAGCCACTCTCATGAGAGCTGCCAGCTTCTGGCGGGGCTCTCTGCTCTTCCTCAGTTTTCCCTGGCTCTGGGAAAATCCCTGTACACCCCTATCTAGCGCTCAGCCACAGAACTTACTGTTGCAGCAGCTGCATGCCTAGAGGCTGTTCTATTCAAATGGGAGAATCAAACTATATCTATATAAAAAGAAAGACTTCTTTTTAAAATGTTGACATTAGAAGGCATACAAAAATCAATATTATAGCATATTTTAGGAATATATATGTTGTAAGCTTCCTTTTTGAAAATAATTCCGACTACCTCAAATAAACCTGAGTGAAAAAAAAGAATATTACATGAAGAGTTAAAAAAAAATATGGAAAAAAAATACTTCTTGAGCTTTTAACATCCCCTCTCTCCAAATCTCAACAACATCAGTATAACTGTAAAGGTTTACCATGGGGTGAAAAACACGGGCTAACTTACAGATGTGAAGAAACATTTTTCAGAGATAAAAATATATTCTTTTTCAACATTTTTAATAAATATAATCTTCTCTATGGTAGTATTCTTTTTACTATACTGTATTTCGAATATGAAATACAAAAAAGTTAGAGGAGATGATCTCTGACCTTCAATTTTTATAATAATGTATTAATTTAATTACATTTTATTTTATTTTAATAGGCATGAGAAACAAGAGAGTAGAAGCGAATGAAGTAACAGGATGAAGTCACTCACCTGAGTTCATAAGGTCACAACAACTGTGACAATGTATTGCATATTGCATTGCAATATACCTGTATTGACTTCTAGTGCAGGACTAGATCTTTAAATAGTTGCTATCTTACTATCCAACAACAATTGTGTATATAATATGCAGGTATAAAAGTGCATAGAGGAACCACATATAGATGGGCAAACAATGTCATAATTTAAATTTATTCACCCTGAATTTGGAACTAGGCTAGGATAAGAAATGTTTTGAAATAAACTATATATTTTGTATGTGTCTCATAAACTAAGAGAGCTATTTAATGACTGGTTTAGACGTCTTAAATATTTTAGTGGAGCCGTGTTTCATTTTTTTTCCCACGTGTTAAACCAGGTGTCACAGTCTCTGTGAACCCAGATGTCCACAGCTCAGAAGGAGCTGTATCGTTTCTGATAATGTGCTAAAAAAGTGACTATGTACATTAAAAAGCCAAGTCTTTAATACAAGGACAATCACATTACTTTGTGAATGTACAACATACATAAATATATGTTGCATATTGATGGAGTAAAATGTGGGTTTTTTAAGTATAACTAAAGACATATATCAATGAGCATAATTGTATTAAGTCAGGATCATTACCCATTTTGTTTAGATGGTAAACTGTTTGGCTGGTTTACTTTGAAGTGTTCTCCCAGCAGCACACAGCAGTTCTGCCTGAAGCAATAAGTCCTCATTTGCCAATGTAAATATGTATGTATATGTTGATTATATATGGTAGCATATATGTATTTATAAACCTCTGTGTATGTGTGTGTGTGTATCGATGTATTTGTAAACTTTTATATACATATGTATAAGTATATATATATGCAAGCAGAAGTTTATAAATACCTACATTCATATACATATACATACATAACAAATTGCATCTATTTAGATATCCTAGCTCTACAGTGAACATAATCTTTCAGAATATCTGAGATTGCTCTGCGGTCCCTATTGAAACTGTTGTTGGTCTTACTCTATTACGTACTGAAGCAGTGTCCATAACTCACACACTCAAAAACCAACGGTATTGATACGCTGGTTAGTAGTCTCATAAAAAAAAAATAAAATACTTGTTCTAAAAGAATTACAAACCGAATCCAGCCTGTGTAACCCTTAGCCACTGAGACATGAGCCTGCGGCACTTATCTGTCATGTATCCCTTTACACCTCTAAATCCCCACAGTAACAGACCATCTGCACCCGTAATCAGATGGCCAGACTTTAGAGCAATACACCTTGTTTATAAAGGGCAGTTCTAATTTACAACCACCTCTATTTTAGGAGGTACTCTGGGAGAAAATCTCTGATGCTTTCAGATCAGCCATCTGTCTCCACTCTTGCCAAGTTACCTCTAGGTTATGCTCTTTCCCCTCTTCAGCATATTATCCTGTCTGTTGCACACTCATGTAGAGGGAAGATCAAGAGAAAGAGCATCTGAGCAGGTAAAACAAGAAATAATAGTCCTAAAATATATACTTACCTGCTCTTCTAAGCAGATACAGTTTTAATGATGGGATGAGGCAGCTTTAGGCACTTTCTGCTGTGGTATTTCCTGCCTCTTCTGGCCCTGATTTTCAAGGGGAGAGGGGATAGTACAGGGATAGACCCTTTGCACAGCCTAAAAGCGTTATCACCACCCACCTACGTCTCTGCTGTGGGGCTCCCGGGGGCTGGAAAACCCCTGTGTGGCCCTGGGCATCTCTGCCCAAACCCATCACATCATCCTCAAGAGGCTCTCCATAAAAAATTAGCTCTCTTCCTTTGCAAGTCGCAGCCACATTCACTTCTTGAAGAATTGTCTGCCAGAAAAGTCTGACGCCTGCTTTACCAGTTATCCTGAAGATAAACTCAGTTTACAGGAAGCTAATTGATACACAGAAGTGTAGTCATTAGGCAAATCCAGCACTTTGACCCATGCTTGTGTTTCCTTAAAGGTGTTCACCTGTAAAGTGCCCAAACCATGGCATGCTGCTCATTGTTCCTGCTGCCTTTATATGTCCTGATGTGTCGCTGAGGTGCAGCAAGTTTTGAACAGATAACACAGGCTAAATTACTTCCTGGAAGAAGACAAAGTGGGACCAAGATTTCAGCAAATCTGCAAAGAGCATGCCATTTCACTGCTCAGAGCACATATTCCATCCACCAGTAAGAGGAGCCACAAGCACCAGAACTTCTGTTGCACTAGAAATGATGTTGGCACTCATGTTTCTGGAAAGAAAAACAGGAAGGTAGGAATAAAATACAGAAGTTTAGGGAAAAGATAGCTAGATTAAGTATTTTTTTTACCTGCAAAGAGGCATGAAAAAGTTTTTGCTGCCTTCCTTCAGCAGGTTGATAGACCATGACCATTGTAAAACTAGTTCTAATACAATCCACACAGCTATGCTGAAAATCTGTCAGTCTCCAGAGTAGCACAGTTAGCAAATTTCATGTTTGCTAAATTCACATTTGTATCAGCTGCATAATGTATCAACCTAAGGAAAAAAAGAAAAATAGAAAAAAAAAGTTGAAAAATACCTTTAAGAACAGCTACAGTGAGTGGATTTAGCAGTCTGAATACTATTGATAGAATGTTGTAAAAACAGAAGTCGGCATAATCACGTCAGCTCTGGGAGTATCTATCATTTTTGTTTAAATAGCCACTAAATCTCTATAGAGAAATTCTGTGAAACAGTATCGGAGCAACATAACATTTGTTTTGAGAAAAATATGACAAGTCTTTTTGAGGAAATACCTAAATATTTATTTTTATGTTATTATTCACTATGTATGTGAAATATTCAGATGAGCTTGGTTTTGCTTCACACAATCCCCGCATCTTCCAATTCCTGCATCAGTTTCAAACACCGCCTTCTTTACTATGGTGTCAGGGTATGCTGGAAAGAGTACCAGCCAAATTGCTCTTTCAGCATCAGTCTTGCATCATTTTCTTGAGAAACCTGCCCAGTCCTGGTATCATTAAGGCCTCATGAATTCATACCTTTTATATCAACATTACTACTTTGATTATTGGTTTGACTTTCTAATGTTGTTATTATAGAAATATAACTTGCAATGAAGAAAAAAGTAATGTTGATATAGCTTACTTTTGGTGAAGGAAATAGAGGTTCAGTCTAGAAAAAAACACACAGCTGGATGCAGCTACTAGGTATGCCATGTCCCTCCCAGATTCCACCTCACACTTTCCGGTTGAAACCCCTTGTGGATTAATATTTCTCTGGTCTACTTCTGTCTAAATGAAATGGGTTGTTGAAAGGCTGTTATTTAAATGGTTTAAATCTGTGGACAGATATCCTGGGCACACCTCTATTGTTGAGAGATGTCACCAACCAGCATAACTTGCTTTTTATTGATGTTTCTCAACCAGACTTGATTTAGAACTGTTAAGAAGTTCCCAAAGCTTAGTAAAAATCAGCCAAGTGAGGTCAGACCTTGTATTTAAAATTCTTGAGCTGATCTGACTAGGCAAAAAACGCATTCTTCGTTATTTTCAGCATCTAAAGTTCAGACATCTCTCACTTTCCATGGCAAAATTTCAATTCCTTTAACAAGAGTTACAAAAAACAGGGGTTTTGAGTCTTTTTTTTTTCTTTGAAAATAATTTTTAAAAAATGGGACTTTTTTATTTACCAGAATTTATCTCTTCTTTAAACATTCCAGGAAAAATTGAGATTTTATTTTAAGGATATTTCAAGGAAGTGGGAACTTATATTAAACTATGCTCTTTAAAGCAATAAATGGCTACGAAAAGTTGTATTTACTTATAAGTAAATGAGTAGAACATTCCTGGTCAATCCGCTTTTACTCTGTTAAGAACCTGAATAGAGTTCATATATGCAGGGGATATATTTCCAGAATGAAAGTAAAGAAAGTCAGGGTTCTTTTATGAAATATTGAAGCAGTTCATGTCTCAAACTATTTCTGAATGCCACAATATAATTCTCTGAAGTGTCATTTTTTTGGTACCAGTGAACCTGTTGAGTCAGAAATGAGACTTCTCTAACCTTTGTCTACTTTTAGTGCCACATTCTGTTTAAATCTTTCTGAGGTGCTTAAACACTTGGGTAAATACAATTTATCTTCCATTTTCAGGAAGCTTGAATTGGAAGTGCCAAAATATTATGATATAAGTTGTTCTTCAGGGATTTTGGCTTAAAAGTGCTATTGGCAAAGTAGAAAATATCTGAAAATCTGTAATTTTCTTTCCCATTTCAGTGGTCAGAGATTCAGGAATCCAAATAATTCAGATCTTGTAGAAGTATACTGGACTATCATGTTTCCACCAATTATTACATTATGTCAAGTATTAGTCTAGTTCTTACTGGTTTAGACTGTCCTCATCCCTTCTTTGCTGCCAGGACTGAGGTTCAGATGTATATTTCATGTTGAAGCAAAACTCTTATTGCCTATGTATCATAATAGGCTATAGACAGTGAAAGGAAAATCGGCGAGCTGATTGATTCTAAAGTCACTTATCAGCATACCAAATGCTGGGACCTGTTTCCGCATTTATTTTTCAGCCATAGATGAAAATAATAGATGGAATGCTGATTGTGTGAGAGTTTCTGTATTGATTATTTATGCAACATATATCTGTTAAGATTATCTATCTATCTATGTATTTATCTATCTACCAACATTTGTATATATATAAAAAAATAGATACACATATAAACATATACAAATAAGGTATGCCATGTAATAATGGTTTCTGTTTGTTCCCCTCTTTTTAAGTTCTCTCATTATTTCATTACACAAATGCTATATCATACACAGCTCATCACTCAAAATTCCATGTATAAATTTGTAATCTATATGGAAAAATTGACAAAGTGCCAAGGATTATCATCTTCTATGAAGAATAATGACTGTACAAGTGTTTGTCCCTGAATCATAAACTCTTGCTGTCATATTCTCTATTGAAAAAGCTGGAAAGTTGCAGTTTATGAGAAGAAATGTGCTGTGGCATATGTATAGAGAACATACATTCTTTATCCTTTGAATTATTAATTAGAAAATTTGATTTTTTTCCCTCATGAATCGCAATTTTGCCAATCCATTAGGTTCTGAAGCAATGATTCATGACCCTGAAATCTTTAGATTAGTTCTAACTTCAAATATCTAAAATATTGAATGGATGAATATAATTTGCCCTCTTGTATGTGAATCTGCAGAAATAAAGTAACCATGTTTTCCCCTCTAACAACAGAACTAACAGCATTACTTTATGATTTTTAAGAGAATGTTGAGATACATTATTCTTGTGATGCTGTAAAAACACCACTGAATTTGAGTAAACACACACAAAAAACCTACTTCATTCTGGAAGCTGACCAAGGTGGGATCTGAAACAGACAGAGCCCACTGCTGATCTTCCCCCTTGCTTCCTGAACAAAAGTAATAGGAATCACCCATACATTAAATCAAGGAAATAAAAAATAATAATAAAAAATGTCAGATTTACATTGTAGGCATCAAACTCAGACTTTAGAGGCATCTCTCTGACTACAGAAGGAGTCAGATAACATCCACAGCATACATAGGCCGAGTTGCTCATTGACTTAAGCCAACAATGTGAGCGGCCAAATGCCTTATCTTTCCAACAACTGTAGGCCTGTTTGTTGCTTGCTTCTATAGCTTTCATCATTTTAAGCAACTTTCTTCCGTTACCTGGAAAAGACCGAACTCTATTTCTCTTGTTAAAACACATATTAGTTTAGTAATACAGACTGAACCCCTCCTGAACATATGTAACGTGCAATTTTCTGAGTTTTGCAGCTTAGCTGAATTCCACAGAGCTTTCTCAGAGATGGCAAAAAGGGGGTATTCCAGATAGCAGGGCAAGCATGCTGCCAAATTTAAAATTGTTTCTCCAAGGCATGCACAAGCTACAGCTTTCTGCCAAATGACTGTATGATTAACACAAAGCAAGCAATGTATTTTGTCTCTAGACTCATACTGAAATTTATCCTTTTCTGTCTGTCAAAACACAAACCCAAACAACTGAAAATAGTCTCAGACAGACATATGAAAAACACGTCAGGAAAAAAAGTCCTAAATGTTTGGCAAAACTTTATATAAAGTTTTAAAAATAAAGACTTACAAACTCTGAAATAATGTCGGTATAGACAGTTCTGTCCTCCATCTCCTTCTCCTCAAAATTTGAATTTTAGTGGGATCATTGTTTTTTTATTTTCTTTCTTTAAGTTTTTAGAAAGCTCCTTTAGTGAAACGAGCAAGGTGAAGAAGAAATAGAAAATAGAAAATAGAAAAATAAGTAATTTTTGCATTACCACAGATAATAGAAAGAAGGCAGCATATTATGACAAAAATTTCATCTCATCACAGCCATGTTCACATCCAGATGTATTCCTTTCTGTCAGATATTCTGTACAATCATAACGTTAAAAAAGGAAATGAATGTCTCTGTAAATATTATGTTTATGCTTAATCTAAAGTCTCTTTGTGTACGTTATCGAATAGTTACAAAACTTTGCATAGAAAATATGATTCATTTCCATCAAAGAATGACTGTTTCATTTGGAATGATTAATTTAAAAGCTGAATAGCCCTGATTTAGGGGAATAAATCTCTGCTTCATTAAAAAGAAAAAAAGAGAGAGAAAAGAAAAGAAAAGAAAAGAAAAGAAAAGAAAAGAAAAGAAAAGAAAAGAAAAGAAAAGAAAAGAAAAGAAAAGAAAAGAAAAGAAAAGAAAAGAAAAGAAAAGAAAAGAAAAGAAAAGAAAAGAAAAGAAAAGAAAAGAAAAGAAAAGAAAAGAAAAGAAAAGAAAAGAAAAGAAAAGAAAAGAAAAGAAAAGAAACCCTCAGATCCTGTTATCAAGGAAGTAAGAAAAAAGAACAGACTGAAAGTATTTAGAGTTCATAAAAGATACCATTTGTCCCATTCTTTTGTGATTTATTTCCCATAAGCTGCATTCAGGTACAATACAACTTTTGCTATTGTTTTAATAAATCAGAACTATTGGTTCATGTCAACTCTGATTTACCAAAACTCACAAACTCTTCAGGTTTGAACCTAATGACTATGTTCCTATCAGTAAAATAAATAGAAGCAGGACACAGATTTAAACCCTGGGCATTTTCTTCACTCTTTAATAGTGAACTCTTGCCTCTGGCATTGTTTTGGCTTGTGTGAGCTAGCACTTTTCCAGGTAATGTTTAGGCCATTGACGGTTCCCAGCAGGCAGGATAGAAAAAGCCACTGTATTCTGGTAAGAAAGAGAGCTGTGATGTGCCAGTAATCCTTAATGCTGGAGAATGAGCCTTTTCTTTTTTTTTTTTTTTTTTAATAATATAGATGCATCCAGTGAAACTTTGGATGCTCACAATAACGATGTCTCTAGTACCTTACCAACCTGGACATAAATCGAGGAGGAGACTATCTCTTATTTCTATCCCGACCAGAAATACCATGGAGGTCATAAGTTTTACTGAACACTCATGTGCTTATGTGTCCTTAGCTTTCCCATATACAGTTTTCTTAGGACTTAAGGAACCAAAGAGCCAAGAAGTAGCCATAAACATAGTATTTCCTATAATGCACTCACATCTTTTCCACACAGAAGCCTCAGGCAGTAGATGTTCGTGAGTGCCTAGTGGCAAATTACACATCTAATTGCACACTGGTGCCCTGTTGTACCTCTAGGGCCTCCACAGAAACCATCTGGAGCCATTGTGGCCTTCAGTCATGCCCAGGTTCTTGCTTCTTATTTTGTGGTTTGAATTAAATGCAAGTCTCAGAGCTCAGAGCTGACTGAGTGATCTCTTGGAAGAATGAACTGGATGCATCCAAAGTTTTCCGCATTTAATACAGTATAAACAAATAGCTTTAAACTTAATTATTAAAATTTACTGAAATAGTTAAGTTCATTAATTGGTATCAAAAACATCAAATAAACAAAAATTGGGGTTGTGGTACTTTTGAAAAATTATAATCTGTGGAAATAATAATATTCTTTTAAAAACACCTTAAATGGTAACAGCTTCATATTCTTCTTCCTGAGGAATTTTCAGTCAAATTAGCACCTGACATTCCTCTGAACCTTTGCTTTAATAGAAGGGTTTAGAAGGTAATTTGGGCAAAGTTGCTCTGTTCTGAAGCAGTTATAAATGTGTTTTTAAAATAAGCCAATATTTGGAAACTTTTAATGACTTAACTTTGTCTACATCCATTGTTCAATAATACATTTAAGTAAGTCTTACTGTACAGTATGTAAATAGAAGTGTAATATGCATGGTACTATATTTTTCTGTTTGATTGTAGTACTCATAATCTGTACCTTTGGGAAACAATACCTTTAACATTAGTCAGGACCATAACTTTACAAGCTGTATAAAAAACCCAAATCACATCAATTTATTCCTAGGAGAGTCACTATAAAAAACAAACAAGGCTTTTTTAGTGTTTCCCCCCCTGTATTTTTGCTTCCAGCTGACTCTACGGATATCACATATATTGTTTTCATTTCTGTACATTGTAACCCACCTGAGAGTTCATAAAACATGTGCATGTTCCTTGTGATTCGGCAAACTCAGTAAATGGTAGAAATATATTAAGTTTGCACATCCCTAGTAGAACTATTAGGGAATAAGAAACAATGACCCGTACAAGAAGTCAGATTCAACAGGGATATAAAGTAGATTGATCATAGTAAAAGAAACCTACCAGAAGAAAATAATACAGTATTCAACTTTTTCAGGTCTCAAGGTAGCTGCCTAGGCAGCTGAAACTGCAACCACAGCTACTTTTTGTTATTACTATTTTTATTTAAATATGTATTTAAATAAACTTTATGACAGAATTTTTTTCTCACAGACAGTAAGAGTTGCAACAAACTTTTTTCCAAGTATCTGCTAGTGGCTAGACAAATGCCATATGAAATGAAATACATTTAATGCATGAGATGAATTTTGGAGTTATCCAAGTCTCTACACGGGGAATACAGACATAGGAAAATATTCTCCTAATTTAGATGCCTCTGTCAGGTGCATAAAGTTAGATGAAACTGGCTTGGGCTACAATGGCACTTTGCCTTTTTTCCATCTGAGGCCAAAGAGATACAAATCAACATTAGGGATTTCTTTTCATTTTCTCCCCAACACATAGCATTTATGCCATGGCGTAAAATCTGATCTCTTTCTGCAGTACATATGGATTCTTTAATCACCTGGTTCTTTGTTCTGTGCTTAGTTCTACATGGAAGAACTTGCAATATATGAAAAAAATATTTAAAATTTATAATGACATTTTCTTCCCTACTACATTCTTCTATTAAAAAATAATTCTGACAAGATTTTCGTATAACCCTGTGACCAGTGATTTTTTCTGAGATTCTAGGCCTTTAAAGGTAACTAGTTAGAAGGATACACTGGCTGTGGAGATGTAGGTGATTATTAGATGAGCTGAATCTCAGCCTGTCAAGTCTAATCTTAGATTTTATGTCCAGAAAACTCACTGAGTAGCCCGAACTTTCAGAAGAGCTAAATTCCAAGCAGTCCCTGATCAATTTGATGGATAATGTTTGATAATATTGAAGCACCACTAAAACCAATCAAATATGACATTAATGTTTTAACACTACAGAAAATTACTGTGCCTGCATACACACACCCCCCCAAAAAACACTCCAAACCAACAAGGAAAACAAACCAACAAACCAAACAAGCAAAGAAAAAAAATAATCTGTAGTATTGAACTGAGTTAGATACTTAATAAATAGTCTGGCACTATTCTGTGCTAGATGCACTAATATCTCTCCAATTTCTGTCCATCCTTGCTGATATATGCCCATATCTGTTTAAGTACATTAAATCAGTCATCAATAGTAACTTCGAGAACTTATTAAGATCCAGGTGTTTAATCATCATTTTGGTTTATGAGATTTTTTGAAACCTTGAGATAAAAATACTCAGCCTGTCAGCATACTGATAAATACTTAACTTATTTACTGCCTTTTTCAAATCACTTCAGAAAGGAGTAAACACCATTATACCCTTTGACAAGCAAGGTAGAATGAGTGGCTGAACAACAACCAAGAAGTGAGAATTTAGTATCTCCCAAAACAAACGTAGTACTCAATCTAGAAGATGACAGCAATGCTGCTCCCATTTGCCTAGAAGGAGTTGCTATTTACATGCAAATTAAAATTTGGCCCAGTAATTCTGGTCCACAACCAAGTCAGATAGAAAATATTAAGTTTTCTATATTCACTGCCTTTGCCCAGCCCTGTTCCTGGGATCATATTACCTGGGTCCCATCAGATACATCGGTGCTGTTGAATGAAGGAGAGTCATGAAGCAAGCTTGACCCCTTAAGTTCATACTACCTAGCTGTCAGCTCACTGCATAAGTCTATTTGGGATTGCTCCAATTTACATTCCTTAAGATACTATCTGGACATTGTCAGGGAATAGTTTACTTCCTAAACCTCTCCAAAGGCAGTGGGGTGGACACTACATCCTTACTTGCACAACTATCATAAATTATAATCTTAGATTTTATCAAATGTGAATAATTCTGCATTACTCATTTAGTTACCAAGTTTATAATGGACCATTGCACTTAAAAAAACCTACTGCTGCTTAACAAAAGCCTAGAAAAAAAAATATCCTGTGTAATTATCTTGTTACATACTTACTCTATATGTGGAAGAAGGACACTTCCTCTCCTTTTAATGACTTTTTTTCTATAAAATACTTATCAAGATAAAAGAATGGTACAACTTTTGCCACCTTTTGCCACATCCCCCTTTCACTAGGTTTGAAATTTTACACTGACCCTCTAAATGCCCTGTCAGCTAATCTGTAGGATATTGGACTGTTGTGGGACTAAATGAATAATCAATATCAAGAATTAATTACTTAGAAGTTCAAGAGTGTAGTCTGAAAAACTTAGTGGATTGTTGCAGTACCATATAAAAGGCCTGATACTATAGTGTACAATGAGGAACTTGGTCTTTATTCCTCATTTTTTTGCAGTGATGTGACTTATTGTCCATATTTTGCCATTCAGTTTGTTGGGTTATTTTGATCTACTTGACAAACCAAAATTGTGTGAAAAATCCAGTGCAATATGTAACAGACATATGCAAGCACATCTATAAACTCCTTTCAAGATTTATATACAATGAGAGATTAAAATAAAGCAGCATGCATCTTCTCTTGGGTGAAGACAGATGAAGTTGACATTATAGTGAGTGCCTACTGTAGGCCATCTGATCAGGAAGAACAAGCGGATCAGGCCCTCTGCAGACAGACAGGAGCAGCCTCGCATTCACAGGCTTTGGTCCTCATGGCGGACTTCAAGCACCCTGATATCTGCTGGAGGGTGTCGTGGTTTGGGCCAGGTTGGCCAACGACAAGATGACACATGCTCTCCCCCACCTCTCGCTCTAAGGAGAGGAAGAAGAGAGATAAAGAGATTTGTGAGTTTAGAAAAAAACTAGAGTACTTTAATGAAATATTAATAATAAAATTAAAAAAGGATATAATGAAATAGATGCAATATATACAAATTATACACAAAACTGTATCAAGCTCCCAGGGAGATGTCACTGGTAGGCACTGGGAAAGTTCCAGACTGGACTCAGTGACAAATGGGAACTGGAACACGCTGACCAGGATCAAAAGGCAGATGAGCTGACAGGGTCCTTCTCATATGTCAGTCATCAAAGAAACAGTCCATTGACAAGGCACCCACTGCATAGAATCCAAAAAAGAACAGACCTTAGAGAAGAGCCCACCTGATTCCTTTGATCCCTCAGCTTTTATACTGAGCATGGCAGATGGGATGGAATACCCTCTTGGTCAGTTTGGGTCACCTGACCTGTCTGCTCCTCCCCACAGGTGTAACCCTTCTGCAGGGTGAACAACCAGGTCAGCTGACCCTGGTTGCCACAGCAACAAGTGTAAGCAAGAGCCTCCCACTGAACAGAAAGTTGGCTGTGCTTCACCCCAAACCAGGACAGAGGGACAATACAGCAGGGCATAAGCAATCCAGGAGGTTCCTAGAGTGCATTGATGATAACTTCCTCCTCTTCAAAGGTCTGCTTGGAAGAGTCCCATGAGATAAGGCCCTGGAGGGAAGAGAGGCTCAAGAAAGTTGGTTAATATTCAACGATCACTCACTCCATGCTTAAGAGTGGTCCATCCCAACAAACATGAAGTCAGGAAAAAATGCCAGGCTGCCTGTATTGATGAACAAGGAGCTCCTGGTCAAACTCAAACAAAAAGGAAACATACAGGGGGTGAAAGCAAGGAGAGGTAACTTGGAAAGAATACAGAAACATTATTCGACAATCCAGAGATGAAGTTAGGAAAGTTAAAGCCCAAATAGAATTCACTCTGTCCAGGGACATAAAAAATAATAATAAAGGCTTCTTTACGTGCATAGGTGGTAAAAGAAGGACTAAGGAAAATGTGGGCCCACTGCTCAATGAGGTGGGGGACCTGATTACATAGGACATGGAGAAGGTTGGGGTACCGAATGCCTTCTTTGCTTCAGTCTTTAATAGCAAGACCAGCCTTCAGGAACCCCAGGTCCCAGAGACCAGAGGGAAAATGTGGAGTAAGGAAGACATACCTTTGGAGGAATAGGATCAGGTTAGAGAATACCTAAGCAAACCGGACATCCATAAGTCCATGGGCTGTGATCGGATGCATCCATGCGTACTGAGGAAGCTGTCTGATGTCACTACAATGCCACTCACAATATTTTTTGAACAAACATGTTGACTGGGAAAGGTGCCTCAGGACTGGAGGAAAGTATGTCACTCTATCTTCAAAAAGGGCCAGAAGGAAAAGAGCCAGGAGGACACAAGGAACTACAGACCAGTCAGACTCACCTTGCTCCCTAGGAAGGTGATGGAACAACTAACCCTGGAAACCATTTACAGGTACATGAACTACTAGAAAGTGATCAGTAGTCAGCATGGATTGATGAAGGTGAAGCCATGCTTGACTAACATGATAAAATTCTCTGATGAAATGCTCTCTCACTTGGTTGACAGGGTGAGAGCAATGAATATTGTCTACCTTGACGTCAGGAAGACTTATAACACTGAGTCCCATAAGATCCTCATAGAGAAGGTAATGAAATATGGGTTAGATAAGCAGATAGTAAGGTGGATTGAAAACTAACTGAATGGCCAGGCCCAGAGGGCAGTAATCAGTTGCATGAAGTCCATTGGAGACCATTAACTGTGTACTCCAGGTGTCTATACTGGGTCCAGTTCTGTTTATCATCTTCCTGAATGATTGGGATGATAGAGGAGAGATACTGTCATCAAATTTGTGAATTACACCAAGCTGAGAGAAGTGGCTGATATGCCACTGTTGTGCTGCCATCCAGAGAGAACTGGAGAGGCTGGAGAAGTGGTCTGATGGGGTTCTAGTGAAGTTCAACAAGGAGAAGTGCAAAGTCCTGCAGCTGGGGAGGAAGAACCCCATGTATATACTGGGGGCTACCCAGCTGGAAAGCAGCATGACGGAAAAGGCTCTGGAGGTCCTGGTGGACACCAAGTCAAACAGGAGCCAGCAATGTGGCCTTGCAGCAAGCAGGGCTAACAGTATCCCAGGCTGCATTAGGAGTGTTGCCAGAAGGTCAAAAGAGGTGATCTTTCTTGTCTACTCAGCACAAACCACACCTGGAGTCCTGTGTCCAGTCCTGGGTTCCTCAATACAGGAGAGACATGGGCAAACTGAAAGAGTCCAATGAAGGCCCACAAAGATGGTGAGAGGACTGGAGCATCTCTCCTATGAGGAATGGCTGAGAAAGCTGGGACTGTTTAGCCTAATGAAGAGAAGGCTCAGGGGGCATCTCATCGATGTACATAAATACCTGAAGGGATGGTGTAAAGAAGATGGCGCCAGGCTCTATTCAGTGGTGCCCAGTGGCAGGACCTGAGGCAATGGGAACAAACTGAACACAGGAGTCTCCGTCGGAATGTCAGGAAACGTTTTTTTTCCTGTGAGGGCAACTGATCACTGTCACAGGTTGCCCAGGGAGGCTGTGGACTCTCCCACCTTGGAGATATTCAGATGCTGTTTAGACATAGTCCTGGGCACCCAGCTCTAGGTGGCCCTACTTGAGCGGGGGGGGGGGGTTGGGCGAGATGACCTCCAGATGTACCCTTCCAAACTCAGCCATTCTGTGATTCTGTGAATCTCAGCCATAAACACAGAACACATCATACATGTATTTTGTGGGTTTTTTTAATCATATTAAAGAATTAATGGTTTTCAATTAACCTATATTTTAAATGGTTATAACCTTATAACCATTTATTTTATTTTACAGAGCCTTGAAAAGAATTTTATTTTACAGTGCCTCAGTGTCAAGTCTCTTTGATTCACATAGCAGTGCAGAAGATTATTGATCGACAGTGGCACTCCCAACATATTACCACTGTGTTGAGTAACAATCTAAAGTTACACATGAATACTTTTTCTTGGACTCTCCAATTCCAAGATGCATATTTTACAATTCCAAGATGCATATTTTATGGCTTGTATCCACTAATATTAATCTCAATTCCACAAATAATTTTCATAGCGTGTTGCTTAGGAGAGTCAAATCTTAGCAGTGTGGAACACTAGAGTACTAGAGTACTAGGCCTAGTACTAGAAAGCTATCATGCAAATAAAATGGGATGCACTTCTGCTGGTGTTGCCTATAGTCTCAGGGTTAGTACAAATAAGAACTGTACAATATGAACTGTACAATATGTTAGGCAATCCTTGATCAAGACTCTTTAACAAAGCATGGCACTGAGCAAGCTCTGTAATAAAGCTGGCAGAGCTAAGCCAAATTTACAGGATTCTTATATGTTACAAAATCAAACAAAGTTTTGAGGTACCAGATGTAGTATGGAGAAGAAATGTGACCAATCTAACCTTTTTGATCAGTTGCCTCTCTGTAAATCTTTGGTTAATAATACTGTAATTAGATTTAAAGTGGGGAAGGGAGACAATAGGAAGGAAGATGGAGGAAAAAGCTCTCTATATTGTTATATATTTATTTGTTTTTATATTTTTCCTTCAGATGAGAATGTTCTTAGTCAGCATCAGGTTTAAGAATACCTTTTCCTTAGTGATGATAAAATGTGTCAAGCACTTAATGGCTGTCTTTGAACTTTAAAATTGAGAGAGACTTAGCTTTTCCTGCATTTGACACAGAAAGCCTCATATTTCCATTTAAGAAAGAATCAGTTAGATCTTTTCTGGCTTGCAATGATATGCCGCACTGTTTAACTGACTATTAAATCTTCCACATCAGCTCACTGAGTCATAAAACATTTGACAGGAGGTAGCTCTCAACTTTTGCTTCTCTTTATTTTTCTCTTTCTAACCCTCTTACAACACAGCATTTACAAAGCCTCTTTATGGCTCTTTCTCCATGTGAAACGAATTAATAGTTTGTGTATTATTCCTTTTTCTTACTATTTCTAAAAAAAATAATCTGTACTGATTGATCTTTTTTTTTTCTTTTTCACTTGTAAGAAACATAAAAGACTGAAAATTCTATAAGAATAAAAGGAATCCAAAGAGAGATGTAAAATATTAAATTTTCATAACAATTGCTATTCGTGGCATAGAAAAAGATGGATGGATATTGATGGATATTGACAAGTATTTAAAAGCACCCTCAAATTTTTATTTTCAATTAAATTATATGGTGTTTTTTTCATTTTTACAGAGAAGTCATTCCTAGTTTAAAAAAACCTTGGAGGGGATTTTTATTTTTTTTTTTTAGTTTTGGTTTGTTTTTCCTGCCAATCCATATCATTTTTCTTTTTTTTTTTTTTTTTTTTTTTTTTTTCCTGGAAAATTGGGAAGCCAAACAAGCAAACAGATTTTTTTATATAATTATTATTTCTTTCTGCATAATTTATAAAAGCATTTAGAAGAAAAATAATGTAAATAGTAGATTCAGCTGCCAAACCAGATAGGTTTGACTGACTGAAAATTGATTCCACTAAGCCTTCTCACCCTTTTGTATGAATGTATCTGGAAGTAAATATTTTTATAAATGTTTATTTGGTTTGGTTTTTTTTTAATAGTTTAAATAAAGGAAAATATCAAAGGAAAAAAAAGGAATTAATTAGAATAAATTCATTTTCAACAGGCAGGCATCAACTACATGGTTTGTCAATATATTCCTATATTTGAACAATGTTGAAAGGAAATGTAGCTTCAAAATATTCATGTCATTCTTAGACATTGATTTGCCAATATGAATGTTTATTATTGCTGAAACAATATGATTTTTTTTTTTAAAAAAGTAGTACTTTTTGAACAATTAGAAGAGGCAAACTGAAAAGAACCCAAATTACCAACACTTTTTAGAGACATTAACTGCTGCTAACATTTAAAATACAGAAACAGGTCTGTATTTCTTATTTCAAAACATTCATAGATTAGAGAAGAACAGCTATAATAAAATTGAAATTTGGTAAGTTTGTCCTAAGTACTCACCATGTCATTTAGAAATCATCCTAAAATACAACAGTAATTTGTGCTTCAGGGCATATAAGGGCTATAATCTAGAGTTCACTTAGAATTTATGCTAAAGCACTTCAAAATTTAACTCAAGAAAATAACCTTTTTTTTAATTTTTACTATCAGGGTTTTTTTCTGCCCCCTCAGCCCTTCCTTTGCACGTACACACACACGCGCGCGCGCGCACACATGTATGCAGAGTGCATGGGCAGTCACATCTGGTAATTCAGTACATTTAGAAATTATTTTGAATGCTATGGATCAGTTTCAAAAAAAAAATCAAATTAATGACATATAGTTTTAATCTTCAGAACTCATTCCTTTTAAAACCACTGAAATCTGATTTTCCCTTTTGTCAGCTGTTAACTTTAGCAACATCAAAACACATCCAGAAAGCTACATGTAATAGTGAAAAAGTTATCTGAAACCATAATGGTCATGGTTTAATGAAATGTTTGATTTGGCTAATAATTCCTTAGAAAGCATAGAGGTTAAAACCAAGGCTGATTAAAAAATGTTGGAGTGGGACTCGATGATCCTTATAGGTCCCTTCCAACTTGAGATATTCTATTCTATTCTATTCTATTCTATTCTATTCTATTCTATTCTATTCTATTCTATTCTATTCTATTTTATTCTATTCTATTCTATTCTATTCATAGAGTTGAAATATTTTGTAATGATTGAAGTGGAAATGAATTGTGGCAAAATTGAAAGAAGTTATTCTCAAAACACTAGGTACATAGCTTAAGAATTAATTATTTGTAATGTATTAAATGGAGCAAGGGACTACCTGGAAATGTTGTGTCAGTTAAGAAAGAAAATTAAAAATTATAGAAGAAAAATATGTTAGTTTGGTAAAAATATTACATCTCAGCTGAGAGGCTAGTGTTATTTTTCATTCATCTAGACTTATCATTTGACTACAGATTTATCAAAAAGCTGTTATTTTAAGTGTCCGTGAAATTTATGATTGCTAATATTTATTAAGCTTTTGATTTTTTACGTTTGTCCCCTGATAATCCAAACTCAAATATAAAGTAGGCAGCAAATCTGCATATGAAAAATTGAACAACAAAAAAAATGTGAGCTAGAATCAAAATTAATTCCAAAATTAGGCAAGCATTCTCACAACTGCCATTCTGCAAGACAGAAACAAGATAAATGGCAGTTCTTTTGACATCACCTTGAGAAAGAAGTCAAACAAGTAATTCTTTAATATGATTTTTATCTTCAAATTATCTAATTTGCATATTAATTAATTAAGTATAGATGGTGCATATCCCCCACAATAAACTTACGATACAATATTCCATTAACTTAAGGTAGTTTTATTGGCATTTACTCTAAAGTGGAATTAAATCATAACAGTATTCAACAAGCACATGCTTAAAAAATTGTAAAGTGTAAGCAACTATCCTTATAAAATATCTTACACGTTCCAAGTATTAAAACAACCTTTTCTGCTACTCAGTCAAAACACATTCCAGTCCTAGCAAATATACATCACATTTTTGTCCTGCTACTTCACAAGAAATAAACCCAAACACTTTCCATGCCAAGAATAAAATCACTTTCCTTTGTGTTTGTCACCATTTTTTAAAGTTTTTCTCCAAGTTACAAACCAAAATTATTTACTGACTTTTAAATTTCCTTTCCTTACTATTAAGTTACCAATACATACAAAAGGATACATACGGTATGTATCTTTACCTTAGATATGGTATTTCCAAACTGCATCATTATTCTTGTCACTGGAGTGGGATGAATGTAAAAAACAAAATTGTTATCTTCTAAATTACCAGTGCCATTATTTTCATACCCATATTCTTCCTGAAGACCTTTTTGGGGTACTTCTGATTTGGAACAACATGATTTTAGTTGGTGGAATGCAATGAGAGTATAAACTTGTGTTATGGCTGAAGATGCAGAAATAAGGTCATTAACATATAGATGCAATAAATTTTACATCAAGGGCAAATCAGCTTTCAGATGGCTGTTTTACCCTGTTAAAACATTCTCCCCAGGATCCAGATTACTCAATATTCTTGACACTTAATCAAGGTTGGCCAGCATACAGCGAGCAAGCCTAAGTGAAATATGTATCCCAGCAATATTTTAGCTTAACACTATCTTCTGCTACTTTCAGCTTTTCAATCTCTCAGCTTTTCCAGGTTACAGGCAGTATTTGATCATTTTCAGCATATTGCTATATCCTTTTTTTTTTTTAATACTTTCATAGTAAATAAATAAGGTATAGCATTAGGTCCAACCAGAATATCAAAGAATAGAGCATACCCTGTCAAGAAGTAGTAATTTTATAAAACAAAATGAAAGAAGATCTTGTACATCATGTGGAAATAAATCCCTTTAAACTAATACAAAAAAGGAAGAAGAATAAAAGACAGACAACAAGAGTTTCATAATCCCCAGGTAAAGACAATGTGACTATTACCACATAAAAACTCCAGATCACATCAGGAACAAGAAATCAAGCTAAAGATTCATTGAGGAACTTGCTTGAGTTTTACTTAGAATTAATGTTGCACAGATACATTATTCACTTTCATGTTTTTTCATCACAATATGAGTAAGAGCTTTGCAAGACCAGGGGCATGTCTGTAGTATGGAATGGCGTACAGTGCTGAGACTTTTGAGAGGGTAGTGTAACTATGTTTACACAGTTAAGCATGGTATAAAGGTGATAACACAGTTCTCTACAGCAGTGCAGTGCTAATACTACTTTATTTACTTTGAGATTATATAGTTCAGCCTATTCTGCTTCTAACTCTAGAAGTACTGGTGGCATTGCTTTTAGGATCTCCGAATTAGGATTGTGAAATATAGGAAGACATGATAAAAAAAAAAAAAAATGATGTCTTCCCACTGCATTCAGATATCGTTTTTTTTTTTTTATTCAGTCCATGTCTCTAACAAGAAGGAGATCATTTCATGCCCGTTTATATAGAATCATATAATCATAGAATTGTCACGGTTGGAAGGGACCTTAAAGATCATCTAGTTCCAACCCCCCTGCCACGGGCAGGGACATCTCCCACTAGATCAGGTTGCTCAGAGCCCCATCCAGCCTGGCCTTAAAAACTTCCAGGGAAGGGGCTTCCACCACCTCTCTGGGCAACCTGTACCAGTGTCTCACCACCCTCATGGTGAGGAACTTCTTCCTAACCTCCAGTCTGAATCGACCCATCTCTAGTTTTAATCCACTCCCTCTAGTCCTACCATTACCCGAGGTCCTAAAAAGTCCCTCACCAGCTTTCTTCTGGGCCCCCTTAAGATACTGATAGGCCACTCTAAGGTCTCCTCGGAGCCTTCTTTTCTCCAGACTGAACAACCCCAACTCGATTAGTCTGTTCTCATAGGAGACATGCTCCAGCCCTCTGACCATCCTCGTGGCCCTTCTCTGGACACACTCCAGCATGTCCATATCTCTCTTGTAGTAGGGGCTCCAGAACTGGACGCAGTACTCCAGGTGGGGTCTCACCAGAGTGGAGTACAGGGGGAGAATCACCTCCCTCGACCTGCTGGCCACGCTTCTCCTGATGCAGCCCAGGATACAATTGTCTTTCTGGGCTGCTAGTGCACACTGACAGCTCATGTTGAGCCCCTCGTCTACCAGCACCCCCAAGTCCTTTTCTTCAGGGCTGCTCTCAAGCCAGTCACTGCACAGCCTATATCGGTGCTTGGGATTGCCCCGACCCAGATGGAGGACCTTGCACTTGGTCTTGTTGAACTTCATGAAGTTGGCGTGGGCCCACCTCTCCAGCCTGTCAAGGTCCCTCTGGATGGCATCCCTTCCCTCCAGTGTGTCAGTCGCCCCACACAGCTTGGTGTTGTTGGCAAACTTGCTCAAGGTGCACTCTATGGCCACTGTCCCTGTCGCTGACGAAGATGTTAAGCAAGACCAGTCCCAGTACTGATCCTCGAGGGACTCCACTTGTCACTGGCCTCCAACTTGGACACTGACCCATTGACAGAGACTCTTTGGGTGTGTCTGTCAAGCCAGTTCTTTATCCACTGAATTGTCAGTCCATCAAACCCATATTTTATCAGCTTGGAGACCAGGATGTCATAGGGGACAGTGTCAAAGGCTTTGCTTAGGTCCTCATATATGCTTCTCATTTCCTTTTCCCACTTCTGAACAATTCTAGAGAGGAAAAGGAACTTGTGCACCATTATTGCTTTCACAGCTCAGTATTCTGCATCAATACATTTGATGGTGATAGCAACGGTCAGCTAAACAATCAGGCTGTAGAGAGAGTAAATTTTCATTCTGCTAACAATAGTTTGGTCTGAAATGGTAAACACAGACAGATGAGTCCATCATTATTTATCAGAATTTTGCTTTAAATTTAGTGTCCCAATTTTCCACCTGGGAAATTCTTCTTTATCAAAATTTAAAGGTGTTTTAAAGAAATGTTTATACTACAAAATATGTCTACAGAAGAAAAAAATGTCAGCAGAAATTTTCTGCTGTTTCTCCAAAGCTAATAAAAATTATGACCAAAATGGTTCTCAATAAAATTTTAGGCAGAAGAAGTCAATGAAAACTTGTATCTGTTCAACAAGACTAGAAGATAGCTAAAAAATGTGCAGTTAACAAGAAAACTTCATCCAAAATTATAATCTGGTTTAATTTCTTCCAAAGATAAAGATGGTGCTTCTTGACCAAAAGCTCCTTTTTTTGTTTTCATTTTTGTTCTCCAGTTCAATAGCATTAGATCTACAAAACCTAGAACTTAACTTCCTCTAAAAGAGCTTGATTTTATCTTAAATGCATCTTGCTTAAAAGAAATTAAAGATGATGCATAGTGTAAATATTTAAATTGTACTTACAATTTAAGTTCTGATTTCATTGAACTAATTCTTTCCATTATCTCCTGTAAGGCTTTTTAAATGTCCCATTTTTCAGCCAGCAGAAAGAGGGATTAGGGTACAAAGTATGCATCTAAATTCAAGACAAATCCCATGATTGGAGTGCGGCTATTGATGGCTACAGGCTGTTTGGAAGGGATAGCAGTGGGATAGCCCTGTATGTTAGGAAGTGTTTTGCTTGCCTAGAGTTTAATGATGGTGATGAGAGGATTGAGTGCTTATGGGTAAGAATGAGGGGAAAGGCCAACAAGGTAGATATCACAGTGTCAGTCTGTTATAGACCACCCAACCAAGATAAAGAGGTAGAAAAAATACTCTATAAGCAGAAGAATTCTGTTGGGAGAAGTCTCACAATCGCTAGCACTTGTTCTCATGGTAGAAATTCAACTTACCAGATGTCTGCTGGAAATACATTACAGCAGAGAGGAAACAGTCTAGGAGGTTCCTGGAGCGCATGGAAGATAACTTCCTGACACAGCTGGTGAGTGAGCCAAATAGGGAAGGTGCCCTGCTGGACATGTTGTTTGCGAACAGAGAAAGACTTGTGGGTGATGTGATAGTTGGAGGCTGTCTTGGGCATAGTGATCACAAAATGACAGAGTTTTCAATTCTTGGAGAAGTAAAAGCGGGGTTGGGTGGGTCAGCAGAACTGCTGACTTGTGCTTCTGGAGGGCAGACATTGACCTGTTTAAGAGACTGGTTGACAGAGTCCCTTGGGAGCCGGTCCTGAAGGGCAAAGGTGTCCATAAAGGCTGGACATTCTTCAAGAAGGCAGTCTTTAAGGTGCAGGAGCAGGCCATCCCCACGTGCCAAATTATGAGCTGGTGGGGAAGAAGACTGGCCTGGCTGAACAGAGAGCTTTGGCTGGAACTTATGGGAAAAAAGAGAGTTTGTGACCTTTCAAAGAAGGGGAAGGCAACTCAGGAGGACTACAAGGAGGTCCTTGGGTTATCCAGGGGAAAAATGAGAAGGGTGAAAGCCCATCTAGAACTTAATCTAGCTACTGCCATAAAAGACAATAAAAATGTTTCTATAAATACATAAACAACAAAAGGAGGGCTAAGGAGAATCTCCAGCCTTTCTAAAATGCAGAGGGAAACATAGTGACCAAGGATGAGGAAAAGGCTGAAGTACTTAATGCCTTCTTTGCCTGTGTGTTTAATAGTAAGATAAGTTTTTCCCTGAGTACCCAGCCCTCTGAGCTGGAAGATGGGGAGCAGAATGAAGCCTCCATAATCCAAGAGGAAATGGTGAGTGACCTGCTACACCACTTAGATACACACAATTCTGTGGGGCCAGATGGGATCCATGCAAGGGTACTGAAGGAGCTGGCGGAAGTGCTCATCAAGCCACTTGCCATCATTTATTATCAGTCCTGACTAACTGGGGAGGTCCCAGTTGACTGGAGGTTAGCAAACATGATGCCCATCTACAGGAAGGGCTTGAAGGAGGATCTGGGGAACTACAGGCCTGTCAGTCTGACCTCGCTGCTGGGGAAGGTTATAGAGCAGATCATCTTGAGTGCCATCACACTGCCTGTACAGGAGAACCAGGTGACCAGGCCCAGTCAGGATGGGTTTATGAAAGGCAGATCCTGCTTGACTAACTTGATCTCCTTCTATGACAAGGTGACTCGATACTGGATGAACAAAAGGCTGTCATGTTGTCTACCTAGACTTTAGAAAAGCCTTTGAAACCATTTCCCACAGCATTGTTCTGGAGAAATTGGCTGCTCATGGCTTGGATGGACCTACTCTTCACTGGGTGAAAAAGTGGCTGGATGGCCAGGGCCAAAGAGTTGTAATGAATGGAGTTAAATCCAGTTGGTGACCAGTCACCAGTGGTGTTCCCCAGGGCTCAGTACTGGTGCCAGTTCTGTTCAATATCTTTATCATGATCTGGATGAGGGGATCAAGTACACGCTCAGTAAGTTTGCAGATTACACCAATTTGGTCAGGAGCGTTGATCTGCTTGAGGGTAGAAATGCTCTACAGAGGTATCTGTATAGGCTGGATCAATGGGCCAAGGCTAACTGCATGAGGATCAACAAGGTCAAGTGCTGGGTCCTGCATTTGGGTGACAACAACCCCATGCAGCGCTACAGGCTTGGGAAAGAGTGGCTGGAGAGCTGCCTGGTGGAAAAGGACCTGGGGGTGTTTGTCAACAGGTGTCTGAATATAAGCCAGCAGGGTGCCCAGGTGGCCAAGAAGGCCAAGAGCATCCTGGCCTGTATCTGGAATAGTGTGGTGAGTAGGACTAGAGAAGTGATCGTCCCCCTGTACTCAGCACTGGTGAGGCTACGCCTTGAATACTGTGTCCAGTTTTGGGCCCCTCACTACAGGAAAGACATTGACATGCTGGGGAGCGTCCAAAGAAAGACAACGAAGCTGATGAAGGGTCTAGAGAAAAAGCCTTATGAGGAAGGCCTGAGGCAACTGGGGTTGTTTAGCCTGGAGAAAAGGAGGCTGAGTGGAGACCTTTTTGCTCTCTACAACTACCTGAAATGAGGTTATAGTGAGGTGGGTGTCGGTGTCTTTTCCGAAGTAACGAGTAATAGGATGAGAGGAAACGACCTCAAGTTGTGCCAGGGGACATTCATGTTAGGAAAAATTTTTACACTGAAAGGGTTATCAAGCACTGGAACAGGCTGCCCAAGGAAGTGGTTGAATCACGATTACTGGAGGTATTTAAAACACACGTAGATGTGGTGCTTAGGTACACAGTTTAGTGGTGGACTGGATGGTTGGACTCGATGATCTTAAAGGTCTTTTCCAACCTAAATGATTCTATGATTCTATGATTCTGTGATTCTTTGATTCTGTGACTCTATGATTCTAAGATAAGCCCACAGTACTAATTTCAATCTTAACATGTTCTTGTAAGAATGTATGTCTTTGGCACGTCCGACTCAGAAAGGAGGGGGAGTAGGCGACTCATATTTGTAAATCCCCAGCGGCATGGACTAAGGTGAGACGGATCTCAAGGTCCATATACAAACATTTATTAGGTTAGTAACCAAGTCATAACTAGGTCCAAGATAATTAGTTAGAAATATAACAAATTATGGCAAGCGGTAAGGTATGCATTGTGTTAATTAGCAACAGGTATACAACAAACTATGGCAAGCGGTTCTTAATAACAGATATACAATGAATTATAGCAAGCAGTACTGTATGCCTTGTGTTACTTCTTTGAAAAGAAAAAGAAAGAAAGAAGGAAAAAAAATTGAGAGGAAGAGAGGTAGAGAGATCACTGGTCCTGGTTCCAGTGTTACTTTGGTCAGCACAGGCCATAGAAGCACTCTTCAGAGTCTCTTCAGGGAAAAATGTTCTCAGGTCATACATTTTCTTCTCTCTCTTCTCCCTCTTCAGGGAAAGTCTTCCCCCTTTTTTGTTCACCCACTCCTAGGGGCAGTTTCGTCTCAAGTTTCTTCCCCGCCAGGTGACATGCAGCATGATTTGGGGTGAGGAGACAAGAACTATAGTCATATATATTTAGCATGATCTCGATAATATTCATTAGCATATGCAGGGGTGTGAACTTTAATATGCATTTCATGGATAATGAGGCAAAGGTCAACACTGGACACAGCATCTTTTTAGAAGAAACAGCTCATCCTTCACAGGAGAGAAAACAAGGCTGTTCTTTTTCTTTGAAAATGGCAGTTGTGATGCCAATCTTTCTCTTTCCCGTTAATAACACCAGAGATAAGCAGGTGTTAGCCTTATCAGTTCCTTGAGCAGAAGGCCTGGTACTGCGAGTGTTTGAGACATTAAAAGTCTCTTCAGGCTGCTTTGTTTAGGAGAAATTAGAAGTGGTCCTTTACAGTCTTCGTACTCTATAATCAGCCTTGTGTAAATTTTTATTTGTTTTAAGTGTAAAATCTCAGATTGTTTGTCTTTCAGCTTTGAGTTAATGAATGTTGAGATTACATATTTTTTGATTTTCGTGTGTTTTGATCCAGTCATCTTGCTGATATAGTATTGCAGTACTTGGTTTCTGTAAAAAGTGTGTAACAAAAAGAGCCAAACCAAGCTGACAAAATGACCTCTTGTTTTATAGGTAGGAACCATATGCCACACATAGCCAAATCTTTCCGAATCATTCGGAAATGCCATTACTTTGCTATTAGGAACCATTATTGTGGCTGCAGATGGCAGTTGGTATCTTCAGACTTGGTTGTGTGATAGCTTTACAACAAATCATGCTGAAAATGTTTTAATATGGCTATGTGTGACTCACGGTTTAATTTTGGATGATAAAGGTGAAAAAACGTAACTCCTCTGCTCATAAACAGTGTTCCAGCTGTTATCCCACTGATGTTACAAGTACTTTCATGGAAATTTATGTTTAGATTTTGAATGACAGCAAAAATCTTCACAGATGGGGTAGGTCTCTTATTTCCCTCACCTTGTTTATGATAAAATCTTAGTTCTAGACATAAAACAGTTTAATTACTCTAAAAATAAGTTGCATATTTGCATGTGATTTAAAACATATCAGCAAGCATTGGCGTGCTGAAGTACAGAGCATCGTATTTCTCAAAAGTCTTACAGTTACTCCATTCAGGAGACAGATCTCTCATCCATATCTCTGTTGAGATATTACTAAAGTTTTATCTTTTAGGTCTTTTATCATTTAATGGAATCTGTCACACAGAGTTAAGCATTTGGGGTCCATGGACAAATCATGATTTCTAGTGATCAAAGACAGTAGCCACAAAAACTAAATTGATGAGCAAAGACATCACCTAAAGTAGAGTAGGAGAATCTGGAGGAAAAAGAATGGGAGATATTCTTTCAATCCAGCCCTCCTTCCCTGTCACCCTTCAGGACTTAGATGTCATATTCTGGGCAGTCTTCTCCTAGTTCAGGGCTTGTACCAGGCTAATGAAATAATTTCCAGTGCCATCTGAAGATTTCATGGGGAACCCAAGAAGCTACAGGGTAGAGGTACATAGGACCTGTAGGAGACCTGAACTAGCAGTGAGAGGTGGGAGGAGTAATCTATGGCATCTACAAGGGCAGTAGGCATTGGTGTTTCAGCAAATTAATTTGCCTTTCAACGGTGAAGCAGAGATTCAGCTCCAGATTGTAAGGACGTACATCTTTTAACAGAACTTTTACATTAACAGAACTGAGCAGCAACACAGATTTAGACACCTAAATGGCAGGCAGGTTGTGCAATTTACCCTTGCTCTTAATTACAATGTATGCTGGTAAAATAACATTCCTGGTGGCATTCCTGTCACTGAGACCAGTTGGTACAGACTGGCCACATCTGCACCATGAAACTCTTGTATCCAGGATTTGTTTGGAAGAATGATGTTTGACATGATGTAAAAACAGTTTAACATTATAAAAAATGTCATTCCAGTTCCTAGGAACATTTCCAGGCATTTTTTTATTAGTTTTATTTTCTACTTTGGATGCTACATTGCAGTCTAAAAAAATAAATAGTATTAAAAATATATTACATTGCTACTTAATGTAAGAGAGCAATTTTTTTCAGCTAAGAGGACTGGAAAATAAATAACAAGTTTTTGATGCAAATAACACCTTCATTCCCTTGCTCTGAAAAATAAAAAAATGGAGTTACAAATAACATCAGTAGTATTACTGTATAAAACAGCTAATCTCAACATAGAAATGTAGGGAACTTTTTGAACTTAGACAGAAAATTCTGTCTCATTTCTCAAAAAGGCAGATTGTACTCAACAGCTCAAGAGAGCATGGATCTGCAGACAAGTTTTCAGTGATATTTGCTAAGTTGGCCTGAAAATAAAAAAAGGGAAAAATGGAACAGAGGATGGGAATCTTAGTACAAGCAGCGGCTTAAGGCAATTTTCTGTAAAAAATTTATTTTTTTTCAAACCTATTTCTTTGCATTTTTCAGAAGTTTTAATTGTACCATAACATCTGCATCCTATCTATATTCTGTCTCAAACAGTTTTAAAGTAAGATTTTTGAAGTCTACTTTTCCCCGATGTTGACCCAAGTTTATAGTTTAAAATAAGGCTTCTGAAAAAGATACAAGGGGTTTTTTTGAGAGACTGTTCCTCTTAGTGGTGAGTTTTTCCCATTATTCTAACATATAAAAACCTAGTCTTTCAATTATTTGTATAATAGTTACACTAGCATTCTTGATATTTCTTCTGCTTAAATCTTTCCCTCTTTTCTTTTTTGGTTGTTTTGGTTGGGGTTTTTTTGTGGGTTTGTCGTTGTCGTTGTTGTTGTTTGGTTGTTGGGTTTTTTTTTGAATCTGAGCCAAGCAGTAGTAGATTTGTGCTGTAGTCACTCAACTGGGAAATATTTGGTGCAACTCCTGGCATCCGATTCTGGTCCATTATATAGCAACAATTTAAAGGCCTGACTTTTCTGACTGGGAGACAACTGACAAAAAGGTAAAATGGCAGGTGCTCCACATGGTAGCAGCAGACCCAGTGTCAATCCAAAGACCCTAAATACCAAAAAATTCCAGTTCAGGAATAGAAGATTCAAGGTGAACCCCTCCTGTCATAGCATACACAGGGTGAGACTGTAGCAGATAATGGAGTTATACTAGCTTATGGGAACTGGGAGCAGAGTTTAGTCCTCAGTAAATCTCTTAAGACAAACAAATAACTAAAAGTGAAATGTTTTCAAGTAACAAATGTGCACAGTTAGGAGTTTATAGCTCTCTCTCCTACTTGTCCCCCTTTCCCTGTGATGGAGCAACGGTGCAAAGAAATCCTGTTTGGCTTTCAATATTTTTACCTTAAGCAAAATGTAGATTTCAGTCATAAAATATTTGAAATCAAAGTTTTGTAGCTGATCCAAAAGTAAAAGCTATATAATCTCAGGATACTTTTATGATCTTGGGAATTCAATTCATTGCTATATGATTTTTATTTTTTTTTTTTCATCTATATAACGGGAAACATGGTCACCTTTCTCAAGGATTCTAATATTGAAAAGCATGAAAAGTGCCATATAAGCAATAAATATTCTTAGACCAATACTGCATTATGTGATCAGTGCAAAATAGTGTGAAAAAAGAGGATCTATAATGTGATTTTTGTAATTTATACTTAGGCATCAATGTGTTCTACAAGTCTTTAATATTTACCATGTTTATTTCTGTTCTGCAATCATGTCAATTAATAAATTTAATTAGAAAATTTTAACATTCTGAGTAATTTGCTATAAATAAACAAACTTTTATTTTCAGTTCAAAATTTTACTTTCTTTTACTGGAACTACAAGAAGTATGATTATTAATCTTAGTGCTTAAAGATATATAATGACATATTTTGGCTTATGAGGGATGTGGCTTTGCTTTGGATTTTATATTAACCTTCTATGTTTCACTTTTTTTTTCTGTCACTTCTTTTTCTGATTATTAGTATGTTTAATTGCTATACTTATTGCGTATTGTTGTTATTGATCAATTAACTACATTACATAATATAACTTGGTGACATGTTCCACAAATACTTGCAAAGACTTGTTCCACAGAGTGCACTGTGTGCACCCTCTTTTGGGCTTTTTAAACTTGTTTATTTTTTTTCCCAGAAGGGAAATTGCATAAGGATATGAAGACAGAGAATCTGGAATCTCATGTTGTATTTATATTCGTGTACATCTGAGATAGGTACCCTTGTTTCTGAGACAATCAGTAGGCACAGATAAGATCTAGGATATTGTTCCTCTCTTTTTAATGAAGGCATTTGGAATAAAACACATGAAACATGCTTTAAATGTTTCCATTTCTTTACACAAAATATAGCGAGGAACCATTTCAGATATAAACATCTAGTTGTACAGGGTGAATTTTAAGGTATGGTGTAGTCCTTAGCTTGTTTTACTAGTTAAGAAAGCTACTGCTTTCTACTATGTCTTTGTTTCCTTTATAGTTCAGGCACATTATACGGACAAAATTCTAGCAGGTGTGTGTAATACCTAGATTTATAATAAGAATATTCTATCCAGTTTACATTATATTTCAGTTAAAAAAATAAATTAAAAAAAAAGTACACAGATCTAGGCAGTTCTGTTGCCAGTAAAATAGTTAAAGAAAGCCTTCATACTTTTTTTTTTTTTGCTAAAAAACCAGTCCATGTGATTATTACTTCAATTAGAATATTCACTATTAGACTTCCGTTTTGTTACCTAAGGTAGAATCCATTGCAAAATAATTTCTTCCTGTGAAAAAACACACGTCAGGAAGTGTTGGTCTTACAAAGACTTTTGCTCATTACTTCAGCTAGTGTTAGAAGATAAGAAAGTCTACCATTTTCCAGTAGTTTGTGGAGCATTACCCCCTGCACAGGTCAACAGCTTTTCTGATCATTTCTTTATAACAAGAAATTAACAGTTATCTTCAACAATTTTGATCAAATGCTATTTCCAAGGTACTAACAGCAAGAGGCAATTTAGTTCTGGTAAGGAAAAATAAGTAAGTAAATAAATAAATAAAAATTTAATATTTAATGATTGCTGATGATATCAGGCCCCTTTCCTCTAAGTGTACAGCTCTGTATGAGTTTTTGTTATGTAAATAATTATGCATAGTTATTAGAAATATGGCCATAGTGAATAAGATGTTTCATCTCTCCTCTGCTTCCCAGAAGTAGATAGCAACAGGTATGCAGGGAATTAAAATAAGAAATAGGTCAAGAAAGCCCTATAATCCATCTGGAGTAAGCAGCATAGAGACTTCTATGTTGATGTGTTCTTCCAAATCGTCATATTTAGCCACGAATGAACATACTTCCATAATTTTGTTCAACTTCTCTTTGAAAAAATTTAATTTTAAATTTATGGCCTAGGAAATGATCTTTGGCAGTAAGTCAGACTCTATTTAAGCATCTGGTTTTTTATTTTAAGTGTTGTTTCTTGATGTCCTCTTTTCTTTCTTTAGCGAGAAGGAATGATTACTAATTCTGAGTTAAGTATCTCCATACCATTCATGAATTTACAGATCTGTTGTACGTGCCTTTGCTTGCCTCGGTACATTACTCTTGGGACAGAAAACTTCACATTACTTATGGTACTAAAGGAAAAATTTCGGTCATTGAAATTTTCACTCTATGGAGTAAAAAAGCATAAGAATTATATTTTTTTCCTCATATTATTTTGACCTGGTAAATTAAGTTAACAAACCTTCAGGAAACTAAATTATTAGAACTTTCTTACATATTCAGTAAGTAGAAATTAATTAGAATTGTTTTTTGCATTTTAAAAGGGTTGACATGCAGAAATAGTTCAGAGTGGACAGAACTCTTCTTCTGAGTTTAACTTTGCTTTGTTAAAAAATGGAGAGAGAACTGGAGAAGAACATTGCATTCCATATACAATCCTTCATCGACTCTCCATTCTCATTGTTTCCCACACAAATTCTTCCTTTAGCATTTCAATGAGATATTCAGTTGTAGGTCCCACTCGTGATACGAGGGAATAAAAAAAAAACAAATTAAAAAAAAATCTTACAAATTAAACTCTTGACGAGATTTTTGAATAAATATGTCTGTTTTGTATTTCCAAAATCATACAGTCAGGGAAGAGTGGAAAGAAAATTTCTGACCAAAAAAAAAAGACAAAAACTAAAAAACCAAAAAACAAGTGCATGTTGAAGGTGAACTAGTTTGATAGAAGAAAATCCTCCCAGTGACTCTGTCTCTCTGTACCATACACTTTTCCCATCTTATTCTCCAAGGACAGCCTCGCTAACCCTAGGAGGCAGGAATAAATTGGGAAAGGTCCCAGTTCCTGAAGTGTGTAAAATTATCTCACCTTTTTGTAGATGCCATGAGGCAGAACATAATACATTTAGAGTGCTTAATGGAGTATGCAATCAAGATACTTAAAATCTTTCATACAGCAAACTGTCCCTAATCAAGTAAAGTTGCATAAATTATTTCCATTACTCAGTTCTATGGAAAAAATGGAAATTATTTTATTGCAATTGATTGACCTTGTCCTAGAGTGTCACAAATAATAGATCTTCATTTCTAGACCATGGGTAAAGAACATATTCATGAACAATCAAGAAAGCAAAAGAAAATGATGAAAAGAGAAGGAGGCAAAGGATTGGTAGATTATAATGATACTTGAGAAACTTAAACATTAAGTATGCATAAATTAATAACAAGGATGAGGTATCACAGCGTATTTTCAATAAGAATTGAATAAGGACATACAAATTAGAAAGGAAAAAAGAAGGTTCTGTTAAGAGCAGATGCTAACTGTATGTCAAAAGTAAGGAAAGCAGCATAATCCAATCACTTCTCATTTAGTCTAACAAAACCAGAAGTGCATGTGTTTAATTCAGTGTTCCTTTTTTTTTGTAAAAATAGAATGAAAATACATGCATATCACTGCATAATTTTCATTATTTGCATGAGGATAAGGATAATATTAAAACTTGACTTGCACTGGGTAAGAAATGGCTCAACATTTAAATATTAAGATAAACAGTAGGAAAATAAACTACAAACCTGACAAAAAATCATCAGTAATACTTTGCGTATCAAAAGATATGTCTGGAAGAAACAGGCTGTATTACTTCTGATAACAAGCACCGTGTTGTCTGAAATCACACTTTCGTAATCTTATTGTGTAATTTTGAAACAACACTGCATATTTAGGGTAACTTCTATGTTTAGATAATTAGCTGGCTATCTCCCTGATTCCATTAAATCTTTATTTCAGTGGTGCTCCTCAAGACAGTCTGTTATTCAATACTCTTAGGAAAACTGGGGCTATGAAATCACAAAGTTTACAGGTACATTTCCAGATTTGGCTTTCCTAGATGATACAATTTGAACTCTGGGAAATGTTCAGTTTTATTTTAAAAGAAAGATAAATTAGTTAGAATGCCATAGTCCAGCTTCCACCTGGTACATCAGAGGAAGGTACAAGGAAAATAGTTACTGTCTTTATCCAGCAACAGAACGAATTTGAAAATATCAATGTATGAATTCCTGCTGACAGAAAAAAATTCACTCACCATAATAATGAACTCCATGTTTTTCAATTTTTTTCAGGAATGTATACCAAGAAAAAAATGGGGATATTAACAAAAGTGTAATCTGAATTCAGAGACAAAAATATCTGACACATTAAGACAATGAAACTTTGGGAAACACGCAAACATGTGCTTAGCTTTTGTACAGAATTGAATTTCATCATATTGGTCCAAACTAGCTAATTGATTGAATAGTCTAAATCACCGCTATAAAAGCACAGCCACCGTTTTGCTAGAAAATCTAAAGAAAAACTGAAAATAAAGGATACTTTGTATATTCCTCTGTCAGTATTATTGTTGTTGTTTTCCTCTCTCCTTCCCTGTTATGTTAAATTGCCTTTATTTCAACCATGAGTTTTGCCTTTTTCTTATGATTCTTCCCCTGGTGAGGGGAGTGAACGGGTGACAGCGTGGTTTTTTGTTTCTGGCTGGGGTTAAACCATGACATCTATCAATTTGAGAATTTAGAACTAGTAGGACTGAAGATAAAAATATTGAACATTAGGTATGTGCTGTTAAGTACAATTTGAGAAATTCATGATGTCAGAAGGCTCTCCTGGTTTCAGTTGGGACAGAGTTAATTTTCTTACTCAGCTGGTATAGTGCTGTGTTTTGGATTTGGGATGAGAATAATATTGATAACACACTAATATTTTAGTTGTTGCTAAGCAGTCAAGGACTTTGCAGCTTCTCATACTGGCCTGCCAACAAGAAAGCAGGGGGCTCCCAAGAAACTGGGAGGGGACACAGCTGTGACAGCTGACTCTAACTGTCCAACATACCATATGATGTCACACTCAGCATGTAAAGCTGGGGGAAGAAGAAGGAAGGGGGGGACCTTCAGAGTGGTGGTGTTTGTCTTCCCAAGTAACCATTAAGCGTGGTGGAGCCCCACTTTCCTGGAGATGGCTGAACATCTGCCTGCCAACGGCAAATAGTGAATTAATTCCATGTCTTGCTTTACTTGCTTGCATGGCTTTTACTTTACTTATTAAACTGTCTTTATCTCAACCCACAAGTTTCCTCACTTTTTCTCTCTCCCCCATCCCACCAGGGTGGGAGTGAGCAAGTGGCCGTGGGGTGCTTAGATGCCGACTGGGGTTAAACCACAACAAAGTCAAACAAAAAAGAATAAATCAGTAAGTGATAAGTGAGCAAATCTTTGGCATACTGATATAGACAAGACATGAGTTTTATTGCTGGAAAAATATCTACGAGTACCTGTATCCAGCATCAAGGTTACAGTGAACAAGGTGAAGATGATGGACTGTATTGTTAAAGAAATAGTATATAAATCCAGCAAGGTGATATAACTATGATTGTGTACTGCAGTATTTATATATCACATTGAGTAGTTTATATAATGCTGGTTATCATATCAAAGCAAGAAATACAGTAGCTATGCTTGAAAGTGGCAGGTATTAAAGATTTATAAGAGGTTGAAGAAGCTGATTCTATTTTGATAGAAAAAAAATGTCCTAAATGGAGTTATTAAGATTATGAAGTGCAATGATGAAAAAGATCCCAATAACTTTTGAATAACACTGACAAGGTATCTGTATATAAATATATATACTAGCATGTACAACCCTGAATGGGATGATTTTACTATCTACAAACTTCAGATAGCTTCATCTCTGCTGCTTTCCACTGTTTCAATCTCAGTTCATCCTTAAAAACTTTGCTCAACTATTGATCCACGTTGGCCCAAAACAAGAACTAATAAATTTAGCTGTCTTGTCTGTTAGAATAGAAGCCTTGCATTTGGATACATTTCATTTGACGCTTTTCCTTTTTTGCCTCTATCAACATATTTCCTGCATAGTGATACCTTTTAAGGAGCCAGAAAAGCAATATATGGAATTAGTAATTCCTTTAATATCATCGAAGTAGAATTTAGCAACATTACCGTAACTTTATTTGTATAGTAAAAAAGATTATTATATCAGATTAGTACAGAATATATAATTATATATGCAATAGATGATAGCATATAAATAATATTTAATTAGATCATATTTTCAAAATAACATTAGAGATATATACACACACACACATACAAGTACTATGAAAGGTGTTACTAACATTGAAATAAATCATATTCTGCATGGCAGAAACAGATAAAATATTATATTTCAGAAGTTTTATTTAGGTATGTGAGTGAAATTCTTTGTTGTCACAGTAAATCAGTTAATGGAGTGATAATCGAAGGGTTCACAGAATTTTACTTCTGAATATCTGTTTTAGACAGTTATTAGAGCACACAGTAACCTAGCACTCATCTAATAAGTAGCTACATAAGTTTCAGTTTCAGAGTTCTTTTATTTTAAGCTCTCTCTTTAGATTTTTAAGACTTTGGGATTCCTTATTTAATGTTGAGAATTTTAGAACTTTCTTAGAACAATATGCATAGATACAGAGCTAAATAACTAATCACAGAATCACAGAATCTTCATGGTTGGAAAGGACCTTTGAGATCATCGAGTCCAACCAAACAACCTACAATCTCTGCCCTTCAGAGCATGCCCTGAAGTGCCACATCTAGACGTTTCTTAAACACCTCTAGGGATGGTGACTCAACCACCTCCCTGGGCAGGCTGTTCCAGTGCCTGACCACTCTTTCAGTAAATTCTTCCTAATATCTAATCTAAACCTCCCCTGCCGCAACTTCAGACCATTTCCTCTGGTCCTGTCATTATTCACCTGGGAGAAGAGGCCAACACCCACCTCTCTCCAACCTCCTTTCAGGTAGCTGTAGAGGGCAATGAGGTCTCCCCTCAGCATCCTCTTCTCTAAACTAAACATGCTCAGCTCCCTCAGCCTCTCCTCATATGACCTGGTCTCCAGACCCCTCACCAGCCTGGTAGCTCTCCTCTGGACACACTCCAGCACTTCAATGTCCCTCTTGTACAGAGGGGCCCAGAACTGAACACAGCACTCGAGGTGAGGCCTCACCAGTGCCGAGTACAGAGGCACGGTCACTTCCCTGCTCCTGCTGGCCACGCTATTCCTGATACAAGCCAGAATGCTGTTGGCCTTCTTGGCCACCTGGGCACACTGCTGGCTCATGTTAAGCTGGCCATCCACCAGCACCCCCAGGTCCTTTTCTGCTGGGCAGCTTTCCAGCCACTCTTCCCCAAGCCTGTAGCGCTGCTTGGGGTTGTTGTGACCGAAATGCAGGACCCGGCACTTGGCCTTATTAAATCTCATACAGCTGGCCTTGGCCCATCGATCCAGCCTGTCCAGGTCCCTCTGTAGAGCCTTCCTACCCTCAAGCAGATCAACACTCCCACCTAGTTTGGTGTCGTCTGCAAACTTACTGAGGGTGCACTCAATCCCCTCATCCAGATCATTGATAAAGATATTAAACAAAACTGGCCCCAAAACTGAAACCTGAGGGACAACTAAATTATAATTGACATTTTTTTTTAATTAAATAAGGGAACATTAAATGCCTATTTTAGAAAGTTTCATGTATTTTTTTAACTATAAAATGAGAAATCCAGCAAATAAAAGGTGAAAAATGAGATGTAGCCTTTCTCCCATAAGAGGAAAAGGGAATAGATCCTTGCCCTTCTCATTATTTTTCACTGTTTGTGACAGCAAAGGGCTTAGCCAATATCTTGAGGGGTAATATAATGCAGAAGCAATCCATGAATAGACATCTGTTGAATGAATCAAAGCCTCACCTCTGTCACCAATGAGATTATTGTATGGAATTAAATATTTTTTTCTTCTTTTTAAAGGGAAGTAACCCACTTCATTGCAGACACCTCTCTCTTCTTCTCTCTTAGCATGATCCCAGGGGAGCTGGGTGAACTCAAGGGCTGACATTAACATATTCTTTGGTGAGTCCTAACTGGGAGCAGTAGAAACGACAGTTTTCTAGCTCTTAGAGAGCTTCTGCTCTTCTGAAAGAACAAAGTGTTAATGAAATGAGAGTGTGTTCTTGTCTCATGCTACCTTCAATCCTCCTTTAGGGATAGAAGAGTCACAGAATCACAGAATGGCTGAGTTTGGAAGGGTACATCTGGAGGTCATCTTGCCCAACCCCCCCCCGCTCAAGTAGGGCCACCTAGAGTTAGGTGCCCAGGACTATGTCTAAACAGCTTCTGAATATCTCCAAGGTGGGAGAGTCCACAACCTCCCTGGGCAACCTGTGACAGTGATCAGTTGCCCTCACAGGAAAAAAGTGTTTCCTGACATTCTGATGGAGACTCCTGTGTTTCAGTTTGTTCCCATTGCCTCAGGTCCTGCCACTGGGCACCATTGAATAGAGCCTGGCGCCATCTTCTTTACACCATCCCTTCAGGTATTTATGTACATCGATGAGATCCCCCCTGAGCCTTCTCTCACTAGGCTAAACAGTCCCAGCTTTCTCAGCCATTCTTCATAGGAGAGATGCTCCAGTCCTTTCACCATCTTTGTGGGCCTTCACTGGACTCTTTCAGTGTACCCATGTCTCTCCTGTATTGAGGAACCCAGGACACAGGACTCCAGGTATGGCCTCACCAGTGCTGAGTAGAGGGGATCACCCCCTACTTCTTTGTTCAGATGGCCCAGTCTTGAGTTTGGAGGAGGTGATCCTTGAATATTAAGCAGCTTTCTTGGGTCCCTGTTCCTTCCAGACCCTTATCCCACAGGAGCCTTTCAGGCAGACCTTTGAGCAGGCCAAAGTTTTCTCTCTTGAATTACAGAGTTTTGAGCTTGATCTTCAGCCTTCTCCCTGTCCTCAGGATCCTGGAGTCCACTATCTCATGTCCACTGCAACCTAGGCTGCTTCCAAACTTGACATCCCCAACAAGCCCTTCCTTGTTTGTGAGTGTGAGGTCCAGCAGGGCACTTCTCCTCATTGGTTTCTCCATCACTTAGATGACGATTAACGATCTCCAGGAACCTCCTGGACTGCTTATGCCCTGCTCTGCTGTCCTTCCATCAGATAGTGGGGTGATTAATTTCCGCCATGAGGATCAGGGCCTGTGAATATGAGGCTACCTTTATCTGCCTGTATGGGCTCTCATCCGTTTGTTCTTCCTCATCAGGTGTCCTACAGCAGACACCAACTTCAATGTTATACGTATTTGTTTGTTCTGTTCTACTATAGTATCTGGAACCTCATTTCCAGATGCAAGTTGACGTACATCTCTCTTCAGGAACAGTACAAGGAAACTAAACTGGGAGAATTGTAGGAATTTTTGAGTAAAATGAGCGTAGTGGGTAAGGGAAGAAAAGGATAGTCTATAACCTATTGAAGAATATTTAAAGCAAAATAGACATTAGGATATATTTTTCTTCTTATTATTGTCAAATGAGAGTTTTCGTGTTATTTAGTTGTTTGTCTGTATTTATCTGGGAAACAAGAAATTATAAGACATGAGACCTGTAAACAATTTTCAGAGGCAAAAAGATAATTTCTTTCAACTCTCAGCCACCACCCAGTTACAAGTTTCTAAAATGTAGGTGAATTCTCTAAGTCCTAATTAGAATGATCACATGAACTCCTTAGGTACTAACACCTATCTTTAAACTCTTTTGTTTTCTTATCTGTTACTTTGGAGTAAATGGTAAGTGACCCTCTATAAGGAGTCTACATAAGGAGTCTGTACTGTCATCTTTTAATTAAAAGGCAGTAAAAGGTATTAATTGGTACATGGTAGTAAGTGCTTGAAATCATCAAAGATTTTTTTTTTGTTGTTTAAAATATCTTATAATAAACTTATGAAGGACTTTTTTTTTTTTTTTTGCTTTTACAAATCCTTTTATACTGAGAAAATTCCTTGCATTCATGTAGCATCTTTTTTCCTAGATCTATACCTTTGTCTTCTTACTGACTGCTGTCATCAGAATCACTGTTATAGAGTAAGTGGCTTTTCCCCTTTATTGCCTAACCTAGAAACACGTTTCAGGTTGGAAAAGACTTTCCATAGAAAGTAGACACTTTGCCAGAAGGTACATCAGGAGATGCTACGGTAATGTAAGTTACTTTAAGTCTTATTATTGCAATAAATTTATCCTCAGCTTCCCAAGTGAGTGCTTTATTCCTGAATATTCCCCCCAGTTCTCTTTTATTCAGAGAACAACAGAAGTGAATGCGTAAGTCAACTGAAGATCCTAAACTGACAGGCTTAGTCATTGATACTAACCTTTATGAACCCTATAGACTCCTGTTTAAATAACAGCTCCTTAAGGAGACGTAAGCCAAAGTTATGATCCCTTTTAGAAGGAACTATTTACTACAGACATTGGAACAGGAGAGTACTTTTTTCAGTGTTTGGGAATGTCTCATGCAATACTATTAGCTTAGACCGATAGAAAAATAAACACATTCATCAATTTTATTATCAAATGTGTCAACCTGAGATGCTAAAAATAGGCTTTTAAATATGTATATAGAAAGGAAATTAATTACTGCAATTCCCTTTGGCTTTGGAGTTTCTCGTTTTGGTTTGGGGGCTTTTTTGTTGTTTGTGGTTTCGTTTTTTTTGTTGGTTTGGTTTGTTTTTTTTTACCATAACCTTTTCTATATAGAGAATATTCAGACTGCCATGCCCATGTATAGATATCATCTATCTAGCTTCCTGACACACGTGTTTGAAACTCTTGGCAATCAGTCCATTATAAATGAAGTCCATCCTCCATTCATGTTTGCTTATAGACTTGCAGGTATTTTGCACTTGTGCATTTTTCTTGTCAAATATGATTGCAAGAATCAATTTTTTAATGAAAATACTATATAGATGGCTATAAACATGTTCAGAGTTCACATTTAAAATTTTAAGCTATATTTACACATTTCAAGAAATAGATAATCTTTAAAGTCAACAAAAGGTATTTCTTTCATGTGGATATCTACTTCTAAAGAGCTAAATTACAGATATTTCTCCATAGTTCATTAGAAGGAATTTTTTTTTTTTCACTGTGAAACAGTAGTTCCTCTACATGTTTGCCATTAATTTAGGTTTTAATAGTACGGTCAAAGTTAATGCATACAAATTTATTGAGTTGGAAACATAAACCTCTGAAACTATATCTTAAGTTCAAAATTTTTTCACTGGAGACTCTATAGTAATCCATAACTGGTGTCTGTCCTTCTACACAAATGAACTAAACTTCCATTTATATGTCCCACTCAGCTATTACAGATTTTTTATTTAACAACTTCTTAATTTGAGTCAATAGTGTTCTGGTTTTGGCTGGAGTAGAGTTGATTTTCTTCATAGAAGCTAGTATGGGGCTATGTTTTGAATTTGTGCTTGAAAGAGTGTTGATAATACAGGAATGTTTTAGTTATTTCTGAGCAGTGCTTACAGAGTCAAGGACTTTTCTGATCCTCATACCACCCCACCAGTGAGTAGGCTGGGGTTGCACAAGAAGGTGGGAGGAGACACAGCCGGGACAGCTGACCCCAATTGACCAAAAAATATTCCATACCATATGATATCATACTCAGCGTATAAAGCTGGGGGAAGAAGAAGGAAAGGGGGGACAATCAGACTTAGGGCAGTTTGTCTTCCCAAGTAACCATTATGTGTGATGGAGCCCTGCTTTCCTGGAGATGGCTGAACACCTGTGTGACAATGGGAAGTGGTGAATGAATTCCTTGTTTTGCTTTGCTTGTGCACGCATGGCTTTTGCTTTACTTATTAAACTGTCTTTATCTCAACCATGAGTTTTCTCACTTTTACCCTCTGATTCTCTCCCGACCCCACCTGGGGGGAATGAGCGAGCAGCTGTGTGGTGCTTAGTTGCCAGATGTGGGTTAAACAATGACAAACGGCTATTTTCATCCTAGGCCCTCCTTTAAATCTAGAGGGGGAGGTGACATCCCTCATTCCTCAGCCAGGGAAACATGACTTTATTGTCTTTCTGTGAATACCTGCAGATACCTCCTGAGGTGATCTACATGTTCTTGAGTTCATCCCTTTTCCACAGAGGCTTTTTTTCAGACTATCCCTCCCTCCCTCCCTCCCTTCCTTCCTTTCTTTCTTCCTTCCTTTCTCCCTTTCTCCCTTTCTCCCTTTCTCTCTCTCTTTTTCTCTTTCCCTCTTTCTTTCTTTCTTTCTTCCTTTCTATATAGATCCCTTGGAGGAGTGGCTAGATAAGAAAGCTGCCTGAATCTTTGCAGTATGTTTGAACGTAAGAAATCATTTCTGTCATATACATGTGAGGAGTAAAACAGCATATTTACAGTCCTCTACTTTTATGCAACCCTTCACCAACATAAAATCTATGTCTTAGTAAGCACTGGCTTAGATGCTTCTTTTAGAGCATTTCTTCTATGGTAATAAGATGTTTTTACAGAATCATAGAACAGAATCATAGAATTGCCTAGGTTGGAAGGGACCTTTCAGATCATCTAGTCCAACCATCAACCTAACTCTGACAAAAACCATCACTAAACCACATGTCTAAGCACTATGTCTACCCATCTTTTAAATACCTCCAGGGATGGTGCCTCAACCACTTTCTTGGGCAGCCTCTTCCAATGCCTGACAACCCTTTCAGTGAAGACGTTTTTCCTAATATCCAATCCAAACCTCCCCTAGCATAACTTGAGGCCATTTCCTCTCATCCTATTGCTTATTACTTGGGAGAACAAACCAACCCCCACCTCTCTACAGCCTCCTTTCAGGTAGTTGTAGAGAGCAATAAGGTCTCCACTCAGCCTCCTTTTCTCCAGGCTAAACAATCCCAGCTCCCTCAGCCTCTCCTCATAAGACTTATTCTCCAGACCCCTCAGCATGCCCTTCTCTGGACATCCTCCAGCACCTCAATGTCTTTTTTGTAGGGAGGGGCCCAAAACTGGACACAGTACTCAAGGCGTAGCCTCACCAGTGCTGAGTACAGGGGGACGATCACTTCTCTAGTCCTACTCACCACACTATTCCAGATACAGGCCAGGATGCTCTTGGCCTTCTTGGTCACCTGGGCACCCTGCTGGCTCTTATTCAGCCAGCAGTCAACCAACACCCCCAGGTCCTTTTCCACCAGGCAGCTCTCCAGCCACTCTTCCCCAAACCTGTAGCGCTGCATGGGGTTGTTGTGACCCAAGTGCAGGACCCAGCACTTGGCTTTGTTGAACCTCATACCATTGACCTTGGCCCATCGATCCAGTCTGTCCAGATCCCTTGGCAACGCCTTTCTACCCTAGCATTACAACAACATTGTGTATTTTGATAAAGCATTTACATGTGTCATTTGCTAAACTAGGAAACATGCTATATAGACTTGTTTTGATGTCCAGTACAGGAATAAGAATAAAGAAGAAAGAAATTGATGACAATTATGTGGGCTCCTGTTTGATGAGATAACTTGGTCCATTATTAGCAAAAAGACCGAGTGGAATTAAGACACATTTCATTTAAGTAACTTGGGAAGAGAAAATGTAGAAGTATAAATTATAGTTATTGATTTTAAAGTTAATAAGTGAATTATTGCACATTATGTGAAACATTTGAGCTGAATTTTTGCAGCACAGCATACCAAGAAAACTAGTTAATGAATTTAAGACTCACTTTTATAAATTTCTGAATATGTGTAGTAACACATATCCTAAAATTAATTACAATGATCAAATTGCTCAGCCAAACTCACTGTAAAAGTTCCAATTTAGGTAACTTCAAAATCCAGCCATCATAGTGGAGAATAAATAAATATAGTTTGAGCTCTTGAGAGACATTCCTGAAAGAATATTGCAAGCTCATTGAATAATCCTGAAACACTACGGTGATTTCACATTTTACAGAAATTTGAGAAAAAAAAAATCCTAAGAGAAGAAAGAATTACTTACTGTTATCTTATGTTCTCTGAACACACTACCTAATATACAATGTGGTTCTCTGGGGGTGACTTTTTCTTATTTGTGGGAGACTAAAATGATCCTGCAATTTTTTAGCCACAGTTCTTTACGAGGGGGGAAAAAAGCAATTGTTGAGTCCAGCTCCCAACCACACCCACCCATTCTCTCTTAATTTGATATTGTCCATGGAAACTGTACTTAAAGTAATGATGCAGAATAGTAGGTGAAGGAGGCAGAGCCAAGACATCTTCAGTAACAGTTATTTCTCGAGTATAGTCAGAGGACAAAAATAAAAAAGTTTTAAGTAACTCATTTTTATACTTAACAACATTTCTTCCAACGAGCTTCACTTTTTACAACCAGGTTGAAAATCCCCTGAGGAGACAGGTTGAATGAAGTATATATTTAGTTGAACATAGACTGAAGCACTTGCTTTCCCAGTATTTCCCATTGGTACTGCAAGGACAGAGGAGGAGGAATACATGAGGCATGAGGCTATTTCATGCAGAAATCCAAGAGATTGCAGGGAATGCCATGGAGGTTAGAGATTTGAAAAATGAGAGAAACTCAGCATCAACCAACTGTGTAGATTTTACCTGTTTCAGATCAAACTATCTCAAGGTATTATTTATGAAATCAAACATTCTGCTTGGCATAACAGAATTATATGAATGATAGTTATTTGCTGGTTTAGCTGCCAGAGATACCTAGGCTCACGTACTTAAGATAGTTTTGACAGTTACAGTAAGGACAGTGAAAGAGGGTGATTTTTTTTTTCAATAATATATCGTATGTTTCCAATTAAGTCTCAAGATAACTTAAATTTATTAATGTCATTAAAAAGTGAGAGGTCTGTAATGCCTGTGGCGCAAAGCTCTCCTAATCAATACAAAGGTTATGATGACAATAAAAGGTATAAGCTTACAGACCGCAAGAACTGGTGGGGCAAGGTGGTCTCTCCATGAGTTTCTGTTAGCACAAAATCTTAGTTTGAGGGTCACCAGGCTCCTGGATGGAGGAGTACAAGTTTTGAAAGGCCCTTCTGAAATTGTTTTGGAAGGAACAAACACAGAAGAAATGAGCATTGTGCAGTATGTCATAAAGAAATGGCTAAAACGCTAGATAACATAATCTGAACCTTAGAGAGGGACTGTGACAGGAATCTGCAGGAGAAAGAGGAAATGAAGGATAGTTACAACCAGCAAAATTTCCTGAAGCAAAGGCATTTTACCCATGACAGTATGTATCACAGCACATAGAATTTATCACCATCATGATAGTCCACAGGTGATAAAAAAAAATAATTCCTATGCAAGGAAAATAATACATTTATTTCATAAATTTGAAGATAAAGAGTGCGCAAGTCTCAGTCAGGCATGTAAAGTTTGTTATAAAGAGACCTACGGGTTCCAGTTTGTCAGTGGTGCAGAAGACACAACATAGCTAATAACAGCAACCCTAATACAAGATTTGGCATTTTTTTCATAAGCTTCATAAGGTTAATTATACATAAAAAAGGAATTTTATGGGAATTTTTACTAGCCTGAAAGGTAATAACTATTATTGACACAATCATTTTCCAATTTCATTTTACAGAAAGTCCAAAATTAATTCTAAAAGATGGAAGAATCCTGCCTATTTACAGTAAAGAACAAAGATGGTGTTAGGCAGAGAAAACATGCAGAATGTGACTTCTCTTAAGCTGAAACAGCAAGCTACAAAAAGAAGTATGCTATAGGCATCTATTACCATTTCTATTTCTCCCATTGAACTCTTTATCAAAATGTTCACCGTTTCTTCTTTCTGCCCTGAAGGTATCTTCTCCTCCATTTCTCTCATAATAGAAAATATAAATATTAAGAAATGCCAGGCAAGCTTTAAATTCTGATTCTTTAAAATATTCTTTAAAATCTTATGTTGTAGCAAATCTATACTTGATGCATGCTCCTGCTAAGGTTATTCACGAATTACTGTGATTAGTCTTTTTTTTTTTTTTAAACTCTTGTTTTCTACCTCTTGTTTTCTTATGTTTTGCAAATATATTTAAACAAGATAACTTCCACATACAGTTTTAACTGTAACTAGTACAGAGTCTGCTATTGTGTTTTAGGGTGTTTTTTGCTATAAGAAACTGTCATTGCAAATATTACATATTATGCAAAGAAAGGGTTAAGAACTATTTTCTATGATTTATTCAAAAAAATCCACAGCTTCTATGCCATTTTCCCAGTCTATTACAAGACCAATGTTCAAAACCCTTATTAAGTTCTAATACAAGCTAAAAATCAGGAGCAATACATATTTTCTTGACATTCTCTGACTCTCTTCCTTGCTCCCTTCACGTCCTCATCCTCCCATCAAATTTAAGAAACACATAAAAGGACCAAGTTATTAATTAAATAGAAAGGGATTCAAATGCAAGTTTCTGCATCTTCAAACTGTATTTGTATTGCAGGAATTTCTATAAAATGAGAATTTTAACCAACATTGCCGGAAACATAGTTAAGCCTCAAACTGACTGAAAACTGGATTATTATGTTTCAACATTCTCATTTCTCTCCGCTTTACTCTATTCTTACTTTAAATTTAAATATTTTTGTTAAATTCACATTAGTATATGTTTTAATGTTTTGGTTTGGTTTTGTTGGCTTTTTTTTTTCCTAGATCTCTGAATGCTTGAATACCCTCTTCATAGAAATACAGAAATTTCATGCTAAAATCATTGTACTCTGATCTTCTTAGAATCATAGGAATTAGAATAAGAAAAGACTCATTGGGATAAATTTGAATTCCACTGTTAGTAAAGTCCAGATCAGCTTAAAACCGCACACATTTGCTTCTACCTTCCAGACTAAATATCCCATTCAAATATATTTCACAAAAAACGTGGAAAATGCATGAAGACCAGTTTGTTCCTGGGTGCATGTGGCAGAGACATTTCGGGACATAACTCTTAAAGAACTGACGAGAGAAGGGAAGGCATGAAACTGTGCAGGTCAATATCCTTCAACATGAGACTGTTTGCACTGTTCTCCTGTACAGTCAGAAAGAACTGAATGTCCTTAAAGTTAAAAGCCCTTCTGAAATTCTTTCTGGTGTAGCCTATGTCTGCTGTACTCTCAGGAGCATGACTGTGCCAAAAGGCCTTAACATAACCTAGGCTGTTCACCTTAGTCAATATTTAGTCAAGCTGTACACAGTTACCTCGTTTAATCTTCACTCATAAAGCAGTCTGGTTATTTTTTGCTACTTATATGTAACTTCCTTCAAATTTGTCAATATTTTTTTAGTAATCACGGAATCACGGAATCTTCAGAGTTGGAAGGGACCTCTAGAGATCATCTAGTCCAACTCCCCTGCTAGAGCAGGATTGCCTAGAGCACATTACTCAGGACTGCATCCAGGCAGGTCTTGAAAATCTCCAGAGAAGGGGACTCCACAACCTCCCTGGGCAGCCTGTTCCAGTGCTCTGTCACCCTCACTGTAAAGAAGTTTTTCCATGTATTCAAACGGAACTTCCTATGTTCTAGCTTGTGCCCATTGCCCCTTGTCCTGTCGCTGGGAACCATTGAAAAGAGCCTGGCTCCGTCCTCCTTAAACCCACCCTTTAGATACTTGTAAACATTAATCAGGTCCCCCCTCAACCTTCTCTTCTCCAGGCTAAAGAGTCCCAGCTCTTTCAGCCTTTCCTCATAAGGGAGGTGCTCCAGTCCCATAATCATCTTGGTTGCCCTACGCTGGACTCGCTCCAGTAGTTCCCTGTCCCTCTTGAACTGGGGAGCCCAAAACTGGACACAGTACTCCAGTTGTGGCCTCACCAGTGCAGAGTAGAGGGGAAGAATGACCTCCCTCGACCTACTGGCCACAGTCTTCCCTATGCAGCCCAGGATGCCATTGGCCTTCTTGGCGACAAGGGCACACTGCCGGCTCATGGATAATTTGCTGTCTACCAGGACCCCCAGGTCCTTCTCCTCAGAGCTGCTTCCCAGCATGTCCGCCCCTAACATATATGTCCGCCTCCATAACCCTGAGGTCCCAGCTGACTGGAGGTTAGCAAATGTGACACCCATCCACAAGAAGGGCCGGAAGGAGGATCCGGGGAACTACAGGCCAGTCAGTCTGACCTCGGTGCCTGGGAAGGTCATGGAACAGATCCTCCTCAGTGCCATTACACGGCACATGCAGGAGAACAGGGTGATCAGGCCCAGTCAGCATGGGTTTGTGAAGGGCAGGTCATGCCTATCAAACCTAATATCCTTCTATGATAAGGTGACCCACTTAGTGGATGAGGGAAAAGCTGTGGATGTTATCTACTTGGATTTTTGCAAAGCTTTTGACACTGTTTCCCACAGCATTCTCCTGGAGAAACTGGCTGCTCATGGCCTGGACAGGTGTACTCTTCGCTGGGTAAAAAACTGGCTGGATGGCCGTGCCCAGAGAGTGGTGGTAAATGGAGTTAAATCCAGTTGGTGTCCGGTCACAAGTGGTGTCCCCCAGGGCTCGGTGCTGGGGCCGGTTCTCTTTAATATCTTTATCAATGATCTGGATGAAGGGATTGAATGCACCCTCAGTAAGTTCGCAGATGACACTAAACTGGGCGGGCGTGTTGATCTGCTTGAGGGTAGGTTGGCTCTGCAGAGGGATCTGGACAGGCTGGACCGATGGGCTGAGACCAATGGTATGAGGTTCAACAAGGCCAAGTACCAGGTCCTGCACTTGAGTCACAACAACCCCATGCAGCGCTACAGGATTGGGGCAGAGTGGCTCGAAAGCAGCCCGGCAGAAAAGGACTTGGGAGTGTTGCTTGACAGCCGGCTGAATATGAGCCAGCAGTGTGCCCAGGTGGCCAAGAAGGCCAACAGCATCCTAGCCTGTATCAGGAATAGTGTGGTGAGCCAGACTAGGGAAGTGATCATCCCCCTGCACTCGGCACTGGTGAGGCCCCACCTCGAGTACTGCGTTCAGTTTTGGGCCCCTCGCTACAAGAGGGACATTGAGGTGTTGGAGCGTGTCCAGAGAAGGGCTACAAAGCTGGTGAGGGGCCTGGAGGACAAACCTTATGAAGAACGACTGAGGGAGCTGGGGTTGTTTAGCCTGGAGAAGAGGAGGCTGAGGGGAGACCTTATCACCCTCTACAACTACCTGAAAGGAGGTTGTAGAGAGATGGGGGCTGACCTCTTCTCCCTGGTGACAAGTGATAGGACGAGGGGAAACGGGTTCAAGTTACGTCAGGGGAGGTTTAGATTAGATATTAGGAGACATTTTTTCACTGAGAGGGTTATTAAACATTGGAATAGGCTGCCCAGGGAGGTGGTGGATTCACCATCTCTGGAGGTGTTTAAAAAAAGGGTAGATGGGGCACTTTGGGACATGGTTTAGAAGTGGCTCTTGTCAGGGTAGGCTAAAGGTTGGACTCGATGATCTTAAAGGTCCCTTCCAACCTCAACAATTCTATGATTCTATGATTCTATGATTCTATATACTGGTGTTTGGCATTCTTCCTTCCCAGGTGCAGGACCCTACACTTGCTTTTGTTGAACCTCATTAGGTTCTTCTCTGCCCAGCTCTCCAGCCTGTCCAGGTCACGCTGGATGGCAGCACGGCCCTCTGGAGTGTCGGCCACCCCTCCCAGCTTGGTATCATCAGCAAACTTGCTGAGGATACACTCTGTCCCCTCATCTAGGTCATTAATGAATATATTGAACAAAATTGGTCCAAGTATTGACCCCTGAGGGACACCACTCGTTACAGGCCTCCAACTGGACTCTGTGCCACTGATCACAACCCTCTGAGTTCTGTCACTCAGCCAGCTCTCGATCCACCTCACTGTCACCTCGTCTAGCCCATACTTCCTCAGCTTCCTAATGAGGATGTTATGGGAGACAGTGTCAAAAGCCTTGCTAAGGTCAAGGTAGATGACTTCTACGGCTCTCCCCTCATCCAGCCAACCCGTTATAACATCATAGAAAGCTATCAGATTGGTCAGGCATGATTTGCCCTTGGTAAATCCATGCTGACCACTTCCAATAACTTCCTGTTCCTCTATGTGTTTGGAGACAACATCCAGAATGAGTCGCTCCATTACCTTCCCAGGGACAGAGGTGAGACTAACCGGCCTGTAGTTCTCTGGGTCCTCCTTCTTGCCTTTTTTGAAGATTGGAGTGATGTCAGCTTTCCTCCAGTCCTCAGGCACCTCTCCTGTTCCCCATGACCTTGCAAAGACAATGGAGAGTGGTCTAGCGATAACATCTGCCAGCTCTCTCAGCACTCACGGGTGCATCCCATCAGGGCCCATGGATTTATGAATGTCCAGCTTGGCCAAGTGGTCTCTGACCCGGTCCTCCTCAACTAAGGGAAAATCTTCCTCTCTCCAGACCTTCCCCCTTGCCTCCAGGGTATGGGATGTGTGAGGGACGGCTTTATCAGTGAAGACCGAAGAAAATAAGGCATTCAGTAACTCTGCCTTCTCTGTGTCTTCCGCCACTAGGGCACCCGTCTCATTCATCAGTGGACCTATATTTTCCCTAGTTTTCCTTTTTCTGTTGATATGCTGGAAAAATCTCTTCTTGTTGTCTTTAACTGCAGTGGCCAAGCTGAGTTCTGATTTAGCTTTGGCCCTTCTAATCTTCCCCCTGCATAGCTTTGTTATATCTTGATAATCCTCATAAGTTGCTAAGCCCCTTTTCCAGAGAATGTAAGCCTTCCTTTTTTTCCTGAGGTCCAGCCAAAGCTCTCTATTTAGCCAGGCTGGCCTTCTTCCCCGTCGGCTCGTCTTTCGGGACATGGGGATGGCCTTCTCCTGTGCTTCTAAGAGCACCTGCTTGAAGTATGACCAGCTTTCCTGGGCACCTTGGCTCTTCAAAACTGCCTCCCAAGGGACACTCTCAACCATGCTCCTAAACAGGCTAAAGTCTGCCCTTCGGAAATCCAAGGTGGCAGTTTTGCTGGCTCCCCGCCTCCCTTCACCAAGAATTGAAAACTCTATCATTTCATGGTCACTCTGCCCAAGACTACCTCCAACCTTTACATCCCCCACAAGACCTTCTCTGTTAACAAACAGTAGGTCCAGTAGGGCACTTCCCCTAGTAGGTTCCTTCACCAACTGTGTTAGGAAGTTGTCTTCCACACACTCCAGGAACCTCCGGGACTGTTCCCTCTCTGCTGTGTAGTATTCCCAGCGGACATCCGGGAAGTTGAAATCCCCCACAAGAACAAGGGCAGATGATCGCGAGACCTCTGCCAGCCGCTTAAAGAATACTTCATCGGCTTCTACATCCTGATTAGGGGGTCTATAACAAACTCCCATCATGATATCTGCCTTGTTGGCCTTCCCCTTGATTTTTATCCATACACACTCAACACTGTCATTCACACTGTTGAGTTCTAGACATTCAAAACCGCCCCTAACATAGAGGTCCACCCCACCACCTCTCTTCCCTTGCCTATCTCTTCTGAAAAGCTGGTAGCCATCAATTACAGCACTCCACTTGTGTGTGTCTTCCCACCACATTTCCGTGATGGCAACCACATCATAGTTTCCCTGCTGCACGATGGCCTCCAGCTCGTCCTGCTTATTCCCCATGCTGCGTGCATTAGTGTAGATGCACTTCAGTTGGGTTAATTGTCCTGCCACTTTCTTGGGGGGACAGGCCCTGATTTGCACCTGATCATTCTTGGACACTACTGTAGTTACCAAATTATCACTACTCCTTGTGTCTATGCTGCCACACAATTCACTATCCCCCACCATCGCTGAGACAGGCTGCAAGACCTTGCTATCACTTTTACCCATGAGCACTGCTATGTTGCTCCCAGGCACCACTTTTGTGATCCTGGTTTCGTCCCCATCCCCCATCAAACCTAGTTTAAAGCCTTATGGATAAGCCCTGCTAATTCTTGTCCCAGTCTCTTTCTTCCCCTTCGGGTTAGGCTTCCCCTGCCTGATGCCAGCATGCCTGGTTTCCTGTAGATCAGCCCATGTTCAAAAAAGCCAAAGTCCTGCCAGACGCACCAGTTGCGGAGCCAGGAGTTAATTTGCTGGCTCCTCCTATTTATCCCCTCGTCTACCCCTGCAAATGGTGGGATAGAGGAGAACACTATTTGTGCTCCCGATCCCTTAACCAGCCGTCCCAGGGCCCTAAAGTCATTCTTCATTGCCCTCAGACTTCTGGTACCTACTTTGTCACTGCCTACCTGAAATATCAGTAGCGGATAGTAATCTGATGACTGAACCAGGGAAGGGAGTTTCCTCCGTATGTCCTTAATTCTGGCCCCAGGGAGGCAGCTGACTTCCCTGTGGGATGGGTCCGGTCTACAGATAGGACCCTCTGTTCCTCTCAGAAGGGAGTCACCTACTACAATAACCCTTCTTTCTTTCTTTGTTGAGGACATCCTGAGGCATGGGGGTGAGTGACGAGCACTGGGCATTTCACTAGATGGATCAGCTTCTCCATCCTCAATCGCCTGGTCCTCAATTTCCAGAGCCTCATACCTATTACGTAAGGGCAGTTGGGACGGTGAGGGGGGCCGTGAGAGGTTTCGCTTACCTCTCCGAGGAGGGATCTGACTCCACTCCCCCTTATCCCTTGAGTCCTCTCCTTCTGCCTGGTGACAGGAGGGAAGTGGGTCATCCACTTCTGATAGAGCCTCTTCCTGCTGCCTTTGCCTCAGGGTATGGCTCCACCAATCTATTTTGTTTTCACAGTTCCTAATACTTCTTAACCTTTCTACCTCTTCCTTCAGTTCAACCACCTTCCTGAGCAGATCATTTACTTGATCGCACCGTATGCACACAGTGTCTCTGGAACCCTGTGGGAGCAGTGCCAGACTCAGGCATTCATTACAGCCCGAGACCTGCACAGCCACATGCTTGCAAAGGAGCTCAGTCTGAGTTCCCACGTTCTTCCTCACAGAAGCTTTTGACTGTTTTGCGGCCATGTTCTTTTCTCGTGCTGGGAGATGGAGGATCTCTGCTGTTCGCTTCCCTCGCGCCCTGAGCCGGTGCCCTTGCACGCCGATGTTCCTCTGCTTGTGGTTGCCCAGCTTCTGCTTACCTTAGACTCAAGGCTTCCAGTGACCCACCGTACGAAATGCTGCTCCTTGTTCGTTCGCTCACACTGCGGTGCCGCCCTGGGTGACCACGTAGGCTACCCGCGTGCTGGGTGCACAGCGGCCGGCCGCTGCGCTCCGGGACCACCCGTTTAGAGCTGCCGCGTATGATGCTGTCTCCGCCCCTGCTGCGTCAGCAGCCCGCCCCCGAGCTGCCGGTTTCGGCACGAGCTAGCCGCCTTTCCTGGCTACAAGAGCCCTCGAAAGAGCCCTCAAAAGAGCCCTTTGCCGGCCCTTTGCGATCCCCTTCCCCAGTGAGGCCTTACCTGCACTGAAGCTGGTCTCCACAGCGACTCATGTGGTAATGTGGTACCCAATATTGAATACAAGAAGTTTAAATAGCTTTCAATTAGCTTTATTATTATTATTAATAATAATAACATCATCATTATAATTATTGTTGTTGTTGTTGTTGTATTATTACTACAAACACTTTATATTACAAATATACCCGTAGGGCCAAAGTTTTCATAATAAACTTTGATTTGGCATCCACAATCAATTACAAGATGAATCAATTGTAGATACTTTTGAGACCATTAAATACTTAGCGCTGAGTTACCGTTGCCTAATTACTTGTAAATTAGTACCTAGGTGAAACCTCTTTATGAGAAAAGTCCTCTGAAATTATGCTTCAATATGTGTGGATTGCCTTCTGATTCGTATCAAATCAAATATGAGCAGAAGGACAGAGAAGAAATGAGAAAGTCACAGAAGATAGTTTTAGAGCTGCAGTACTACTGTGAAACAGAGCACTCAGGAAACATCTACAAAAGTATTTTACAAAGTCATTTTTAACACCTTTCATATTAATATGTTTAGGATGTGACAGATGTGAAATCTCTTTGACTCAAAGAGCATTTCAGTGACTTTGGAAGTCCTTGAAGGCTGTAAGAACAGCCATGAGCCTGGCATTATTTAATTTTTCTATGCATCTGCTCTACAGGCAAGCTGCAGACAGCTTCTAGGAGGGCTTGGCAACATGATGAGTCTCCCATTCATCCTCTAGCAAGCCCTTTATAAGCATTTAAGATGACTTCTGTTTGTTTAAGAAAATCATATTCTCATGACTCACCTGTGAGCTGTGTATACTTTCTGGCTAACAGCCCTTCCAAAAACGTTTCATGAAAAATTCACGAGTTGAATTTTTGGTAGGTTGGTAGAACATTAATTGGAATTGTGTGTGTATGGTTGGACTCAACGATCTCAAAGGTCCTTTCCAACCATGAAGATTCTATGATTCTATGAGATGAGTATTGCTGTTACTGCCTTTTTATTTCTAAGATTTAAGCAAGAGATTTAGCTGATCAGCTTCCTCCTCTAGGGAACAGTTGTAGTACTTTTATTGTAACAGTTTGGGAAAGTGTCACAGCACCAGCTGATAAATGGGTAAATATCAAATGTAAGGGAGAGTCCTACAGGACAATATGATATACAGCAATCCTCTGCAAGCAGTTAGCATGAAAGGTACTGCTATATAAGCACAGCAAAGACACAACAATGAAGCCTAACTCTACCTAAACTGCTGGATGCTGCAATAAATCTTGAAAATGTTTATGCAAGCATATAAGCCGACAATTCCCAAAGAAAGGTTTGTTGCAAGGCAGTGATGGTATGAACGGGATAAGTCTGTGAAAGTGAGGTATAACGGAAGATTACATTCTGAGAACAGTAGACGCAGGTAGTCTTGGTGTCACTAAGATCACCAGATAGAGGTTTCAAGATAAAGAACATTAAAACCACATGTGCATAAAATTACTGTTAGTTGGAGAATTTCTGAAATAGTTGGGTCGCAGATCCTCTAGTGTTCAGTGTTCCATCAAAATGAGAGAGAAAATTGCTTTGAACATTGTTCTATGTATGGTATGAAGGGTGCTTCTGGTTCTTTTCACAAACTGTTGTAAATCAAAAGCAACTCTATTAAAGCTGATGAAGTTAAACACTGATGAAAGGAGAACAAAAACTGTTTAATGAGAATCCACCCAAAAGTATTGAGGTTTTACAGAATCTTTACTGTATGTCAGTACCTAGAAAACATAAACAAATTTAACTGTGACAAAATCAGTGACAGGAGTGCAAGAGTTTATGGAGTACATCATACAAAAGGTCATGGCATTCCTGCCTATTGATGTACACTGCAAGTAAAATTGAAGTGAGAGCTTTCAGAACTGGCATTTTCTTGAGGTTTAATGTAAAGCTGAATCTCAGAGATGAAAAAAACACTTATCAAGATGTTCTGTTCTTCTGAATTTAAGCTGATCCCGTTCCCAATAATCCAGATCAATCAAGGTACATACTGTTCCTGGAATTACAGATGGGGATTTCAGTGAGACTTCTTCATTGGAAAAGTGTAGTTTGAACATTAGATGATCTGATATTAGCTAATCTGAAATGTAATTAGCATTTACTTGTGATCAGGTGCATATGTCAGCAGTAATGGCTCCAAGTTTGATTACTTTTCATGAAAAGTTTGATTACATGTGCCTACCTACTGTTATTTTCTAATGTGATGCATGAGGAATGCCCATAAAGGAATGTTATCCATAAGCTTACTCCTTCCTGCGCTGTATGTAGGCATAAAGAAAAACTATAGACAAAGCACACAAAGGAAGGCTGATTGCATTGACAAGGAAAGAGCAATTTAAGATATTTCAATATGTTAAAATTGTCTCATAATCAACTAACAATTTCTTAACACATTAGTTACTATTGAGAGGTTTTTTCCTCAGGATGATGATATTTGTAAAACAAAAAGGATAGTAAAAGCTCTTTTTTTCACAGGTAAGCTTGATCGGGTAAATAACAAAAATATCTGAAGATGTTTATCTTTTTTTTTTTAAATGAATACTTCAAATTTTATTCTTATTTATTCAAAAGTCAAGACAAACACTATTTAACTTGAAGCATGTGAATGCTGCGTTTGGTGTGAGTGCATGAAGTTAATCACATGCTCTATTGGATTAGATCATGAATATATATTGACTTCACTGGGTTTCCAGGAAAGGAAAGAAGTTGCAGTCAAAGCCAGGTAGTACAGTTTTATACTTGTGTATGAGTACTTTGGGGCAATGTATATAAACCTGAGTGGAAACCTGGCATATTGCACTGATGAAATGAGAAAAATAATAACACAGGGGTTAATGACACGTTCAAGAACATATACATCTCTTCTGTAGTCTTGCCAACTGCAAGCAGACCTGTAACATCACAGGATCATTAAGAAATCATTAAAATGGGGTTAACCAAATATTTATATATGAAGGTACTGAATGTCAGTGATTTTCTCTTTCTAGATCCAGTGCTATATATTAAAACAAGTTTCGTATTCCTTTACCTTTGCTCTTGGACTTTAATATCAGTCCTCAATAAACCAGTTCCATTAGTTAAGAGTAATAACTGCCTTTAAATAAGATTTGTTAGAAGGTGTTTAGGATCTTAACATTTTCTCATTTCTCATTCTTAAAAACACATGCATCTTTCTGACCCATTGCCAGGTTTATAGTGATCTCATCATAACAATACCTTTGTCTTAACTGAATCCAGACGAAAGAGCTTTCTAAAAACAACCCTACTACTGGATAAAGCTAATGTTTATAAGAAAGCTGATGTTTGTATGAAAATGAAAATACAGGATTTTCTTCACATACTTGCTCACTGTCTTGCCACATTTTGAAATTTCTCAAGCAATTTTAAAGGCAATTTTTATAGTATAAATCATCTCCTGTGCCTGCAGTTAAAAAGAAATATGTAGCTCAGGATTCATATTTGCAGATTTAACAGTTGATAACATGCTAGTTGAGTTGTGGAAATTAAACTTGTAGCCTGGAAGACCTAATCCATGGTGTGGATTTAATCTTCACTTATAGAAGAGACTAAACAACAAAGAACAAGTTGGATCTAGTAATGTGGTCTGGAGAGTATTATGCTCTATCTGTACTGACTGCAATGGTGAAAACAAAATTTAAAAAATCAGTTCTATAAGATTATGCAAAAATGTTATCTCAGACACAGTGTAAATATATGCATGTTGTTCCAACAGAGGAAGAAGGAAGAATTTTTTTTTTTTCTAAACAGTTTAAATACTTTCTTTCTTTCACAATTTTGGTCTTCAAATACCATTTCTGTGGTTTTATTTTCTTGTAGAAGGAGCAGAGATACTTGTGTCTACTCCTTTGTGTCATCATGAGGGAACTGACAGACAAAAGGCCCAGCACTAAAGGCTGAAGTTATAAGGTATCTCTGCTTCACAAATAAATATATACACAAATAAAAAGAATATATATATATATGTATATGTATTTCAGTGTTCATAAGCAGGATCTCACTGATAAGTGGGACATTGTTACAGATGGCAAGAAGCTTTGCTGTGACATGAACTTCATGCTTTTGTAGCAGGATACATAAAAGATAAGAGAGTCCAGAAGATGAAGGATATTCTTGGTATGTTTAAAAAGAGAAGAGTAAACAAGAAAAAAAACATTTCTAAATTGCATTATGTTGTCATTTAATGCTTCCTTCAGACTAAAACCAAATTCAGTTTCATGTATAATAACTTGTAGCCATTGGTAAATGGTCATTGCAATGTTTCTTCACAGTCTGCACTTCTAACAGCCCTATAAAATACACTGTTGAGGTTAGAGAAGTAAAAATTCAAATACTAGATACATCACTCACCTAAGAATGCATACTCTAAGCCAAAAGAAGAAAAGTCAGAATCCCAATGATTATGACTTTCTTATGGAACAAGCACAGCACAGATAATAATAGATGCATTGGAAAAAAACATGGTGGGTATATAGAGTCTAGTTTTTTCCAGTAAATAGACATAACTGAATAGAAAGCAATAGATTTCACATAGTTTTTAGTAAGCCATCCTGTAGAATTTGTCATGAACTTCATACAAAGCTTAAATAGGTCTATAGAAAGACTATAACTCTTTATTAATTTCTGTAACTTCTAAATAGATTTCCTATAAAAGTGTACTACATTGTTGTTAAGTTGTGCCTGATTTGTCTGTAAACATGTATGGCCATTTGTGATATTGTAGTCTAGATGGAGAAATTACATGAGGTAAAAAGTGCAAAAGCATAAGAAAAAACATAAGAAACTGGATCAGCTTTTAAAACTCTATCCTTTGTTTGCTATCAGATGATTAAAAATTAGCACCTGAAATAATATGTGGACAGACTTTCCATAGTGCCTAACTTCAGCAGTCCCCCAATCAAGAGATGATACAAAATCATAGAATCGTCTCGGTTGGAAGGGACCTTTAAGATCATTGAGTCCAACCACCAACCTAACACTGCCAAAATCATCACTAAACCATGTCCCTAGATACCACATCTACCTGTCTTTTAAATACCTACAGGGATGGTGATTCCACCGCTTCCCTGGGCAGCCTGTTCCAATCTTTGATAACCCTTTTGGTGAAGAAACTTTTCCTAATATCCATTAGGATAACCTCCCCTCCACAACCACCCCTCACACAACTTGAGGCCGTTTCCTCTTGTCCTATCATTTGTTACTTGGGAGAAGGGACCAGTCCCCACCTCACTACAACCTCCATTAGGGTAGTTGTAGAAAGTGATAAGGTCTCCCCTCAGTCTCCTTTTCTTCATGCTAAACAATTCCAGTTCCCTCAGCCACTCCTTATAAGACAACTAGAAAGTTTGTAGCAGCTCTTATTGACTATTGTCTTTCAAATACAGAGCCTGGACATTCAGGAAAGAGGAATAACCAAGATAATAGGGACTGATCTGAGTGATTTCCATGTCATACCTGAAAATGAGAATTTTGGTTCTATGCGAGAACTCTTACAAAAAGTTAGTGGTCAGCTCTTAGTCTCCAGAATAGACTGAGGTTTTGTTTGAGATATGGATATTTAAGCTGTAAATGTAGTTGACGAGCCTACTACCCATATTTACTTTAACGATTATTTTTCATTTTTGTCTTGACACCCTGTCTGTTTTTTATTGTTTTTCCTATCGCCTGCTGGAAGTCTCTAAAAAAATCAGCCAGCAGAAATTTATGTTCTCTTACATAGAAAATATGTTTCAATAACAAATACATTAACTAGACACAAACCTTATATTTATAAATATTTTTTTCTGGAATCAATTCATTAATTATGCTATTATATGTCAAGAAAGATAGTGATAAAAGAGATAGAAAACAAGATAGAGAGGTTTGAACCTTTTAGATGGCTCATTCCCGAGGCTGTTCAGCACTTTCCTCATGAAGAGTGCACCATGTTTGCTTTGGTGTATTATCTATCTCTCGGACTCTCTTTAATGTTTAGTGCGGTCATTTATTTAAAGGCGCTTTTTATATTGGAATTCATATTGGAGTTTCACTTCATATGGCTGACTCATGCAGTATTGTGCCTGTTTAAAATTGTCATAGAATATTTCAGGTTCAAAGATGATATTACATGCCTCTTCTTTTGTATGCTACTCTAAGTTCCTCTTTAAAAGTCTTAGTTCACTAGTGACCAGTTTTTTAAAGATGGATTCAGTTTCTAATGACATAATTTTGCATGTGAAGTAAGTACATCTGCATTTTCCACCTTCACAAACTTATCTCTTGTTTTCCAAAAGTTATATGATAAAACATACTGATATAGTCAAATATAAAAACACAATTTATAATTGAAATTATAGAAGTGGAGGTCAGTTTGAGGGAAAAGAACAACATTAAGATATATGGTCTTAAAACGCAGAACTGAGAAATCATTTATTCAAAGACAAAACACACTGAACAGTTTAAAGAGGAAGATTATAGTCCACATTCCTCTGTCTGGGGAGGGACGAAAAGAGGTTCAATTTTGTTATTATTAGGAAAAATGATTTTTTAAATTTAATTCAAATTCTTATAGGTCTGTTCATTTACTTTAGCTCATACGTTCAGATTAAACAGCATAGCAGGCATTTCAGTCTTCTTTTTTTCAGCCTTGAAAAGCTTGAGACAGTATCTGTTAGAAGTTTTCAGAGGTTATTGAACTATTTCATAGAACCATAGAATTATAGAATAGTTTGGGTTGGAAGGGAGCTTCAAAGGTCATCTAGTCCAACCTCCCCTGCAATAGGCAGGTATATCTTCAACTAGATCAGGTTGCTCAGAGCCCCGTCCTTGAATGTTTCCAGGGATGGGGCATCTACCACCTCTCTAGGAAAACCAGTTTTAGCATCTCACCACCCTCATTGCAAAAAAAATCTTCATTACATCTAGTTCAAATCTACGCTCTTTTAGTCTAAAACCATTACCACTTGTCCTATTGCTACAGGCCCTGCTAAAAAGTCCCTCCTCATCTTTCCTATAGGTCCTCATTAAGTACTGAAAGGCCACAATAAGGTCTCCCTGGAGCTTTCTCTTCTCCATGCTGAACAACCCCAACTCTCTCAGCCTGTCTCAGCCTGCACCTCAGCCTGTAGGAGAGGTGCTCCAGCCTTCTGATCATCTGCATGGCCCTCCTCTGGACTAAGTCCACCAGGTCCATGTCCTTCTTATGTTGGGGGCTCTAGAGCTGGACGCATTACTCCAGGTGGGGTCTCATGAGAGCAGAGTGGAGGGCCAGAATCACCTCCCTCAACCTGCTGGCCGCACTTCTGATGCAGCCCAGGATGCTGTTGTCTTTCTGGGCTGTGAGTGCACATTGTCAGCTCACGTGCAGCTTTTCATCTACCAGTACCCCCAAGTCCTTCTTTGCAGGACTGCTCTCAATCCCTTCATCCTCCAGCCTGTATTGATACTGGGGGTTGCACCAACCTGGGTGTGGGACCCTGTACTTGGCCTTATTAAACCTCATGAGATTCACATGGGCCCACTTCTCAAACTTGTCCAGGTCCCTCTGGATGGAATCCCTCTCCTCAGATGTGTCAACTACACCACTTAGCTTGATGAGGGTGCACTTGATCCCACTCTTTATGTCATTGATGTAGATATAAAACAGTACTGGTCCCAACTCAGACCCCACTTGTCACTGATCTCCACCTGGAAATTGAATTACAACAGTTGAGTCTATTGCCTTTTTTTTTTATTTAGCTAGCTATTGGGATTTTTTAATTAGAAGAATAAAGAGTTTATGTGTTGGCAGTAACTTGAGCTAAAAAGAATCTCAGATCCTTGGGATTTGTTATGACACTGCGATTCTACTTGGGGCTGCTATTGATTTAAATATTTCTGTACACATGGTCTGTTGTGTCTGGTCCCATGATTCCTAAGGAAATGTAATGTTGTAAACATTGCATCTTCTTCTGTAAACATCTTTCTTTTGTTCTCTGTATTTAATTTATTCTGAAGAATCTGCTGATTATTCCATTACTCACTCACTGATCATTTCGCTCACTTTTACTCAATAGCGAATCAGTTTTAACAACCACAAGACAAAGCAAGTAAGCCAGGGAGATGAGAAATAAGAGAAGATGAGGCGGTTTGTGGGAATAAGTGTCTTCACTTGAAGTGATGCCTGAAATTGGGCATTCACCCACCTCTCCAAACTCTGAGACAGAGCACCAGTTCTTCCGACTTATGGACCAGGCATCATGTCAGAAACCATGTACACTTCCTTGTGTCCATACATTCCTTCATCCTTCCCTTCACTTCCCTTTCTCCCTGCTGTGACCCTCTTTTCTTCCCTTCCCTTGAACCAGAATCCCTCTCCACTTCAGAAAATCTTATCTATGCTGCTGAGAAAGGTATTAGCTAACTACTATAAACTACTACGACACCAACCATACCTATCACAATGCCAAACTTGCACATTTTGGAAGTTACCCCTTCAAGTAATTTCCTTCTTTATGGAGTAATTTTTCATATTTTTTTTTCTTCCTATTTATGCTGCTTCTCTTCTTTTCTAGAAATATTTCCATCAAACCTACCTTATTTATATAATCTCACTTAAAGTAGGAAGCACCTTTTATATAATTCTACAATCACTCTGCAATTGTCTTATTTGTCTCATATGATTTAAGACATCTGTCATGCTGTACTATATTATCCTTATTTCCATGGTTTCCTTTTCTGAGTCTTGATAATCATGATCTATCCCTCTATCAACCTCTTATAAATGGTTAGCAGAAGCATTACGAAATTACCCATGGATATGTTTGTATTGTGGTTCCCCTACATACTTCTGACACACTTTAGTAGCATTTACAGTAGTATCAGCCAACCATTGTCCAAACTAGTCATCCAGAAGTATGCCTACTTTCCTAATTAATAAATCAAAAATTAGACAGAAATTCCTTCCGTCTAGGTTAGCAATAACACTTCAAATGCTGCTTTGAACCCTAAAGCTAAGGTGTTTCCCAGAATGGGGACAATATATTGAGCCGTATCCCTGCCACCACAGGCAGGAGTCTATGTTGTTCTTTCCACAGTCAGATAGCTGTCTCTCTCTAAGGCCTGCCATTTCTTTTGTTTCTTCCTTCAGACTCTCTAGACTTCTTTTTTGGGTTGTATTACTCTTTCAGATCACTCTCCCTAACATAAGGTTGCTTCTTTTTCCGGAGAAACAGAATACGTCCATGAGATATTGTGACTTCAAAATTGGTTTTGTAATAATAATATTTTATTGTATAGAATAATAGTCTTATAAACACAGTCACTTGAGGATCAAGTATAGTCCATATCAGTACAAAATAAAAGCACTCTGCTCCCCTTCTTCTGCCTGAAACATACAGTTTGGGTAGCAGGAGGCAGGCTGCCACATACAATGTAGACAGATGAATGATTGACAGTGCTCAGAACCCACAGCATATTTTTAAGTCGATCACCTCAAAGACTAGAGCAAAGCAATGCGTTTCCTCTTTTTTTTTTTTTTTTTTCTTACAGTCCACTCCCACAGGGTATTTTGGAGGTAGCAGTAGAGGCTTTCAGTAAAATCAACCAACAGGGATTTCTGTTCAGACTGTGGCTGCTTATAAACTTCTCTGAATACTAAAGCAGTTAGCATGGTTTGGATAGAAAATTAGAATAGAGAGCAAAGGAACACCAGCTGCTAACTGAGAAAAGTGCAAGAAACTGGAACTGGCACTTAATTATCTTTGAGACCTCCACTACTCTGTCAAATCTAGCTAAAATCAATAGATTCAAAAGCTACAGGAACGGGGAAGAGTCATACACATGCACAGACAAATGCACACACAGACCTTGCTCCCATAGCGAACATTGCTACAAAGCCAATTTGGCTTATGTGTGTAAGGGATGTTCCATGCTGCTCAAAGGGACAGCACACACAGTGATGAGTGGCCGCATCTGTGTGAAGCAGTAAGGACCTTCACTAGGGCTGCATTAAGGCACACCTCATTTGTAGTCTGGACACTGCACGGCTGCTTTGCAGTGCTTTCAGAAGCGCACACAATCACAAAGAAGTTAAAGGAAACAAAGTCAAAGGTTATTCCATCCTAATGTTGCCCTGTTTATTGGACTACTCAGGAGGAAATATGGCTCCATATGGCCCACCTATTTCCCCAGTGCTCTGTAGCCTGGGACAGATGGACAATACTGATCTCTACTTGAACCAAAGGTAAACGCTGTCAGCTAGTTCTCTGTGGTGCCTCAAAGAATGGCATCTCAGCAGGTTAAGTTTTGCCTTGGATAGACCTTAAAACTGCAAAAAACTCAACCCCAAGATATTGGTGGACTGGATGAAATTCAGGAAAAAAGCAGACAGAAATAATTTGGAAGGACTGAACAGTGTAAATTTCATGTATAAGGCAATGTAGTTACAAGGGCGATAAAAGGAGGAAGACAGATGGAAACAGTCTTTGTTTAACAGTTCACCAAATGCCTGATCAAGAACTGGACTTATATTTTCAGACTTCTCAAAATCATGTCTAACAGTTCAAAATCTGATGAATTACCATTCCTCTACTGAAAACCCTTTTTATTAAATCTGCATATATATGTATGTATGTATGTATGCATGCACGTATGTGTGTATATTTTGCCAGTTTAAATTGAGTCTGAGTTTAAAATAATCCTTTCAATTTTATCTCTAACTTCATGCATAAAGGATTAGGTTGACCTGGGTCTAGATCTTCAGAGAATTTTTCAACGCATACCAAGGTAAAAGTACTATTTTCTCCATCTTGGTGTATTCTTCTCTCACTCTTTCTCGTGTTAAAAAGATTTCCCTTTCTGAATGTTTCCTCCCTGACATTTAAGACATGAATCAACTCATAAGCATCTCTAACTAGCCCCAGCAGTGATGAAGATAACAGTGATGTCACTCTTTCATGCTTATCCCTTTGTCCATTTTCCTGCACACTGGAATATGGTTTCTAGAGCATGTCAACAGACAGTTGAAAAAGTACCTGAGGTCTCCTATTCAAAACAAGACTATACTATGGGTGATGAGCTACTAATGTCCATTTTAACGGTTCATCCAGTAGCCAAGCAATTGATCACTTCAAACTATTTATTTTGAATCACCATGACTCCTGACTGCATTTTTTTAAAGGAAGGCTCTTTTGTGAGCTGACTCAAGGATGGACGGGCCAATTTGTCTAACTACTCATCCATGGGAAAAATCCTGAGATGAGAAATAAAGTATGTAATACGGCAAAGGAAGCAGAATCTTCAATCTGAGAAAGACACCGAGCATATTTCAAAGGGATCTTCAATAAAAATTGATGAATGTAGATTTTATTTCGATTTTTCTGAAAGTGTTTCCTGCTGTTTAAAATTAAAGGATTTTTTTCCCCTGAATTCATTCTACTGTGCTTTGCTTTCACCATGAGAGATGCCATAAGCTAGGTGTGGAAGGGTGCAGAGTGGAGATAAACATTCCTAGAAGTAAGAAATTACTCAAGAGACAGCAAAGGAGGACTAGAACTGTTTTAGCGGATCGGCAATTGGGTACTTCTGCGAAGGCAGAAGACAGAAACAGAGTCATCCTAAATCTTGCCCCGATACAGGTCTCCAGGTGATATCAAAACCTCTATGATTGCAACTCTGTAAATCATTTGGGTAAATGATTCTTGCCAAGACAATGGGATAGAAGGAACAACCGGACCTAAAACCAGGTAGCAGAAACTTCAGTGGGCTGATTGCCCAAGAAACTTGGCTATACCACATGAAATGTGCCCTTAAGGTGAACTTGACTAATTATAATACGAAAACCACTCCTCTAGAAGTTAGGATACCCACCTCCACTTGAAGACCCTCACCCACTGAGCCTGCACAGTAAAATTAAGAGACACTGTACCTTTAATTGAAGACAAGGACCTTTTACACCAATCAGCTTCAAGATAAGGAATTATGAGCACCAGTAAAAAGTTGATAAACAATGAATACGTTAATTATGCTAATTTACAGTGGATGACTCTTTCAATGCCAAGTATAATAGCTTTGCAGAGTTACCGCCTGGCACACTTTTCTGCGCAGAACTGCTAACAAATAGCCAATACCATGACTCTAAGTGTTATTGGCTTGCACACCAGGTAAATGAACCTACGAGTTTTGGGACAAAACAGAAATATTGATATACAAGTCATGGATCCAATATAAACTTCCTGGTGATTCTTCGCCAAAGCCAAGTGATCTGTAGTTGTAAGTATCATACTTTTATGGTTATTTTATACATACCTATAGAGTAATGTATATAATGGATAAATATTTCTTTATCCATAACTCTGGGTTCCTGTGGTCCTTGATGTTCGTTATTTATTTATTTATTTACTTATTTATTTTTCTGATGGAAAATCTATTTATCTACTAGAGGAAACATTTTTAATACATACACTGGAATAAACAGCACAGTGTGATGGTTGTGAAAATGTGATTATCAACTTATTTTCTTCATACAAAATAAAATGATATTGTGCGCTGTAATAATAAACAATCAATGTTAAACTAAATACCCATTAATGTGTGCTTATAAAATGTATGGATGTGTGCCTCTGAGAGTTACAAGACAGTTACTTAAAACACAGTGTTACTGTGTTAGTTGCTCAGTTTTGAGCTGGCCTGTCATGGGTTAGACTTCACTAACAGCCAAACTCCCCCATCAGCTGCTCACTCACTCCACACACCCACAGTGGGACAGGGGGGCAAAACAGGAAGAACGATAAAGTTCATGGGTCAAGATAAAGACAAGGTAATTGCTTACCAGTTACTGATGTGAGCAAAAAAGTCTTGACTCGGGAAAAAATAACTTAATGTATTATCAGTTAAAAAAAAAGCAAAACCAAAACCAACATAATGACTAATTCAGGTAGTTGGAAACAAAAAAGACAAATATTAAAACAACACCTTTCCTCCCCCTTTCCCAGGAGCAGCTTCAGTCCTTCACACCAGACTCCTCTACCTCCATCCCGTGGGTGCAGAGGCATGGGGAATGGGGTTGTGATCAGCCCAGAACAGGTCCTCTACCACTCCTTCCTCCTCACACTTTTCACCTGCTTCTGTGTGTGTCCTCTCATGGGCTGCAGGGCAATCTCTGCTCCAGTGCCATGGAGCACCTCCTTCTCTTCCTCTTCTGACCTTGGTGTTTCCTCTGCTGTTTCTCCTTTTTTTTCTCCCTCTTCTCTGCCTGCGTGGCATATTTTGCTCTTTCTTAACTGTGTTTTTCCTGAAGCACCACCATCTTAGCTGAGGGACTCAGCTGTGCCCAGCAGTGGGTCTGTTGCAGCTGGCTGGAACCATCTGGCATGGGACAGACCCTGGCATCTCCTCACAAATGCTATCCCGTAGCCTCCCCTCTGCTGTTAAAACTTTGCCACATAAACCCATGAACTACATATAATAGTGAATAGTGTCTATGCTAGTGTGAAAAGAAATGTTTGCAAGTCTGAAACACATGAAGTGCCAGCATCTGTTCTGTGCAGTCCTCTGAAAGCAGGATTTGCAGTATACCCTCCTCCTTTTTACCAGAAAAATAAACCAAAACATGTAAAGTCATGTCTTTTTTCATTTGCTCACATCTACTTTCTCTGCTCATAAGGCACATATTGACATGGGGTTGCATAATTAAAGAGTTAAGCCTGACTTTGTGGTTTTCGGGAACTATTTGGGATTGTGTAATAGCATGGAATACTTTTTATCTTATTTTAAAAATAGGAAATTAAAAATTTTGAAACATTGATTTACTAACATAGCTGAAGAATAAGGACAGTGTAAATATTCTAATTAATTCTTTGCTTTAATAAGTGAAATATATCTGCAATAGAAAACTGCAATTCGTTTTTCAGTTGTGCTTGCATTTTTCAGTTGTTTCATCAAACAGAAATTCCTGACTAGCAAAAGTCAGGCTTTGAAATGTAAATATTTATACCCATAAATTTATACTCATTTATACTCAATGCATGTGCCTACGTATAGGTAGTACTTGATTTGTTCATTGTGTAGAATAGATCCTTGACCAAGTTGCATAATTTTTCACTTCTAAAATTTCACAGCAAAAGGGCAAGGGGAAGTAGGAGGGAGGGAGGAAGGGGAAGTGAAAGGGGAATGGGAAAGGCAAGGAAAAGCATCTCAGCTGCTTTTAGAAGCTACTTGCAATCTTCTGCAAGCACTGAGGTAATCTACATCTATCCAGAAGTACAGATATCTGTAATCCTATATTTGCCTGACAGTGATGGCTTCCTTTACACAGAAGACTTTCTGGCTGATATAAAGTTGTCAGAACATACTCCAAAACAAAACAAAAAAAGAAAGAAACCATAAATCAAACTAAAGAAGCAAACCAAAGCAAACCAAACCCGCCCAAACCAAACGTTTTTTTTCCTCTTTCACCATCAGTATGGAGGTTCACCCCCTCCCCTTTTCTTTTGTGTGAGTAAAAGCTAGTCCCTGAGAGAGAATGCTCATCTGCAGCTGGAAGGCATTAGGTGCATTCCTGAAGGACATCCTCCAACAGTTTCATTTGAAAGAAATCCAACTGCGTACTCCAACAGTTTCCCTGATATGAATTGAATCAAAATGAACGTGAACCATTGAGAAATTAATTGAAAAGCGCATTTCTGATCCAAACTAAAACACCAATGGAATTTCAGCCTGTAAAATAGTTCTACTTGCTTGCATTAAATAAAAGAAAATCATTTACTTACCATCATGCAAAATCATGTTACAGTGACTTAAATATTACAAAAAAGGCTAACAGAGAGACAAAAATGGTCTGTTTCATTACATTTAATCTAACTAAGAATTCTAACTATTTCTTTGCAAATTTTGGTTATTATTTCTAAGTGTATAAACAGTTCTTCATTGGTATTAACACTGTTCATTGGTGTTAACACTGTGAACTTCTGAAGCCCATTCATATGTGTAATGATATCTGGGATATAATCCAAAATTTCTCACCTAATTGCTGTAATTATGAAGAAAAAAAAAAAAGAATGAAGATAGAGAAGAGAGAATAATAACTCTTTTTTCCCCACTCTTTGTCTTTCTAGATTGCCAGTCTTTCAGAAGCTGACTCTTTTTAAATCTGTGAACTGTAATTAGCACAACTGAGCTCTGATCTCAGGTCTCTACTTCCATAGCATCAGCAGGAGCAAGCAAGCAAAAGACTTCCATGGTACTACTCCTACACTTAAAGTTATGGATGTACTTAAGTGCTTTGCTGATTTTGACCTAGATGAGGAGCTGGGAGGGAACTTGCTACTTGAGCCACGTACAGTAGTTGTTGAGTGTCTGTAAATTCCACCTCATTGATCAGCATATTTCAAGTAGTCGTATTATCTCACCACTTGCTAATTGATATTCACCCTCCACTGATGGAGAAAAAAGCTTTAGATGCAGTTTTGTTGTTGTTGCTGTTGTTAATTTTTACCAATTTTACCAATTATCTTCACCATATTTTAGATAGCTACATTGCAATAAATGCTGATCAACACAGACATTTGGCTGGTAAAGTCTTTTAACTGTTTCCTCCAGCAACTGAATTTTCTTAAAGTTTAATAAATTGGGTGTATATTTAAGATGGTCAGCACTCAAATACTTCACTAATAGAGTTGCACGCTTTACTGATCTTAACAGTTGAATGGTATATTTCATTTGTGTTCATTTGCATAATTTGCTGATTAAACTACATGTTTAATCTGTTGACCTTTACTCTGTACTTATCCCACATTTACAGAGATGTAATCAATGTGCAGACTTCACTGAACGCAGCTGACGTCTCAAAGTTTACTTACACCTTGGAAATTCCATTTAAAGCTATCAGCACACTGTCTCATTGCTGTTTGTTGGTGTTCCTTCTCTTCCTCCCTAAGGCGCACTGATTGGATAATCAAACTAATCCACAGAGATAATAAGGAAAAAAATATCTATACTTGCCACAGACTAGATCTAATCCTGGAGTGAAGGATGCAAAAACACTGAACCCAAAGTGGCCAAGTAAGGTTGTAAAATCAGCAAAACCAGATCCAATGAGGAAAAAGTGAACAGGCATGGGTTTTTATCTTGGGAAGGTGAAAAGAGAATAGACGATGAAAAAAGTCATGTGATGAGGGTTTTTTAGGGGCAGCTATTGATCAGACTGGCATCTGATCAAACCAATCTGGAGCAGAAAAATAAACTTACTGTTCTTACCATACCATGCATGCCTGACTCACTTCTGTGAGCATTGACTCCTGAAATGCTTTCCCTAATGCTGATGATGAGATACCTTGGAGGGGACAGGGGCTGGATGAAGCATCCTTTACAATCTATTTGCTGAGAAAGAACTAAACAGAGTTCAACTGAAAAGTGAGTCCTGGCAGAAAGCCCTGCATCATCATCATCATCATCATCACCATCATCATCATAATTTCTCTCTCTCTCTCTCTCTCATTTTGGTCTCCATCTGGGATCAAAATGCAAGAGCAAGGAAGAAATTTTTGGCAAGACCTATATCCAAACTACTCATTGTGGATCAGTCATCAGTGATGATTTTTTATAAAATAACTGTTTCATCCTCAACACACTGTTATTTTCCTATAACCAAAGATTGAAGTCTCCATTTTCAACATCAGTAAACCTAATGTCATCTCTTTTTTCTGCTACTTATCATTTATTATGTGAGGAATCACTTCTTGGTGCTGAAGGCTAGATTATTCAGAACGAAAACAGAGAATGTGGCAACTGTCTGGTATGTAAGAGCAATATGAATCACATTCTTGATACCTCTGAGGACAAGAAGTCATGTTGCAACAGATCTTCAGGGATTTTATTGATTGTATGAAGACTGAGTCATGGAGCTGGGTCCAAGACAACATTGCTGCGTTATCTTCAGAATGTCATCTGCCAACCTCATGGTCAGTACTACCCTGATTAAAGTCATATAATGAGTTGTGGTGTGGGAGTCATAAATGCTGGGGAGCTGCCTGCAGCTGGAAGGTCACAGACTACCACTAAGTGTAAGAATGAACCTTTTAACAGTTATGGTCGTCCTAATGACACTGTTGATGAGATTTATCTCTTTTAGCAGTCAGTTTGAATCACTGACACCAGGACTATTCGCTTTTTTGTTCAAGTAGAGAAATTGCTAGCATAAAATAGAAGCATACGCATCTGTCAGAGAATGAGGTGGACATGGTAAGCCATGGTAAAGGTTTCAACTTGTTCACCTGGAGAATCCACTTTGGTTTTGCACATCTATATTCCATCTGAGAATGAGGTTGTATAGAGAACACTATAAACCAGGAAGCAGATACTGTAAGCCTATCTGAATAAGGCAAGCTAGCCTGCCGTGAGTTTTTTGAGAATTTAGTAAAAGTGAACATGAAGAGCTTTGAGCGGGGAGCATACACTGTATTGGAGAAAACCTCAAGGAATTCATATCATAGCTGAAGCAACATGACCAGGGGGAAAAAGAGGTTGCTGAAACAAATTCAGTCCCAGATGGGCAGCCCAAGGCTGACCCAGTCAGTAGCAATCTGGATACCTGAGGGCTGTTAGCTCAAATCGCAATGTAACAGAAGCTACTGGAATTAAAGCTGAAGAAACAGAATCAGGAGGTGGCCTGAAAAAATAGCTGGAAGTTGCTGAAATGGAGACCCAGAGGCAGCCAAAACTGATAAAAATGGAAAATGTGCTTGAACTACTATGGAGGCAAGGCAGTGAACAAGATCCCAGGAGCCTCTACTAGCTGCAATCGCCATCTGACAAATTGCATCCACCTTTAGAAGAAGTTTCATATCTAAGTAGTTTTTTATGCCTATTGAAAGTCTGCACAATTGACATAAGGCAGCAAAAGACTGTGAAGTAGCCTTTGAACTGCCCAGGCAGGAGGGACAAAGCCTATCTGTTTTCAGCACCCTGTTCCTACATGAACTTTTTATATTACAATCTGCATACGGGAAGCTTTATTTAGCAAGTTCAGTATCACAGCAAGTTTTGTACCACCAGTAATTATGGAACTTGCAGAGGCACAAGGGAATGAGCTTTAGGAAAATATCTGTTAATTATATACTTTGATACTATAAAAGGGAGGAACCAGTGGTCAACAATACATTACTGATTTTTTCTCCTTTTAGGTAGTTCTGTACTGTGACAAAAAATGAAAGACAGAACTTTAAGGAGCTAACAAAAATTGAAGAAATAAATACAAAGCCTGCCTTACCTATAAGTATTTAGAAACTAGTTCTCAGGAACAGAAAACGGGAAAAAAATAGAAACTTCACTATGCATAAAGAAAGAGAAGAAAACTAAAAATAATCAGACACGAGCTTAGCTTTCATCCCCAAAGTCTTATAATACCCATCATTTGTGTGGATCGGCAAGGCTTCTGGAGCCATAATACCGTATGTTGGTAAGAAGTGAATCTGAACCCCAGGTTGTCCAGACAAATGCACAACAGAAACCACAGTAAATTATAAGTATGCTTAAGGTAGAGGGAGTCAGATATTTCTTATCAAAAGAGACATAATCCCAGGTGAAGAAGTAACAGTTATTGGTGTGAAAGAAACAGAAACACCAGTACTGACAGCAAGATAGCAAGAAGGTATAAAAAGCCCCCCAAAGTAAAAAACCTGAGAGTCAGCTATGCAGTGTGGCAAATTATAGTGATAACTGTGCAAATTTCATAAGCTACAGTGGCAGAAATATTCTGTGAAAACCTTAGCATTAAGGATACAGAGGAAAGCATTTCGGGAAGATATTAGAAAGGAAAAGAACTCAATGAGTTTCATCCATTTAGGGAAACAGTAAAATAGATTACGTGATAAGTGGCTGCACCTGATGCATCTCACTTCATAAAATTATTGTTACTAATCTATTTCATAATCTTTGCCTACAGTATCTGAAAGAAACTCCTCTTTGAAAACAGATGTCTGTAGAGGGACATTCACATGAGGAAAGTTGGGTTGCTAGTGGAGATCCATGAGCTGCATGTTCTAAGTACTGAGCTAAATCACATCTACCCTTCTGCAGGTTCTCTAGGGCTATAGCAAATTTATTATTAGTTTGAGAAACATTTTTACTGGTCTAATAGGCAGAGTGAGGTAAAGGACTACTGCAGACTGTGATATATTTGAGAAGAAGAAAAGGACTGTAGAGATTTGTTTCTTTTTATTAAGGAACAGTTCTCTGGAGCTGAAATGGATATACTTGATCCATTCTTAAGTGGGACCAAAGCAGGGAAATGTTCGTGTCTCTTGTTCCCTTCTCTATCTTTATATATGTCTCTCATATAACATTTACACGGATATTGTCTGTATGTGAATTGTAAAAACACACAGAAAACTGTAAATACATACTCCATTTTAAGGTGTGGTAAGTCTTAAAAAATAAGCTTTAGATCACTCTTGTAGTGCACAGCATCCCAATATAATAGAATTCCTAACCATAAAAGGGAATTTTCTCCATTAGTGGAATATTTAAGAGACGCTGTTAATATAGCCTGGCTATGTTAAATAAATTAAGAAGTCTTGTAAATTCTTTTCCTAAGAAACACCAGAAGGTCTTCTGGTAGCCTGATTTGCCTACAAAATGCTCAGAAAAGTGCAGACCATTAGACAGCCTGCGTGAATCCAGATGCCTCCCAACATATTTACGACAAAGTGATGCTCTGTTGTCATTTTATTTTCATTATAACTAAGAAAATTCACTCAACTTATCTAAAACCCCTGGCGTAGTATTCCATATTATGAAAAAAAAAAAAAAAATCCCAGGGTTTAGGTTTAGGTATTTTTAGTTTGGTTCCTCAAACTGAGTATCAAAATATTGCAGTCAGTTTAATTAACATAGAACACAGTGTGACTACCAATTTTATTGAAAATCAAGGATCCAACTGGATCATCAAAGTGTGCAGCTGGTTCCGTAAAATATCTAATTGGAACATCAGCCTACAAACTGTAATACATAGGCTACAGTTGTACATTTTGAGGCACTAAAATCTGCAGCTGAATCAATAAAATATTGTTTAAAAGGGGGTTGGGGGGTGGGGGGTTGGGATATGAGGAAAAAAAAAAAACAAACCAATGAAAATGTGTAAGTGAATCAGGAAGATGTTAAATGTGAACAGTAAAAAAGGTCAGGCATTATGTAAACACTGTAAGTACTATAGTGTAAGTTGTGCAACAAAATACCTGAAAGCAAAACTAACAACATTTACAAAATAGTGTTTCAGAACGCTATGCCAAGCAAAAAATAGCCTAGCAGGAATTTAGCTTTGAATGCCTTTTCTTTGCTGAATATCTATGAAGTGTGGCTGCAATGATGCTTTTTGGCTATTGCTAACAAAAATCACAAAGAGGAGATAAAGAAAAGGACGACTCTTCTTAATAGAGCCTTTAGTCATGCCATGTGCGATGTTTGTTTTTCATGGCATCGCTCACCTTGTCTTGGCAGCTCATGAGGACAGTCATTATTTAACAAAATAATGACTAGAAGTGACAACTATTTTTGAGTTATCTTTCTACTAGCCACTGCTGTTGACTGTCATCAGTACATTGTCTCTATTCATAATTTCACAAACCAGGATCTGAGGCTAGATCTGAAATTGATGTAAGTCATACGTAAGTCAGTCCAGCTCCACTGAACTCATGATTTACACTAGCAAAGGATTTGTGTCAATTGTGGGTCTGATCTTCCCAATGTAAGTCTGAGACATTTCTATGAAGTTTCGCTTCCTGCATCAATTTGCATCAGATAAGGGGCAGATGTGCCAGAGTGCTCCAACTGCTGTGAAGTGATGTAAAGCAGTTATAAACCTAGCTACACCTGCCGCGTTTATGGCTACTTTGGCATGCTTGGAAGAGTGCAAAGCAAGGAGATTGTATCTATGAATGTAGACTCATGCCTCCTACAGCTATGTCATTTTGATTTAAAGTTGATTACTCATTCAAGCCTCCATACTTGCTATGTATGTATAGTATGATTTCCTTCTGTTCCCCACAAATCTTTTTTTTTTTTCTGAATATGCAATGACTATAGAGATTTCTTTAGATTATAGATAAAGAGAAATCGTACAGATTTTACAGTCTATACTTGTGTAGGAATAAGTCCAGGAATAACTCCATTAAAAGAGTAATGCCATTAAAGTCAATGGATTAAAGTAATGACACTATACTACTGTTACAGAACAGGTACATAAACATCAGGAGGGAAATAAAAACATCTATCCACAAAACAAGAACTGCACAGACTAAAAAGAAAGGTACTGAATCTTTTGGAAGTAGATTTACTGTAAATTAGTTGTATCTATATGGTAGACCAGAATGTATGTTTTAAAATGTTTTGTATTGCTTCTTAGATCTAGGACTAAAAAACATAAGCTATATAAAATAAGCTTTAGATTAATTGCATTGGCAAATTTCTGTCAGCATGATCTTTCTCTTAAAAAATTAACAGCTTTTTTCTGGGAATATTTGTAATCCATAAACTCTGTATACTGCTGCACAATTATTGATTTATTTATTTTTTAACTTTAATTTAAAGAACCTAAAATAATTTACAAATGTTAATTTATCACCAAGAAATAGTGAAGTGTTATTATACCACATTTTCAGAGTGAAACTTGCTGAAAAGAAAGTGATATTGTTTTTGTTGTTATTGTTGTTGGTTTTGTTGTTGTTGTTGTTATTTATTATTTTTATCATTATTATTAATATTAATATTTAGCAATTAATGTAAGAAACAAGCATGTTTGGGGATCTATTTCAGAAATCTACTTTAGGATGAGATAAACCATGCCTTAAACACTCTTACTCTTGCTACTGACAAGGGAATTAGAGTGACTAGCCCAGATGAGAAGCCAAGAAGGCCAATGACATCCTGGGGTGCATCAAGAAGAGTGCGGCAAATAAGTTGAGGGAGGTCATCCTACCGCTCTACTCTGCCTTGGTGAGGCCGCATCTGGAATACTGTGTCCAGTTCTGGGCTCCCCGGTTCAAGAAGGACAGGGAACTGCTGGAGAGGGTACAGCAAAGGGCTACCAAGATGATTAGGGGACTGGAACACCTCTCTTGTGAAGAAAGGCTGAGGGATTTGGGTCTTTTCAGTCTGGAAAAAAGACAACTGAGGGGGCATCTCATGAATGCTTATAAATATTTAAAGGGTGGGTGTCAGGAGGGCGGGACCAGGCTCTTTTCAGTGGTGCCCGGCAACAGGACAAGGGGTAACGGGCACAAACCTGAGCATAGGAAGTTCCACCTAAACATGAGGAGGAACTTCTTGACTTTGAGGGTGGCAGAGCACTGGAACAGGCTGCCCGGAGAGGTGGTGGAGTCTCCATCTCTGGAGACATTCAAAACCTGCCTGGACACGTTCCTGTGCAACCTGCTCTAGGTGACCCTGCTCTGGCAGAGGGTTGGACTAGATGATCTCCAGAGGTCCCTTCCGACCCTTCCATTCTGTAACTCTGTGATGAGGCCATATCCATTGTAAAGATCCAAGGTTAGCTGAGGTTAGTGCCACTCAGAGTCCTAAAATGAAGGTACTTTCTGCCCTTTGGTGTTTCACTGAGATAACCATTAAAAATCTTCCTCCAACCAAGTTACTATGCCTGAAAATTTTCATCAGTCTTCCTCTGTCCTTTAGTACTTATTTTTTGTCAACACAGGTGGTTCATTGGGACCAAGATTTCTATGGAAAACAATCTAAAGTTCCTACCTCCTCAGTGGATGTAGCTACATTTAGGGGGTGATATACAGTGTCTTTTCAGATAATTTTGTCTATCACTTCCAAGTTCCCTGGGAGAATTTATCTTAACTCACTTGGCCAAGGCATTCCTGGCTTTGTCCTCTGTCCTCACCCCCCCTCTCTGAAATTCCGTTTGGATAGAGCTTTCACTAACTGCAGTTCCTAGAGGTATCATCCAGGAGGATGGTGCTACATTAACATCCTGACAATGTGCAAATATAATACATGAGGATGAGTACCTCATATTCATTAAATTTTGCAAGCAATTGAATCTAGCTGGAAAGTACTTCAGTTATTAGTGTGAGCTTTAGTCTTGTGGTTCTTCACGCTATGAAAGTCATCAGCTATTTGCATTTTGTATTTATTATATTTTATAGTTGAAGTTTAAGGACAAGAAAGTTCCCAGTAAAGTGCCTGTTTGAATCAAGAATGTTATAAATTCTGTTTTACAAGCATCTATTCTTTTCTTTTCTTTTTTTTTTTTTTTCCTTGGCTGATATGACAGCACTTCTCAATGGTCACAATCTCCATTCACACCATCAGACTTTGTTGGCTATCAAGCTGGCACAATGTTTCCTTACCACCTGCTTCCCATTGCTATTCCTGTTCTGTGTCTCATCTACGATCCTTCTTCACTTACTTATTTTTCCACTATATCATTCTTCCTATCTTTTCATCTTATTGGTATTATAACATATATGTCTCACACCAGATCTTTTTGCCCACTCTTAATTTTTGCCTTTCTCTAGTAGTTCGTGGACTCATGACATTCCTCCTGCTGTTTATTCCTGAACCTTTTTTTCAGTTATTTTCTGCTTCCATTCTTCAAGAGTTTTCAACATTACTCTTTTGCCTCTTCTCCCACCTGACTCACTATTCTTTCAGAATACAAGAAAATTCCCTGTGACTCTGCTTCTGTCCTAAACTATCAGACTATCAGACATACGTGTCTCCTCAAATGATCCTTGTAATATATAAAAAAAGAAATGTTATGATATATTCTTAAATGCTATGGAATTCAGCATTTAAAGTTCTAAATAGGCTAAATATTGTGATTGGAAACTGGAAGCGACGTGACACTAAAAAAACCCACAACAATACTCTTTCATGATGATTATTACCTTGTTAATGAAGGTCCTTAGGTGCCCCAAATATTTACCTCTGGGCATGACCAAAGACTGCCTGACTCTAAGCATACTTAAGACATATCAGCATTCATGAATTAGATGTTCCTGTCTACTTGATAAAGTGCTACAGGTATGCTAGAAGCCAAATAACTAATTACTCCATGAAACATACAACTGCTTAAACAGGAATATTTGAGTGGTTGTTCCAAGATGTCCTTTTAGATTGAGATCAAAGCCTCTACTTGCAAAGTAGGATGGGTAAAAAAGATGTAGAAGGTCTTCCTAGGACAAAGAAGAAAAATTTCCACCACAAAGAGTTTTCCCCTTTGTCAAGAGATACTGACCTTGGTAGTATTATGACAACTAAGATCTATGCCAGATTTTTGTTAGTGAGAAGAGGGCAGTGTACCTGCATATAGGTGAAGGCTAGGGATTATGAACTGGGGACTTCAGTCATAACCTTCTATTCAAAATTTCCTATTGCCTAGCTTGTAAGAAATACTCAGCATTTCCTAATGGCTTTTGTGAGTCACTCAGTTCTTTGCAGACATGATACAGAAAACTGAAAGCTTTAATTCACTAAGAAGTAAGACATATAAAGGTGAGGCACTGCAACAGCTTTAATATTTGAGGAAGAGAGAGAAAAGAATCTATGCTTCAGTCCTGATTTAAAGATTTTCAGATTAAGGTAAATAGAAAGAAAAAGATATTTTACTTTACATCAGAAGAAAGCCTACTTGGTAAAAATAAAATATAAAAATAAAATAAAATAATATACAATCCACACTTATTAGTAAGTGAGATAATTAAATTAATGGAGAACTACAAAGAGCCTAATTGTTATGTATTTCTAAAATCTCTCACTAACAGGTAATAAATAACAAAGAATAACAAGACTGTCAATACCAACAGGACTACCTGTACAATTACTAATGAACTTTCTAGCGGGACATTCAAAAAATGTATATATATCAATAGGACAGTGACTAAAACTAGGCACAGGCCCCTGGTCCAGTCATTGCTGAAGCTGGTGGCAATAGGACAAAAGGCCATAATGATTTCAGTATTTAAAGTCCACATGTCAACTGCCTGCAGAACCACCAGATCTTTCTGCTATATTCCGCACTCTTGCACTGTTTCCCTACCTTAGCTTTGTAATATTTACTGAGCTATCACATATCTTTACTGCATCAATAGATTACTTCTCCGTGCATTCATTCTTTTCAGTAAGAAAATAAGTACATAGATCACATCACGCTATACCAGGAAACTAAGTGGTATATACAACAATATTCAAATAGTTAATGTTCCATGAAAAGAGTGTCGTAAGCAAAGAAAGCACTGTGAATAAGTGACTGTCCAGATATGTGGTAAAGTGATTTCACACATTTTGTAAGCCCAGTTCCTCTTGTCTGTCAGCACAATAAAGCTTATCTGATAAAGAGGGAGCAATATGAAGTGTTATTGTTGTTGTTATTATTATTGTCATTCTTTGATGGAAGACTGAATGGAGTTGGTATGTGAAGGAGGTTGTTTGAATCAAAAATATTGCCCCTGTATTAGCAAGGTAGAATGCTAGCAATATCTTACTTGGAGTTCAAAGCAGGAACTAGTGAAGGACAAGATTAGTATATTGTATAAAACATGAATACAATATACGAAATACATAAAGGAGAAAGGAAGAAGAGTACTAAAAAAATATTAGATGAATGGAGTAGGAGGAAGGAAAAAGCTAAGGAGGTGTTTGTTAACCCATTAAGGGATCTGAATCTCTCCAAGTAAAAGAATTGTGTTATATTACTTTCATCTTTATGTTGTTCCATTACTCTCTATAGTATACTTATAGTGTTATGTTTGCAACCACTAAACACAATTCTTGCTTAAAGGTAGTTTACCTCACCAATTCATTCTAAATCTGCTCAGAATGACTGGCTTGTCCCTGGGTACATCATGTAGGTTAACCCAGTGTTTCTCTAAAATCACAAATTTCTTTTATGGAGAACTGTTACAAACTCAGGCCCCAGAGTAGACAACATGTAACAGGCAAAGAGAAAGCACAGAAGACTTTTCAGGACAAGAAAATAAAATCCCATCCATTCCTTTTATTAATAGTATTATAGCCTAGCATGTGTAAGCATAAATACAGCTACTATATTCATTCCTCAGATAATCCCATTCATATCTTAGAAGAACTATTATTTGGATAAAAGCAAAAATAAGTAAATGAAAATAATAAGATGTCATAATACCTTTCTTTGGAAAACAAATTTATCCAAAACAGCAGCTACATAACTTCCCTAAGAGTATTTTTCTGAGTAATCTTCTCTTCCACTGATAAAAATAAATATGGCTTTGCCAGTTTATTGCATAAGGATTTGACATTTCCTATTCAATGCCAGAGTTACCCAGGAGAGTTTCAACAAGGACAGAAGTAACTCTCTTGCAGCAGGAAAGATGTAAATTTGAACATTAAACATATATATTTTTCCCCTCAAAAATATATTGTTTCTGTTTCTATCCATAACATCCAAGAAAATCACTTCCAAATTATTGTAGTTTAAAAGTAGTATGTAGATACTGAGCATTGTAAATAATTCTAACTTAAACTGACTTGCTAAAATTAGCCCTGAAAATGGATCCCAGAAAGAAGTGGAGGCCACAATGGAACATCAGAAAAATATGATTGACAACTAATTTCTCCTTTTTATTTTATACTTCTTCTTTTCCTTTGTTCATTTTTCACCCTCCTTTCAGTAAAGCTGAAGCTCTGGATTCAACAGGGCTTAACTTTCACGATGTGCTTACGTGAATTGTCTAAACTAGAACAAGTTCCTGAATCAGTTCTTAGTCTTTAATACAAATGCAGAACACAGGTCTTAACTTTCACATGATGATTTAATGTATTTGTGAGTGGTATTTTTTTTTTTCCTTCCTGTTGTTAAATCTTTATTCTCTGTTTTTGACATCAAAATTATTTCTACAGAAGCTAATGATTATGTCACAAATATTATATCAAGTAGTGAATAAATAAGATGACATCTGTTAGCTTTGGGGACCATCTGTTAAGCTGGGGAATTATGGATGTGATGATAAATTTAAATTATATTAATCGTAAGCACAATAGGATGGTGCAATAGGTAATATAAGAGACTAGTAACTTTCTAATTTCTCTTGTGAAATGCAGGAAGTGTGGCTGTAGCCAAAGGAATTGCAACAAACCAACCAACCAACCAAACAAACAAAAACATAAGGGAGAGGTTTTCTTTGGGAAGCACAGAAAAATAATAATAAACAAAGAAACAGCTTTTGCATAGTCACGGGTATTGGATTATGTACTTATTTGTAGATCCTCATTTAAGAAGGCATTTAAGCACATACTGGACTAGAAATACACACTTAAGTGTCAGGTAAATTAACAAAATCTGAAAGAGATTCCAAGAAACTGAAACTTTGTAGCATAAACTTTTCTGTGGAAGTCTCTGCTTTCTTAGAGTCTGTCATTTTCACTCTTATTAGGTGCTTTTGATGCCAGTCTTACATCATAAATAAATCTTATCATAGGTAAACACAATGGACAGATTTATGTACAATCTAAATGTGGTAATCAAGAGTATTGGGGGCAGAATGTTCAAAGAAAATACTGCTGCAAAGTCAGGTTAGATGTGAATGTATGTATTAAATAATATATGTTATTATGTATTATATATTTTATATATTCACACATAAGCTGTGTCTGTGTTTGAAGCACACCCACCCTTGATGTTTTGAACAGATACAAATACAAAGTACTTAGTTTGGTTGATGAAGCTGAATTTTTTCCTCTTCCTCAATTCAGTGAAGTTTATCCAAATAGCAAAATGCCAATTGCCAAACAACCACTACTCTGGTTAGTTACCTGTACTGTAGGCTTAGTAGTCTTCCTCTCTTTTTCTGCTTGCTTGAAAGGCATCAGGTATGCTGGTTAAGTACTTTCACTGCTTTGACTTAAGCTTTGTAAGAAATTTAAGCTTCAATATGGTTTTTGCAATCCATGTTTTGCACAATCTCTCTCTTTCCTATCTCATATCTGTTCGCACATGTTTTTCCTCATACTTCTTTGCCACTTCAGAAAATTGACACTGTTAATTCCATTTGTATTTTCTTCGATTGCATTCTCTCTGTCCTTCTGTATAGTAACTATACATTTATGACTTTGGCTCAGCTCTTCTCACTTAGATATCTCTTTCCTCGTTTCCTACTTCTTACAGTAACCATTGAACTCCATTGACTCTTCCTTCCTGTTGAATTTAGCAATGGTAAAAAAGCGGGAAAGAGAGTACTTGCAAGAAAAGCAGGGTTAAAATAGCTAATAAAACATCATCTCAGTCATTGTCTTGAATTCCGCTTCATCCACACTTGTCTCATTCAGTCATTGTCAAATCCATTTGCAGATTCCTCAGAGCAAAATAGCACTGTTTCTTGCTCTTTTTAAGACATTCTAACACACTGGAAGTGCCCTGTAAATAATTATAAAAGATATCAAGAATACAATGATTTTCTATGCATTGATTAATATTGTAGTCAGAAGCTGGGATATGGTAAGATTCAACCCAAATCCCAGTTTACTGAGATTTAGACTGGTGATTCATTTAATTTGTTCCATTGTGATTGAATCAGGGAGTTGGATCTTGCAATATTTTTTTTTCTTGTCTCATATTCTAATGGAAAACATTCATAATAAAAAACATTTGACAGAAACCTGAACAGTTCCAACTATACTAATTAATTTCATTTTTGTTTAAATTAAACAAAATCAAACCAAAAATATCTTTGTTTTAACAGATAAGAGTAATATTTTTGGAAAAGAAACACAGACATCATTGTATGATTTTTACTTCTATTGAAAGCTTTCCAATAAATATTTGCATCTAGATTTAGTCTTGATATAGAACCTTAAAGAAAATTTATAAAAACAAGTAATGTTTTGCCTCTTTTGTTCCAGAAATTTTGGATTACTCCTATCATCTACAACCTTGCTCTTAATATCAGCATTTCTGCATATCGTTCATTACTTTTTTACATAATCTGTTGTAGTTTATCAGGTGTTATTGTTAAGCAGACACTGTATTTTTAAGTTGCCTGTGATGACTCCCAATTGTAATTTCTAAGGAAATTTTACAGAAACTTGAACAACAGAGCAATATAAGATGAGATCCTCCTGTCTTTGTATTTGCTTTTGAATCTTCTTGTAAAATGTTAAGAAGGGCCAGACTTGAATAATTCTATGTGTTCTGAGTCTTCAAAACATCTCTCATTTTAAAAACATCTTTCATATTGCAACAACACCTCATTCTTAGAAGTTCTGGCAGATCCCAAACCTATCATGAAATATTGCCATCTTATACACAGTGACACCAGTCCACAAGGTTGTGGTATGAATTAATATATGCTTATCAATAATAATAATCTAACTGAAAAATATACTTTCAAGCAGCCAGGGTAACTAGCTTCCGGAAGGTCTTTAACAGCTTTTAAAATTAATTAAATCATCCAGAGGCAAAAATAAAACAAAACAATCTCCAGCCATCACTATTACATGAACCATGCTGAGAAGCCTCCAGGCTAGGATAAAATAACTTGACATAGATTAAAAAAAAAGATAGAAACAAGTACTGCACTGAAGTACATAGGTATGAATGGGAAATAATTCTAAATCTCAATTGCACTTCTTAAGTGAATATACATTACATTGTAAATCAATCTTAGCTCTTAATTCCTAAAACTGTTCAAAAAGTGAGGATAAAACATGACACAGCTCTTAAGGATATTATAAAATCATAGAATGGTTTGGATTGGAAGGGACCTTAAAGATCATTTAGTTCCAACCCCACTGCCATGGACAGGGATATCTTCCACTAGACGAGGTTGCTCAAAGTCCCATCCAACCTGGTCTTCAACACTTCCAGGGATGGGGTATCCACAACTTCTCCGGGAAACCTGTTCTGGTATCTCACCACCTTCACAGTAAAGAATTTCATCCTAATATCTAATCTAAATCTCCCCTCTTTCAGTTTAAAACCGTTACCCCTCATCCTACCGCTACACTTCCTCATAAAGAGTCCCTTGTCTGTCTGTCCTCTAGACCTCCTTCAGGTACTAGGAGGCCATTATGAGGTCTCTCCAGAACGTTCTCTTCTCCAGGCTGAACAACCACAACTGTCTCAGCCTGTCCTGATAGGAAAAGTGCTCCAGACTTCTGATAATCTTCGTGGCCTTCCTCTGGACTCACTCCAACAGGCCCATCTCCTTCTTATGTTGCGGGACCCAGAGCTGCACGCAGTACTCCAGGTGGGGTCTCAACAAGAGCAGAGGAGAGGGGCAGAATCACCTCCCTTGACCTGCTGTCCATGCTTCTTTTGATGCAGCCCAGGATGCCATTGGCTTATTGTTGCACCCTCCTCACTGCCCTAAGGATCTTGAACTCCACCATTTCATGGTCACTGCAACCAAGGCTGACCTTGAGCTTCACATTCCCCACTAGCCCCTTGTTGTTGGTGAGAACAACGTACAGCATAGCACCCCTCCTCATTGTCTCCTCTATCACTTGGAGAAGGAAGTTATCATCAATGCACTCCAGGAACCTCCTGTATTGCTTATGGCTTGCTGTATTGTCCTTCCAAGAGATATCAGGGTGGTTCAAAGTAGTCTTACAAGTTTATTTTTGGCGAGACTTTTTTTTCTGAGTTTATATTTGGGTGGATTTTTTTATTAAGTGACACATCAAAGATTAAGCCATTGCCATTGGCAAATGTATGCTTTATAGACAAAATAAAGATCAAAAAGTGGGACGACAGCTTGCTAATACAAAAGCAGAAGACACATCTCAGCATTCCTGCTGTATCACAACACTATTGTTCCTTGACAGTGCTCACTGTGGTGAAATGTTAAACTCCCACATGCTTCTGTTGTCCCATCAGTTTTCCCTGATGGGAAAGGAAGCTGCTCAAAGCTTGAATATACTTGGTATTAAGTAAGGAAAATAGAAGAATGGTAGTTTTTGAGAGCCAAGATATTTTGTTTTTATTTAAACTCTTCCATGCAGTTGACAATAGAAGCATGATTTCTTCTTTATCAAATATGAAAAGTAAACGTACTCTCTGGTTCTAACTTCCCTAACAAGAAGGAGTGACAATTCACTCATTGTTTCATGAATGAGTTTCATTCAGATTGCTATTAGTTCTTCATTGTAAAAAGGATTTCAAAATTCTTTCAGGCCTGGATTCAGCTTCCATCTGCTGCAAGATATCACCCTTCCATCAAAAGAGGTCTAGAAGGTTTGTTTTGAAGTTGAATAACCAAAAAAGATTAAGACCATATTTAAGTGCATCTATGCAAAAGGTGAATATGTATACAAATGTGCAAGAAAGAGAACAATAACAAGAAAAGAAGAAAGAAAGAAGAAAAAAAGCCCAATGCTTAATGACACGCTTTTGAAGGACTTTTTAATAAGTGGAAGTACATCAACATTGAATGGTGCACTTTGTGACTCTATGTATTAGCAGTTCTGCCTGAAAGATTTATAAAAACCCTGCCTTTATTATCACAGTGCCAAGTCAACAGTACATGTCTCAAGGAAATTTCTATCAGAAATTGCAGGGAGGTAATCACCTACAGAAACATTAAATCAGTTAAGTGCCTTCCCAAGAAAATCATTAAATCAAAAATTTTAATGCCACGTTGCACAATATGAATGGGCTTTAGCATCCATCCTGAAAGAATGATCTGTTTAAAAAGTACATAATGCATTTATTATGGTTTAATTTTTCTCAAACAGTATTTTGACAGTACTAAAAGATACAGGTCTATGCCATAAAAGCAAGTGAGATGGGAATATTCTATACTTGGTTCATTGTGAAGGTTTTATGATCCTAACAGTTTGATTTCTGGCTAGTTGGCTAAATTAGTTTAACATCTATAGAAAAACAGATATTTTCCCCCACAAACCTAAATGGTAAAAGATAAACAATGAAGTCCACGAATTGGGAATGGATTCAGCAATCTTAATTTATTATGACTGAAAAGTGTCAGTTAGAAATTTAGGCATAAAAAGAAGAAAGGGTCATTTTCATATTATGTACAGCCATCACATTTGTGGCTTTTTAAAAACATCTGTAATAGTGTTTGCAATAAGCATAAATTCCAAGGGCTCCCATTCTCATGCAATATTCTGTGAGACAAGTGTATAAAAACAGTTTGAAATGGAAAATGTTCAATCTAATTTTTTTCCCCAGGGTTTTGCCACTGTTTGATTAGAGAATCGCTGCATTCAAACATATTACCATTCTGTCAGCAGCACTCACAGACTTGTACTTTCACTGCATGATAAACGAAGTTTACACAGTTTATGTTGTGTGAGGACAGAGTCTAGTGATTCAGTGACGTGCATGTGATTTGTAAGTGTCTGATTTGGTTAATCATTAAACACCACGTAGTCTTAAGGTTTCAAGAATTCTGTGCAAACATGGAAACCAGATGGCCAAGATCCTTGGGTGGTGTAAATCAGCCTAGTACCAAAGTAGTAAGGGAAAACATACCAGCTTCTACCACTAATGATCTGGGTGGTGGATTTTTAAATTTTTTTTCTGCTTATACACATTAAAGTACAGATCCCTATTTCAAATTAATCCAGTGTTTAAACAAGTTTATTTGTTGACACAGACATACATACGAAAGTTAGGTACATTGTTGCTTGGCAGGCAATACACGTGCAAATATGTACAAATTAGATGGTGACTTTTTTTTTTTTTTTTACACAAGCTGTTCATCCATTCTAAAAGTTGATTGATCAATTTAGGGGTATTTACAGAAGATCTGTATCACGGTGAAGGAATCTAGAAGGTTGGTCTTCTCAGCTTTTTTAGGGTAATATCAGAGATTACTTGATGACAATCTAAAAATGCCTGAAAAAGAAGGTAGTCCTGTTAATAGAGGGCTCTTCCATTTGCCAGGTAGGGAACATAATCACTCAACAACTGAACACTGACATTAGAAAAAATTACATGAGAAATATCATGCAGTATTGTAGAAAAGGCTAGGGCAGATTCTTCATTCTCTATTTCATCTAACATTTCAAATTTGGATGTGTTTCTAAACATTTTGCTATGACTCAAAGCAACCATATCTTGACAGCTGCAGGTCTTTTGGTTTAGGAAAAAATCCAGACTAGATGATCCCGATAGTCCCTCCTAGTGTTAAAAAACATAAATACAAACAACTGCATTTGGAAGATGGAGAAAAAGGAGAAGTCCTCATGCTTCGGGTTGTGAGCTAGAATTAACTACCATAGTCAGTAGAAATAACTTTGAAGTAATAGATCATCCCTAGGTGTTGCTCACAGGCAGAGTCAAAGGACTTGACTAGACTAAGAACACCTTTTTCCATAATTGTACAGTACCAGCACCCAGCCTGCAGACTCAGATCATCAACCTGCCTATGACCTCTAGGGCACAGCCCAATGTTTCAGTGCCCTTGACTTTATGGAAATACACATTTATATTAATAAATGTGGGGAATAAAACCATGTAGTTTGCTCTATCTGTTTGTTTATCTTAATATGAGATCTACCTTCAGGCACATATTCTAAGTCTCCAAATACCATCTTCAGCTATATAAATATCTCTTACATAGAAAACCATCAGTGTTTTCAGACAGTTAATGTCACAGATACATGTAATAGGTCACACTGACAGGAAACTTACCCAAGGAACTCTGCTTTTCTTCTTGGGTGAAAATATGACTATATATTGGTGAGAACATCCTATGAATGATCTGCTACAACTGACATCTGCAGATTTTTGAATCCTTTTCCCACTAACCTGAAGGATTAGAGGTCCTAAAACAGTCATAAAAATAATCTAAAGAAATGTGCCATAAGTGAGTCATACCTTTCCTTTTTAGTCCATGACTAACATTCTTATTTCCAGACAAATTACTGGGGGTTTTTGTTTTGTTTGTTTTGTTCTGTTTTTCCTCTATATCAAGCAGAAAAGAAAAGTGGATATTTCCTCTTCAGAACACCTTTAAATGTAAATGAATCCAGGAAAAATGTATGTATTCACAAGGTATTTTTTTCCATACTCTTGTTTATTTTCAGTTCTGGAATAGTTTTTACATATATGCTTCTGAAATGTTTTATGATAAAGTTATCAACTCACATCTTTTACCTTTCTTCTCTCAGGCTCTCAGCAGGCCTAAATGAGTCCTCTTTGAGCACTCTAACTGTTCTGTACCAGTTTAGTTTGTACCCTTGTGACGGAGAGGAAAAGACTTCACTGAGAGGTTCAAATTAACAATTTATTTGGACTTCACTCACAGGTCCGATACGCCACTATTGCAAGTTCTTATGGATACAATGGAAGAATGCACTATTGCGATTTAAGGGGAAAAGAACAAAAGCAATTCACAGAATACACTATTACCACCTAAACAAGTGATCCCGAAAAGTAACAACACAACCAACCAGCCCGCTAGATATGAATACCTTAAACGAGTGCACAGATCACGATCTTAGAGCATGCTAGACATCGTACGTACGTTATTAAATCACTTACCCTCTCTCTCAGGTACGGCCACTCAATCCCGGGAAGTTACCTTGCACAGCGTCCTGGACAAGGCGGGGGGGGCAGAATCTCCTACAGGCCAGCTGTATCTTTGGAAGATTCCCCCACGTTTTGCTCCCCAAAACTTAAATATCCTGTTTCGGGACTGTGCTTGAATGGATTACACTATCTATCTGGGTTGGTTATCTCCGGTGGTTTGATGGCCCCTCAGATAGCAATGTTTATTTTGGGATGTCTGGTCTCACACTCACTGAATAGCGGTGGGACGTGACTCAGGGGGTTTTGTTTGTTAAAGGCACCGTTCGGGTTTCAGTTCTGGTTTCGGTTCTCATTGTAATGCAGTGTTGAGACCAGCCCTGGCTGAGCCATTTGCACAGCTCCCCACAAGTTATCTCTGCATAGATAAGGATCAATAAGCGTCTGCCGAGGTGTGATGGAGCTGAGTTGAATGACAACTCCCCGCATCTCACCTTTTGTGTTCTGAAACCGTTTTGGCCAGGTGCTCCCATTCAACCCTTTTCTGCTAAAGAAAAGTATTGAGCTGCTGGGCTTGGAGTTTACACCTTTCTTGCAACAGGGTGATTACACACAGCAAAGAAACTTCAGATGAATATAGATGCAAACGAATAAATGAACATCTCGAAAGCAATCAAGATGTCAATATTGCCTTCATATCAACAAAATTGTACTAAATGGAATGAAACGTTAGTTATCCATACAGGAGCCCTATACAAGAGTTTACTGTTCCCAGTCAGCAGGCAAATTCCCTTTCCCCAGAATCGCTATGTTCTTGTCCTCCCCAGAATCACTCTGTTCTTATCCTCCATGAACCCTTCTATATTTTCTCTCCGTCACGTTTTTTTTACCCATTCTCATGGGCAATTCTATATTTCCTTCCCTTCCTCTTTTCTACTTCTACTTTCATGCTCAGTTCTTGGCTCTAACAAATTTAGAATTAATACTGAAAAACCCTACAAAAATAATCTGTGTTTTGCCACCTTCCAGAACAAAGACTCTTTCCAGTCATTGCATTTTTTCCCTTTTTTTCCTTATTATCCATCTGCCCTAGATATTTAGGAGCTGATCTAGGATACTTTTATTTTAATTACTCTTTTGCTAAAATCAGTGTGGTTTATACTTAAACCAAAACAGCTCTAAAATATTAAATAGCATTATGGCCTTATTGAAGAGATATAGAAATAAGCATATATTTAAATAAATATATTGCTGACTTAGGTCCATAGTTTTCAAATCAACACATTGATTGGGCCATAAATAAGAAAAAAATAAATCATATTACTTAAGGAAATATTTGTTCTCCTACAGGATGGATCAGCAACTTGTAGTAACTTTAACATATTGCTTACTGTAATAGGAAGAGGCAGCATGTGCAGAATATTTTATTTAAATGTATTGATCTTTTGGAATAGGGTTAAAAACAAGAAGAAAAGCCATAAGATCCAATGAAAAAAGTCTTAAATTATAGTTTACAGTAGTTTTGCATATATCAACTGGCAATATTAAACCAGAACTCTTTACAAATATGTTAATGCTTGGCTACTCATTTATCA